>NC_135338.1:81650486-82267889 GCF_023851605.1 Tamandua tetradactyla | reverse complement strand
TCGGACGTCACTGGAGATAAAATGTGAGGAAGACGCGGCTTCTTTGTGACACTGAACTGTGTGCTACCTTTGAGGGGAGGCTCAGCTTCAGAGCTCAGTAATGCAGGGAGTGTGGTCCAGACTCAGGGCCTATAAAGAGAAGAAGAAGCAGAGTGAGCGCGTGGACTAGACCTGGAGCAGATTTGTAAGTAAAACGCCTATTTTTCCTAGTAGAAATGGAATTGGAACCCAGGTGAAAAATGAAATGTGGGTTGGAGTGGGGAGGAATTGAAACATCAGAGATTTTGTGTGATTTGTATGATGTCCCCCCAAATAATTAGATTTTCCAATTTCTGGTGGATTTAACTTACTACAGTAAATTTAAAAAAAGCAAGAACGCAAGAAAGAGGGAGAGGTCAGGGAGGCAGGGAGGGAGGTGGAGAGGGAGGGAGGAAGGAAAGAAAGAAGGAAGGAAGGGAGATAAAGAAAGAGAAATGTGATAACTATGAATGAAATAAATGCTGCTCCCTTGAGCATTGACAAATGGGCTTCTCAACGACAGATTCCAGGGCATGAAAATTTCAGGCTGGGGTCCCCTGAGAGTGGGTGGGTGGGTGAGGCAGCTAACAATTTTAAACCAAAATTTTGTATTCTTTTCCTTCAGGAGTGTCCCCCACATGCATAAACTTCAGGCCCCACAAATCTGCTTTAGAATGTGGTCATGTGATTTGGCTTCTTACTATCACAGAAGCTACCACAGAGCCTAGAATAAATAAGACCCAGAGCCCAGCAACTTCCTAAAGCAACTGCAGTGTAAGTCCAGAGCATATTTCACTCTAAGTGCCATCCCATGTTCACAAATCCCCAGTGCCCAGAAGATCTGGGATCTCCCTTCACTCGAGCTCCCCTACACCATAGGGATGCAGGAGCCCCTCTCACAACCAGCCAGCCACAGGACTGGACGCTGGTCCCACTGCTCTGGGCTCCACCCAGTTAGACTGACCTTGTGCCTGCAGCAGTGCCAACCCGCTGCCACGCACAGCAGACTTGGTCTTGGACCCCTCTGGGGGTGCTCAGGCCCCCTTTCTCCATCCCTTAGGTACCCCTCTCCCCCACTTCCTGCCCTCCAACCACACTGCATCCTTTCCCCTTCTCCCCCAGGACCCTCTCTACAGGCAGGCGAATTTGATGGGCTGCATTTAACCTGCATTAAAATCATCTTAAAATCAGGTCTTCAGGATCTGCGTGTCACTCAATTTTTCACAAATAAAAGATGCAATCAACTCCTTTATCTTAACAGCTAAGCTGACTTGGCTTAGGGGTGAGTGACATTTTGAAGTTGCGACGTGGTGTGATGGAAAAATGTGGCGAATGCCGGCTCAGGCGGGAGTGTCACTTGCAGGCGAAGGAAAAGCGAGTGACAGGTCTGGGCATTATTAGCAGCTTGCCTCTCCGGATAGTAATTTCCCTTTCCTGATGGTGGGGACAGAGGTGGCCTGGATCGTTGAAATCAACTCATCGTATAAAAGTAAGACGTGCGTGGGGCAGCGGGAGGGGGCCGGGGACACAGTTCAATACCCTCTCTCCAAACCCCTTCTGGGAGGCGCGCTGTCCCCTGTCCCCATCGCTAAATGGGGCCAGTGAGCTGTATCCAGAACTTTCCTTCCAGAGCCGCAGAAACGACCAGCATAGGTGACCTCTGGATAAGCCCCGGAGTTGATGAGCAGATCTTTAAGGACCAGGAGTTAAATGCAAACACAATTTTTCCTCCTAAAGGAATTTTAATAAAAGCAATACCCTTGAACCTCACCGCCATCTCCTGTTGGTTTGGAGAAAACTTGCTGCAGGCATTATTGGAAAGGCAGTGGACACCCACCTCCAGGTAGAGCTTTGGTGTGTGGGTGTGTATATGTGAGTGTGTGCGAGTGTGTGTATGAGTGTGAGTGTGCACAGGTGTGTATGTGTGAATGTTAATGTGTGAGTGAGTGTGCGTGTGTGTGAGGATGGGTGAGGGTAGGTAACGGTGTTTTGGGGGGGGGGGGAATGTGTGTGTGTGTGTGTATGTAAAGCTGTTTCATTAACCAAAGGGTCTGCAGCCAGAGCCTCCAGACTGGAGGCCGCTGCTTTGGGGCAGTTTGCTCTGTGGGAGTCAGAAGCCCCTCCCTCTTCCCGGAGTCCCAACCTCTGCAGTTGCCCCTGTACTCCAAGCCAGAGCTGGGATCCCACCCTCCTGATGCTGGCTCCTCCATCCAGAAACCTATGGAAGTTCACTGGGTAATTATTTTTCCTTTGCCTTAAAAAAAATTATTTCTCTGATTGCAAAATACTGCATTTTTATTGAATAAAACCAGAAATAAGGAAAATTAAAGTTTGTAAATCTCTTTCCACTCCCCTGGGTAACAGAGTTAATATTTTGGTTTGTTCCCTTTGAGTCATTTTTTTTACTATGCACCTATGTTTATGACTTGGTAACTAACCCATATTTCCACACTTTGTATCTTTAACAATTTCCGGTGATATTAAATATACTTCTAAGCAATCATTCAGCATAGGTTTCCATCATATTGGCAGGCCATGATTCAATTAATCTTATACTTTAAGTAATGAGATTTTTCTCAATTATATGAAGTATGATGATTAATAATCCTCTATACAACCTTGAGATAAATTGCTAAGAAATCAAATTACTGGGTCAAAAATATAACCGTTTAAATCTTTTGATTAATGGAAAGGTAATGGAGAAAATGTTAGTGAAATAACTACTTGGTTTATTATATAAGCTTTACTATTATTCAAAAATTACTACTTAATTCTTTTTTTCTTATACCATGATACAATTATATAGAGAAAGCCCTGGGGACCCCTCAGAGCCAAAAACCCATGCCCTACTTCTACTTTGAATTCCCTCTTGAATTTCCTCTCGATTTCTTTTGAAATTTGAAATCCCCTCAAGGCAGCTAATCCAAATAGCCAGCCAAGCCCCTAGCTCCTTGCACTTGACCCAATACAAAATAAAGCCCACCTGTCCCAAACCTGCCCCTATAAGACGGACAAATTTCTGTCCAATCAGTACGAGTCAAGCTAACTTCCTTTTTACGTCTATAAAAATTGTTTGCCATCCCTAGAAGGTAAACATTGTTTCAATTTTTACAAGTGATCCAGCTTCCTTGTTGCAGCAAATTTTAGTATCTCGAATAAGATGCTGTAATCTGCAAATTTGACTCCAATTTGTCTTTTGACAACTATGCATCCAAGTAAACAATGTCTCTATTAATATTCCTTTGAGGTTTGGTGTTCCCTATTTGTGTTTGTGTATATGTGTCTATAATCAGATGTTTATTTTAAGAAAAATCTTCTTGAATTATAGTTTAAATGTTTTTCTCCTCTATTTTTAATTTCTTCTTAGGGGACTATAACTATACATATGTTGAATCTTCTTTGCCTGTTGTCAATACCTAACACATTTTAAATGTATTTAGTTTGTTTTAATTTGACATCTGTTTTTTTCAAAGCTTAACAGATTTATTGATGGGATAAAGCAGGGAGAAAGCAGATGGGAGCCTGAAAATGGCTCCTGCCTGGGAGCCAGCGGAAAGAAAGAAAAATGGCTCTGGCTCTTTGTTCTGGGAGCTGTGTTTTAAAAGGAAAGTGATGCTGGGAGGGGAGGGTGTGTGCTAGGCAGTGTTCTGTCCCTTGATTGGATGTTGACTTATGATCTGATTGGCTGCTGGAGTTCTGAGGCACTGTTTTGTGGTCAAGTAACTGAAGTAACCAAGTAACCAAAAGGGTGGAAAACAAAAACAAGCAATCTCTAAGGAATGAGGGTGGTAGCAACCAAAGGAAGCAGCCATCACTCCTATGGATGTGGGAATAAGGGGAGAGGTTGGGATTATTGAAATGTAGAAACTTTAAGGACGGCCCCCCCACGAGCTGAAACTCGTCTCTTTGAGGAGAAGGTGCTGTTTGGCTGATTCGGATGTCTCTGAATTTGGGAGAGAGTCCCGTGTGCCTGCGACTCAGACCTCTGAGGAGGGATCATAGCAGGGAGGAACTCTGGGGTCTTTTCTGTGAATGCTGAAAAATCACAGACTGGGTTCACCTGCTGCTGCTGGAAGGGAATGCATCTGCCAGGGTGAAAAGATGTGGCTGGAGTGACACTCTCAGGACGGGGCAAGTTCTGCCTTCCTCTCTGGTCTTCTAGTCTCTCTCTAGCACCCTTTATTGATAAAATCTAACAAGGAGCAGCTGGCAAAGCCAAAATGTGAGTTCTAGCCCCAGTGTCAGAAAGCAGAATAAAAGAGTTGGGGAACAGAGAATATCGAAAGAACTGGCACAGTAGCTGTATTTGTTTTAGTATGTTTCAATTTTTTTCAAATCCCTTTCTCACATAATTTTAAAATTTAGATATAATTCACATGCCATAAAATTCGCTCTTTTAAAGTGTACAAATCAGTGTTTCTAAGTCTATTCAACAAGTTGTGCAACCCTTGCCACTATCTAATTCCAGATCATTTTCTTCATCCCCAAAGTAAGCCCACTGCCCCATCCCTTCCTATTCAACCAGCCCCTTACAACTATCTTACAGATTTTCTTATTCTAGACATTTCATATCAGTGGAACCATACAATAAGTGGTTCTTTGTGACTGGGTTTCTTTTACTTAGCCTGCTATTTTCAAGGTTCATCTCTGTTATACCATGTGTGTTGGTTTGATCCTGACCAAATCTTTTGGGAGCAGCTGTTTCCTTTAGTGCTGATTCAATACTACAGTTTGGAAACTTTTGATTAGATTATCTCTGCCGAGATCTTACGCGTCCAATTGTGGGTGTCATCTTTTGATTGGTTGATGATGTGATCCCACCCGTTCTAGGTGGGTCTTGATTATATTATAGGGGCTTTAAAAGGTGAAACGTTTTGGAGAAACCTCAGAAATGACAGAGCCAACAAAAAATTCACAGCAGAGCTGACACAGATGCTGACACGTGGAGAATAGAGACACGGATTATTGGAGGTGCTTGGAGCCCAGCAGATTTCACCATGAGATGTCAAGTAAGCTAGAACGTGGGGAGAGCCAAGGGAAGTCAAGAGATGAAAGCCAGCCTCAGAGAAGGAACCCCCACAGGAACAGAGGCTGAAAGCAGTGGAGCCCAGGAGCAAGGGACCAGCAGATGCCAACCACATGACTGAGGTGTTCCTGACACATCGGCTTTTCTTGAGTGAAGGTAACCTCTTGTTGGTGCCTTAATTCTGACACTTTCACTTCCTTAGAATTGTGAACTTGTAACTTATTAAATTCCCCATTTAAAAGCTGTTCCAGTTCTGCTATATTGCAATCCAGCAGCTTACTAACTAAAACACTGTGTGTCAATATTTCATGCTTATTTAATGCTGAGGAGTCTTCCACTGTGTGGATGTACTAATACTTTATTTATCCATTCCTCAATCGATGGACATTTGGGTTGCTTCTTTTTGGCTATAAGGAACAATTCTGTTATAAACATTCACATACATGTTTTGGGGTGGACATACATATTCATTTCTCTTCGGTATTTGCCTAGGAGTGGAATTGCAGAGACGTGGGGTAACTCTAGGTTTAACTTTTTGGGGAACCACCAGACTGTTTTCCAAAGTGGCTGCACTTGCCGAAAAGTTCACTCTTTCATTCTTGCTGTACTTTTTATAACTGTTAGGCTCTTGTTCTTATTTACTTAGGTTGCATTTTCCTGGATTAGCAATAGTAGATGATGCAGCTGAGGGAGAGAGGGGTTGGAATGGTTTATGTTTAGTTTTGCAGATCAATTGCTCCCTCTTCTGTTGCTAGACTGAAGGGCAGTTTCATTAATAAATGATACCTTCTTTCTTTTACCATGTATTGCTATGGTACTATCTCGCTTTAGCCAAGTGCTTCTTTTTAATTACTCTCTTCTTTCTCTTTTTCCTAGTTGTGCTGTACAGATGAGCAGTGGGTGGTTTTACTTTCTCTCTGCTCATCTGTATAATATTTAGGAGACTGAATGAAGAGATTCTCATTTAGGCAGCTTCCATGATCCTTCGGTGTAGCCAAATCTGTATTTTTAGATAGTAGTAAATGCCATGCAGGCAGAAACAAAGGCTAAGGTCATAGAACAAGTCAGGATTTTCTACAGATAGGGTGTTAAGGAAGGCCTCTCTGCAGAGCTTATATCACAGGGAAGAGATACAATAAGCAGGGAACTTAATAGGCACAAAAGCTCTGGGATGGGAGCTTCTTTGGCAGGTTCGATAAACCCCTGATATCTGACCCACATGGATTTCTGTTTTGTTTCTGGCCTTGCGCAATTTTTTTTACTACTTACACAGGTTGTGTCTTTATTTGTCCTTCCATCTTTATATTTATATAGCTTTCAATACATGTTATTCTGGGGGATTTTGTACCATGGGAAATACAACTAGAAACCATTCATCTACAGAAAAAAAGGGGGTGGAGTGGGGGGATGCAGGGTGTGGAGTTTGGAGGAAGGGTAGGAGAGAGAGAAGCTGCTGGAGATTCACTCAAGTTGGGCCCAGAGGACCATGGCAAGGGCTTTGGGTTTTGGTCTTTAAGGGATAGGAAGGCACTTTAAACAGGGGGAACACACAATTCAATTTATACTATCAACAGTGTAGCTTTTCTCTATTGAGAACAAATTGGAGAAGGCAAGAATGAGCTGTTAGGAGGCCATTGCACCTGTCCAGTCTGGACTAGGGTGTGGGCAGGGGAAGGATGGGGCTAGATTTGAAAAGTAGAGCCAAAAATATTGTTGATGGGTTGTATGTTGACTGAGTGAGGAAGAAAATGAGAGGAATTGAGTCTGACTCCTAGATTTTCTTTAACTTATTTTGTATTGATATGTGTTATATATTCACATACCATATAATCATCAAACGTGTACCATCAATGTCATCATATAGCTGTGCATTTTCATCAAAATTGACTCTTTTTTTCTTTTTGTGAAAAATAACATATGTACAAAAAAGTAATACATTTTAAAGCACATCGCAACAATAGGTTGTAGAACAGATTTCAAGAGTTTGGTATGGGTTACAATTCCATAATTTTAGTTTTTTACTTATAGCTGCTGTAAGATACTGGAAACTAAAAGAAATATCAACACAATGATTCAGCAATCATACTCATTTGTTAAACCCGACCTTCTCTGTATAACTCCACCATCAACTTCGATCCTTCTCCCACTCTTTAGGGGTATTTCAGCTATGCCCATTCTAACCTTTTCATGTTGGAAGGGGCTGTCAATAATATGGGATAGGGGGATGGAACTAGCTGATGTTCTGGAGAGGTTGGCCCCTCTGCATTTCAGGACCTGTCTGGTCCAGGAACCCATCCGGATGTTGTAGGTTTCTGGAAAGCTATCCTAGGGCATGGGACCTTTGTCAAATCTTATATAACACCGTAGGTTTTCTTTAGGATTGGCTGGAATGGTTTTGATTGGGGTTTGGCAAGTTATGGCAGGTAGCAACGTCTAACTGAAGGTTGCGTAAGAGTGATCTCCAGAGTAGCCTCTGGACTTTATTTGAACTCTCTCAGCCACTGATACCTAATTTGTTACACTTCTTTTCCCCCTTTTGGTCAGGATGGCATTGTTCATCCCACAGTGCCAGGGCCAGGCTCATCCTTGGGAGTCATCTCCCATGCTGCCAGGGAGATATGTATAGATTATCCTTCACCTATCTACTTCTCAGTCAGTACATCCTTCAGCCACCTCCATTCATTGGGCATCATGTATAATGTTTTAAGTCAACAGTCCATCAACACTTTCAATTTTAGATAATTTCATTGTTCCCAAGAGAAAGATAACCGATAAACACACCTTCACCAAATAGAAAATCCAAATCTCCCCTTAACTCTTGTCCCTCCCCCCGTTATTAACCTCTGATGTTGCTGTGTTACCATTGATGTTTTCCTGTTAAACATAGCCCATAGCATGCCATAGCCATTTGCTCCCTATATCCTGAACTTATGCATTCTTTGTGCAAGATTCATCCCTTTGCAGTAGTTCATGCAGAAGCTTATTTATATTTATAGTGTTAATCAATGGGACCCATAGGTCTATACAACCCCTTTCAATCATGTTCAACTTCAATGTGGTAATATTACTTATAGATCCTCTAGTGAACCACCTTTTCTTCTATCTATTCCCTTACATTTAAGTTCAACCTCATTAGCTAACAATTCACTCATCTCTTGCTTCCATGTTGACCCCTCGATTTTTTTTAACTTTTTTTATTAATTAAAAAAATTAACATATAAAACACTAAGATATCATTCCATTCTACATATACAATCAGTAATTCTTAATATCGTCACATAGTTGCTTATTCATCCTTTCTTAGAACATTTGCACCGATTTAGAAAAAGAAATAAAAAGACAACCGAGACTTCCGGAGAAGATGGTGGCTTAGTAAGGCGTGCGGGTCTTAGTTCCTCCTTCAGAACAACTACTAAAGAACTAGAAACAGTACAGAACAGCTCCTGGAGCCACGACAGAGACCAGACACATAGTGTACCCCATTCTGGAACGGGTGGACCAGCTAAGAGACTCCGCTGTGGTGAGGTCCCCGAGAGGCGCGCACTTCCCCGGGCCGCAGCGGCTGGCGGCCGGAGCCCCTCCCTCCCTCCTTCCTGGTCCGACTTGGAGCTTTGGATCGGCGGTTCCCCAAGCCGTGGCGGCCGGCGCCCCTCCCCCACGCGCGGCTTGCCGGGCCAGCTGGGAGCCTCGGAACAGCGGTTCCCCAAGCCGCGGCAGCCGGCGACCAGAGCCCCCTCCACACACGCGGCTTCCCGGGCTGGCTGGGAGCCTCGGAACAGCGGTCCCCCAAGCCGCGGCGGCTGGCGACCCTCCCCCACAGGCGACTTCCTGGAGGGAAAGGAAAGTGTCTCCAACAGTAGTAGACACTGAGCCCAACCTAACACCAATAGTGGCATTAATGAACAACTTCTGACTACTAAAAATAGGCCCTCAGCTCAGACGAAACTGATCAAGGCAGAAGTCGCCTATTGGGCTAACTGAAAAAGAGGAAAGGGGGCGAAACAGAGCCTTCTGCTGCTGTTTCTACGGAGGCTTCGTTGCCTCTGGGCTCCGCGCTGGGATTACACAGGTTGCAACTGCCCTGAACGCAGAAACAGGCTGCTTTCAGGGCTCTCTACCACCTGAACCTTCCCCATGGGAGGGGTGAAATGCAAATCAGGTGGAATCCCTCTCTCAAGGAATTCAGATCCCAGGACTTCACAATTTGAAGCCATTAAAACCAACCTACAACCTTTCCTCTATCTCCACCACACACCCAGCAGCGAGAGTCTTCCAAAGTCAAAGGAGCCACAACATCTTTTGCTGGTGGGACCCGCAGACAGACAAGCACCACATACTGGGCAGGATAAGAAAAACAGAGCCCAGAGACTTCACAGGAAAGTTTTTCAACCTGCTGGGTCCCACACTCGGGGAAATCTGATTAAATGCCCAGACGCCAGCAAAAAATAACAAATCACACCAGGAAAATTGAAGATATGGCCCAGTCAAAGGAACAAACCAATAGCTCAAATGAGATACAGGAACTGAAACAACTAATTCTGAATATACGAACAGAAATGGAAAACCTCTTCAAAAACCAAATCAATAAATTGAGGGAGGACATGAAGAAGGCATGGGATCAACAAAAAGAAGAAATGGAAAGTCTGAAAAAACAAATCACAGAACTTATGGGATTGAAAGACACAGTAGAAGAGATGAAAAAAACAATGGAAACCTACAATGGTAGATTTAAAGAGACAGAGGCTAGAATTAGTGAACTGGAGGATGGAACATCTGAAATCCAAAAAGAAACAGAAACTATAGGAAAAGAATGGAAAAATTTGAGCACGGGCTTAGGGAATTGAATGATAATATGACGCGCACAAATATACGTGCTGTGGGTGTCCCGGATGGAGAAGAGAAGGGAAAAGGAGGAGAAAAACTAATGGAAGATATTATCACTGAAAATTTCCCAACTCTTATGAAAGACCTAAAATTACAGATCCAAGAAGTGCAGTGCACCCCAAAGAGAATAGACCCAAATAGGCGTTCTCCAAGACACTTACTAGTTAGAATGTCAGAGGTCAAAGAGAAAGAGAAGATCTTGAAAGCAGCAAGAGAAAAAATATCCATCACATACAAGGGAAACCCAACAAGACTATGCGTAGATTTCTCGGCAGAAACCATGGAAGCTAGAAGAGAGTGGGATGATATACTTAAATTACTAAAAGAGAAAAACTGCCAACCAAGAATTCTATATCCAGCAAAATTGTCCTTCAAAAATGAGGGAGAAATTAAAACATTTTCAGACAAAAAATCACTGAGAGAATTTGTGACCAAGAGACCAGCTCTGCAAGAAATACTAAAGGGAGCACTAGAGTCAGATACGAAAAGAGAGAAGAGAGATATGGAGAAGAGCGTAGAAAGAAGGAAAATAAGATATGATATATATGATACAAAAGGCAAAATGGTAGAGGAAAGTATTACCCAAACAGTAAGAACACTAAATGTTAATGGACTGAATTCCAGCAATCAAAAGACATAGACTGGCAGAATGGATTAAAAAACAGGATCCTTCTATATGTTGTCTACAGGAAACACATCTTAGACACAAAGATAAACATAGGTTGAAAGTGAAAGGTTGGGAAAAGATATTTCACGCAAATAACAACCAGAAAAGAGCAGGAGTAGCTATACTAATATCCAACAAATTAGACTTCAAATGTAAAACAGTTAAAAGAGACAAAGAAGGATACTATCTACTAATAAAAGGAACAATTCAACAAGAAGACATAACAATCATAAATATTTATGCACCGAATCAGAATGCCCCAAAATACATGAGGAATACACTGCAATAACTGAAAAGGGAAATAGACACATCTACCATAATAGTTGGAGACTTCAATTCACCACTCTCATCAATGGACAGAACATCTAGACAGAGGATCAATAAAGAAACAGAGAATTTGAATATTGCAATAAATGAGCTAGACTTAACAGACATTTATAGGACATTACACCCCACAACAGCAGGATACACCTTTTTCTCAAGTGCTCATGGATCATTCTCAAAGATAGACCATATGCTGGGTCACAAAGCAAGTCTCAACAAATTTAAAAAGATTGAAATCATACACAACACTTTCTCGGATCATAAAGGAATGAAGTTGGAAATCAATAATAGGCAGAGTGCCAGAAAATTCACAAATACGTGGAGGCTCAACAACACACTCTTAAACAACGAGTGGGTCAAGGAAGAAATTACAAGAGAAATTAGTAAATATCTCAAGGCGAATGAAAATGAAAACACAACATATCAAAACCTATGGGGCGCAGCAAAGACAGTGCTAAGAGGGAAATTTATTGCCCTAAATGCCTATATCAGAAAAGAAGAAAGGGCAAAAATTCAGGAATTAACTGTCCACTTGGAAGAACTGGAGAAAGAACAGCAAACTAACCCCAAAGCAAGCAAACGAAAGAAATAACAAAGATTAGAGCAGAAATAAATGAAATTGAGAACATGAAAACAATAGAGAAAATCAATAAGACCAGAAGTTGGTTCTATGAGAAAATCAACAAGATTGATGGGCCCTTAGCAAGATTGACAAAAAGAAGAAGAGAGAGGACGCAAATAAATAAGATCAGAAATGGAAGAGGACACATAACCACTGACCTCACAGAAATAAAGGAAGTAATAACAGGATACTATGAACAACTTTATGCTAATGAATACAACAATGTAGATGAAATGGACAAGTTCCTAGAAAGGCATGAACCAACTTTGACTCAAGAAGAAATAGACGACCTCAACAAACCAATCACAAGTAAAGAAATTGAATCAGTCATTCAAAAGCTTCCTAAAAAGAAAAGTCCAGGACCAGACGGCTTCACATGTGAATTCTACCAAACATTCCAGAAAGAATTAGTACCAACTCTACTCAAACTCTTCAAAAAAATCAAAGTGGAGGGAAAGCTACTTAATTCATTCTATGAAGCCAACATCACCCTCATACCAAAACCAGGCAAAGATATTACAAAAAAAAAGAAAACTACAGACCAATCTCTCTAATGAATATAGATGCAAAAATCCTCAACAAAATTATAGCAAATCGAATCCAGCAACACATTAAAAGAATTATACATCATGACCAAGTAGGATTCATCCCAGGTATGCAAGGATGGTTCAACATAAGAAAATCAATTAATGTAATACACCATATCAACAAATCAAAGCAGAAAAATCACGTGATCATCTCAATTGATGCAGAGAAGGCATTTGACAAGATTCAACATCCTTTCCTGTTGAAAACACTTCAAAGGATAGGAATACAAGGGAACTTCCTTAAAATGATAAAGGGAATATGTGAAAAACCCACAGCTAATATCATCCTCAATGGGGAAAAATTGAAAACTTTCCCCCTAAGATCAGGAACAAGACAAGGATGTCCACTATCACCACTGTTATTCAACATCATGTTGGAAGTTCTAGCCAAAGCAATTAGACAAGAAAAAGAAATACAAGGCATCAAAATTGGAAGGGAAGAAGTAACACTAACAATGTTTGCAGATGATATGATACTATACATCGAAAACCCGGAAAAATCCACAGCAAAACGACTAGAGCTAATAAACGAGTACAGCAAAGTGGCAGGTTACAAGATCAACATTCAAAAATCTGTAGTGTTTCTATACACTAGCAATGAACAAGCTGAGGGGGAACTCAAGAAACGAATTCCATTTACAATTGCAACTAAAAGAATAAAGTACTTAGGAATAAATTTAACTAAAGAGACAAAAGACCTATACAAAGAAAACTACAAAAAACTGTTAAAAGAAATTACAGAAGACCTAAATAGATGGAAGGGCACACTGTGTTCATGGATTGGAAGACTAAATATAGTTAAGATGTCAATCCTACCTAAATTGATTTACAGATTCAATGCAATACTAATCAAAATCCCAACAACTTATTTTTTGGAAATGGAAAAACCAATAAGCAAATTTATCTGGAAGGGCAGGGTGCCCCGAATTGCTAAAAGTATCTTGAGGAACAAAAACGAAGCTGGAGGTCTCACGCTGCCTAACTTTAAGGCATATTATGAAGCCACAGTTGTCAAAACAGCATGGTATTGGCATAAAGATAGATATATCGGCCATTGGAATCAAATAGAGTGCTCAGATATAGACCCTCTCATCTATGGACATTTGATCTTTGATAAGGCAGTCAAGCCAATTCACCTGGGACAGAGCAGTCTCTTCGATAAATGGTGCCTAGAGAACTGGATATCTATATGCAAAAGAATGAAAGAGGACCCGTATCTCACACCCTGTACAAAAATTAACTCAAAATGGAGCAAAGATCTAAACATTAGGTCTAAGACCATAAAATAGTTAGAGGAAAATGTAGGGAGATATCTTATGAAACTTACAATTGGAGGTGGTTTTATGGACCTTACACCTAAAGCAAGAGCACTGAAGAAAGAAATAAATAAATGGGAGCTCCTCAAAATTAAACACTTTTGTGCATCAAAGAACTTCATCAAGAAAGTAGAAAGACAGCCTACCCAATGGGAGACAATATTTGGAAACGACATATCAGATAAAGGTCTAGTATCCAGAATTTATAAAGAGATTGTTCAACTCAACAACAAAAAGACAGCCAATCCAATTACAAAATGGGAAAAAAACTTGAACAGACACTTCTCAGAAGAGGAAATACAAATGGCCAAAAGGCATGTGAAGAGATGCTCAATGTCCCTGGCCATTAGAGAAATGCAAATCAAAACCACAATGAGATATCATCTCACACCCACCTGAATGGCCGTTATCAACAAAACAAAAAATGACAAGTGCTGGAGAGGATGCGGAGAAAGAGGCACACTTATCCACTGTTGGTGGGAATGTCAAATGGTGCAACCACTGTGGAAGGCAGTTTGGCGGTTCCTCAGAAAGCTGAATATAGAATTGCCATACAACCCAGCAATACCATTGCTAGGTATCTACTCAAAGGACTTAAGGGCAAAGACACAAATGGACATTTGCACACCAATGTTTATAGCAGCATTATTTACAATTGCAAAGAGATGGAAACAGCCCAAATGTCCATCAACAGATGAGTGGCTAAACAAACTGTGGTATATACATACGATGGAATATTATGCAGCTTTAAGACAGAATAAACTGATGAAGGCATGTAATAACATGGATGGACCTAGAGAACATTATGCTGAGTGAGACTAGCCAAAAACTAAAGGACAAATTCTGTATGGTCCCACTGATGTGAACTGACATTAAAGAATAAACTTGGAATATGTCATTGGTAACAGAGACCATCAGGAGTTAGAAACAGGGTAAGATAATGGGTAATTGGAGCTGAAGGGATACAGACTGTGCAACAGGACTAGATACAAAAACTCAAAAATGGACAACACAATACTACCTAATTGTAATGTAATTATGTTAAAACACTGAATGAAGCTGCATCTGAGCTATAGGTTTTTTGTTTGTTTGTTTGTTTTTATATATATATATTTTGTATTTTTTATTTTTATTTTTTTCTCTATATTATTATTTTCTTTCTTTTTCTGTTGTCTTGCT
This sequence comes from Tamandua tetradactyla, assembly GCF_023851605.1. Taxonomy (NCBI): domain Eukaryota; kingdom Metazoa; phylum Chordata; class Mammalia; order Pilosa; family Myrmecophagidae; genus Tamandua; species Tamandua tetradactyla. The sequence goes on along the minus strand of NC_135338.1, from coordinate 82,253,266 downwards.
ATTTCTTTTTCTAAATCGATGCAAATGTACTAAGAAATGATGATCATATATCTATGTGATGATATTAAGAATTACTGATTGCATATGTAGAATGGAATGATTTCTAAGTGTTGTGTTAGTTAATTTTTTTAATTAATAAAAAAAGACAACTGAAAAAAAATGATAACAGAGAAAAAAAAGATTATACGTACCATACCCCTTACCCCTCGCTTCAATTACTAGCATTTCAAATTAAATTTATTTAACATTTGTTCCCCCTATTATTTATTTTTATTCCACATGTTCTACTCTTCTGTTGATATAGTAGCTAAAAGGCGCATCAGACACAAGGTTTTCACATTCACAGAGTCTCATTGTGAAAGCTATATCATTGTTCAATCATCATCAAGAAACATGGTTACTGGAACACAGCTCTACATTTTCAGGCAGTTCCCTCCAGCCTCTCCACTACATCTTGAACAACAGGGTGATATCTACTTAATGCATAAGAATAACCTCCAGGATAACCTCTAAACTCTGTTTGGAATCTCTCAGCCATTGACACTTAGTCTCATTTCACTCTTCCCCCTTTGGTCGAGAAGGTTTTCTCAATCCCTTGATATTAATTCTCAGCTCATTCTAGGGTTTTTCTCAGTTCCTTGATGCTGAGTCTCAGCTCATTCCAGGATCTCTGTCCCACGTTGCCAGGAAGGTCCACACCCCTGGGGGTCATGTCCCACGCAGAGATGGGGAGGGGGAGGGTGGTGAGACTGCTCGTCATGTTGGCTGGAGAGAGAGGCCACATCTGAGCAACAAAAAAGGCTCTCTTGGGGGTGACTCTTAGGCCTAAATTTTAAGTAGACTTGACCTATGTTTTGTGGGGTTAAGTTTCATACGAACAAACCCCAAGACTGGGGGCTCAGCCTATAGCTTTGGTTGTCCACACTGCTTGTGAGAATATCAAGAATTCAACTTGGGGAAGTTGAATTTCTCCCCACTCTCACCATTCCCCAAAGGGGGCTTGCAAATACTTTTCCAGTCAGTGATCAAATCACTCTGGGATTCGTCGGGGCATCACTCTGGACAAACCAACAAAATCTCATGTCCTACCCGAGATTCCAAGTACTTATGACATTCAATCAAACTATCTACATGAGTAATATTAGGAAATGCTCTAGTCAAAATCTAAATTTTGTAACAAATAAACATTTTTTGCTTTAGTCTCACACATAAGGTGACATTTTAAAGTATTAATTATCATCTATTTTCAGCACCCTGCAATAATGACATTCCTTTGTTCTTCTTCATGCAAAACATTTTTAAAATTTGTACATTGTACATTTCACTATTATACACTCTAGGCATTCCTAGATTATACCATCTCAATGTTTACCATCTATCTTTCTTTCTGATTTCATTTATGTCCCCAGCCCTCCTCCCTCTATCATTCTCACATGCAGCTTCATTCAGTGTTTTAACACAATTACATTACAGTTAGGTAGTTTTGTGCTGTCCATTTCTGAGTTTTTATATTCAGTCCTGTTGCACAGTCTCTATCCCTTCAGCTCCAGTTACCCAATATCTTACCCTATTTCTATCTCCTGATGGTCTCTGTTACCAAGGAAATATTCCAAGTTTATTCACTAATGTCAGTTCATATCTGACATTACAGTATTTGTCCTTTTGTTTCTGGCTAATCACACTCAGCATAATGTCCTTAAGGTCCATTCATGTTGTTACGTACTTCATAACTTTATTCTGTCTTACAGCTGCATAATATTCCACCTTATGTAAATGTCACAGTTTGTTTAGCCAGCTGTCTGTTGATGGACATTTTGGCTGTTTCCATCTCTTGGTAATTGTTAATAATGCTGCTATAAACATCGGTGTGTAAATGTCCATTTGTGTCCTTGACCTCGTGTCCTTTGAGTAGAGACAGCATATAGATGGGTCCTGTTTTTTCATCCATTCTGCCAGACTATGTCTTTTGATTGGAGAGTTTAATCCATTAACATTCAGTGTTATTACTGCATGGGTAGTACTTTCTTCTACTATTTTGCCTTCTGGATTTTATATGTCATATCTAATTTTCCTTCTTTTTACCTTTACTCATAGTCTTCCTTTCTACACTCTTCTCCACACCTCTCTCTTCTGTCTTCATATCTGTCTCTAGCGTTCCCTTTAGTATTTCTTGCAAAACTGGTCTCTTGGTCACAAATTCTCTCAGTGTTTTTTGTCTGAAAATGTTTTAATTTCTCCCTCATTTTTGAAGGACAGTTTTTCTGGATATAGAATTCTTGGTTGGCAGTTTTTCTCTTTTAATAATTTAAATATATTATCCCACTATCTTCTTGCCTCCATGGTTTCTGCTGAGAGATCTGCGCATAGTCTTATTGGGCTTCCCTTGTATGTGATGGATTGCTTGTCTCTTGCTGCTTTCAAGATCCTCTCTTTCTCTTTGACCTCTGACATTCTGAGTATTAAATGTCTTGGAGTAGTATGTCTATTTGGATCTATTCTCTTTGGGGTACACTGCACTTCTTGGATCTGTAATTTTAAGTCTTTCATAAGAGTTGGGAAATTTTCAGTGATAATTTCCTCCATTAGGTTTTTCTCCTCCTTTTCCTTTCTCTTCTCCTTCTGGGACACCCACAACACATATATTTGTGCTCTTCATATTGTCTTTCAATTCCCTGGGTCCCTGCTCATATTTTTCCATTTTTTCCCCTATATTTTCTGTTTCTTGTCGGATTTCAGATGTTCCATCCTCCAGTTTTGAAATCCTATGTTCTGTCTCTCAAAATCTACCATTGTAGGTTTCTATTGTTTTTTTCCTCTCTTCTACTGTGTCTTTCATTCCCATAAGTTCTGTGATTTGGTTTTTCAGACTTTCAGTTTCTTCTTTTTGTTCTTTCCTTGCCTTTTTTATATCCTCCCTCAATTCATTGATTTGGTTTTTGATGAGGTTTTCCATGTCTGTTCGTACATCCTGAATTAATTGTTTCAGCTCCTGTATGTCATTTGAATTGTTGGTTTGTTCCTTTGACTGGGCCCTATCTTCAATTTTCCTAGTGTGATTTGTTATTTTTTGCTGGCATCTAGGCATTTAATTACCTTAATTAGTTTATTCTGAAGATTGCTTTCACTTCTTTTATCTAGGGTTTTCTTGCTGGATGAATTTGTTGTCTATCTGTTCTTTGACATTCTGTTCAGCTTTATTTGGACCTTTAGCTTAAGTTTTGTTTAACAGAGGAGAATTTTTCAGTTCTTGTTTTCTTGTTTCTTGTCCTGCTTGTGTCCCCCCACCCCCCCCACTTAGGAGGGTCTGCTTAGATATTATATACCCCAGCCAGATTTTCCCAGACCAAACTGGCCTCCTATCAGGAGGAAAAAGTCACCTGCATCAGTTTTCCCTGAGGGTGAGACCCAGCAGGTTGAAAGTCTTTCCTGTGAAGTCTCTGGATTCTGTTTTTCTTATCCTGCCCTGTGTGTGGTGCTTGTCTGACTGCAGGTCCCACCAGCATAAGATGACATGATACCTTTAACTTTGACAGACTCTCCCTGCTGGGGGCGTGGTGGAGACAGAGGAGAGGTTGTAGGCTGGTTTTTTTTTTTTTTTTTTTTGTTTTTTTTTTTGTTTTTTTTTTTTTTTTTTTTTTTCTTTTTTTTTTTTTTTTTATTAATTAAAAAAAGAATTAACAAAACAATTAGAAATCATTCCAATCTACATGTACAATCAGTAATTCTTAATAACATCACATAGTTGCATATTCATCATTTCTTAGTACATTTGCATCGATTTAGAAAAAGAAATAAAAAGACAACAGAATAAGAATTAAAACAATAATAGAAAGAAAAAAAACAAAAAAAACAAAAACAAAAAACCTATACCTCACATGCAGCTTCATTCAGTGTTTTAACATAATTGCATTACAATTGGGTAGTATTGTGCTGTCCATTTCTGAGTTTTTATATCCAGTCCCATTGTACAGTCTGTATCCCTTCATCTCCAATTATCCCTTCTCTTTTTTTTTTTTTTTTAATTAACGGAAAAAAAGAAACTAACCCAACATTTAGAGATCATACCATTCTACACATGCAATCATTAATTCTTAACATCATCACATAGATGCATGATCATCATTTCTTAGTACATTTGCATTGGTTTAGAAGAACTAGCAACATAACCGAAAAAGATATAGAATGTTAATATAGAGAAAAAAATAAAAGTAATAGTAGTAAAATCAAAACAAAACAACACAAAACAAAACAAAAACCTATAGCTCAGATGCAGCTTCATTCAGTGTTTTAACATGATTACTTTACAATTAGGTATTATTGTGCTGTCCATTTTTGAGTTTTTGTATCTAGTCCTGTTGCACAGTCTGTATCCCTTCAGCTTCAATTACCCATTGTCTTACCCTGTTTCTGACTCCTGCTGAACTCTGTTACCAATGACATATTTCAAGTTTATTCTCGAATGTCCGTTCACATCAGTGGGACCATACAGTATTTGTCCTTTAGTTTTTGGCTGGATTCACTCACCATAATATTCTCTAGGTCCATCCATGTTATTACATGGTTCATAAGTTTATCTTGTCTTAAAGCTGCATAATATTCCATCGTATGTATATACCACAGTTTGTTTAGCCACTCTTCTGTTGATGGAGATTTTGGCTGTTTCCATCTCTTTGCAATTGTAAATAATGCTGCTATAAACATTGGTGTGCAAATGTCCGTTTGTGTCTTTGCCCTTAAGTCCTTTGAGTAGATACCTAGCAATGGTATTGCTGGGTCGTATGGCAGTTCTATATTCAGCTTTTTGAGGAACCGCCAAACTGCCTTCCACAGTGGTTGCACCCTTTGACATTCCCACCAACAGTGGATAAGTGTGCCTCTTTCTCCGCATCCTCTCCAGCACTTGTCATTTTCTGTTTTGTTGATAATGGCCATTCTGGTGGGTGTGAGATGATATCTCATTGTGGTTTTGATTTGCATTTCTCTAATGGCCAGGGACATTGAGCATCTCTTCATGTGCCTCTTGGCCATCCGTATTTCCTCTTCTGAGAGGTGTCTGTTCAAGTCTTTTTCCCATTTTGTAATTGGGTTGGCTGTCTTTTTGTTGTTGAGATGAACAATCTCTTTATAAATTCTGGATACTAGACCTTTATCTGATATATCATTTCCAAATATTGTCTCCCATTGTGAAGGCTGTCTTTCTACTTTCTTGATGAAGTTCTTTGATGCACAAAAGTGTTTAATTTTGAGGAGTTCCCATTTATTTATTTCCTTCTTCAGTGCTCTTGCTTTAGGTTTAAGGTCCATAAAACCGCCTCCAGTTGTAAGATCCATAAGATATCTCCCAACATTTTCCTCTAACTGTTTTATGGTCTTAGACCTAATGTTTAGATCTTTGATCCATTTTGAGTTAACTTTTGTATAGGGTGTGAGAGATGGGTCTTCTTTCATTCTTTTGCATATGGATATCCAGTTCTCTAGGCACCATTTATTGAAGAGACTGCTCTGTCCCAGGTGAGTTGGCTTGACTGCCTTATCAAAGATCAAATGTCCATAGATGAGAGGGTCTATATCTGAGCACTCTATTCGATTCCATTGGTCGATATATCTATCTTTATGCCAATACCATGCTGTTTTGACAACTGTGGCTTCATAATATGCCTTAAAGTCAGGCAGCGCGAGACCTCCAGCTTCGTTTTTTTTCCTCAAGATGTTTTTAGCAATTCGGGGCACCCTGCCCTTCCAGATAAATTTGCTTATTGGTTTTTCTATTTCTGAAAAATAAGTTGTTGGGATTTTGATTGGTATTGCATTGAATCTGTAAATCAATTTAGGTAGGATTGACATCTTAACTATATTTAGTCTTCCAATCCATGAACACGGTATGCCCTTCCATCTATTTAGGTCTTCTGTGATTTCTTTTAGCAGTTTTTTGTAGTTTTCTTTATATAGGTTTTTTGTCTCTTTAGTTAAATTTATTCCTAGGTATTTTATTCTTTTAGTTGCAATTGTAAATGGGATTCGTTTCTTGATTTCCCCCTCAGCTTGTTCATTACTAGTGTATAGAAATGCTACAGATTTTTGAATGTTGATCTTGTAACCTGCTACTTTGCTGTACTCATTTATTAGCTCTAGTAGTTTTGTTGTGGATTTTTCCGGGTTTTCGACGTATAGTATCATATCGTCTGCAAACAGTGATAGTTTTACTTCTTCCTTTCCAATTTTGATGCCTTGTATTTCTTTTTCTTGTCTAATTGCTCTGGCTAGAACCTCCAACACAATGTTGAATAATAGTGGTGATAGTGGACATCCTTGTCTTGTTCCTGATCTTAGGGGGAAAGTTTTCAATTTTTCCCTATTGAGGATGATATTAGCTGTGGGTTTTTCATATATTCCCTCTATCATTTTAAGGAAGTTCCCTTGTATTCCTATCTTTTGAAGTGTTTTCAACAGGAAAGGATGTTGAATCTTGTCGAATGCCTTCTCTGCATCAATTGAGATGATCATGTGATTTTTCTGCTTTGATTTGTTGATATGGTGTATTACATTAATTGATTTTCTTATGTTGAACCATCCTTGCATACCTGGGATGAATCCTACTTGGTCATGATGTATAATTCTTTTAATGTGCTGTTGGATACGATTTGCTAGAATTTTATTGAGGATTTTTGCATCTGTATTCATTAGAGAGATTGGTCTGTAGTTTTCTTTTTTTGTAATATCTTTGCCTGGTTTTGGTATGAGGGTGATGTTTCCTTCATAGAATGAATTAGGTAGTTTTCCCTCCACTTCGATTTTTTTGAAGAGTTTGAAGAGAATTGGTACTAATTCTTTCTGGAACGTTTGGTAGAATTCACATGTGAAGCCATCTGGTCCTGGACTTTTCTTTTTAGGAAGCTTTTGAATGACTAATTCAATTTCTTTACTTGTGATTGGTTTGTTGAGGTCATCTATGTCTTTTTGAGTCAAAGTTGGTTGTTCATGTCTTTCCAGGAACCCGTCCATTTCCTCTAAATTGTTGTATTTATTAGCGTAAAGTTGTTCATAGTATCCTGTTATTACCTCCTTTATTTCTGTGAGGTCAGTAGTTATGTCTCCTCTTCCATTTCTGATCTTATTTATTTGCATCCTCTCTCTTCTTCTTTTTGTCAATCTTGCTAAGGGCCCATCAATCTTATTGATTTTCTCATAGAACCAACTTCTGGCCTTATTGATTTTCTCTATTGTTTTCATGTTTTCAATTTCATTTATTTGTGCTCTAATCTTTGTTATTTCTTTCCTTTTGCTTGCTTTGGGGTTAGCTTGCTGTTCTTTCTCCAGTTCTTCCAAATGGATAGTTAATTCCTGAATTTTTGCCTTTTCTTCTTTTCTGATATAGGCATTTAGAGCAATAAATTTCCCTCTTAGCACTGCCTTTGCTGCGTCCCATAAGTTTTGATATGTTGTGTTTTCATTTTCATTCGCCTCGAGGTATTTGCTAATTTCTCTTGCAATTTCTTCTTTGACCCAGTCGTTGTTTAGGAGTGTGTTGTTGAGCCTCCACGTATTTGTGAATTTTCTGGCACTCTGCCTATTATTGATTTCCAACATCATTCCTTTATGGTCCGAGAAAGTGTTGTGTAAGATTTCAATCTTTTTAAATTTGTTAAGACTTGCTTTGTGACCCAGCATATGGTCTATCTTTGAGAATGATCCATGAGCACTTGAGAAAAAGGTGTATCCTGCTGTTGTGGGATGTAATGTCCTATAAATGTCTATTAAGTCTAGTTCATTTATAGTTATATTCAGATTCTCTATTTCTTTGTTGATCCTCTGTCTAGATGTTCTGTCCCTTGATGAGAGTGGTGAGTTGAAGTCTCCAACTATTATGGTATATGAGTCTATTTCCCTTTTCAATGTTTGCAGTATATTCCTCATGTATTTTGGGGCATTCTGATTCGGTGCGTAAATATTTATGATTGTTATGTCTTCTTGTTTAATTGTTCCTTTTATTAGTATATAGTGTCCTTCTTTGTCTCTTTTAACTGTTTTACATTTGAAGTCTAATTTGTTGGATATTAGTATAGCCACTCCTGCTCTTTTCTGGTTGTTATTTGCATGAAATATCTTTTCCCAACCTTTCACTTTCAACCTATGTTTATCTTTGGGTCTAAGATGTGTTTCCTGTAGACAGCATATGGAAGGATCCTGTTTTTTAATCCATTCTGCCAATCTATGTCTTTTGATTGGGGAATTCAGTCCATTGACATTTAGTGTTATTACTGTTTGGATAATATTTTCCTCTAACATTTTGCCTTTTGTATTATATATATCATATCTGATTTTCCTTCTTTCTACACTCTTTTCCATATCTCTCTCTTCTGTCTTTTTGTATGTGACTCTAGTGCTCCCTTTAGTATTTCTTGCAGAGCTGGTCTCTTGGTCACAAATTCTTTCAGTGACTTTTTGTCTGAGAATGTTTTAATTTCTCCCTCATTTTTGAAGGATAATTTTGCTGGATATAGGAGTCTTGGTTGGCAGTTTTTCTCTTTTAGTATTTTAAATATATCATCCCACTGTCTTCTAGCTTCCATGGTTTCTGCTGAGAAATCTACACAAAATCTTATTGGGTTTCCCTTGTATGTAATGGATTGTTTTTCTCTTGCTGCTTTCAAGATCTTCTCTTTCTCTTTGACCTCTGACATTCTAACTAGTAAGTGTCTTGGAGAACGCCTATTTGGGTCTAATCTCTTTGGGGTGCGCTGCACTTCTTGGATCTGTAATTTTAGGTCTTTCATAAGAGTTGGGAAATTTTCAGTGATAATTTCTTCCATTAGTTTTTCTCCTCCTTTTCCCTTCTCTTCTCCTTCTGGGACACCCACAACACGTATATTTGTGCGGTTCATATTGTCCTTGAGTTCCCTGATACCCTGTTCAAATTTTTCCATTCTTTTCCCTATAGTTTCTGTTTCTTTTTGGAATTCAGATGTTCCATCCTCCAAATCACTAATTCTATCTTCTGTCTCTTTAAATCTATCATTGTAGCTATCCATTATTTTTTCTATGTTTGCTACTTTATCCTTCACTTCCATAAGTTCTGCGATTTGTTTTTTCAGTTTTTCTATTTCTTCTTTATGTTCAGCCCATGTCCTCTTCATGTCCTCCCTCAATTTATCGATTTCATTTTTGAAGAGGTTTTCCATTTCTGTTCGTATATTCAGCATTAGTTGTCTCAGCTCTTGTGTCTCATTTGAGCTATTGGTTTGTTCCTTTGACTGAGCCATATTCTCAATCTTTTGAGCGTGGACAGTTATCTTCTGCTGCTGGCGTCTGGGCATTTATTCAGATTTCTCTTGGTGTTGGACCCAGCAAGGTTGTAATATTTTTCTGTGAAATCTCTGGGTTCTGTTTTTCTTATCTTGCCCAGTAGGTGGCGCTCGTGGCACACGTTTGTCTGCGGGTCCCACCAGTAAAAGGTGCTGTGGGACCTTAAACTTTGGAAAACTCTCGCCGTCCTGGGGGTTCGCTAGCCGAAACGGCTTGAGCCGGCCCGGGGTCCGAACGCAGGGAGGGTTGCTGGTCGCCTCAGCCAGGGAAAGAGCCCGTCCGAATTTCCTAGTCGGCCCTGGGCAACAAGCGTGGCGGGAGGGCGCCAGCGGCAGCGGCCCGCCCGAGAGAGTGCACGTTCCCCGGGAGTCACGGGGTCACCGTTCTCCGCGGCCTGGGGGTTTCCGATCCAATTCTCTCAGTTGGTCCGGGGGCTGCGCGTGGTGTGGGCGCCAGTCGCCTTGGTTTCAGGGGACCACCTCTCCAATTCTCCCAGCCGGCCCGGGAAGGGGGAAGGGAGTAACTCCGGCCGCTTGCCACCCCGCCCGGTAAGGCCCGCGCGCCTCGGCGATCTCACCCGAGCTGCTTCTCTCAGCCAGCCAGCCGTTCCAGGATGGGGTACGCTGTCTTTTTTATCTCTGTTGTGGCTTTGGGCGCTTTCTGTATCGTTTCTACTCCCCTAGTAGGTGTCCTGGAGAAGAAACTAAGATCCGCGCGTCTTACTAAGCCGCCATCTTCCAGGAAGTCCCCTAGGCTGGTTTTAATGGCTTCAAATTACCAAACCCTGGGGTCTGAATTCCTTGATGGAGGGATTCCACCTGAGTTGGGCTTCACCCCTCCCCTGGGGAAAGCATAGGCTCCAGACAAGCCCCCAAAAGAGCTGACTTCTGCCTATGCCTGGGGCAGTTGCAGCCTGAAAAGGCCTGCCGCGGTATCCAGAGGCAGTCAAGCCTTTGTAGATACACAGCCACAAAAACCTCTTTTTCCTTCTTTTTTACCCCCTTTTTCTGTCAGTCCTGCCCCCTTGGCACTGGGGCAAAAATGAGCAACCTCTGCTTTGATCAGGTTCACCTAAGCTGGGGGCCTATTTTTAGTAGTCAGAATTTGTTAATTATTTCCACAATTGGTGTTTGATTGTGCCCAGTCCCTGCTGCTGGTAAAGTCCTTTCCTTTCCCCTCTGAGAAGCGGCCTGTCGGGGAGGGGCGATGGTCACTGCAGCTTTGGGAACTCACGGTTCTGGGGGGTGCTCACAGCCAGTCCAGCTGGTCCAGACTGGGGTACGCTGTGTGTCTGGTCACAGACATGGCCCCAGGAGCTGTTCTGTACTGTTTCTGGTTGTTTAGTAGTTGTTCTGGAGGACGAACTAAAATGCGCACATTATTAAGCCACCATCTTGACCCGGAAGTGGCCCCTAGATTTTTTATTTAAGCAACTGGATGAACGAGTGACACCATTGCTGAGATGCAAGATGACTGGGAGCAGGAAACTCTAAAATCGAATTCTGGACATGTTAAATCTGAAATGCTGATTAAACATTCAAGTGTATCAACACCTCCTCCTCTCTCCTCTTAAACATGTTCCTTCAATGCTTATAATTTGCATAATGCAGATGGATCACCTCTTGAATATCCAAACATTCAAAGCAGGTCTTCTAAAAACACATAATTACAGTATAGGGAAAAAAATCATCATGGTAGAGTCCAAAGAGATGAGACCCTCAGCATTCTCTGTTACAGCCCATGAAAAGAATGATAGCTTGGCAACTAGTTCTCTGGTTCCAGAAGGAAAAGATAACTCAGCCAGCTCATAAGTCCTAGCATTCAACTCAGCTCATCCGTGCAACTCAAATACGATTTTAATGATAGGTTTTATAGCACAACCCAGATTTTCCTTCCATGAGGGAGTCAGAGGGGCATAAGCATGCCCTGGAGGGTCTCCATGATCATCAGCAAGAAAGCAAGTAGTAGCAATTGATTTTCTGTGATGCCCATTGCAATGATCTGAGCCTCCCCTTTGGAGAGAGACGTCTTATCTAGAAGGGGCACTGTGCTAACTGGGAAAGGTACCAGGATAGTTGAGCAATATTTCCATGTTAGCTAGGTCACAAGAACTTGGTAGCTGTTCCACAAGTGGTGTTTTGGGCATTAGAGCTGCTGCATACATTTTTATGATTGAACTGGGCTCTGCTTATAGAGAACACCTTCTGCAGACAGAGTGGAATCCACACAAGACAGAGGATAGGCATACATTGAGGGGAAGATGCAGGAGAGAGAGAGGACATGGCAGTAAGGAAGTGTCCCTATGGAAGAAGGTGGTGAGACACAGTGTCCTGCAGGCAGGGCCGCTTGTGGCCTCCCTGGCAGCAAGAGGGAAGGAAGGTGGGGTGGAGACTGACACTGGGCTGTTGGAGCAAGCTCCCAACTGATGGCTACAATTTTCTTATAAGGTAAGAAGAGAGAATCAAGGGTTTCAGAAGACCAAAGAAAACTTGAAATAGTGCAGAAAGTGGTGGTGAGAGCTGACTGGGGGACTCCAAGGGAGGACAGGCAGTGTTGCTTTCCAGCTGAAGCTATATCTGACTTTGCAATTTTTCTTCTGCAGTGCCCAGCACAAAAATGGAAGAGGCCAAATACTGGTCCATTCAGGATAGGTTTTGCCAAGGATGAAGGGCCAAGGGAGTTGAAAATGTTGGCTAGGAGTTTAGAGGATTGGTTGGAGGCTGTTAGTGAGTCAACCCAGTTAAAGGGCATGTCTCACAGGTGTCACTGTCCAATGTAATTCTGGGTCATTGAGTGGGATTGTGTTGGGGGGTGGTGGTGCTGCTACCGCTCTCATGGACCCAGGCTGTGATGGCCCTATCATCTTCAACCTGAGGTTTCCAAGTTCTTTATGCTGTCAACTTCCAGCCTGAGGATGGGGAAAGAACATCAAACATTGCACCTGAGTGGTTTTAATGGGTCAGACAGGACATGGCTTTACCCCGATCTAACCTAGCTGCAAGAGATGCTCTTTGGTCATGTGCCCAAAGAAAGAGGAAGTGGCTTTAGTGAGCTGCCAGTCTCTGTTGCAGTGGAGGTGAGGCTGGTAATCCAAGCTGTACAGAGGCAAGACAAAGAAACAAGAAAGCCCTGTGGGAGTTAGGAGAAAAATAATCTCTTCCCACTAAGGAAAATAGTACTGGTTTAGAAAGCCAATCTCAAGTGTTGCCAGGACGCACTGGGAAGCAGCAGTTGTGGATTCTCCAACTTGGTGCAATGAAGTTAAAAAAAGATAAAGAAAGGCATCATATGGGTCTGGCAGATGAAAAGAAGAAGTATGTTAGAGGAGATGGTGGTTGTCTGCACAGCTTGTGACAAGGTGCACTTCTCACATCTAGGATGCGGGCCAGATACACACACCTCAGCAGAGCTATCCTCAGTCACAGCCAGGTCACAGAATCATGTCACAAATTAATTGCACACAGCATTCGGTAAACAGGGCATGCAAATTTTATAGCACAAAAGGGCCCCCATTGAGGAATTCTTCAGACTCTGGTCTACTTTACATGTCAAGGGAATTTGTTGGGGAAATGTGAGGCTACTCCCTCCCTCCAGTGCTATCACTGAAGATGATTCTTAGAAACATGTCTCCATCTCACTGGGCTTTTCCCTTATCCTTGTGAAGCACGTTGAGCATGTCTTTGATGGACGGGGAGACAGAAGTCCAGAGCAGTTACGACTCAGAGCTGGTGTCCAGTGGGGGTTCGAGCGCATGGGTGGGAAATGGCAGAGGTGGGCCTTCTTTGCTGGGTAGGGCATGCTGGGCACCTCAGGGGGGTGTCTGGGAGGCACAGGCCTCCCCTTCATGGGACCAGGCAGCAGGGCCTACTCCATGAGAAGTGAGCCCATCAAGAATGTCACAGGCCATAGAAAGGCCAAGAGAGGATGGTCCAAGAATACCACTATGCCAAGGACATATTATATCCCAGGGTAAAAAAAATATTTTTATTTTGTGGGAAAATCTTCACAAATCTGAATTTTAGAGAGCATCCACCATAAAAGCATAGTGAGCTCCAAACTATGACTTGTGTCTCTTTTGTACTGGCCCTCTGTTTCTTCTATTGGATGCTCCATTATTCCTCTAGGAACCTAAGGCAGAATAGCTTTGTAAGGACTCAACCACAGACCCACATGCTCTTTAAGTCAGTCGTGTTCTCATCCTTAGGTAGAAGGTAGACAGGGAAAAAAATTGGCTTTGGAAAAGTGAACAAGTTTGTCACTGTACATATTTGTATTCTGATGGGAAGACAGTTATTTAATGGGGCAATAATTTTGACACTGGGGCTATAAGTGAGTAATTGTTAATAGGGAAATGGAGGCTTCCCAAGCCATTTATGTTTTTATGATTTCTGAGTATTATGTGTTGCATATGCGTAAATTTGTGTATATACATGTGGCTGATTAAATGTTCTACCAAATTGTGATGTTCAATTTAATATAGTATGGCTCCTTGTTGTACCAACTCTGATTTTAAAGTATAATCTCAGATACAAATTAGGTCTGCTAAGCTAAAGCATGGAGCTGGTGTCTGAATTTTATTAAAGTTTCATCTTCTCAAAGGATACAATTCTCTATAATCTTCAAAATGGACCTTTAATTTCCTTTCTTAAGGATATTCTGGGCCTTGTTTGCTAAATTTCCATAAATAAGGAATTCTTTACAAATCAGCAAAGTATGTCAATTGCAATCACATTCCTAATTCATCTAAATATCATCAATGCTTTAGAATAATTATATTTATTGGATTCTATAGGCAAAATATAAAAATAAAATACTACATTAAAAATTTTTACCAAAAATGTATTTACATTGTTACTTGGAAAGACGAAATCCAAAGAGATACTCATTGAATTTGCCCATCACTTTAAAATTTAATTTGATTCCATTTTGAATAGGTAATATGTTCAGATGGTTCAAGGCCCAAAACGTGTATCTAAAAGGCATATTATGGAAGGCTCCCTGCAGCATTATTTGTAATAGCTCAAGCCAGAAAACAATCCAAATGTTCACCAACAACAGGTGGATAAATGTGGTGTGGTATAATCATACAATGGAATGTTATACGGCAATGAAAAGGAACTGCTTACTCAAGTAATATTAGGGATGAATCCCAGAATCATAATGTTGAGGGAAAGAGGCCAGACATAAAATAATATATATAATTCCATTTATGTAAAGTGCCGAAAAAGACAAAACTAATCTATAGTGATGATAATCTATATGGTGGTGTTAATTATAATTACCTTTGAGAAGGTAACCACTGGGGTTCTACTTAGGTTCTATTTCTTGGTCTGGGGAGGGCTTATTTGGGTGTGTTGTTAAAGTAAAGTCAAGGGGCACACTAGTGATTGGAAAACGGAGCACTGCATTTATTTACCTCACTGAGTAGCATCTCAAAAGGAAAAAAAATCAGGGTTTTTATAGTCCACGAAGGGGTTGGTTCCTTGTGATTTTGCCATTTAAGAATTGGTGTTTAAACCACTATTTGGGCAGAATGAATCAATATGTGTGTACTGGGCTGTGTGAAGCAACCTCATTGTTCTTTGGTTGGGAAAGAGGTTTTAGTTAGGTCGAGTGAGGGTCTGGTAAACCGGGGGTCTTCATTTACCAGAAGACCTATAACAACCACCCCAGACTGTTTGACTTAAATAACAGGAATTCATTGTGTCACAGTTTGGGAGGGTAGAGTTCCAAAATCAAGGTATCAGAGGCCATGCTTTCTCTGATAACTATAGCATTCTTTGATGGCTTGTGAGCTAGCCTCCATCATATGGTGATCTGTCTCCTGTCTCACTCCTCCTACCTTGTCCAAGTTTCTTGTGCTTATAAGGACTATGGTCGTAGTGGATTAAGACCCTCTCTGATTTATTTTGGCCTCATCTCAATAGGATCCTTGAAAATCCCATTTCCAAATGAGTTCACACCCCAGGACCTGAGATTAGGACTTGAACTCGTCTTATGTGGTACATGATCCAATCCACAATGCTGACACACTTCAACTCTTAGTCTTTTATGAGTTTTAGCCCATTAATTCCTCAAAATTTATAGTCATTTACTATTTTGACTGGTAACAAAGCATTAGTTTTGATAAAACCCAGGCAAGTGTTACTACAGTTGTAAAGTTGTTCCTTTACAGTCCCTTCTCTTGGTCCCACTTAGAGATGAACAGTGGACCTGAAAAGATAAGAAAATCATCAAGCTTTCAGGTCAATACTACTGCTCTTGGCTTTGAGTGTTCCATCAAGTAGACATTTTCTTTTTTAAAAAAATTTTTAATAAAGTATGGTTGTGTACAGTAAAACTCACCCTTCTATGAGTTCTCCGAGACTTGACAACCTCATAGAGTTGTCTGATCACTGCTAATACCACCTTCAAAGTCCAGCTACTGAATGGTTTGCTCACCACTACAAGCTCTCTCATGCCCCTGTGAAGACATCCCCGCCTTCCAGTACCTGACCATTGGCAACATGATTTGTTTCATTTCTCTATAGTTTGCCTATTCCAGTTTATATGTCTTTTGAGTCTTTTCATGTTGCATGAGGACTTTCTTTTTTAATAGCATGAGCAGGCTTTGGAAATAGAACCCAAGTCTCCAGTATGGCAGATGACAATTCTGTCACTGAGCCACCATTGCACTGCCCAAGGTATTTTTTTTTTTAATTACAGAAGTTGTGGGTTTACAGAAAAGACATGAATAATCAACAGGGTGCCTATTTTTAACACCTTGCATTAGTCTGGTACATTTGTTACAATTGATGAAAGAAGATTCTTATAATTATACTGTTAAGTAGAGTCTATGGTTTACCTTAAGGGTCACTGTTTAAATTGGACAGTTCCATTTTTTAAAAAACATTTTGATTGAGTAACATATATACAACCTAACAGTTCCCCCTTTTAGCCACATGCAAATATATAATTCAGTGCTGTTAATTACATTCACAGTATTGTGCTACCATCACTACCAACCATTATTAAAACTTTTCCACCATGCCAAATATTACCTCTGTACAATTTAAGAATTTTCTCTCTATTCCCTCTCCCCACCACATCCTCTCATACCTTATATTCTAGATTATGACTCTATAAATTTGCTTATTCTGATTACTTCCTATCAGTGATAAACAATATTTGGACTTTTGTGTCTGGATTATATCACTCAACACGATGTCTTCAGGGTTCATCCATGTTGTTGCATGAATCAGAACTTCATTCCTTTTTAATGCTGAATAACGTTCCATTGTATGTATATACCACATTTTATTTATCCATTCATCCATGGATGGACACCTGGGTTGCTTCCATCTTTTGGCAATTGTGAATAATGCCACTATGAACATACATATGCAAATATCTGTTTGAGCCCCTGCTTTCAATTCTTTGGGGTATAACTAGAAATGGATTGCTGAATCATATGCTAATTCTGTTCTTAACTTTCTGAGGAACTGACAAGCTGTCTTCCACAGTAGCTGCACCATTTTACATTCCCACCGATAAAGAATGGGTGTTCCTATTTCTCCACATCCTCCAACAATTGTTATTTTCCATTTTCCGTAAATACAGGCTACTTCAGATACTGTGGGGTTGGCTCCGGACTACCAGAATAAAGTGGATATTACAATAAAGTGAGTCACACAAATTTCTTTTGGCTTCCCAGTACATATAAAGTTATGTTTACACTATATTGTAGTCTCCTAAGTGTACAATAGTATTATGTCTAACAAAATGTTTATACCTTAATTTAAAAAAGGCTTTTTAGCTAAAAATGCTAACCATTATCTGAGCCTTCAGCAAGTTGTCATCTTTTGGCTGATGGAGGGTTTTGCTCATGTTGTCGCTGCTGACTAAGCAGGGTGATAGTGGCTGAAAGGTGGGGTGGCTGTGGCAATTTCTTAAAATAAGACAACAACAGTGAAGTTTGCTATGTCAGTTGACTCTTCCTTTCACAAAAGATTTCCCTGGGGCATGTGATGCTGGTTTTTTTTTTTTTTAGCTTTTTATCTACAGTAGAAATTCTTTAAAAATTGGAGTCAATCCTCTCATACCTGCCCCTGCTTTATCAACTTCATTTATGTTATAATCTTAGTCCTTTGATGCAATTCAACAATAGCCACAGCATCTTTACCAGGAGTAGATTCCATTTCAAGGAACCACTTTCTTTGCTCACCCCTAAGAAGCAGCTCCTCCTTCATCATGGTTTTATCATGAGATTATAGCAATTCAGTCAGATCTTCAAACTCTGCTTCTAATTCTATTTTTCTTTCTAGTTCCACCATATCTGCAGTTACTTCCTCCACTGTAGTCTGGAACTCCTCAAAGTCATCTATGAAGGTTGGAATAAATTTCTTCCAAACTCCTGTTAATGTTGATATTTTGAACTTCTCTCATAAATCACAAATGTTCTTAAAGGCATCTAGAATGGTAAATCCTTTCCAGAGAGTTTTCAACTTACTTTGTCCAGAGCCATCAGAGGAATCATTATCTATGGCACTATACCCTTAACAAATGTACTTCTTAAATAATAAGAGTTAAAAGTCAAAATGACTCCTTGACCTATGAGCTGCAGAATGTATATGTGCTAGCAGGCATGGAAACAATACTCATCTTGTTGTACATCTCCACTTGAGTGCTTGGGCTTAAAATATTCAGTAAATGATGTAAACAATGTACTCTCATCCAGGCTTTGTTGTTCAGTTTATAGAGTAAAGGCAGAATAGATTTAGCATAATTCTTAAGGGTCCTAGGATTTTCATAACCCTAAATGAGCATTGGGTTCAACTTAAACCTACCCTCTGCATTAGCCCCTAACAAGAGAGTCAGCCTGGCCTTTGAAGATTAGAAGCCTGGCATTGAGTTCTCCTCTCCAGCTTTGAAAGTCCTAGATGGCATCTTTCTCCAATAGAATGTTCTTTCATGTAGGCTGAAAATCTGTTGTTTAGTGTAGCCGCCTTCATCGACGATCTTAGCTAGATCTTAGCTAGATCTTCTGGATAACTTGCTGGTGCTTCTACATTAGCATTTGCTGCTTCCCTTTGCACTTTTATGTTATGGAGATGGCCTCTGTGTTAGTTTACAAGCTGCGAGAATGTGATATATCAGAACTGGAATGGCTTTTTAAAAGGGGAATTTAATGAGTTACAAGTTTACAGTTCTAAGGAAGTGAAAGTGTCTGAATTAAGGCACCAACAAGAGGTTACCTTCACTAAAGAAAGGTTGATACTGTCTAGAATGGCTATGTCAGCTGGGAAGGCACATGGCTGGCATCTGCTGGTCCCTTGCTCCTGGGCTACATTGCTTTCAGCCTCTGTTCCTGTGGGGGTTCCTCATTTTGCTTATCCAGGTATGGCTTTCATCTCTTGGCTTCCATTGGCTCTTTCCAGATTCTGTCTTGCTTAATATCTCATAAGGAGGCACACAGAAATGTCTGTTGGGCTCCAAGCATCTCCCAACATCTGTGTCTCTGCTTTCTCTGTCAGCTCTGAAGTTTCTGTTGGCTCTCCCTCTGTCAGCTCTGTCATTTCTGACTCTCTCCAAAATGTTTTCACTTTTAAAGGATTCCAGTAAACTAATCAAGACCCACCTGGAATGGGTGGAGTCACATCTCCATCTAATCAAAAGATCACACCCACAATTGGGTGTGTCACATCTTCATGGAAGCAATCTAATCAAAAGTTTCCATATACAATACTGAATCAGAATGAAAGGAAATGCCTGTTCCCACAAGATTGGATCAGGGTTAAAACATGGCTTTTCTGGGGTACATAATACTTTCAAACCAGCACAGCTTCTTTCCTTAAACCTCATGCGCCAACCTCTGTTACCTTCAAACTTTTCTTCTGTAGCTTCCTCACATCTCAGCCTTCATAGAATTGAAGAGAGTTTGGACCTTGCTTTGGAGTAGGCTTTACCTCAAGGGAATATTTTGGCTGGTCTGAACTTCTATCCAGACTGCCAAAACTTTCTGCATATCAGCGATAAGGCTGTTTTGATGTCTTATCATTCATGTGCTCACTGGAGTAGCACTTTTAATTTCTTCAAGAACTTTTCTTTTGCATTCACAACTTGGCTAACCGATACAAGAGACCTGGCTTTTGGCTTGGCTCAGCTTCCAACATGCCTTCCTCACTAAGCTTAATCATTTCTAGCTTTTGATTTTAAGTGAGAGACCTGACTCTTCCTTTCACTTGTACACTTAGAGCCGTTGTAGCATTATTAATTGGCTTAACTTGTTGTGACTCAAGGAATAGGTGCTCCCAAACAATTATAATAATAGTGTCAAAGATCACAGGTCACCATAAAAGATACAATAATAGTGAAAAAGTGTGAAATATTGTGAGATTTACCAAAATGTGACAGAGACATGAAGTGAGCACATGCTGTTGGAAAAATGGTGCCGATAAGCTTGCTTAACTCAGGGTTGCCACAAACCCTCAATTTGCAAAAAGCACAGTGTCTGTGAAACACAAAGTGAGGTGAAATAAAATGAACTGTATCTGTATTGAAATAATCCTATTTATTTTATAATGTTGCTAGTGCTTTTTGTTTTTTGTCTGTAAATTTTGTTGTCCTTTTCAAATAACCAACTTTTGGTTCCATTGATTTTTCTTTATTGTCTTTCTATTCTCTAGTTCATTATTTTTTTTCCTAATCATTATTATTGCCTTCTTTCTATTTGCTTTGAGTTAAGTTTGATCTTCTTTTTACAGTGTCTTAAGTGGAAATTTAGGTTGTTATCTTCTTTTTTTAAAAAATGTTGGTACTGACAGTTAAAAATTTCCTTCTAAGCATTGCTTTTACTGCAACCCATAAGTCTATACCTTACTCTTGCATAAATGTTTAACCAATATTTGAAGCCTCCCATGAATCCTTACTTTTTATGCTAGTGATTTTTAAAATTTGTTCCAATCTATTTTAACCTAGTATGTTGGTTTAAAACTGTTATGTACCCCAGAAAAGCCATGTTCTTCTAATCCAGTCTTGTGGGGGCAGAAGTATTATTGGGTGGCACCTTTTGCTTAGGCTTGTTTACATGGAGATGTGACCCACCCAATTCAAGGTGGGTCTTAATCCTTTTACTGGAGCCCTGAATGAGGAGAATAAAAGGCAGAAAACATAGAGAGAGCTCAGAGCCAACACAGAGAGCAGAGAGATGAAAGCAAGTGACACGGACGTTTGGGGATACTAAGTTAAGAGATGAAATCCTAGTTTGCCCTGGAGAAGCTAAGTGAGGACACAGATGCTTAGAGGAAAAGCAGTGGAATCAGATGCTGAAGGCCATGGAACTAGGAACAAGGACCAGCAGATTCCAGCCACGTACCTTCCCAGCTGACAGAGGTCCTGCAGATGCTGACAGCCTTTCTTCAAAGTCAAGGTATCGTTCTCTAGATGCCTTACTTTGGACATTTTCACAGTCTTAGAACTGTAAATTTGTAACTCTTATAAAACCCCTTTATAAAAGCCAATCCTTTCCTGCTATATTGCATTCTGGCAACATTAGCAAACAAACACCAGGAGAGTCTAACATGTAGTCCGATGTGTAGAGGAGCTTTCTATCCATTCCTTTAGCACACTTTAGGCTTTCTGTAGTATGAGTCTTGTGAGCAAGTCCTTCTGATTCCATCTTGCCTTACATAGCCATGTTTCTCCTTCCAAAGTTATGACAAGAAACCTTATCAGTTGATGAAGATCAGGGAGGCCTATGGTATAGGTACCATAGACACCTCAATTCTTCAGTAATTTCAGATTACTCTGCAGATCGAGTTTGGACCAGACGTCCAGTAGCTCATTAACTCTTTGGTATCAGATCCAATAATAAATATTTCTTCCAACAGATAGCTAGATTACAAATTGAGGTTGAAAGCTCAATCAACAAACTTTAGCAACAAACAACATCTCATGCTGGTTGTGACATGCATCAGATACTGCTGACCAGGATGCCAATCATATCTCAGCAAGAGAGAAAGGGATGCTTTTTTGCTGTTAAGTGGCTCGCCAGCAGGAGACGATCCCCAGAGCATGGGTTCCAAGGTCCACTTGAGCCACACTCCTCAGGTTTGGCTGTCCACTGATCCAGACAAGGAAAATCTCCAAGACAATCTCACTGGAGCCTCCAGGTTGTGAAGGAAAATTCAATGAGCATGACAGGGATTGAAACAAAAATACTGGATTTAGTTATGTTCCAGGCAAGAGTATAACACACCACCGTGGAAAGTCACTGAGTGGCTCTTTGAAGGAAAGTGTTAAGAGTTTTTACATGTTAAAAAGTCAGTTCGCTGTAGCTCTACTAATCAATAATTGAAGCCTATACAGTGATGTAGTCATTTGAAGCTGTTGTGTACCCCAGAAAATCTTGTTCTTTTAATCCATTCCTGTGGGGGCAGCACTTTTGTGGGTAGGATCTTTTGATTAGGGTATTTCAATTGAGTTGTGACCCACCCCATTCAAGGTGATTCTTAAACCTCACTCTGGAGTCCTTCATAAGAAATGAAATTAAGAGACACTCACAGAGAAAGCCCTGGAGAAACTAAGAAAGGACACACAGAAGCTCCAAAACGAAGCCACTAAAGCCAGAAGCTGAAAGCAAAAAACCCAGCACAGAAAGACCAGCAGACGCCAGCCATGTTCCTTCCCATGTGACAGCGATGTCCCAGATACCGGCAGCCTTTCTTCAGAGAACGTATTGTCTTGAAACCTTAATTCGGATGTTCTCATGACTCTAGAACTGTAAATTTGTAAGTTAATAAATCCCCATTTTAAAAGTCAACCTTTTTCTGTCTTCCAGCAGATTTAGCAAACCGAAACCTATGGATTCGGTAGAATGAGTTCATAAGTACATATAAGGCTTAAAACACACATATCCTATTTTACAAACTGGCTAGGAGAGAGTCTTCAGTTAGACACCATGGAATCTGGCATATCAGAATTCTTAGATATTTATGAACTTTGGGAGATATGAATCAGTTGTGTTTGAAACACAGCATTCAGTTTTGGCATCTGCAAGGCCAATGTTGCTACAGAAGCAGTTCTTATCTTCTAGTGTTTACTTGGTGATGAGGCCATGAACCGTGCACTTGTGATTTATACATTTTTCTGCATGTGTGTCTTATTTCAGTGAAACAGTTTTTAAGGTTGAGAGAGAGAGAACAAATCCTGCACACGTACATTCAAGGCCTGCCTTTGCTCACAGCTCGCCTGCTAACATTTCATTGACCAAAGTAACTTTAACGGGTGGGGAAGCACACACCACCCACAGTCAAAGGGGCAGGGGAGCCAAAATCTACTGAAAAAATCATCCAAACTACCGCAGATGGTGAGATTGCTTTCTATATTATTGTGGGAGTTTTAATCTTGGTGAGCAAGGCATGGGCAGGGATTGCGGTCAACTCCCATGAAGGGCCTGCTTTAATACGAGTTAGGATTTTTGTTTTTTTTCTCTTCTTCAGGTAAGGAGTAGCTCTTCTTTCTCCATGTCTGAATCTCCAACTGCTATGCAGCAGAGTCCTGCACATAATAGAACATAAGATATTTGGTGTCCAGTGGATTTATGTTTTGGAGGCATTTTTCTTCCAGCACAGCCTTGCCTTGTCAGAATACAAAAGGAAGTTGGCCAAGAGATCCTTTGCCTTAGTTTACCAGGGCTGCTATGAGAGCACCACACAATAAGTTGGCTTAAGGAAAAAATATTTATTGTATCAAGATTTTGGAGGCTAGAAGTCTATAATCAAGGTGTTGATGAGACCATGCTTTCTCCCCGAAGTCTGTAGTGTACTGGCAATCTTCTGTTACATGGCAATCTCCCTCTCTCCTCTGATCTACTCTTACGGTTTCTGCTGATTTATGCCTTATTCCCATAGCTGTCTCTGCTGTATCCAAATCTTCTCTCAATAAGTCTCCAGTTACGTGGATTAAAGCCCATCCTTATTCAATTTGGCCACATCTACATAGTACTTTTGAAGATCCCATTCATACCCTGACTAGCCTGAACATATTTAAAGATACTATTTACAAAGGGGTCACATCCACAGGAATGCAGATTAAAACGAAGAGCATGTCTTTCATTGGGGTACATGATCAAATTAGTGTTGACAACATCTTGTTGTTGATAACACCAGTCAATATTTTGGGAAAATCTTTTCCTTAAGTCAGCAGTGGCAGCTCCACCCTGACTTTAGAGGAGAGAGCTTCAATTAAAGCCCACAAATCAAATGTGATCTGATAGAGGCTTTTCTTTTTTGATTCCTCACTACATCGGTCAAAGGGCTTGGCCAAGACTCAAAGGGTCAGTCTCAGATGACCAGACTCAGTAAGGGTGCATGACAGCATAGCCCTGAACTTGCACTTCACACGCCTTTCCACCCTATAGGGTCTGTTGCTGTGGATCACGGCTGGGTAGTGCTTTTGGCTTCTCTGTAGGCAAGACGGTGAGTTCCTCTTGTGTCTCTTCCATGTACAGGGTGCCCTCCCTGCCCGACATCTCAGAACTCCAGAGTGTGTGTGGATGAGGCCAGATCTCCCATTGGAGGGCCCAAACAGGTGGGGTGGCTGAGAGACCTGCTGTGAGTTGCAGGGCTGTGCCTCAACAGCTCTAGAAGAGTCTGTGTGCATCTGTCCCAGGAAGGGGTCCCCGGACTACTCTAGGAGAACAGGGGACAGAGGCCTGGCCCAGTGCCCTGCCAAAGCCAACACCACATGGTGACAGAATGTGGTAGGTTGAAGCATGTACCACGATCCATGTTCCTGTGGGTGTGAACCCACTGTAAACAGGACAATTAAAAATAGTATTTTTAGTTCAGTTGTGGCCAACTCAAGTAGAGTGGGTTTTAATCCATATTATTAGAGAACCTTATACAGAGAACCTGAAAGTCACAGAAGTGAAAAAGAAGAAGACATTGCCATGTGATGGGAGACAGAGATAAGCCAAGGACCCCCAAGGATGGCCAGCAGCCAGCACCAGAGCTCTACAGACTTAGGGAAGAAAGCATTGCCTTGCCGATGCCTTAAGTTTAGACTTCTTTTAGCCTCAAAACGGTGAGCCAATAAATTCCTGTTATTTAAGCCAAAACCAACTTGTGGTTTTTGTGGTAGCAGCTCTGGCAAATGAAGACACTATAACCTTCTAGGCAGGGAGGGGCTCTAAAATTTATTGGATAAACTGAGTTCTCCATACTGGGCCTGCCAGGTGCCCCCTACCCCACAGTGGGCACTTCCATCTGTTGCATTGGAAGGGGCAAAGGCCATCTAAAGACCTCCTCCTTGGGGTACCCCACCTACAGTATGAGGGCACCCTGGGAGTGGCCCACCTGGGATACCCAAGAGTGGAAAAGACCTGTGAGGACCAGCAAAGACCCAGGGAGACCAGAGACACAGTCTAGCTGGATTCTTGGAATTACTACAAGCAAGTTGTAAGTGCATTATCATTTATAGTTGAGGTGTTTGTGGATAAATGATGCATGGGCTTAAGATACGGGGCTGTGTGTGCCTCTTTCATTCCTCTCTATCATCCCACTGGGTGGAAGACTTGACTCTCAGGTCTGCTTCTCTGCGAGGATGGAACACTGAGAGGTTGATTTGTGGCAGCTAAAAGCAATCACTTGGAGGCCTCTGTGTAGTGCCATTTGTCACAGTTAAGGAAGAGCAAGGTAGGCCTTGCATCAAGGTGATGGTGCCCACAGAGAAACTTGCCTTTGTGAGAGGCTGAATGTCTCATTGCAATATTACAATTTTTTTTTTAAAAAGACCTGACAAACCTTTCCCCTTTAAAGACTACAATATTTAAAATGCAAATCTGCAAGTATTTCTCTTGCTGGGAAATTGCAATATACTTTTAGTTAAAATAAAATTTTCTCTCTTAACCTAATTATCACATTTTAATAAGCATGTTATGGGATAGTTTTGTGTTTGAAAATAAAAGAAGCATTCATTTACTCTGATATTCTAAATATATATGTGTGTGTGTGTGTGTGTGTATGTAAAGCAAAAGGGGACAAACATCTGGCATCAAAAAGCAGCCAGCCTTCTGGTTCTAGACAAGGTTATATGGGCTCACTACTTTCTACTCCTTTCTGCTTAGTACAACAAAAAGCCCTGGAAATAATTCGCAGCAAGCATAAGGGGATTTGGAAAGGTGGAAAGAGGAAAACAGACTGGCTAGGGACCTCACAACCAGAAGAACAGCATGGCAGTGAGTTCCCTGAGTTTTCTTTCTTTCTTTCTTCTTCTTCCTCTTCTTTTTTTTTTTTAATCTCTGATGTGTACTGGACTGGGTGCTGGAGAAACTGGCAACCCACATTCAGGCTCAGACCAAAAAAACCTCTAAGAAAAATCTGCTTCCTCTAGCCAAAAGACAGGGAAAGGGGCAGCCCAATAGGACAGAAATCCTTTTGAATAATATCTATCTTACCCCAGTGAAACACCACAGACATATCATCTTACCCCAGCGAAACACCCCTGTAGTTCAGTGGAGAGTCTAGACTCCCACCTCCTTCCCAGAGGAGCAGGCAGCTTGGAGAGATGCTTTGCTTTTCTGTTGGTGACACCAGCAGATGGTGGACTAGGAGTGTCCCCACCCAGTGGCAGCAGGTGGTCCATGACAGCCAGCATTCAACTTCCCTGCTAGCACAGTGTCACCGAGATGGCATGGGGAACCTGAACTTCTATCCCCACCCCAACCAGAGAGTGGGAAGATGATTTTGGAGAGAAGGGAGCTGTAGAAAGACATTCTTTAACCATGCGTAGAAATTCCATGGCACGCAACTGACTAATCCACACATGGAACTGACACGAATCAACACGTCGAAAGGATTACACAGAACCAGTGTGGAATACCACCAGATTTTCAGAGTAGCCTCTGAGTAGCACACGGACAAATCAGACCAGAGTGACTAAAAAAAAATGGCCCATCTATACAATGCCCCCCAAAATTCATTGTAATGAAATAGGTGATTGAACATAAAAGGATGAGGAAAACAGGAGTGGCTATGTTTATATCATACAGAATAGACATCAGAGCAAAGAAAATTACCAGGGACAAGAGGGTATTACATAATGATAAAAGGGTCAATCCATCAAGAATGTCCCCATTCTTGGGTAAGATGATAGAGCATCAAACAATAGAGCATCGAAGTAAAAGAAGTAAAAACCAGTAGAGCTGAGAAAAGAATAGACAAATACACAATATGGGTGGGGACATCAATGTCCCTTTCTCAGAAACTGATAGAACTACTCAACAGAAAATCAGCAAAGATACAGAAGAACTGAACGACCAACCAACTAACCAGGATCTAATGGACTTTTTTTAGAACATGCCACCCAACAGCAGCATAATACACATTCTTTTTAAAAACCATGCAACATTTAATTATAAGATATATTTATTATCCTGGATAAGAAAACAAATTTCAACAAATTTAAAGGTACTATAATTATATAGAGTATGTTCTCTGACCAAAACGGAATTGAACTAGATATCAATAACAGAAACCTACCAGGAAAATCTTCAAGCATTTGGAAATTAACACACTTCTAAATAACCCATGTGTTTCGGTTTGCTAAAGCTGCTGGAAGGCAGTATACCAAAAATGGATTGGCTTTTTCAAAAGGGATTTATTAGGTTACCAATTTACAGTTCTAAGGCCATGAAAATGTCTGAATTAAGGTATCAACAAGACGATACCTGGACTCTGAAGAAAGTCTGCCAGCTTCTGGAACACTTCTGCCAGTTGGGAAGCCACATGGCTGGCATCTGCTGTTCCTTGCTCCCAGTTTATTGCTTTCAGCTTCTGATTCCAGTGGCTTTCTCTGTGTGTCCTGTGGGCCTTCTTTTAGCATCTCCATGGTGTTTCTCATTCTAAGCATCTGTGGATCCTCTCTTAGCTTCTCTGGGGCAAGCTCTGGATTTCATCTCCTAGCTGAACATCTCCCAGAGCTTTTTTTTTTTTACTGTCTCTAAAGCCTCTGCTCCTAAAGGACTCTATAAGTGGATTAAGACCCACTTTGAATGGGCAGGATCTCTTCTCATGGAAATATCCCAATCGAAAGGTCCCACCCAACAACAGGTCTACCCCCACAAGATTGGATTAAGAGAACATGGTTTTATCTGGGGTACATAACAGATTCAAACCAGCACACCATGGTTCAAAGAGGAGGTCTCAAAGGAAATTTAAACTGCACAGAACTGAATGAAAATGATAATACAATGTATCAAAATGTGAGATGTGGGTGCATGGATGGTTCAGTGGTAGAATGCTTGCCTTAGACCCAGGTTGGATTCCCAGACCATGCACCACCACCCCCCCCCCCCAAAAAAATGTGCGAGATGCAACTAAAGCAATCCTCAAAGGAAAATTTATAGTGCTAAATGCTTACATGAGAAAACAAAAAGTTCCCAAGCAATAAATTTAAGCTCCTATCTCAAGAAAATAGAAAAAAAAGAACAAAATAAATACAAGCAAGCAGAAAGAAGGAAAAAAAGCACAAACCAAAGAAACCAAAAATACAAAAACAATAGAGAAAATCAATGAAGCAAAAAGCTGGTTCTTCGAAAATATCAATAAAATTGATAAACTTCTAGAAAAGACTGGCAGACATAAAAGGAGAGAAGACACTAATTGCAAATATTAGAAATGAAGAAGAGGATTATGACTACAGGTCCTGTACTCGTTAAATGAATATTAGGGACTACTACAGGCAACTCTTTTTTTTTTTTTTTCTGGACCACTGCTTTAAGTACTCTTGGTTGTTAGCCTTTTTTTAAATTATTATTATTAATTAAAAAAAATTAACACAACATTTAGAAATCATTCCATTCTACATATGCAATCAGTAATTCTTAATATCATCACATAGATGTATGATCATCATTTCTTAGTACATTTGCATTGATTTAGAAAAAGAAATAGCAAGTTTTTGCTTGTTTGTTTGTTCTGTTTTTTAATATATATTTTTTGTATTTTTTATTTTTATTTTTTTCTCTATATTATCATTTTATTTCTTTTTCTGTTGTCTTGCTATTTCTTTTTCTAAACAGGCAACTCTTTACAAATGTATTTAACATCTTAGATGAAATGGGTCAATCATTGAGAACTACAAATTATCAAAGTGAAACCCATATGAAATAGATAATTTAAGTAGACCTAATACTATTAATGAGATTGAACTCATAATTTGAAAGCTTCTAAGAGCAATCTCCAGGTCCAGATGGTTTTACTGGAGATTTTACCAAACATTTAAATAAAAAATTGCATTGATTCTACACAATATCTTCCAGAAAATCAAAACAGAGGGAAAAATTTCGATCTCATTTTACGAGGCCAGTATTACTCTAATGCTCAACTCAGACAAAGGCAGTACAAAAAAGGAAAAAACTGCAGACCAATATATTTCATAAACTTAGATGCAAAAGTCCTCAACAAAATATTAGCAAATCAAACCAAGAAATGTATAAAAAGAATAATACACCATGACCAATGTATGCAGTTGTGCAAGGCAGATCAATACTTGAAAATCAGTCAGTGTAATCTACCATATAAACAGAAGAAAAATCACTTGATTATATAAATTGATGCATAAAAAACATTTGAAAAATTTCAACATCTTTATATATTAAAAACTCAGCAAACTAGGAATAGAAGGAGAACTACCTAAACTTGATCAAGAGCATTTACAAAAAACATACACCTAACATCATACTTAATGGTGAAAGACTGAATTTTTTCTTAAGATCTGGAACAAGGCAAGGATTCCCACTGTTAGCACTCTTACTTAATATAGTACTGGAAGTCTTAGCCACTCTAATAAGGCAAGGGAAAGAAATTAAAAGCATATAAATCAAAAAGGAAGAAATAAAAGAGTTCTTATTTTCAGACAGTGTGAAAGTCTATGCAGAAAATCCCAGGGAATCTAGAAAAAAACCTCCTAGAATAAGTGAGAGCAAAAAGATTTCAGGATATAAAATCAACAATCAAAAGTTACTTGTATTTTTATATACTAGCAACAAACATATGGACACCAAAATTAACAACACAGTACCATTTATGATCATGGAAGAAACAGAACAATTTAATCATAAATCTAACAAAATATGTCCTGGATCTATGTAGTGAAACTACCAAATGCTGATGAAAGAAATTAAAGTAAATCTAAATCTAAACAAATGGAGACATACTGTGTTCATGCAAAGGAAGACTCAACATAGTAAAGATGTCAGTTCCCTCCAAATTGCTCTATAGGTTTAATGCAATTTCTATCAAAATCCCAGAAAGGATTTTTTTTTTTAACATTTTAAAGTTTATATGAAACATTTTAAAGTTCGTATGAAAAGGCACAGTGTTAGAAAAGCTTAAATATTCTTGAAAAAGAAGAGTAAAATGGGAGAAGAATTCTACATCATATTAAGGCATACCATTGAGCTACAATCACTAAAATTGTGTGGTCTTGTCCGAGGGATAAACACATGAATCAATGGAGCACAACAGAGAATTCACAGAAATATGCCCAACTGATTCATTTTTCTAAATGTATTTTTACTGAGATAATTTTTATTAAGATACAGTCCATCCAAAGTGCACAACCAATGGTTCACATTATCATCACTTAATTGTGTATTCACCAACTGATACTTTTAAAAAAAATATCTTTGAGATATCTTCATGCACTATATTCTCCATCCAAAGTATATAATGGCTCACAATATCATCACATATTTGTGTATTCAACTGATTCTTGACAAATGTGCTAAAGCAATTCAGTGGAGGATAACCTTTTTAATAAATGTTGCCAGAATAATTGAACAGACATAGGCAAAAAATTTTAAAAAAGAACCTCAACCTAAGCCACATGCCTTATACAAAAATTAACTAAAAATGAATCGTAGATTTAAATGTAAAACACAAATCTATAAAGCTTTAAGAAAATCAAGGACAAAATCTTTGGGATCCAGGGCTAGGTAAAGAGTTCTTAGACTTGATGCCCAAACCATAGTTCATAAATTTAACAATCAATAAATTGGACCTTTTCAAAATAAAACCTTCTGCTTTGTAAAGGTATCAAGAGGCTAAAAAGACAAGCCGCAATGGGGGTGAAATATTTGCAGAACACGTATCTGACAAAGGATTTGTATCTAGAATATATAAAGAACTCTCAGAGCTCAATAGTAAAAACAACAACAATAAGAAAAACAACAAAACAAAACAAAATCCTTTTTGAAATGGGCAAAAGATGTGAACAAAGTTTTAACCAAAGAGGAGATACAGAAGGCAAATAAGGACATGAAAAAATGTTTGACATCATTAGCCATTAGGGAAATGCAAATTTATATCACAATGAGACATCACTACACACTTATTAGAATGGTTAAAATAAAGATGGCGATAATGTCAAATGTTGGCAAGGATGTGGAGAAATTGGATCACCCATACATTGCTAGTGGAAATGTATTTTACAGCCACTCTGAAAAATAGTTTGGTAGTTCCTTTTGAAACTAAATGTGATAACCATACAGCCCTGCATTGAAATTAAAACTTATTTTCACACAAACACCTGTTCTCAACAGCTTTATTCATAATAGCCCAAAGTGGAAGCAATCCAAATGTCCTTCGTAGGGTGAACGGTTAAAAAAAATACCTCTCGTATGGCCATACAATGGAATACTACTCAGCAATGGAAGGGAACACGCAACTGATGCACATAACAGCTTGGATGGATCTTCAGAACACTATGCTTAGTGGAAAAAATCCAATCTGAAAGGGTTATTTAGTCTATGAGTTCCTATATTTAACATCCTCAAAATGATAACATCTAGAGATGGAGTACAGGTTAGTGGTAGCCAGTGGTCAGGGATAGAGGGTGGATGAGACTATAAAAAAGGTAGAAGAGTTCCTCTGTGGTAATGAAACAGTTCTGCTAACTGATGATGGTTGTTATGCAAATCTATGCATGGGATTAAATTGCATAGAACCATTCACACCCATGCATATGCACATAAAAGAATGCCAATTAAGAAATGGTGGCAAGTGAATAAGGTCTGTCGTCTAGTTTACAATAACAATATCAATTTCTTGGCTTTGATTTTGTACCATAGTCATATAATACACGTCACCAAAGCTAGGAAAAGGATTCAAGAAACTCTGTTCCATATTTGCAACTTCTTCTGAACCTATAATTATTTCAAAATAAAAAGATTAATTAACGAAGATTTTCTTAAATTCTATAGTTAGATCTCACACAGTTCTTCAAAATAGCTTCACCAAACTATGGAAAAATCACGTGCTATACTTGAGACAGGGTAGCATTTATTTAAATCTAACTGACACCTTGTGGAAACACAACCCTGATCAGGTGGACACATGTTTCCTTAAACAGTCTAAGACCAAGAGAACACGCAGTGACTGCACCTATACATTTGATTCAGGGTTGAATGCTTTCTAGATCCTACATTGTCTCTCTCTGAGTGTGTGAGTGTGTGTGTGCATGTGTGCATCTGTGCTTATGCTTTATTGGGAGACGGAAGGGCAAAGATTCACCATTATAGCTTTCCTTTCATAGCAAAGCTAGAAATGGCTGAATTTACACTGGGTATAAGAAATGAGAGAATGGATATCATACGAATCTTTGAATAACTGAACTGTGGAATGTGGACAAGAAAAACTGAGATTTCATCAAAAGGTGGATAAAACAAATAGAAAGTACTGACAGGCAAAAGGAGCTCATATCCTGAATATTTCATGGTTTGCTATAAGAGTAACGATTATGGTTATAGCCAGAGGGAAGAAATAAATGAGGGTGTGGAAGCCTCAGGCACAGGTGTGGCCTTGAACAAAACCTTATGTCTCTAGGTCTCAGTTTCCATGTCTGGAAAATGGAGCTAATTACAGTCTCAACCATTTCCTCTTGGTGAGGATGAGGCTGATTTGATCATAATTAGCTATTGTACCATCGGAAGATTTGACTGCTGTTAGCCTGGGCACCATGGTCTCAGAACGTCCTTGGACATACTTGGGGCACAGAAAGTGCCAGGCCTTTCTTTGCTCAGATGTGGACTTTTACAAAGCCTTCTCAGGTGACGATGAACCTGGGGGCTACTAAAGAACATCAGGTGCACCTGCGTTTATTGTGTTGGGTGAGGTTGTAAGGCCTTTAACTCCTTGCCTTCTCTCCTAACTCTTTGCCCAAAGACAGCGCTGCACAACAGAGACCAAAGAAGTGACACATTTGACCTGCACCGACAGAAGCCCATGTGTAGTCCAGAAGCCACTGACGAGGCCACCCAGGGGTGAAAGTGTTTGCAGAAAGTCCTCCAGCTACTGCAGGGACAGGGTCCAAGTCAAAGTTCAGGGAGGTCGCATCCTTGGGACAAAACTCTCAGCCTCACCCACTTTTCCTCTCCTACAGAAGGACTCACTCCTCTCCATGGCCTCTGGAACCGACTTGTCAGGAATGAACAAGGTTCAGTTCACGCTGGTTACATGCTTAGAACAAATTAAAACCTTCGTTTAGGGTGTAAGTCAAATTCCATTCTAACTTTTTCATGTTGGGAAGGGCTGTGGGATTGTGTTTTGAAAGTCTGCATTTTAGATAAGAATTGTTTTAATGTTTATTAGGCGGTAAAATATACCTTGTTTTACCTGGCACATGCCCCTAATTTTTGTAAAAAGAATACAGCAACAAAGGACTTCTCATTGATTTCTGTATTTCTCTATTATATCAAAGGTTGGCAATCGACGGAGAACTGCTTCAAGTCTCATCTAAGGAGACGAGATTCACAAAAGAGAGAAAAGCAGATGTAGGGCTTCTTCAAAGACAGGTTCCTGGATCTCCTGTGAAAAAGCAATATTTAAAAAATCCTACCACTATAATAGAATTATTCAGAATTCCTTTGTGGGTTTTTTTTTAACTTTTTATTTTTGGCTGGACCTGTAGCAGATCTACAAGTAGCGAGTATACCTGTGTGGGAAGTTATGTTTTATGCATCCCAGTTGTTGATGATAAAAGTTGATCGATAGGCTAGCGGAAATGACTGGATTATTTTTCTGTTCTCTCCATAGAAAATGATATTATAAAGCCATTGCCATCTGAAGATGTGATTAAAGTTTATGCAGGCAAAAATGTAGGGGGAAAACAACCCAGCACTCTAGCAGTTATGCAGACAGCAATTTTTATAAATCCTATTTGGGTGGATTTTGTGATGTTTGTGGCATTTATCTGCTTTTTAAAACTTGAGGGTTTTTCATGTGTGTGTGATTTCTTTTCTCACTTCAAATCAATATTTTTGGTAAAGAAAAAAAAGTCATGCCACTGTTGACATGGTTGCAGACAGATTGACTAGCTGTTATTTCTAAAATCTAAGAGAATGAAAGGCTGTCTCTGAAAAGTAGAAAACAGAAATAGAGGTGGGAATGGAAAAAGTCCAACCCCAGTCAAGAAACAACCAATTGGCTAAGGAAACTAGAAAATCAAGATGCCAGTGTTTCTAAGACTCAGTTTACCAGACAGCCCTGGACATCTTCAGTCTGTCTATTCACCAGCAAGTCAGAAAAATCCCTCAGAAGAGTCTGGCTCTAAACCTCTATGCTAACTTTGATTATATTAATTGAATTGAATAAGGACACACATAGCGAGCAGTAAAACAAAACTGAAGATAATGAAAAAGTGTCTTATGCCAGGCACCGTCCCAGGGACTGCAAAGGAGAAATAGATGTATCCAGGTGCTCCAGGAACTTAGAGAGTTTAGTGAATTAGAACACTGCTTCTGTTTGATTTCTTAATTTCCATGGCCAGGCTGGTAACAAGGCTTCAAAACCCCCCAGACAGAGAGCTGGGCTTGAGCTGATGTAACTTATTAGAGAGGGTCATGCAATTGTCCAGTGTGGCAATGACCCTGAATTTTAACATCTTAGAAGTCCACTTCTGAGGTTTGGGTCATTGTACCAGTTACTACGTGAGTCCCTCGGTCTGACACACACCCTCTTTATTTTGCCCCTTGCCAGAGAGCTGGCTTCCCATTGGCTTCTGCCAACAGGAGGCCCTGGCAGGAGAGCAGAAAATAGGAGGGAGAGAGATGCTTCCTGTTTCTGGCTCACACTAGTGGCAGTCATTGGTTAGAAGGTGTTAGAATGAAGGGGCTGGGGAGATTACGATCCTCTATCAGGATTTGCAACTGTGGTCAAGGAGCACCTCATCAATGGGTCAACAGCACCTCCAAGAGACTGCAGCAAGTACTACCCATGGTCCCTCAGTTTAGGGCCATGTGCGGCTTCCTCTCTCTGGATAGCAACCTTTTCTTCTTTGCTCCACCAATCCCCTCCATATTTTAGCTCTTCCAGCTTTTTCAACACTTTTATAATGAATTCCCTGTATTGAATTCCTTCTGTTTGAAATACTAGAGTGGTTTTTTGTTTTCCTGAGTGGACACTGACTGATAATAGTCACACAACCTCAGTCTACATATTTTTAGAAAGGGCAAATCCGTTTACTAATAGAGCAGAGAGAGGCCTACTAGAAAGGAAGAGTGATGGCCAGTGCCAGACCCACTGGGCTCCAGAACCACAAGGCTGAGCCATGCTCATCTGCTGGGTCAATTAGGAAAACCCACTAGGACTTCAGTTTAAATCACTTATAGATTAGTTGGGGGAATGATTGATGCTTTCACAATATTTAGTCTTCCCATTTGTTCTAGCTGTTGAAATGCAATGTACTGGAAACAGAATGGCTTTTAAAAGGAGGAATTGATTAAGTTGCAAGTTTACAGTTCTAAGGCCATGAAAATGTCCCAACTAAAGCAAGGCTATAGAAATGTCCAATCTAAGGCACCAACAAGAGGTTACCTTCACTCAAGAAAGGCTGCTGAAGTTTAGGGTTTCTCTCTCAACTGGAAAGGCACATGGCTAACATGGTGGCATCTGCTAGCATTCTCTCCTGGCTTCTTGGTTCATCAAACTCCCCCAGGAGCATTTTCCTTCTTCATCTCCAAAGGTCTCTGGCTGCATGGGCTCTATAGCTCTTTCTAAAACGGTTCCCTCTTAAAGGACTCCAGTAAACAACCCCACCTTGAATGGTGGAGACACACCTCCATAGAAACCATCTAATCAAAATTACCACCCACAATTGGGTGGGTCAAAGCTCCCTGGGAACAATCAAAAAGCTCCCACCCAACAATATCGAATGAGGATTAAAGGACATGGCTTTTCTGGGGTCCACAGATTCAAACTGGCACACCATCCAAGAACAAGGTACCGTTACTCTTCATGTTTTTAATTCATATATTGTTTCTCATTAAAGTTTTATCATTGTCTTCAGAGTTCTTGCAAATTTCTTATTAATTTTATTTCTAGGAGGTTTTATTTTTCTATAGAAAATAGAATTTCCCACAATTATATTCACTAAATCTTTATCAGTATGTATATTGATTTTATGTATTTATTTTATAACCAGCTACCTTACTAAATTATCTTAACAGTTAAAACTAATATCTCTTTAGACTCTATTTAGATATGCCTACCAATGTCTACATTTAAATGGATTTGTCTTATTTATTTTTCTTATCCTAACTATTTCAGTGATTGAGACTCCTAGAAAATACTATCAAATCAGAGTAGTAATATGGGCCCTTCCCTCTTGATTGTCCTACAAGTATTATACTCTTTTGGTGTTAAGCAGTACTTTCTGCTGAATTTTATATAAAGATATCTATCTATCTATCTATATCTATATCTATATATCTATCTCTCTCTCTATATATATATAAATGCTTCTTAAACTGGTAGGGTTCATGGATCCCCTTAAGACTCTAATGAAAGCTTCAATGTCTCTCTCCAGAAAAATTCATGCAAAATGTGTTTGCAATAGGATAATATTTCGATATGTTTATGGGTGTGTTTTTCTATCCCAATTATTCCCTTTTTTACCCCATGGCTGTTTTGAATTTAGGGTCTTAAAAGCTAAAGGCCTGAAGGAGTTGGAGTATAAACTTCATATGAGTCACAGCAATCAAACAGAACTACTGGAGAATTCTCTGAGAGATGCCACATAATGGCCCAGAATCCCACTGTCTACCCCACTGATCTAAAACCCTAGTGACTAGTGGGGTTTGATAGTTTAGGCATTTTTTCCCAAAGCCTTCTCTTTTAAACTAAAATGCCCTGTGTGGGTGAATTTGCTGGCATGGGTCATTCAGTCATTCAGAGCTTTGAGTTGACAGATGGAATCATTTTATCAATGTATCAGCTGAAGATGTGACTTAAGGTGTTAGAAGGCAAAACATTGATTTGTAAAGCGGAAATGGGTTCTGTACTGGTTTAAATCTGTGGTGTACTCCAGAAACGCCATGTCCTTTAATCCTCATTCAATATTGATAGGTGGGAGCTTTTTGATTATCCATGGAGATGTGACCTACCCAATTATGGGTGGCAACTTTTGATTAAATGGTTTCCATGGAAATATATCTCCACCCATTCAAGGTAGGATTGTTTACTGGAGCTCTTTAAGAGGGAACCATTTTTGAAAAAAGTTTGAGAGTCCACGCAACCAGAGACCTTTGAAGATGAAGAAGGAAAATGCTCCTGGGGACCTTCATGAAGCAAGTAGCCTAGAGAGAAAGCTAGCAGATGTCGTGATGTTCGCCATGTGCCTTTCCAGTTGAGAGAGAAACTCTGAACCTCATCAGCCTTCTTGAATCAAGGTATCTTTCCCTGGATGCCTTTGATTGGACATTTCTATAGCTTTGCTTTAATTTGGACATTTTCAAAGCGTTAGAACTGTAAACTTGCAACTTCATAAATTCCCCTTTTAAAAGCCGTCTGGTTTCTGGTATTATCACATTCCAGCAGCTAGCAAACTAGAACAGGCTCCAAAATATTTCGTAAGTTTTCTTTCTCTTTTGTTATACTTAATGTTCTCCAAAACTCACAAGGCAAAAAAATAGTCAAGAAACACAACCGGATTAACATTTTTGCAAAGCAAGCAAATTCAAAAGCTTCCAAGAATGTCTTTAAAAAAAAAAAGCGAGAGAGCAGGGGTGCTGAGAAAAGAATGTAGGGCCTGAATTACGTCCTCCAGATAGCCCCAGCCCTGGCAGTCTGCCAGCTTCTTATCTGGAACCAGAGGCCCTGTTTCCCACAGGGCAGGCTAAGTCCTGTCACATCCTAATAAAAAGAAGTCAGACCCAGGGGTCATTCTTTCTGTTAGTTTGTTAAAAGGCACAGCTTTAAAGGGAGGTTTTTCGTTTGTTTGTTTGTTTTCAAAGAACGAAGTGAATATCTACTTTTACAAAAGATTTACTCCAAACTAAGAGGTAAACTAAAAAATGACTTTTGTATGCTCTGAAGTTCTCAAAACTATGGAATATTCCTTTTGTTCAAGGCGCGTTGCCTAGCAACGCAGTGTGCGTGCCCCTCCCTCAGACGACGCTCTGCCTGGGGGACCCCAGCAGGTCTGCAGGTGCCTTCTCCCTCCTGGCTTCAGGCCGGACGTGGGGTGTGGGCATGTGGGGACGCGGGGCCACCCATTCCTCAGGCTCAGGGCCCTTTCAAAGGGGGCCTTGAACTCTGTTTCCGCGTATCAAGCCTACAGGATGCATAAGGAAATTGCCTTCACTCTGGGTATATGGGGACAAGAAATGCAAGCTCAGCGCTAAACCCACGCGCCTGCTTCGGCTGAGCAACTCCCAAGAGCAGCTTCAAGGAAACTGCTTGGAACCTCATTAGAACTGAGAAACCCATGGAATATTCCTACAGCAGAGCTTCGTGTAATAAAAAGGAGTAGGATGAAGTATTAAGAGTGTGCACTGTGTGAAAAATAGACTTCAAAAAATGTCAGAAGCCCAGGGCTAGCTCAGAAATGGTTGGTAAGAGGCAATATCTTGGGGAATTATAGTTTCATGGGAACAGTTTGTATTTGGGGGTGAAGAAAAAGTTTTGGTAATGTATGGTGGTGAAGATAGGAGAACATTGAATGTGATGAATTAATTCACATTGTGAATGTGATGAATGAATTGTACACTTAAAAATGGTCAGTGGAAAATTATATATATATGTAACCACAGTAAAGTGTTTTTTAAAGTAGAAAAATGGCGGTAGTTTTAACTTCCTCCCGGCAACAATCACCCCCCACCTCATTGAAAGCATCATTAATAAAATAATTTTTGAAAAATTAAAAGACAAGGTCAACTGGCTCTCAAGAAGAAAAATCACAGGTATATGGAAAATATGGCATGCAGTTAAAAATTCTGCAGAATAGCCACATAGAGAAAATAGGAACGTGATCTTCATTTGAACACAGTTTGGGAATTTAACTGCCCAAATAGAATTAGAGAATCCCCACAGCTTGAAAGAGTGGAGGTACAGTGATGGTGAACAGAACATAGAGGTAGAAATGACATTCCTGGCTTCACGGAAACAAAATAAGCTAAGAAAATCCTCACTAGTTGATCAAATAAAAAGTTAAAAAAAAAAAAGGCTTCTTGATGATGAGATTCGTGTATTAGAGAAGGACATGGTGTGAGAGATTCATCTTTTCATTCATTTGACAAACATTTGAGAGGAGCAGAGAATGTTAAGGCATTGGGACAGGGGCACTTGAAGGGAACATGAAAAGAAAAATAAGAAATAGAGGCGCTAGTAAGCTGGGATGGTAGCAAACTCAGGAACAGCAGATGATACAGTTGGGAAGGAAAGAGGGGTGTGGTAGTTTGAAGTTGTATGTATCCCAAAAAAGGTCATATTCTTTTAATCCATTCCTGTGGCTGTGAACCTGTTGTGGGTGGGACTCTTTTATTAGGTTATTTCAATTGAGATGTGACCCACCTCATTCAAGGTGGGTCTTACTCTTGCTGTTGAAGCTAAGAGATGAAATTAAGAAAAACTCGTGGAAGAAGCCCCAGAGAAGCTGAGAGTCAAGGTCACATCCACAGAAGTTGAGAGAGGAAACCAGTAAAGCCAGAAGCTGGAAGCAACAAAACCTCGGAGAGAAGGGCGAGTCTAGCAGGCATCACCATGTGCCTTGCTTTCTGACAGAGGAGCCTAAGATCACCAGTAACCAGTTTTCAGGGAAAGTATCAACCTGTGGATGCCTTAATTTGGATATTTCATGACCTTAGGACTGAAAACGTGTAAGCTAATAAATCCTCATTGTTAAAATCCTGTACATTTCTGGTATATTGCACTCCAGTAGCTTTAGCAAACCAAAACAAGAAGTAAAATCAGGACGGGGGAAATGAGTTTGGGAAGCTGACAGAGGGCACACATAGAGGGTCTTGGCTCCAGGCCTAGGAGAGTGGGAATATCTATTATATACTAGGGAATATGGGAACATTTATGTCAAGGAGCAGGAAAATTACATTTAAAAAATGTTTTGTTTTTCTTTTAATTTAAAAAGATCTTTTCTCATTTATAAGTTTTGTAATTCCTTCATCTATCTCATCAAAGGGTGTTTCCCTTGTGGTTTCTTCATCTCCCCAAACTCTCTGTACAGGGACAGGTCATTTCCATGCAGACTCTTTGGAATTTTGTAATGAAAAACCAAGAAAAGAGAGAGTTGTAGGGTAAGAACAGCCTCAGGGTCCAGGGCTGGGACTAGGGAAATTAGGAAGAGGAAGAAAAAGAGGAGGTCGTGGAAGTGACAAAAGTGAGGAACTTTTAAAAGTAGGGTGTTTAAGAATTATTTCTATGGGCACTGATCCTCAGCAAGGTGTGGGTGAAACATGAAGATCTTGAGCAATTTTGAAAAATACAGGTGGATGCTGGTCTGCCTTTCTTTTGAACATAACATTAGTCTGAGATCGGCCCACGTGAATCATGTCTTCAAAGGGGTAACAGATGAATCTGGGAGCAGAGCTTATGATGGATGACCAGGAAGAAGAAAGGGTCGAGATGATTGAGGGATCATTTGACTGGGACATGGGGCTGATCCGCTGCAGAAGAGCAAGAGAGAAGAATCCAAGATTTTGTGTTGAATAGTCAAATCTGGGAGGAGAAACACGATTCTCCTTGGATGCCTTCTATCAATTTTTAGAGGTTATCTGAGCATTATGTTGAAAAGATTGTGAGACCAGTCTGGGGAAAAGAGTGAGATCTCCATGTGGAGATCAATGCCACATGGGCCGAGGATGGAGGTCAATGCCACATGGGCTGAGGACCTTGCTGTGCATTTTGTGTTGATCATGGACTTAGGGCATCATTACAGTAACAGGGACATCATTACAGTAACTGGAAGCTCATTTTGTGGGAAAGAGACTGCGATTGGATGAGGCTGAAGCAATGTACAATATTTTTACTATTTTCTATTTCCAATCTCGGCCAATGTGTGTCAAAATTACCGATTTGTATCCCAGCAGCGAGAGAGAACTAAGCATCCCAGTATTCCCCCAATTCAGGCCCACCGCTTACAGAAAACCTTGGGCATCTTCCAAAGAGAAAGTCATAGATCGACTTCAGAAACAGCATATGATGAAATAGACAGCCAAAGTCTAAGCATTTATCCTACATCACTTTTTTTTTTTAACTAGAGGAGATACACTGTATATAGGCATACAGAAAAAGAACACATAACATAGTTGACATAGAACCACTCTATTGTTAAACATAACAGAGTTTACATAGAACCACTCTATTGTTAACATCCTTCATTGGTGTGGTACATTTATTACAATTCATGAAAGAACATTTATAATTGTATACCCATCATTTCCAATAGGGTTCATGGTTTATGTTGTACAGTCTTATGCTTTTTTCACATTTTTACTCTTCTAAAATGTATACAACATAAGAAAAAATAAATAAAAAGTATACAACCTAAAATCTCCCCTTTTAACCACATTCAAATGTGCAGGTCAATGCTCTTGATTACATTCACAATGTTGTGCTACCATCACCACCATCCATTACCAAAACATTATGATCACCTAAGTAGAAACTCTGTACAATTTAAGCATTGACTCCCCATTCCATCCCCCAGTAACTTATATTCTACATTCTAACCTATGAGTTTGCTTTTTCTAATTATTTCATATCAGTGAGCTCATACAATTCTTGTCCTTCTGTGTCTGAATTATTTCACCCAACACGATGTCTTCAAGGTTCATCCATGTTGTTGCAGGTATCAGAACTTCATTCGTTTTTATTGCTGCATAATATTCCATTGCATGTATATACCACATTTTATTTATCCATTCATCAGTTGATGGACTCTTGGGTTGCTTCCATTGTTTGGCAATTATGAATAATGCCACTATGAACATAGGTGTGCAAATATCTGTTCGAGTCCCTGCTTTCAAAACTTTTGGGTATATAACTAGAGGTAAAATTGCTGGGATATATGGTAAATCTATACCTGACTTTCTGAGGAACTGCCAAACTGTCTTTCACAATTGCTGCACCAATTTACATTCCACTGACATTCAGTGAGTGTTCTCATTTGTACACATCCTCTCCAACACTTGTAGTTTTCTGTTATTTTTTAAAATAGTAGTCATTCTTGTGGGTATGAAATTTTGGTTTGCATTTTCCTGATGGCTAATGATGTTGAGCATCTTTTTCATATACTCTTTGGTCATTTGTCTATCTTCTTTGGAAATATGTCTCTTCAAATCTTTTACCCCCGCTTTGTAAATGGATGGTTTGTCTACTTATTGTTGCATTGTAGGATTTCTTTATAAGTTCTAGATATTAAACCTTTATCAAATATGTGGTTTCCAAATACTTTATTCTATTATGTCAGTTGTCATTTTGCTTTCATGGTAAAGACCCTTGCTGCTCAAAAGTTTTTAATTTTGATGAGGTTCCATTTATCTATTTTTTTGTTCTTTTTACTTATATTTTGGATGTAAAGTCTGAAAAACCATTGCCTAACACAAGATCCAGAAGATGCATCTGTACACTTTCTTTGAGGGGTTTTATAGTTCTGTTTCTTATTTTAGTCTATGATCCATTTTGAATTGATTTTTGTATATGATTTGAGATAAGGAGCCACCTTCATTCTTTTGCATATGGACATCCAATTTTCCCAGAACCATCTGTTGAGGAGACTATTTTTTTTTCCCTTGGGTGGATTTGGCAGCCTTGTCAAAAAGCAATCAACCAAAGATGTAAAGGTTGATTTCTGAACTCTCAGTTCAATTCCTTTGGTCTATAAATCTGGCCTTATGCCAGTACCATGTTGTTTTGATTACTGTGGCTTTGTGATAAGTTTTAAGATCAGTAGGTACGAGTCCTCCAGCATCAATGTTCTTTTTCCATATGGCTTTGACTATTCAGAAACTCTTACACTTCCATATAAAGTTGATGGTTGGCTTTTCCATTTCTGCAGAGGAGGCTGTTGAAATTTTGATTGGAATTGTATTGAATCTGTAAATCACTTTGGGTAGAATTGAAATTTAAATAATATTTAGCCTTATAGTTCAGGAACACAGAATGTATTTCCATATATTTAGGTCTTCTTTGATAATTTTAACAATGTCTTGTAGATTTCTGTGTACAAGTCCTTTACATCCTTGGTTAGATTTTCTCCTAGATACTGCATTCTTTTAGTTGCTATTGTAAATTGAATTTTTTCTTAGTTCCTTCTTCAGGTTGTTCACTACTAGTTTATAGAAACACTACTGACTTTTTCATGTTCATCTTATATTTTGCCTCTTTGCCAAATTCATTTATTAGTTCCAGTAGCTTTGTTGTGGATTTTTCAAGATTTTCTGGATATAGGATCATGTCATCTGCAAATAGAGAAAGTTTAACTTCTTCCTTCCCAATATGGATGCCTTTGCTTCTTTCTCTTGCCTATTTGCCCTAGCTAGAACTTCCAGTACAAAGTTAAATAACAGCAGTGACAGTGGACATCCTTGTCTTTTTCCTGATCTTAGAGCAAAAGCTGTCAGTCTTGCTCTATTGAGTAGGTTGTTGGCTTTGGGTTTTTCATAAATACCCTTTATTATATTGAGAAAATTTCCTTCTATTCCTAGATATCTAAGTATTTTTATCAAGAAGAGGTGGTGGATTTTATCAAATGCCCTCTCTGCCTCAATTTAGATGATCATGTTTATTTTCTTTCATTCTGTTAATGTTGTATATTACATTAATTGATTTTCATATGTTGGACTTTGCATACCTAGGATAAATCCCATTTGATCATGCTGTATAATTTTTTTAATGGGCTGTTGGGTTCAGTTTTCTAGTTGTTTTTT
Source organism: Tamandua tetradactyla (assembly GCF_023851605.1). Taxonomy (NCBI): domain Eukaryota; kingdom Metazoa; phylum Chordata; class Mammalia; order Pilosa; family Myrmecophagidae; genus Tamandua; species Tamandua tetradactyla. The sequence goes on along the minus strand of NC_135338.1, from coordinate 82,209,765 downwards.
TTTTTTTGAGGGTTAGGGCAACTAGATTCACAGTGGTTATTGGTCTGTAATTTTCTTTTCTTGGGATATCTTTATTTAGCTTTGGTATCAATGTGATACTGCCCTCATTGAATCACTTAGGGAGTGTTCCCTTCTTTTCAATTTTTTGGAAGAGTTTGAGCAGAACTGGTGTTAATTCTTCTTGGATTGTTTGGTAAGATTCCCTGTGAAGCAATCTGATCCTGGGCTTTTCTTTGTTGAGAAGTTTTTGATTACTGATTCAGTCTCTTTACTTGTTTGTTGAAATCTTCTATTTCTTCTTGAGTCAGTGTGGGTAATTTGTGTGTTCCTAGGAATTTGTCCATTTCATCTAGGTTGTCTAATGTGTTGGCATACAATTGTTCATAGTATCTTCTTATAGTCTGTTTTAGTTTCCTAAGCTGCTTAAAGCAAATAACATTGAATAGGTACAGTTAAACAATGGAAATTTATTCACTCTAGGTTTTGAGGCCAAGAATGTGTCCAAATCAAGGTGATGCTTTCTTCCCAAAGAATAGCTGCTGATAATCTGTCACATAGCAAAGCACATGATTGCATCTGTTGGTCTCTCCTTTCTCTTCTGGGTTTTGTTGATTTCAGTTTATTGCTTCTGTGGCTTTCTCTCTCTCTCTCTCAATCTCTCTCTGAATTTTATTCTCTTAAAATGGACCCCAGTAATAGGATTAAGACCCATCATGATTGAGGTAGGACACACCTTAACTGAAGTGACCTCATCAAATGTCCTACTCACAGTGGGTTCACAGACACAGGGATGATTAGATTTAAGAACATGTTCTAAGAACAACTTCAATTTTTGTATCTGTGGGGTCAGTAGTAATGTTCCATTTTTATTTTTCATTATTGTAGCCCCCCTCCTTTTTTTTTTTTCAGTTTAGATGAAGTTTTGTCAATTTACTGATTTTTTTCAAAGGATCAACTTTTGGTTTTGTGGATTCTATTGTTGTTGTTTTTTTTTTTTTTCCTATTTCATTGAACTCCACTCTAATCTTTGTTATTTCTTCTGTTCACTTGGGGATTAGTTTGCTCTTCTTTTTCTAGATCTTCCAGTTCTGAGGTTATATCTCTGATGTGAGATCTTTATTCTTTTAATATAAGATTTAGAGCTAAAAATTTCCCTCTCACCACTGCCATTATTGAATTCCATATGCTTTGGTATGTTGTGTTTTCATTTTTCACTCACCTCAAGGTATTTCCTAACTTCCCTGGTGATTTTTTCTTTAACCTATTGGTTGTTTAAGAGTGAGCCATTTAATTTCCACATATTTTCTCTTTCTCCCTCTTTTATTGATTTCTGGATTCATTCCACTGTGGTTAAAGTAGATACATTGTATGATTTCAATATTTTTTTCAATTACTGACATGTTTTCTGACCTGAGGAATGGTCTATTTTAGAGAAAGATTCATGTGCACTCAAGAAAAATATGTATTCTGCTGCTGTTGGGTGAAGTATTCTATATATGTCTGTTGGGTCTAGTTCAGAGTATCTTGCAAGTCTTCTATTTCCATATTGATCTTCTGTTTTGATGTTTTATCCATTATTGAATGCTATGTATTAAAGTCTCTTACTATGATTGTAGTATCGACTATTTCTCCCTTCAGATTAGGCAATGTTGCTTCATTTATTTTGAGGTTCTGCTGTTAAGTGCATATATATTTATAATTATATCATGTTGAATTAACCCTTTTATCAGTATGTACTTACCTCCTTTCTCCCTTGTAACAGAATTTTAAATTTAAGATCTATTTCATCTGTTACTAGTACAACTACCCCAGATCTATTTTGGTTACTATTTGCATGCTGCATATTTTCCCCATCCTTTCACTTGCAACCTACTTGTGTCTTTGAATTTAAGGTGAGTCTCTTATTAACAGCATATAGTTGGGTTATGCTTTTCTATCCATTCTGCCAATATCTGCCTTTTGACTGGAGAGTTTAAACCATTTACATTTAAAGTCACTACCAAGAATGCAGGCTTTTGTTCTGCCGTTTTGTTAAGTTTAAGTAGTCTTTGCAAGTCATATCTTTTTTGACCATCAATTATTCTGTTAATATCCAATATCATATTCCTTTGATTTTTTTGAACTGTATCATATTGAGTCCCTTCTTGTTTTTTTTTGGACATATTTTTCAATTATTTTTTTGTGTGTGTGTTATTACCATGGCATACAATTTAACAATCTAAGTATATAACAATCATTTTTAATTTGATGCCAATTTAATTTCAATAGCATATACATATATTTTTCCTATACCCCTCTATCCCCCCCCTTTTTTTTTTTTGGGTACTTGTTGACAAATTATATCTTTGTGCATTATATGTTATGAACCATAAATTTATCATTACTTCTTATGCATTTTCGTTTAGTATCTATAGGAAGTAAGTGGTGTTAAATATCAACAAATATAGTGCAATAGTATTGGTATTTATAATTACCCATATGGTTACATTTACCAGAGGTCTTAGTTCTTTATGCTGCTTTGATCCACTGTCTAGTGCACTTTCCTTTCAGTCTGAAGAAATTCCTTTAGCACTGCTTGTAGGGCAGGTCTAATCGTGATGAACTTCCTCAGCTTTTGTTTAATGTCTTAATCTCTCTCTCATTTTTTGAAAGAAAGTCTTGTCAAATATCAGAGTCTCGGTTTGCACTTGTTTTTGCTCAACATTTTAAATATTTCAACCGATTGCCTTCTTACTGCCGTTGTTTCTCATGAAAAGTTGTTACTTAGTCTAATTGGGTGTCCCTGTTATATAACATAGTGCCTTGCTCTTGTAGCTTTCAAAACTCTTTTCTCGTCTTTTGCATTCAACAGTTTGACCACCACATGTCTGGGTGTATTTTATTTCAGGTTATCTTGTTTGGTGTTTGATGGGCTTCTTGGATGTATATTCACATCTTTTACCATGGTTGGGATGTTTCATATCCTTATTTCCTTGAATATTGCTTCTGTCCTTTCTCCTTTCTTCTCCTTCTGGAATTCTCATAATGCATATATGGATTTGCTTGGTGGTGTCCCACAGGTCTTTTAGGCTATATTTGCTCTTTCTAATTCTTTTTTCTTTCTGGTCTTCAGCCTGACTCATTTCAATTGTCTTGTCTTTGAGTTCAATGATTCTTCCTTGTATATCTTCAATATGCTGTTAAACTCCCCCCCCCCCCCCGGAATTTTTAACTTCATTTACTGTTGTCTTTAAGACTAGTGCTTTTGCTTGGTTCTTTTTAAAAATTTCTCTTTGCTTAGATTCTCATATTGTTCACTGTTTTCCTGATATCTTTTAGTTCTTTCTCTATATTTTCCTTCCTCTCCTTCAGCATATTGAAGATGTTTTTTTAAATGTCTGGTCTACTTCACTGATTATTTATGTATTTTTTTAATCTTCTTCCTTTGGATGGACCAGCATTTCTTGTTTCTTTGTTTTGTATCTTTTATTGCACCTGCACTTTTTAATATTTTAAAATGTTAGTCCTGGGATTTAGTCTCCGAGCTGACTGTTTCTTGAGTTTGTTTCCAGCTAGGGATATGATAAAGATTTTTTTGAGTGCCAGGAGCTAACAAAACCAAACAAACCAATGTAAAAAACACCATTCACAGTCTTTGCCAACTGGCTGTGCATTGACTGGTTTTCTCCTTCAGATTCAGCCCAGCTATCAAGAAAGTGACTTCAAAGGTGACTGCAAGTACTGGGTCCTCCCTGTCTTTTCTGAGCTTGTGTCTTGTCCTGGTGTCGTGCTTGCTGGTGGCCTTAGGATTTCTCCTGTTTACAGGAACACTCTCAAGGAAACAGACCTTCCTCTATGGGTTTTCCACCTCAGAACTTAAAGTGTCTAAACTTTTGCTCCAGGCTACCCCACTCAATTATTCCTTATGATACTTTCCCTGTTTCAAACTGCTTTTGCCTGGAGGGCAAATTCTGGGAGGGAGGGAAGGTTGGAGAGGAGTTTCCCCAGTCAGCCTTTCCCAGACAGAACAAGGCCAGAGACCCACAGAGGGAGCACTGGCCCCAAACTTTCCTAGGGAGGGATAAGAGAGAGGCAAGGGAGGGTGCCAGGAGCTTCCGTAGCTCTTTGAGGCTGTTTTCCCTTGATTCGGCATTCACCCAGTAAATGCAGCCTTTTAACTGTTTTCCATTGTTTTGAGGAAGTGTAAAGTCTTGAAGTCTTTTTGCCTGGTGCAGGTTGGAATAATGGGCATCTTCAAATCCAGGTCCCCAACAGCCTGAAGCAGTGATCAGATGAGACTGTACATACCCAGATCTTGGAGAACTAGGTTTATATATCACCCGGCACCAGCAAGCTGTGTACCAGGGGCCTCACTGCTACCAGCTGCGAAACTGGGTGATGGGCATGTTGCCACCAGGTGGAGAGTACGACCCACCTGTATTTACTGCAGTTCACCAGCTTTTTCCTCCCACTTTTCCCTAGATGCTGAATAATATTTTATATAGATTCCAGAGTTTCAAAATAATTGCTTCAGACATTTCCTGCTGAGTTGTTCGGGTGGAGGGACTGATTCCTGGAGCTTCCACTCCACCATTTTCACACTGTTCACTAAGGCTTTTGAGCTGAGGTCACACTGTTCTGACACTTAGGGTGACTCCATTAATGATCAAGTAAGACTAGTATAAGAGTTAGCCATTTCTGTTCAATGTGTGACTCTTCCAAGTATTCTGGGGCTGGCAGAGGATTTTTCAGGTCTGTACCATGCTTTGATGGTCTCCTCTGTTCAATCTCATCTCCTTACCTTTTTCTTTCACGGGTTGATTCCCTATAGACATTTGACATTACAAACTCTGCCTCTGCATTTGCTTCTCAGAGGACCCATCTATGAAACCTATGTTTTAAACATCCCAACTCTGTCCCCCTTTCTGCATCTCAATGCCCCATTGCAAATTTACCACCATCTTCACTTGGATTGCTGCCATTGCTTGTACTCAGGGCCCAGAATCTGCTCTTGCCCCCATCTGAACAACTGTCTTCATGGGTGACCAGAATGATCTTTGAAAAATGTATATTGAATTGCAAATAAGCACATGAAAAGGTACCCAACATCATCCTTGCCAGGGGATTGCAAATTAAAATAATAGTGAGTCATCACCACACAATTATCAGAACGGCCAAAGTCAAAAAAACTGATAACACCCACTACTGATGAGGAGGTAAAGCAAAAGAAATTCTCAATCACTGCTGGTAGAGATGAAAAAATAGTACAGCCAATTTGGGAGGCAATTTGCCAGTTTCTTGCAAAACTGAACAGTCTTACCATATGATCCAGCAATCACACTCCTAGGTTTGAAAACTTACGTCCATTCAAAAATCTGCACATGAATGTTTATAGCAGCTTTATTCATAATCACCCCAAATGAAAAGAAACCAAGATGTTCTTTAATACATGAATGGTTAAACAAACTGTGGTATATCCACACAATGGAATATTATCCAGCAATTTTAAAAATGAGCTATAAAGCCACAAAATTACATGATGAATCTTAAATGCATATTTCTAAGTCATGAGAAACGCCACACTGAAAAGAGCTGCATACTGTATGATTACAATTATGTGACTTTCTGGAAATGACAAAACTATAGAGGCAGTAAACAACCAATGGTTGCAAGGAGTTTCAAGGGTTTGGGAAAGCACTGAATAGGTGAAAAGCGTAGGAGATTTTTTAGAGTGGTGATACAATTCTGTATGAGACTGTAATGGTGATTATAAGACTTTTACACAGTTATCAAAACCTATAGAGCTTTACAGCATGAAGAGTGTGTAGATTTGAGAACTCATTTAGGGGAGTTGGGGATCCTGGGATGAAATGTAGAATATGACAAAATGAACAATTCCAGAAAGGGATGTGGGGGAATAAAGTACCAACCTAAGAAACTTTGGAAGTAAGTGAAGTTCTTAAGACTAAAGGACTTTGACAGCATAAAACAAGGAAATTCTGAAAACTGTCACAACCACAAGTAACCTAAGACATGACAACTAAATGTGATGTGGTACCCTCTGTGGATTCCTGGAACAGAAAAAGGACGGTAGGGAAAAATTGAGAAAATCTGAATAAGGTATGGACTTTAGTTAATAAGAATGCGTCAATGTTGGTTCATTAACTGTGAAAAATCTACCATAATGATGTAAGATGTTAATAATAGGAGAAATTGGATGTGAGATACATGAGAAATCTGTGGACTATCTGAAAAATAATTTTGTAAACCTAAAATTGTTCTAAAATTATAAGTTTATTTTTTTCAAAAAAAAGGCAAATCAGATACATCACGCCTGTGCTTAGAGCCCTTCTGTTACTTCAGTCATCCCAAAAAATTCATATTGAATGATCTCTATATCTCAGCCACTATGTTAGTTGCTGAATATTTAATCACGAGCAAAGAGAACGTGACTCATGATTTAATTAAGTTTAGATTCATCACACCTGTGGAGAACTGGTTTCAGGAGCTGGGAGAGCCCCACCAGGTCTGGGACTGAGGGTGGTTGCTCCAAGGACGCTGCTGCACCCTAGAAAAATGTAAAAGGCCAGTGTGGCTGGAGGGCAGAGAGTGAAGGGTGGGCATGGTGGGGAGCCAGCCTGCAGGGGTTGGCAGGGGCCCATCTGGAGCCTCATTCAGGATTTCAGGCTTGTCCCAAGGGCAACAGGAACTGTCATCGATTCCCAGCTCTCCTTCTCAACTATGTGAGGGTGCAGATGTTGTGTGTGTTTTGCCCAAATCTGTGTCTTCACCACCTGTGCACCATGCCAGGAATGACAGCATTATTTACTTTATTTTTTTAAACTTTTAAAGTTTGAAATTATTATAGATTCACAGCAAGCTGCAAAAAGAAAAATGTACCAGAAGGTCCCATGCACCTTTTGGCCTTTTTCCCCCAACAGTAACATCTTGCACAACCAGAGTACGATAGTGAAACTAAGAAATTAACACCGACACCATCTTTAGAACTTGTTCAGATTTTAGCAGTTTTATGTACACTCATGTGTGTGTGTGTATTGAATGATTCTAAGCAACTTTATTACATGTGTAGATTTGTGTCACCTCCACCACAATTAAGAACCACGAGGCTCCCTCGAGCTACCCCTAAAAAGCCACACCTACTCACCCCCCTCCCTAACTCCTAGCAACCATTATTTTGTGCGCCATATCCATAGATTTTATTTTTTTATTTGCTTTTTATGAAGAGGATTGACATGCTCTGCTGTGGCATGTGGAGTAGACCACAGGGGACAAGGTCAGATAGGAGGCCATCAGTCCAGGGGAGAAATGAGGTGTGAAGGGTGGTCATAGTTTAGTGAGCAAGCTGGAAGCTGTGGGCAGGGAATAGATTACTTTGATCCATTATGTTGGAGGTAGAGCAGGTTCTAGGGAAGACAAAATCCAGGGTGTGCCTATGGGAAGGCACACCCTGAGACGGAGATGAGACTTTGGAGGAGTGAAGGGGTTGAGGCTGCGGGATGGACTGTCATGAGGATGTTGATGTGACTCAGGATGATGGCAAGTCTTGAAGAGAGAAGCCAGTAATGAATGGGAGTGGCCCAACCACACTGAGCAGAGAATGGTGGATTTGGAGCAGAGAGATCCCAACCTATTTATCAACTCAGAGAGTGAGCAGATGGGCGAGTGTGTTATAGCTAATTAGGAGGAGGCTCACAGGTTGTAATAATCAGTAAATAGACACAGGAGACAAAAGTGAAATTCTAGAGCAGCTTTGGGAAGTGGCAAATTCGAATGGAACCTGGGGAGCTACCTCTTGCCTTCCACCCTTCCTGAAGCTAGAACCCTTCAGGACTTTCATTCGGTTGATTTACCTGGATTTGTCACATGTGAAAGCTGGGTTTGAAAGATCAGACCTGGTTTGAGCTGCCCCTATGCATACCTGCATGCAAGCAGCATCAAGGGGTGCTGAGAACAGAGAGGCATCGCCTCCCCTCCTGCATTTCAAAGCAGTGGCTGCTACTGGTGCTTCCATCTCCTTCTTATGGGGAAGACCTGTGCATTCCCATACTGCCCTTCTGGGCACGGGGAGGGCGATTAAGGTCGCCTGCCATGCCAGAGACCTGGGTTCGATTCCTGGTGCCTGCCCATGCAACACAAAACAAAACAAACAAAACAAAAACTGGTTAGACATTGATTTCAGGACAATTACTAATTTTAGAAGAACTTGCCCCCCTGCCAAAGCATCTTTTAGCAAAGACAGATTTTTCTCAAGCCTTTTGTTCTGTTAGTGTTTTGGAAAGATTTAGGGAAAAAAAAGGAGTGCTTTGAGGTAAGAAAGGAGAAATTCTATTTCATAATGACTAAAGGGAGATCGGCAAAAGAAAAACTGCTGAGAACATGTGAAGAGTTAATTAATATATAAAATTAATGTAGGAAATATTAATAGCTAATAATTTACACAGCAGTATGTTAATCTTCTGGGGAGAATAGCATTATGGGTTCCCTGGGGCATTATTTTCGTATTAAGAATTCATGTTAGACGCACAGTCATTTTTATCAGTTGTGTTTATAAATATTTGGAATCCTTAAAAATCTTTGGTGTTGTGTCTTTAAACATCCCATCATATCAATCATGAAAAATTTCCCTTCCCTGCCTTCCCCATCCTTCCCTCCATCCTCCCCCCTCCCCACACATATACCACATTTCGATTTTATTTTTCCTAGAAGTTGTGAGGCAGTGGCTTGTCCCACGTCTTGTACCTGCTCTGGTCTTCTTCAAGGAGTTCAGGAAGGACTGTCTGACCCTTCTCCAAGAATTATAATTAAATTGGGTATTGTTTCCCACACAGACGCTCTCTCCTTTGGGCAGGTAGTAGGGACACTAAGGGTTTTAGGTCACTAGCATATTACTCAGTTCTGTGCAGTAAATGACTCTGAAACACTGATACACTAGAGTAACCTAGTTTTACTAAATTACAACCGTAATTTACTAAATTTTACTGAAGAAGTAATTTACTAAATGGTACTCTGGTGGCCTGGGCAAGCTCTTACAGTTTCCAGTCCTATCTAACTTGCTTTTAGGACACAGTGCACGTGGAAAAACTATCTGGCTTCACAATTCTACTGATGTGCTTTGTCAAAAGCTCACCATTCTACAGTCTAGCCAGCAGAATTAGGACAGAGCACTGAATTTGGAGGACTCCTTAGAAGGGGTCAGAGAGAGCAGTCTCTGCAACGCAAGGCTGGGAGAGGAGGGTGGGTGTGGGGAAGGGGCAGGGAGGGAGGCCAGGGGGAGGGCTAAGAAACAGCCTGGGAAGTGAAATTGGAAGGGGTGTGGAGGAGGTCCACAGAGGGAGGTGGTGGTCAGGAAAGACACGAGGCAGGGCATGGAGTGGGGAAAAGACCGGAAGTGAGTTAGTGGTCAAGGCTAGGAGAGAAGAAGGCCTGGAGAAGAGGAGATGGCTGTACAGGAGGTAGGGAGAGGGGGCCAGTGTTGGGAAGTTGTGATGAGGGGAGAGAGGCTGGCGGGGTGGGGGTGGGGGGAGGGTTGGTGGGGGACACGTGGGAGGCTGGGGGGGTTGATGCCAGAGTGGTGGTGAGGGGCCTGGGACACTGCAGAGGAGGAGGACAGCGTTGCCACAGCTCAGGGACCCAATGGCTTGTGCTACCCAGTGCCCTGTCTGCCGTCCCTGTTGGCAGCCACCTCAGCATGCAGCGCCACATCCAGGCACCACAAATTCTTTACCAGCATCTCTTTGATGTCTTTCTTCCCACTAGGGTTTCATGGAGGATGCCTCCAGCTGGGAAGGAAGAAGAGCTGTGACTGTCTTTTTGGAGGATGAGCCAGAAAGGCTGTGAGCTGTGTGTTCAGAAGCACGGCACCCAGCATGTTCTCAGACTGTACCATGCCTCTCTGCATTTCCAAGCTGACCCCCCTGGCCCCCAAGAAGTTCCTTTAGGAACACTGAAAAGTTGGAGAAGACCTCACTTTTAGTGACTTACATAATGTTCTGTTGAGAAGATACACTAGAGTTTCTTCAACCTTTCCCTCATGACGGGACAATTGAGTTGCTACCAGATTTTTAAAAAAATATTACCATAATGCCATACTGAGCCTCCCTAGAACTAGATGGTAAGTGAGAAATTTCAGGGCTCCAACCCTCTCACAGAAGCTTCAAACAACCAGCAAGAACTAGTGGAAACATCTTTCTCAAAGCTTCAGAACACAGAAAAAGGACTGCAGAAACAAGGCATGCACACTTAAAAAAAAAAAAAGTCTACTTAAAAGTAGTGTGATCTGGTGATGCCCTGGCTGACCACTCCACCATCCTTCTCCTGCTAATGGCTGAGACAGCCTGCACACCTTGTGCAAATCCCTGCTGCTGGTAGAAAAGAGAGCAGAACTACCCTTATGCACATTGTAGGATCATGAATATCAGGCCCAATCTGTCTGGTGGTGGCCTGAGGACATCATCCCAGAACTTTCCCTGTGTATAGAAGGCAGTTCACCAAGCTCTCCTATAGAATGCTGTGGGCAAGCAGTCAAGTGGCTGCACAGGGCAAGGGATTGCTGGCTGTAGGATATATAGTATAGCCCTGGGATCATGAGGACAAACATGCATGCCCAAGGCAAGAAGCATGTACAGGTAGGATCAGGGCAGTCCCTATGCTTTGGCCTTAAGCTATTGTGCTGGTTTGAAAGGATGTATGTGCCCTTGAAAAGCCATGTTTTAATCCTAATCCCATTTTGTAAAGGCAGCTGTTTCTTCTAATCCCTATTCAGTACTGTATATTTGAGACTGTAATTAGATCATCTCCCTGGAGATGTGACTCAATCAAGAGTAGTTATTAAGGAGGGAGGGGCCGAGATGGCGGCTTAGTAATGTGCGCGTTTTAGTTTGTCCTCCAGAACAACTACTAAATAACCAGGAACAGTACAGAACAGCACCCGGAGCCACGATAGTGACCGGACACACAGCGTACCCCAGACTGGACCAGCAGAACCGGCTGCGAGTCTCCGGAATAGTGAATTTCCCAAGCTGTGGCAGCCGGCGCCTGGTGCCCCTCCCCAACAGGTGGCTTCCCAGAGGGAAAGGAAAGAGACTCTAACAGTAGCAGGGACTGAGCCCAACCAAACACCAATTGTGGCATTAATAAACAAATTCTGACTACTAAAAACAGGCCCCCAGCTCAGGAGAAACTGGTCAAGGCGGAGGTCACCTATTGGGCTAACTGAAAAAGAGGAAAGGGGATGAAACAGAGGCTTTTGTGGCTGTTTCTATGGAGGCTTGGCTGCCTCTGGATTCAGCGGCAGGATTACACAGGCTGCAACTGCCCCAGACATACGCAGAAACAGACTGCTTTCAGGGCTGTCTCTTGCCTAAGCCTTCCCCAGGGGAGGGGTGAAACGCAACTCAGGTGGAATCCCTCTCTCAAGGAATTCAGACCCCAGGGCTTGGCAATTGGAAGCCATTAAAACCAGCCTACAACCTTTCCTCTGTCTCCACCACGCCCCCAGCAGGGAGAGCCTTCCAAAGTTAAAGGAGCCACAACATCTTTTGCTGGTGGGACCCGCAGACAGACAAGCGCCAAATAATGGGCAGGATAAGAAAAACAGAGCTCAGAGACTTCATAGGAAAATCTTTCAACCTGCAGGGTCTCACCCACAGGGAAAACTGACACAGGTGACTCCTTCCCCCCGAAAGGAGGCCAGTTTAGTCCGGGAAAAGCCGGCTGGAGTCTGTAATACCTATGTAGACCCTCCTAAGGGTGGGGAGGGAAAAGGCACCTTACAAGCAGGACAAGAAACAAGAAAACAAGAACTGAAAAATTACCCTCTGTTAAACAAAACTTAAGCTAGAGGCCCAGAAAAAGCTGAACTGAAGGTCAAATAACAGATAGACAAGAAACTCATCTAGCAAGAAAACCCTAGGTAAGATAAGTGAAAGCAATCTCCAGAATAAACTAATTAAAGTAATTAAATGTCCAGACATCAGCAAAAAATAACAAATCACACCAGAAAAATTGAAAATATGGCCCAGTCAAAGGAACAAACCAATAGTTCAAATGAGATACAGGAACTGAAACAAATAATTCTGAATATATGAACAGAAATGGAAAACCTCATCAATAACCAAATCAATGAATTGAGGGAGGACATGAAGAAGGCAAGGAATGAACAAAAGAAGAAATGGAAAGTCTGAAAAAACAAATCACAGAACTTATGGGAATGAAAGATACAGTAGAAGAGATGAAAAAAACAATGGAAACCTACAATGGTAGATTTCAAGAGACAGAGGTTAGAATCAGGGAACTGGAGGATGGATCATCTGAATTCCAAAAAGAAACAGAAACTATAGGGAAAAGAATGGAAAAAATATGAGCAGGGGCTCAGGGAATTGAATGATAATATGAAGCACGCAAATATATGTGTTGTGGGTGTCCCGGAAGGAGAAGAGAAGGGAAAAGGAGGAGAAAAACTAATGGAAGAAATTATCACTGAAAATTTCCCAACTCTTATGAAAGACCTAAAATTACAGATCCAAGAAGTGCAGCGCACCCCAAAGAGAATAGATCCAAATAGACGTTCTCCAAGACACTTACTAGTCAGAATGTCAGAGGTCAAAGAGAAAGAGAGGATCTTGAAAGCAGCAAGAGAAAATCAATCCATCACATACAAGGGAAACCAAATAAGACTATGTGTAGATTTCTCAGCAGAAACCATGGAGGCGAGAAGATAGTGGGATGATATATTTAAATTACTAAAAGAGAAAAACTGCCAACCAAGAATTCTATATCCAGCAAAATTGTCCTTCAAAAATGAGGGAGAAATTAAAACATTTTCAGACAAAAAGTCACTGAGAGAACTTGTGACCAAGAGACCAGCTCTGCAAGAAATACTAAAGGGAGCACTAGAGACAGATAGGAAAAGACAGAAGAGAGGGGTGTGGAGAAGAGTGTAGAAAGAAGGAAAATTAGATATGATATATAAAATACAAAAGGCAAAATGGTAGAGGAAAGTACTACCCAAACAGTAATAACACTAAATGTTAATGGACTGAACACCCCAATCAAAAGACATAGACTGGCAGAATGGATTAAAAAACAGGATCCTTCTATATGCTGTCTACAGGAAACACATCTTAGACACAAAGATAAACATAGGTTGAAAGTGAAAGGTTGGGAAAAGATATTTCATGCAAATAACAACCAGAAAAGAGCAGGAGTAGCTATACTAATATCCAACACATTAGACTTCGAATGTAAAACAGTTAAAAGAGACAAAGAAGGATGCTATCTACTAATAAAAGGAACAATTCAACAAGAAGACATAACAATCATAAATAATGCACCAAACCAGAATGCCCCAAAATACGTGAGGCATACACTGCAAATACTGAAAAGGGAAATAGACACATCTACCGTAACAGTTGGAGACTTCAATCCCCCACTCTCATCAATGGACAGAACATCTAGACATAGGATCAATAAAGAAACAGAGAATTTGAATATTACAATAAATGAGCTAGACTTAACAGACATTTATAGGACATTACATCCCACAACAGCAGGATACACCTTTTTCTCAAGTGCTCATGGATCATTCTCAAAGATAGACCATATGCTGGGTCACAAAGCAAGTCTCAACAAATTAAAAAAAATTGAAATCATACAAACACTTTCTCAGATCATAAAGGAATGAAGTTGGAAATCAATAGTAGGCAGAGTGCCAGAAAATTCACAAATATGTGGAGGCTCAACAACACACTCTTAAATAACCAGTGGGTCAAGGAAGAAATTACAAGAGAAATCAGTAAATATCTCAAGGCGAATGAAAATGAAAACACAACATATCAAAACTTGTGGGACACAGCAAAGGCAGTGCTAAGAGGGAAATTTATTGCCCTAAATGCTTATATCAAAAAAGAAGAAAGGGCAAAAATTCGGGAATTAACTGTCCACTTGGAAGAACTGGAGAAAGAACAGCAAACTAACCCCAAAGCAAGCAAAAGGAAAGAAATAACAAAGATTAGAGAGAAATAAATGAAATTGAGAACATGAAAACAATAGAGAAAATCAATAAGACCAGAAGTTGGTTCTATGAGAAAATCAACAAGATTGATGGGCCCTTAGCAAGACTGACAAAAAGAAGAAGAGAGAGGATGCAAATAAATAAGATCAGAAATGGAAGAGGAGACATAATCACTGACCTCACAGAAATAAAGGAGGTAATAACAGGATACTATGAACAACTTTATGCTAATAAATACAACAATGTAGATGAAATGGACAAGTTCCTAGAAAGGCATGAACATTAAAAAGCGTCCCCAAAAGAAAAGTCCAGGACCAGACAGCTTCACATGTGAATTCTACCAAACATTCCAGAAAGAATTAGTACCAACCCTGCTCAAACTCTTCAAAAAAATTGAAGTGAAGGGAAAGCTACCTAATTCATTCTATGAAGCCAACATCACCCTCATACCAAAACCAGGCAAACATACTACAAAAAAAGAAAACTACAGACCAATCTCTCTAATGAATATAAATGCAAAAATCCTCAACAAAATTCTAGCAAATCGAATTCAGCAACACATTAAAAGAATTATACATCATGACCAAGTAGGATTCATCCCAGGTATGCAAGGATGGTTCAACATAAGAAAATCAATTAATGTAATACACCATATCAACAAATCAAAGCAGAAAAATCACATGATCATCTCAATTGATGCAGAGAAGGCATTTGACAAGATTCAACATCCTTTCCTGTTGAAAACACTTTAAAGGATAGGAATACAAGGGAACTTCCTTTAAATGATAAAGGGAATATATGAAAAACCCACAGCTAATATCCTCAATGGGGAAAAATTGAAAACTTTCCCCCTAAGATCAGGAACAAGACAAGGATGTCCACTATCACAACTGTTATTCAACATTGTGTTGGAAGTTCTAGCCAGAGCAATTAGGCAAGAAAAAGAAATACAAGGCATCAAAATTGGAAAGGAAGAAGTAAAACTATCACTGTTTGCAGATGATATGATACTATACATCGAAAACCCTGAAAAATCCACAGCAAAACTACTAGAGCTAATAAAAGAGTACAGCAAAGTGGCAGGTTACAAGATCAACATTCAAAAATCTGTAGTGTTTCTATACACTCGCAATGAACAAGCTAAGGGGGAAATCAAGAAACGAATTCCATTTACAATTGCAACGAAAAGAATAAAATACTTAGGAATAAATTTAACTAAAGAGACAAAAGACCTATACAAAGAAAACTACAAGAAACTGTTAAAAGAAATCACAGAAGACCTAAATAGATGGAAGGGCATACCATGTTCATGGATTGGAAGATTAAATACAGTTAAGATGTCAATTCTACCTAAGTTGATTTACAGATTCAATGCAATACCAATCAAATTCCCAGCAACTTACTTTTCAGAAATAGAAAAACCAATAAGCAAATTTATCTGGAAGGGCAGGGTGCTCTGAATTGCTAAAAGTATCTTGAGGAAAAAAAACGAAGCTGGAGGTCTCATGCTGCCTGACTTTAAGGCATATTATGAAGCCACAGTGGTCAAAACAGCATGGTACTGGCATAAAGATAGATATATCGGCCAATGGAATCAAATAGAGTGCTCAGATATAGACCCTCTCATCTATGGACATTTGATCTTTGATAAGGCAGTCACGCCAACTCATTTGGGACACAACAGTCTCTTCAATAAATGGTGCCTAGAGAACTGGATATCTATATGCAAAAGAATGAAAGAGGACCCGTATCTCACACCCTATACAAAAGTTAACTCAAAATGGATCAAAGATCTAAACATTAGGTCTAAGACCATAAAACAGTTAGAGGAAAATGTAGGGAGATATCTTATGAATCTTATAATTGGAGGCAGTTTTATGGACCTTACACCTAAAGCAAGAGCACTGAACAAAGAAAGATATAAATGGGAGCTCCTCAAAATTAAACACTTTTGTGCATCAAAGAACTTCATCAAGAAAGTAAAAAGACAGCCTACACAATGGGAGACAATATTTGGAAACAACATATCAGATAAAGGTCTAGTATCCAGAATTTATAAAGAGATTGTTCAACTCAACAACAAAAAGACAGCCAATCCAATTACAAAATGGGAAAAAAACTTGAACAGACACTTCTCAGAAGAGGAAATACAAATGGCCAAAAGGCATGTGAAGAGATGCTCAATGTCCCTGGCCATTAGAGAAATGCAAATCAAAACCACAATGAGATATCATCTCACACCCACCAGAATGGCCATTATCAACAAAACAGAAAATGACAAGTGCTGGAGAGGATGTGGAGAAAGAGGCACACTTAATCACTGTTGGTGGGAATGTCAAATGTTGCAACCACTGTGGAAGGCAGTTTGGCGGTTCCTCAAAAAGCTGAATATAGAATTGCCATATGACCCAGCAATACCATTGCTAGGTATCTACTTAGAGGACTTAAGGGCAAAGACACAAATGGAAATTTGCACACCAATGTTTATAGCAGCATTATTTACAATTGCAAGGAGATGGAAACAGCCAAAATGTCCATCAACAGACAAGTGGCTAAACAAACTGTGGTATATACATACGATGCAATATTATGCAGCTCTAAGACAGAATAAACTTATGAAGTATGTAACAACATGGATGGACCTAGAGAACATTATGCTGAGTGAGATTAGCCAAAAACTAAAGGACAAATACTGTATGGTCTCACTGATATGAACCGACATTACTGAATAAACTTGGACTATGTCGTTGGTAACAGAGACCATCAGGAGATAGAAATAGGGTTAGATAGTGGGTAATTGGAGCTGAAGGGATACAGACTGTGCAACAGGACTGGATACAAAAACTCAGAAATGAACAGTACAATACTACCTAACTGTAATGTAATTACGTTAAAACACTGAATGAAGTTGCATGTGAGAATGATAGAGGGGGGAGGGCTGGGGACATAAATGAAATCAGAAAGAAAGATAGATGTTAAAGATTGAGATGGTATAATCTAGGAATGCCTAGAGTGTATAATAATAGTGAAATGTACAATGTACAAATTTTAAAAATGTTTTGGCATGAGGAAGAACAAAGGAATGTCATTACCGCAGGGTGGTGAAAATAGATGATAATACTTTAAAATGTCACCTTATGTGTGAGACTAAAGCAAAAAATGTTTATTTGTTACAAAATTTAGATTTTGACTAGAGCATTTCCTAATATTACTCATGTAGATAGTTTGACTGAATGTCATAAGTACTTGGAATCTCAGGTAGCACATGAGATTTTGTTGGTTTGTCTAGAGTGATGCCCTGACGAATCCCAGAGTGATTTGATCAGTGACTGGAAAAGTATTTGCAAGCCCCCTTTGGAGAATGGTGAGAGTGGGGAGAAATTCAACTTCCCCAAGTTGAATTCTTGATATTCTCACAAGCAGTATGGACAACCAAAGCTATAGGCTGAGCCCCCAATCTTGGGGTTTGTTCACATGAAACTTAACCCCACAAACGATAGGTCAAGTCTACTTAAAATTTAGGCCTTAGAGTCACCCCCAAGAGAGCCTCTTTTGTTGCTCAGATGTGGCCTCTCTCTCCAGCCAATATGACGAGCAGTCTCACCACCCTCCCCCTCCCCGTCTCTGCGTGGGACATGACCCCCAGGGTTGTGGACCTTCCTGGCAATGTGGAACAGAGATCCTGGAATGAGCTGAGACTCAGCATCAAAGGACTGAGAAAAACCCTAGAATGAGCTGAGAATTAACATCAAGGGATTGAGAGAAACTTCTCGACCAAAACGGGGAAGAGTAAAATGAGACAAAGTGTCAATGGCTGAGAGATTCCAAACAGAATCGAGAGGTTATCCTGGACGTTGTTCTTACGCATTAAGTAGATATCACCTTGTTGTTCAAGATGTAGTGGAGAGGCTGGAGGGAATTGCCTGAAAATGTAGTGCTGTGTTCCAGTAGCCATGTTTCTTGATGATGATTGAACAATGATATAGCTTTCACAATGAGACTCTGTGAATGTGAAAACCTTATGTCTGATGCTCCTTTTAGCTACTATATCAACAGAAGAGTAGACCATATGGAATAAAAATAAATAATAAGGGGAACAAATGTTAAAACAAATTCAGTTTGAAATAGTGGTGAATGAAAGCGAGGGGTAAGGGAAATGGTACGTATAGTTTTTTTCTTCTCTATTATCATTTTATTTCTTTTTCTGTTGTCTTTTTATTTCTTTTTCTAAATCGATGCAAATGTACTAAGAAATGATGAATATGCAACTATGTGATGATAATAAGAATTACTGATTGTATATGTAGAATGGAATGATATTTAAATGTTTTGTTTGTTAATTTTTTTTAATTAATAAAAAAAAGTTAAAAAAAAGAGTAGTTGTTAAGCTGAATTAGGTGGAGACATGTATACACCCATTTAGGTGGGTCTTGATTAGTTTACTGGAATCTTATAAAAGAGGAAACATTTTGGAGAATGCGAGAGATTCTGAGAGAGGAGAATGACATAGCCATGAGAAGCAGAGAGCCCACCAGCCAGCGACTTTTGCAAATGAGGAAGGAAAATGCCTCCCGGGTTGCTTCATGAAAGGAAGCCAGGAGAGAAAGCTAGCAGGTGACACCACGTTCACCACATGCCTTTCCAGATGACAAAGAAACCCTAACCCTGTTCGCCATGTGCCTTCTCACTCGAGAGAGAGACCTAGAACTTCACCTTCTTGAACGAAGATATCTTTCCATGGATGCCTTAGATTAGGCATTTTTATAAGCTTGCTTTAATTGGGACATTATCTCAGCCTTAAAACTGTAAACTAGTAACTTATTAAATTCCTCGTTTAAAAGCCATTCCGTTTCTGGTATAAAGCATTCCGGTAGCTAGCGAACTAGAACAGCTATTCTCTAAACTCATTGTACGGTTAGGCTCTGAAAGAGAGCAGTCACTCAGGTCAATGCGAAGACTTAGAAGGTTGTTTTCTTTCTCTCTTTCTCTTCCTCCTTCTCCTTCTCCTCCTCTTCTTTGTCTTCATCATCTTCTTCTTCAGTTAGATCCTTGCATTCAAGGAAAAGACTGTCATTACACTAGGTAGATGTGAGTTTAACAAACAGATGCCTCAGAGTCGCAACAATACATGGAAATACAAAATGTACAGGATTCTACAAAAGATTTCAAAACAAAGAAGCAGGAAGCAGTGGCCCAAGACCTCATCAAAAGGTCCTACTTACAATGGGTATGCCCACAGGAATGGATTGACTTTAAGAACATGTACCTGGGGTACGTACAGCTCTAAACCATAATACTAGTAGTGTACTGTAGTCCAAGTTCACAAGTTGTTTTTACATTCTTCACCTCATCTAAGCCCCACACCAATCCCATGAGTTGCCCTGCTTCCTGGATAAGGAAATTGTTTTTCCCGCTATCTGTATCGCAGTTGCGTGTCTTGCCTAATCTGTTACAGTTTCAGTTTGGGAGGAATAAAATGTTGATACCCAAATCCTTGTAAGCCCATTCTTGTGGGGGCAGTCTATGCTAGCATCTAAAAGACTGGATGTGGCTAAGAGAGACAGCTGAGGGAAATGTTCCTAGCCACGGCTTTCTTTTATTGTACAAAGGGTTTGCTTGTCAAGCACCTTCTGGAAGATGATATGCAGCCACTTCTCCATGATGAAAGAGGACACAGGGAAGCACATTCCAGGAGCACAGCATGTGCATCTTGGGTCAGTGATGTGAGACACCAAACTGAGATGCTTAAAAACTTGTTCTCAAATATAGGCACAAAGGCCATGGTACAGGTAGATTATGTCAAATGTTGACATGCCAAGAATATGATGTTTTCATCCAAAATTGTTAAGTTACATGCTTTTGGGTAGAGATTTGAAAAACCTTTTATGGTAAGATAAAACAGATACAGAAATCCATACAAATGTAGAGGTAAATGAATTCCCCTACAGTATGGTAGGAGGCTGTATAGATTGAATTATGTACTCTAATTTAGACCTATTCTTAATCTGCATTCCTGTGGGTATGAACCCATTGTAAATGGGACCACTTGAAGATGTTATTTCTAGTTAAGATGTGGCCCAACTGAATGGGTGTGGGTTTTAATCCGTATTACTATATTACTTCTAAAGAGAAGAAACCAAAAGTCAGAAGTTAAGGAACACTGCACAGCAAGAAGCTGGAAACCAGTGGAAACTGAAAGAGCTGATGCAAGGGCATTAAGCCAAGGAGCCCCAAGGATTGCCAGCAGCTAGCAGCAGCACTCTGCAGACTTCACGAGAAGGTAAGCCTTGCTGATATCTTGATTTTGGACTTCTGGTCTCAAATTCCGGTTGTTTCAGCCAACTCACTGTGTGGTATTTGTCATGGTGGCCTGCCAAACTAAGACACTGGCCTTGTAACTACCATTCAGGTTGAGAAATCAAACTTTGTCACATACCCTAGAAGCCCCTATGTTTGTGTGTCCTATTCCAGTAACAACCCTCTTCCTGCTCCAAAATAACCGATCTCCGGACTTGTACTATTATTACTATGCTAACCTATCCTATATTTATACTATTTCTTGCTTTCCTTTATAGTTTTTTTTCTTTTTTTTTTTCTAGCATAGGCAGGCACCAGGAATTGAACCTGGGTCTCTGGCATGGTAGGTGAGATTCTGCCACTGAGCTGCAGTCACACCACCCTCTTTATAGTTTTATTACTCAAATATCTGTTGCAATGCACTGTAGTTTATTCTTGCCCATTAAAAAAAAATTAGTACATCTTTCAAGTCTCCTTCAATCTACAGGTTTCCTTTCCATTCCCCTTTTTTCCCTACAATTTATCTGCTGAGGATCAGGCTGTTGGACAGTCTGGATTTTGTTGAGTACATCTTCTTGGTGCAGTTCAGCATGTTCCTTTATCCTCTGCATTCCCTTCAAGTTGGCAGCTGAAATCAGGAGACTGGATTAAAGTCGGACTCAAGCTTTCACAAGCTCTAAGTGATGTGTTCTTTCTTCAAGAAGTACATAATGTATGGTTTTCATTCTTCTTCTTCTTCTTTTTTTTTTGATATTTCCCAGCTGTTGATACTCAGTGCCTTTATCTGTTAAGTCAGGGGAAGGAGAAGAGTTGCAAAAATGGTGATACTTTAATTCATTTTTTTTAAGTTATTGATTGGGATATTATAAAAATTCACATCCTGTCATCTGCTATCTGGTTACCCAGTGGCACAGTTCATATATAGATAGGACGAATGTCTGGTTTTTTCTTATTTGTCATGTTTTTGCAGTTTTTTTAAGATAAAATTTATATACAAAACCTCACCATTTTAAAAGTGTAAAATTCAGTGGCTTTTAATATATTCCTACTGTTGTACATCATCACAGTGTCTAACTCCAGAATATTTCCATTACTCCCAAAAGAAACTCCATAGCAGATAGCAGTCAATCCCAATATCCCCTTCCTCCATCCCCTAGCCTCTACTAATTTACTTTCTTATTCTATGAATTTGTCTACTATGGAAATGTCATATAAATAGAATCATACAATACGTGCTTTTGTGATTGGTTTATTTCACTCAGCATAATGTTTTCAAAGTTCATCTGTGTTGTAACATGCATGTGTCAATACTTCATTCTTTTTTGTCTGAATACAATTCCATTGTGGGAATAGGCCATATTTTGCTTATCCATTCATCAGTTAATGGATATTTTGATTGTTTCTACATTTTGGCTGTTACATAGAATGCTACAATGAATATTTGTGTACAAGTTTTTGTGTGAGCCTATGTTTTCCATTCCCTTGATGTGCACTTAAGAGTGGGATTACTGTGTCATGTGGTAACTCTATGTATAACTTTTTGAGGAGCTACTGAACTGTTTTCCATTGGGGTTGCAGCATTTTACATTCCCATTGGCAATGTGAGGGTTCTACTTTCTCCACATCCTCATCAATACTTATTTTCCTTTATTTTATTTTTTTTTTTATTTTTATTTTTTATTTTTTTTAAGGAAAGACAGAGAGAAGGAAGGAAGGAAGGAAGAAAGGGAAACATTTTTTAAACATTTTCTTGTTTTATTGTATTCTGTTTCTCCGTTTTTGTTACATGGGCTGGGGCCGGGAATCGAACCGAGGTCCTCCGGCATAGCAGGCAAGCACTTTGCCCGCTGAGCCACCGCGGCCCGCCCCTCTTTATTTTATTTTATTCTTTTAAAATTGTAGCCATCCTAGAGCACATGAGGTGGTATCTCATTGTGGTTTTGACTTGCATTTCCCTAATGACTAATGATGGTTGAGTATTTTTTCATTTGTTTATTGGTCATTTGGATATCTTCTTTGGAGAAATACCTATTCATATACTTCGCCCATTTTGAAAATGGAGTTATTTGTTACTTAAACTGGGCTATTGTTGAATTCTTTATATATTCTGGATACTGGACCCTTATCAGATATATAATTTGGAAATATTTTCCCACTTTTCTCGTTCTTGAGAGTCTTTTGAAGCACACAATTCTTAATTTTGATGAAGTCCCACTTACATATTTTTAGTTTTGATGTCTAACCTAAGAAACCATTGCCTAATCCAAATTCACAAAGACATACCTCTATGTTTTCTTAGGTTTTATTGTTTTAGCTCTTTGGCTTTTGATCTATTTTGAATTTATTTTTGTATATGAAATGAGGTAGGCACCCTCCTTTTTTCTTAGTCCCAAAGTAAATATATTTAATGCTCATCACCTGTATTTATATCAGTATTTCTGTAGTCATCATTGTTGTTTGAAGCTCATTCTCTAATAATAATATTCCCCAGGAAGCGCTCATGGGAATTATATTCCTTGAGTTTTTCATGTTAATGATAGTTTATCTGTGGCCTTTATACTTGAAAGTCACTGTTATTGGATATAAAATCCTTGGGTGGTATTTTTCTTTTCTTCATAATCTTAAAAATTCTTATATGCTTTTTTTTTCTGGTGCAAGGCAGTACTGTCAAATATTTTCTTTCCATATAAGCAATTTGCTCTTTTTGTCTAGATACCCAGAAGATATATTATTTTTCTTAATATCCCAGCAATTTTATTAGAATATATCTTGGCAGTGATCATTCTGATTTGACATTCTCAGGTGTGGAATATGCTCCTTCAACATGTAATTTCAAGTCTTTAAAAATTTTTTTGGAAATATTTTTGTGAATAATAGCAATTAGTATTTGTTTTGTTCCCCTGCTGAGGTTTTCTTTTTTAGGAATTCCTTTTATCCAGATGTTGATTCTTCTTTAACTCTCATCAATATATGCTGCTTTCTTTCAAATCCTTTTTATCTCTTTCATTTCTTCGTGCTAAAGATTTTTCTTCTTTTTCGCTTTTTATTATTCATTAAGTCATTATCTAATGTTTTACTGACTTTTGTACATCAACTTTAGTCTTTGCTACTGAAATGCTTTCTTCCTTTTATCTCTGTTTTTACTTTTAAGGGCATGATTCATTTTTATTTAAGTTTTGTATAAGGTTAGGTTGAGGTTCAGTTTTTTTTGACTATGGATATCCAATTGTTGCAGCATCATTTGTTAAAAAAGCTATCCCTCCTCTACTGAATTTCTCTTACACCTTTGCAAAAACTAGTTGGGCATGTTTCTGTGGTCTATATCTGTTTTTTGACTGTTCCATTGAACTATGTCTTTCCTCCTTTCATCTCAACTATTGTATTTCTTTAGTAAGTCTTAGTTCTTCTTTTTCAAGATATTTTAACTATTCTTGGGTCTGTACCTTTCTGTTTGGTTTGTTAAAGCTGCTAGAATTCAATATACTAGAGATGGAATGGCTTTCAAAAAGGAATTTATTTAAGTTGCAAGTTTATAGTTCTAAGGCTGTAAAAATGTCTAAACTAAAGCATTCAGAGAAAGATACTTTGACTTAAGAAATTCCAATGGGTCCAGAACACCTCTGTCAGCTGGGAAGGCACATGACTGATGTCTGCTAGTGTCTTTGGCTTTTGGTTTCAGATTCCCCGGGGGCATTTACCTTCTGCATCTCCAAATGTCGGGATTTCTGTTAGCCCTGAATTCTCCCCGTAATATTTCCCCCTTCAAAGGACCCCAGTAAACTAATCAAGACACACCTTAAATGGGTGGAGTCACAGCTCCATATCTAATCAAAAGGTCCTACTCACAATCAAATGGATTCTATCTCCGTGGAAACGGTCTAATGAAAGTTTCCCACCCTACGACATTGAGTCAGGATTAAGGGACATGGCTTTTCTGGGGTACACAGCACTTTCTAACCAGCACACTTTCCATATAAACTGAAAATAAGCTATACCACAAAAGTCCTTGCTGGCCTTTTGATGAGAATTGCATTAAACCTATGGAGCAATTTGGGGAGAATTAAATGCTTTCTTATGTTGAATCTTCTAATCCATGAACATGGTATATTCTATCTTCTTTGATTTATTTCATCAACATTTTGTAGTTTTCAGCATACAGATCCTCTATATGTTTTATAAAGTGTATACTTATGTATTTAATTTTCTTTGAAGTGATTGTAAATGGTATTATGCTTTAGTTTTCGTTTCCATGTGTTTGTTGTTAGTCAATGAAAATATGATTGAATTTTTGGTGTTGATCTTGTATCCTTTGACCTTGTTGCACTTGTTAGTTCTGGAATGTTTTGGGGGGAGTAGATTCCTTGGTGTTTTTATATAAACAACCATGCCATCTGCAAGTAGGGAATTTTTTATCCCTATTGATCTTTGTATATTTATGGCCATGCCTTGTACTTAGTATCACTCAATGGATATTTATAAAATCAGCCAGCAAAGTAAGGAAAAATAATTAAATATATAAATCCTTTCTTGATTTTAAGAAAGCCTTATCAATACCAAATGAAAAATTATTTACTACAGTTTTTATTCTAATATTCTGGGCACTGTGGCAAATTAAAAGAATACCAATTGTGAAGTTTCTTCTCAAAGTAGTTATATTACAAGTGAGTAAAGAGCTAGTCTGTGCTTCTGCATGCTGGCCTGAAGAGGGCTTCCAGATTCCAAGCTGCACCTGCTAGGCATTTATACACTGCTCTGCCAAGAGTCAACTCTCACTCTTCCTCCTAGGTTGACCTAGGTTCACTTTTTCAATCTTAACCTCTACTTTATCTTCTGGTTACAAACTCTGAGGGTTCAATTTACCTTTTGGTCTTCCCTGGCCTAACTTGCTCTGCTGCCATGGTCCAGGAGAAGGTGGATCTAACAGGGGTGGTTTCCTATGGGAGTAGGGTCACAATAATGGATAAAATAATTAACACTTAGCATTTGGTGTATGTCTTATTTTGCCAGGTTGCTATGACAACATATAATGGGTTGAGTTGAAAATAAGCATTTATTATCTCACAGCTTTGAGGATAGAAGAAGTCCAAAATCAAGATATCAATAAGGCTTGCTTTCTCCTAGAGTCTGTAGCATTCTGGTACTGACTGCCAGCCATCCTTGGGGTCTGGTGGCTTGTATCTCTGCCTCCTGTCACATGGTGATGACTTCTTTCCTCTGCTCTTTTGGTTTCCACTGACTTTGGCTTTTGCCTCCTCCGTATGGCTTTTTCCAACTTCTGGCATTCAATTTCTTCTCTGTATAAAGCCTCAAGTAATGCAGATTAAGACCTGCCCTGACCCTACTGGATTAAGACCCAGTTAGCCACACTTGGGACTGAAAATAGCATCGTCATAAAGTCCTATTTACAATGGGTTCACACCCACAAGAGCACAGATTAAGATTAAGAACATGTGTTTGTTGGGGTATACAAGTCAACCTACCACGTTGCATGCCAGGCACTGTTCTAAGTATTCTAGATATATTCAATCATTTAATCCTCACAAGGAATTGGTACTATTATGACCTTCAGTAGGATGTAGTGGGGCCAGGATTTGAACCAATGCAGCCTGACTGTGGCATTACATGCCTTTTAGATCTGAGAAAAGACCTAAAGGATGGATAAAGTTTGTGTAGGTGATGGAGAAGGTCATTCTCAGGGAATAGACCACTAATGCCCAGAAACGAAAGCAGCAAAGGCCAGCAAAGGAGAATTGGGCTAGATAAACAACAGGTTGGACAAAGTGGAGAGATAAGCAAGGTTTGCAGGATGGTTCAGGCTACCACTGCACACAGAACTTACATGAAAAATGCCAACATATCCCTAAAGAATTGTATCTCGGCAATTTGCTGCAGTGGCTGCAGAAATGTGGGGCCAATCATGGATTTAACACTAAATATCAGTGTTTATTTTTCCAGAGACTTCTCATTTTTCTGTGAGCAAAATATTTTACTCTTACAAAAAAAAAAGTCAAGTGGTTCTGGTTGAAGATGACTCTCATACTTCAAAACCAAATGATAAATTTTACTCCAGTTTCTTCCTGTCCTATTGATGGATGACAATTATCACATCTCATGGGGCTTACCTTGTAATTTAGATACTTTTGCCCTAAATGCAAAACATTTCTTTCATGTATAATTTTGTCTGGGCCAGTGTGTGTGAATATGAATAATGGCTTATTTTAATGAAATCATTAGAACATGTAGGTTTCTAATAACTTGATTTAATAGTGCTATTGAGTTAATTTAACTGGAACTTACTTCTCAGGCTGATTGCCCTCCCTGGGTAATCCAGTATCATTTATTGCTCAGGGGCTAGTCAGCAGCTCAGCAATGTTAAAAATTTCAATTTTAACAGTGTTGAGGATGTAAGATTAAATTGAGCAAATAGGAATTGAATATCACTATCTGCTAAGGACTGTGCCAAGTGCATTAGGGGATTGCAAGGATAAATGAGGTTGTCTTTTTGTGTTAAAGAACTCATCACTAATGGAATATTGCTACCCACATTCATAAA
The DNA here is from genome assembly GCF_023851605.1 of Tamandua tetradactyla. NCBI lineage: Eukaryota > Metazoa > Chordata > Mammalia > Pilosa > Myrmecophagidae > Tamandua > Tamandua tetradactyla. Next base: position 82,182,904 of record NC_135338.1, on the reverse strand, counting down.
GTGCTTTACAGTTTGCAAAATGCTTTTACCTATTCATGATCTAATTTAAATCTCATCACAAAACCTATGAAGTATATAAGTGTTTTAAGGCCTGCCAAAATTAGATATTTCCCATCCCTGCATTAAATTGTCTTTTAATTATTTTGGTGGCATTGAGATAGAAATTTTATTACCCAAGGGATGGAGATAAGTAAAAGTTTTTATACATGCACCATTGTTTATCCAGGTCCAAAGATTCTCTATACTGCTTCCAGTCCTCCAATTCACTCTGAACAAATGTGTGTGCTTCCGAGTTGGTGGTAACAACCATGTGCTGAATAGATATGGCCAGAGAATGGAAGTATTTTGTTTGCAGGCTATAGCTGAGCTCTGAAGAGACCACATGAAGGTCATTCTAGCAAATAGCAAGTTATTAAAAACTGTCCTACAAAGGAAACTCAAGGTCCAGATGACTTTACTGGTGGATACTAGCAAACGTTTAAAGAAAAAAAAAAGCCACCCATTTTACATAAACCCAACCTGGAAATAGAAGAAGAAAACAATCCCTACTTACTTTATGAGGTCAGCAAAAGCCGAATACCAGGACTTGATAAGGACAATTGGAAAGGAAAATTACATGCCCATCACACTCATAAATATAGATGAGTGTGAGAAAATCCTAAAATCCTAAACAAAATATTAGCAAATCCAATCTGACAATATATAAAATTATAGTATGTCGTGCATGATCAAGCACCAGTTTATTACAGGAGTCTTGGGTTCAGTTAACTGTAGAAAAGTTGTCATGGTCAGGTTCATGTGTCAACTTGGCCAGGTGGTGGTACCCAGTAGTCTGGTCAGGCAAGCGCTGGTCTGTCTGTTGCTATGAGGACATTTCATGGACTTAAATCATGATTATGCTGGCTGCATCTACAGCTGATTGCATTTGTAATCAGCTAAGGGGAGTGTCTTCTGCAATGAGCGATACTTAATCTAATCACAAGAAGGCTTTTAAGGAAGATTCAGAAGAGACAGTCACTCTTCCTTCAGCCAGCCAGCCTCTCCTGAGAGTTTGTTGAGGACCTTCATCAGAGTTGCCGGCTTGTGGCCTGTCCTACAGGCCTTGGACCCTTACATTCCCATGGTTGCCCAGCCAGCCTCTCCTGAGAGTTCATTGAGGACCTGCATTGGAGCTGCCAGGTTGTGGTCTGCCCTACAGACCTTGGACTGCACATTTCCATGGTTACATGAGATACTTTTATAATTTTATATCTATGGATATCTGCTGCTGATTCTGTTTCTCTAGAGAACCCTAGTTAATACAAGGTCAATTGTGTAATTTGAAAAATCAACATTTAAGGGAAAAAATGAACATTTCAATAACTGTAGAAGAAGGCCTTGATAAAATCTTCCATGCATGAATGAGAACCTCACCGGAAAATGAGACAGGAATTTACCTTATAGAAGATGTCTGTATTAGTTTTCTATTGCTGCAATACAAATTACCACAAATTTAGTGGCTTAACACAATGCAAATTTATCATCTCACAGTTTTGTGTGTCAGGAGTTGAGGTGCACATTAGTTGGGTCCCCTTCTCAAAATCTCACAAAGCTGCACTCAAGTCAGAGTTGGGCTCTCATCTGAGGCTCATTCAGGATGTTAGAGAATTTACTTCCTTGTGGTTGTAGGACTGAGGTCCCTGTTTTCTTGCTGGCTTTCAGCAGGGGACCCTCTCTCGGCACCTGGAGGCCACCCTCAGGTCCTGGCCACATGACCCTCTCAGAGGCCCTCTTACAACATGGCAGCTTCCTTCTTCAACTCCAGCAGGAGAATATCTACTCAGTCTGCTACTACAGAAAAATAAAGCTGTCATTATTCACAGATGGTGAGACTGTGAATGTAGAAAATCCAAAAGCAATTAGCAGAATTGTTAAGTGAGTTTAAGAAGGGTGGCTGGCTCTCAGGTCAATATTCCAGAATCAACTCTATTTCTCTATGCCAGCTTAATTTTATTACCATCAATTTTATTACTAGAAAAAATTTTAATACAATTGATTTTGAAAGATAAAAAAATTTTCATTTGTGACAGCCAGTCTCCAAGATGGCTCTCCATGATTCCCAACTTCTGCCATTCACATCCTTCGTCTCTCTCACATTGTCCTAGAGTTGGTCTATGGGACCAATAGATTGTGGTAGAAATGGTGGTATGCCATTTCTAGGATTTCATTATAAAAGACACTACAGATTTCATCTTGGTGATGCTCTTTTCTGCTCTCTCTCTCTCAAAACACTTACTTTGGGGGAAGGCATCTGCTGTTATGGCCAATCCTATGAAGTGGTCCATGTGGTGAGGTACAGAGGCTTTCAACAAATAGCCATGTGAGTCAGCTTGAAAGTGGACCCTGCAGCCTCAGTCAAGCCCACAGAAGACTGCAGCCCTGGTTAACAGCTTGACTGCAACTTCAGGAGAGCTCCTGAGTCAGAACCATCTAGCTTAGCTGCTCCCAGATTCCTGTCCCTCAGAAACTGTAAGGTAATATGTATTTTCTGACTTATCCAACTAAATTCTGAGATAACTTGTTATGCAGTAATAGATGACAGATATACTATTTAAAATAGCATAAAAAATGTCAAGGGCCTAGTTAAAACTTAAATGAAAAGTTATTGCAAATCTTTTGTACTACACTGAAAACTAGAAAACTTATTGCAAACATTTAAAGAAGAATTGAGAGATATACCATGCTCTTGAAGAGATATACCATGTTCATGGATTGGGAAGACTTGATTTCACAAAGACTCCCCAGATCTATAAACCCAATGGCATACTGATTCTAAATGTATATGGGAATGCAAAGGGCCAAGAATAGCCAGGACAGTCTTGAAGAAGTAAAACAAGGCTGGAGGAATGACAAAATGTAGATCTCAGAAGAATATGCACACATAAATGGTTATACGATTTATGACAAAGATGCAAAGCAGTGGGGCAAAGAATCATCTTTTCAATGAATGAGTATCAACATTAGAAAAAAGAGAGAAGAAGCTTGATCTTTGATGCACATCATTCACAAAATCAGGTTTATGTAGATTGAGGACGAATCTAAGTACGAATAAAAAGAATAGAATTATTAGAAGATAAAATTGGAACATATCTTCATGAATTCAAGTTAAGGAAAGATTTTTAAAGAGGACCCAATAAAGCACCAGCTGTAAAGGAAGAGATTGACAGTTTTGACTTCATTAAAATTAAGAACTTCTGTCCATCAAAAGACAACATTAAGAGAATGAAAAGACAAGCCACAGAATGGGAGAAGATATTTACAATAAAGATAACCAATATAAAAAACTCCTAGAAATTAATATTAAAAAATTGAAAAATAAGGAAGAGACTGTTTCATAGATACAGTAAATGGAAATGGCAAATTAACATCTGAAAAGATGCTCAACCTCATTAATAACCAGAGAAATATATATTAAATCATAATTAAATAAAAATTTCTACATATACATCAGATTGACCAATTTTTTAAAAATAAAATAAAAATAAAACCTGATGACACTAAATTTTGGTGAGGATGTGAAATACCTGGAATTCTCATCTGCTTTTAGTGAGAGTGTAAATCGGTACAGATTCTTTGAACAACGGTTTGGCAGTATCATGCAGAGCAAAAAATATGCACGACCTGTGACCCAGAATTTCCATTTCCTGAGTACAGAAATGTGTATGATGTATACGAAGAGACACACATGTGAATGCTCACAGAAGCATTACACAGAGTCGTTAAAAACTGGCATAGCAACCCAAGTGTCCATCACAGTAGAATAGCTAAATGAAGTGGAGTATAATCATGAAGTAGAATAACCCAAACAATGAAACTGATTACCTGCAACAATATGGCTAAATTTCATAAACATAATGCTGAGCAAAAAACTGGTTGAAAGAGAAAAGCGACTGTATCATTATCATCATCATCAACATTATTACTATTATTATTAAAGTTCGAAAACAGACGAAGTCTTTAAGGATATGTCCATAGGTGATAAAGCTATGAAGCAAAACAAAGAAGCAGTTGTTCATTGTGAATAATGCCTCTATGAACACCGGTGTGCAAATATCTGTTCAAGTCCCGGCTTGCAGTTCTTCTGGGTATATACCTAGTAGTGAGAATGTCAGATCACATTTAAATTTTATACTTAGCTTCCTGAGGAATTGCCAAACTGTCTTCCATAGTTTGGACCATTTTACATTCCCATCAGCAATGAATGAGTGTTCCTGTTTCTCCATATCCTCTCCAGCACCTAAAATTTTCTATTTTTTCAATAGTTGCCATTCCAGAGGGTATAAAATGGTATCTCATTGTGGTTTTGATTGGCATTTCCCTAATAGCTAGTGATATTGAACATCTTTTCCTATTCTCTTTGGCCATTTGTGTATATAATAGTGTTTTACATTTGTATGTCATAAATTTTAATTTTACTTTTTATATGTCATAACTTTTTATTGTGTATTTTATTTTTCAATAAAACAAGAGATTTTTAAAGGGAAAAGCCATTTAAACTTTTTTCTATCTGTAGGAGTACCTTGAGGAATAGGATAATATCTTTCTACAGAGAGGATTTCAGCTCCTAGGAGCCTGAGCAATATAAGATGGCCTGAATCTAAGTTAAGGATTCCCTCTCTAGCCAAAGGGAAGTAGAGTTTGCTCCTTGCTCCTAGGGTACAGCTATCTGGGGTTCCTTCACAAGTCCCTGGACTCGTACTCAACTTTCTAACTCTGAGCACCTGCCAAAGCCAGGAAAGCGAGTGTCCCAGGACAGATCCTGTCAAAGAGCTGCAGTCACTCTTTGTATTCCTTCTCCAATTGGGTCTTGGTCTGGTATCCCTCATTACCTCCTTAGCTCTTTGATACTTTTAAGAAGATATCTTCAAAATATTTCAGCTGACTTCTTAGGTGTCTTCAGTTGGAAAGTGACTTGGTCCACTGTTCCTGGAAGCAATCAGTTTTCCACTGACAATTATGCTTTCAGAGGTAGAGAGAGCTAGATTCAAGCACAAGTTTCTTCTGCCTTACTGAGAACACAAAGGGACAAGTTCATTTCTCATCCATCTATGGAGAGGTACGTTTCGAAAAGAGTATGAATCTGACACAAAGGCACTGAATGTGTAGTATTTGCAAGTGTTGGCCATCTTTCTTCCCTTGGAAGCTTCATCTGGCTTAGGGACAATGATCTCAGAGTCTATTAGCTCCACTTGTTTCAGGGAGAAGCTAGAGTTGCTATAAGTTGGTCCTAGGAGTCTCCAAGAATCACCCATAACACTAGGACATGTATTATTTATAGTCCTTTGATAAGGGAAAAACACTGAGGCTCAAAGGGAGTCAATGAGTTGCCAGGATCTATACATTCATCTTTCCTTCCTTCCTTTCTTCCTCCCTCCCTCCCTCCCCCGCTTCCTTCCTTCCTCCCTTTCTTCCAGTCTTCCCTCCTCCCTTCCTCTCTCCTTCTCTTGCTCCTTTCCTCCCTTCTTCCTTTACTCTCTTTCATGGACAAACATCCATGAAATTGACTTCCTTTACTTATTTATATCTCCACATTCCAACAGTTTAGCAGGGTAACTTTGGCTACTGCCTTTAATTCAACCTGATTTTTAATTTCTCTAATATACAGAATTGATTTTAAAAATAACAAAGGAAGCTTAATTTTTAGATCACTCTCTCTTTCTGTCTCCAAACCAAATTTCACTGAGAAGGTAGATCCCTTTCCTAACCCACCTACTCCAAAATCCCCTGCTGTGCTGTTTGGAGCTCTCTTTTTGTGCCATTCATTAACAAAAAAGTAATTTGTATATATTTTGGAAACACATTTAACTCATGAAGGGGAATTTATTGGAGGTTTCCAACATTCGATGGCTCAACCCCTGGTGTTCCAACTGGCACCTCCCCATGTGTAATCCATATTTAATTCATCACCTACCATCCTCTTAAACATCTAACAATTTTTATTACCAACATCCTCACCTTAATCCAAAATACTGTCATCTCTTATCTAATCACAGCATTCATATGGGCCCCACTCAGTTCATTTTCTATATTGTGGCCAAAAAGCCCTTTTCAAATCTTTATCTGCTTTTTGGCCCCGTATACCTATTCTGAATAACATATGAAAAGACAACCAATTGAGTGGGAGAAATATTTGGAAACCATACAGCTGATAAGCATTTAATGTCCAGAATATATAAAAAATCCTACAACTCAAAAATAAAAAGAAAAGTAACCCAAGTAAAAAATGGGCAAAGGACTTGAATGGACATTTTTCCAAAGAAGATATACAAGTGGCCAAAAAACACATGAAAAAAAGGCTCAACATCATTGACCATTAGGGAAATGCAAATCAAAACCACAATGAGATAGCATTTCACATCCATTAGGATTGCTATGAAAAAACAAAAACAAAACAGAAACAAAAAATAACAGGTGTTGGCAAAGATGTGGAATAGCTAGAACCTTCCTGCATTGCTTTTGGTAATATAAAATGATGTAGGCACTGTAGAAAACCATTTCGTGGTTCCTCCAAAAGTTAAACATAGAATTACCAGAAGACCCATAATTCCACTTCTAGGTATATATCCCAAAGAATTAAAAGCAGGAACTAGTACAGACACTCGTATGCCAATATTCATAGCAGGACCATTCTCCATAGCTGAAGGGTGGAAACAACCCAAGTGTCCATCAACAATGAATGGATAAACAAAATGTGGTATGTCCATGTGGTAGAATAGTATTCAGCCATAGAAAAGAATTAAGTTCTGGTACATATTACAACATGATTGAACCCTGAAAACAGAATGGTAAGTGAAATAAGCCAGACACAAGAGATCACCTATATGATTGCATGTATATGAAATATCTAGACTAAGCAAATTCATAGAGACAGAAAATAGATTAGAGGTCGGGGGACAGGAATGGGAGTTAACTCTTAATGGGTACAGAGTTTCTATTTGGAGTGATGAAAAAGTTTGGTAAGGGATGGTGGTGATGGAGGCACAACGGTGAATAAAATGTCAATTGTACTCTTAAGAATGGTTAAAAGGGATCTGTGTTTATATGTAACCATAATAAAATAAACACACACACACACACAACAACCAAAACTCCCCAAACAAAACAGAACAGTCTCTGGTGCTAGAGCACCTTTTACTAACTTTTGTTGGAAGAATGAATGAATGGAGAGAGGTGACTACAACCAGAAGGTAACTTCCCTGCAGTCCAGGATCGGACTTTGGTGTTGTTCCAAGCCTCTAAACGCACTACCCTGCAAACTGTCTTCGGGAAATTTGAATTTGTATTCCTCTGCCCTAAAGGATGTCAGCAGGCCCAGCACCGTTCTGGATAAGAACTGCAGATAAGGCAGCCTGGGCCACAAGCCAACAGTTTGAGGTCAGTCACTTTGTGGAATCCCCCACCCCCTCCCACATTGCCTTGGCTCTCCAGTTAAATTGGAAAATAAATCCCATCTTTGCTTAGGTGTTGGCTGATAAAGATTTGAGCTATTGCCCCTCCAAGGGGAATTTGCATTTTAATAGAGGCTTTTCAAGCCCCAACAGAATCAATATCTCTGAGGGTGAAATATCCAGCACCAGCAAGTGAGATATTGGGGGGTGGGGTAGGGGTGGGGGAGACTCTCCAGTGTTTCTGGTCCATTAGGGGCCTCCTTTCATCTCTGCTATAAGGCGCTGGCAGATGGTCTTAGAAAATGACCATTCATTTCCCTTTATAACATTGAACCTTGCCTTTTTATGTCTGATCTCTTCAGCCTTCCCAACACACTTGGGTCCTTTAATACATTAAACACAGACCTTATCAACACATACAGTCTTAAAACTGTTACATTAACAGGGCCATACAGCGATTTAGGACAAAGAAAACTTTCGACTTTTCTCCGGACCCCATGGAAGTCACATAATTGTTTAAAACCTTAGATTGGCAGGAAGGGGTAGAGATGATTGAATACGTTAAAAATGCCTTTGTTTATTTAAACTCGATCTGTGCAGTTTTTTCAGGGTAAACTCTTGACTTTCATCGAAATCCCTGCAAAAGGAATATGGGAAAGAGGTATCTGTTTTGTGAACTGGAAACGTTAGAACTGCCGAGTTCTCAGCGGATGGCTGGTGAAATTCTGCAACTGCAGGAAAACAGCATCTTGGATTTTGGAATTCTGCATTGCACAGGGGCTCCTGACCGCCACACCCGGGGCAGATTGCTCCGAATGCAGCTCCTCTCCGCTTCCCGCGCTGACGGGCGGTCTTAGACCCCGTCCTCTCGGCCGCCGCGGCGCGCGTCCGCCCGTCTCCCAGGCCCCTTCCGCATCGCTGGCCGCCGAGGCTACCACCCTTGGCCCTGAAGGCGGTTGCCGTCCCCGCTTCACTCCCCGGGTCCCGCGCCGCAGCCGGGGCGGGAGACGCGAGCGCCTAGCCGGGTCGCCGGTACCGCACCTGCGCCGAGCCGGCTCTGGCTCGTCCCCGCTGGGGCTCCGGTCCCGCTCCCGCCCCGCGCGCGGCTGCAGTGGCTGGGCTCGCGCTCGGCTGCGGGGCTCGCCCCCGCGCTCGGGCCGGGGAGCGCGCGCACGCGCGGGCGGGCAGGAGAGGGCACAGCGCGGAGCTGCGCGGCGGGCGGCCCCTGCGGAGCAGCGGCGCGGCGGCAATGGGCACGGGCGCCGGCAGGGGTTGCGGGCGCCCGGTTGCCCGGCCGGCTCCAGGCGCGCGGCAGTCGCAGCCCCGCCAGCGCCCGCGGCGCGCGAGGAGGACGTCTCCGCACCCAGTGCAACTTGCCTCGGACCCTCAGTGAGGCGAGGGGTCGGCCAGGCGCGGCGTGGGAGCGGGAGGCGCGCGGGTGCCCGGCGCTATGCCCCCAGCCGGTGGCCCCCGCGCTCCGCGCCCCGCCGCGCTGCCCCGCAACCTGTCCCGCCTGCGCGAGTGCCCGGGCCGCTCCCGCATCGTGCTGGCGCTCGGGGCCACGCAGATGGCGCTCGGATGCCTCATCGTGGCTGTCAGCTTCGCCGCGCTGGCGCTCACCACCTCAGCCCGGGTCCGCCACTCCTGCCCCTTCTGGGCCGGCTTCTCGGTGAGTGCCTTCGGCGGGCCGCCGCAGGTCGGGGGTGCGGGGCGGGGACGGTGCCCGGCGGAGGCGCGGGCGCGGCGGGGCTGCAGCGCCAGGTGAGGTGCGAAACTCTGGGCAAAAGCAACTCTGGGAACCCAGACGCACCACTTTCTTGGCATTGCTCTTTCCTTCCTAGTGCAGTGATCCCCAGAGTTACTTTTCTTAAAGGCTGCAGAAGCCAGGCGGCGGGAGGGACCGCTGGGCGAGGATGGGCAGGGCCATGGGGACTTTAAAGGACGGAGAAGCCAGGCGGCGGGAGAGACTGCCGGGCGAGGGTGGGCAGCTGGCGTGGAGACCCGGGCATCCGGCTGAGCAGACGCGTCGGAAGCGGGGAGGTGGCATCCGAGGCGCGGGTGCCTTGGGTGCGGGAGCGTTTCTGCGAGCTTAGAGCCTTGGCGGCGGCGTCCATATGAGGGTCGGGGGCGTCGGGTCGCACGCGGATACGTCGGGCGGCTGGGGTGGCCGCTTGCGGACTTGGTGCCGGGGACTTAGTGTACCCCACCTGAGCAGGGAAGGTCGAACCGGTGGGCGGCGGGATCCGCAGGCACCCGCAGCCACGTCCGGGGGGCGTGTTTTCTGAGATCTGATAGCGAGGATGACCCCTAAATTAGCGAAAACTACTTAGAGGTCGGTGTTAAAGAAAGTGACCATCCCTAAGAGTTAATTGTTGCCATTTTATAGCATTTTGTTGAAATTTGAACCCCTCCCTCCATATTAATGAAGAATAGACACATGGAAATGGGAAAATACGTGCAGTGCAGGTATTTATAAAGAAAGGCACTTATTATGGGCACTGGGGGCATCTGTAACTACGTTTGGTTTATGGTACAGAAGTGTATCTTATAGGCTTCACCTGTAAACTCAGTATGTTTTAATTTCATCTCCTGAAATCCAAACCCAAACCTTTATATTGAATGTTTTTGATCTTTGAAATGTAAAAATTCTGTCCACTTTTGCTTTTCTTTCTTTTTGGGGGGTAGGTGGGTATGTGGGTAACAGCCTTTGTGCTCTAAGTCCATTGCATGGCTTTTGAGATGAGATCTGAGCAAACCTGATTCTAGAGCACCCTAATCAACCCAGATGTGGCCATTCTTCCCGATGGGGTGTGAATTGTCAGAGCTTTGTCAAGACCACAGGTGATCCTGGGAGAGGCTGATTAGCCTGTGACCACATCTCAGCGTTCAAATAAACAGAGGAGGTTCCAGGGAGGAGCAGGGAGCTGTGATTCAAAGGCTCCCCTCTATATAGCCTTCACACATCTGTTGCTCAGTTTTTAGCATTATTTAATATGCATTGTTTTCATGTCGTCTGTCTGGTGAGGTTTATATTTGCTCGAGCCAGCTTACAGGTGGCAGGCGGTTTAAATGAGCCCTTTCCTGAATACTCCCTTCCCCCAGTCAGCCTTAGCTGTGGCATTGATGCTCCCAAGAAGTAGGAAGAGAGCTGCATGCTGATAATAAACCTAAAAAGAAAAACATGCCTTGTGCACAGTGGGAAAGCTTTTTATGTGAAAAATGCACATTCACTACGTTGTCGACCATAGAGGTAAGCAAATATGTGAAACAGTAATTCAGTTTAGATTTCCAGTGTTTTTCCTTTCAAAAATGGTTAGTTTTAACTTTCCATTATTCAGAGTCATTCCAGAAATGTTTTATTGAGCATTTGCTACATGCAGACGTTTTTCTAGGCTTGGGGGAAAAAACAAGAATGGAACAAACCTTGCTTACTGTTTAGCGGTTATATGGTAAATTCTGCCCTAGGGCTATCCTTGCCCCCCCCCCCCCCATTAAAGCTGTTTTCTCATGAACTCGCTTGTTTTCGTCAAACTGAATCCAACACAAACACCTTTAAAATTCTTTCCATACCATGTATATGTTTTCTTGTATATTGCTGCTGCCCTTTGCGGGACTGGTGGGTGGTTCTGGTTATGTTGGAACAGGTTGGCACTTTGTGTGGTTGTGGATGGAAGACCCTGGCTCCTTGCAGTGTACCTGTCCCCCTAGTCTGTAAATTGGCAAAATGCTATTTTTCCTTTGAGAATGGTGCTTGGAACCAGAAGGAAAGATAGAGGATAAAGACTGAGACGGTATAACTTAGAAATGCCTGGAGTGGACAGTGATGGTGATTAAATGTACAAATATAAAAACATTTTTGCATGAGGGAGAACAAATGGATGCCAGCATTGCAAGGTGTTGAAAATGGATGGTACATAGGAAAAAGTAGGATCAGCCCAAGCTATAGTAAATTGTAACATTGTAATACGCTTCCACTAAATGTAACAAAGGCTTTAGGCCAAAACTAAACATCAGCAAGAGGGGAAAATGAGAGAGGGTTATGGATTCTTTGCCGAAGGAAAGGAAATGTCTTCATAAAAATTATGGTGGCAAAGACATGACTATTTACGTAGGTTGAATTGTATGATTATGAATGAAATTATTTAAGAATGAACAGAGAGAAACAAGTACTAGAGAAAATCTGGAGAAAGAGAAAGACCTACTCAGTGTTGAGAGGAAAGTGGAGAGGTGTAGCCCCTCTGGAGGGCAGCGTGGTGGTTCCACAGGCGTCTGGGGATGATGTTGCCATATGATCCTGAGACCCCGTTGCTCAGTATTTACCTGGAGGAATGGAGTGTGCGGACAGGAGTGGACATTTGCACACCGGTGCTTATCGTGGCAGTGTATGCTATTCACAATGGGTGGGGGTGACCTAAGGGTACAATGACTGAGGAATGGAGGGGGAACTGTGGTGTTTATATACAACGGACTATTGAGTGGCTGTAAGAAGGAATGAAGTTGTGAGGCATGCAACTAGGTGAATGAAACTTAAGGGCTGTATGTTGAATGAAATGTCAGAAATGAAAAGACAAATATTATCATGTGTCATTCATATGGATTAACTATAATATACAAACTCAAAGAATTGAAGTCACGAGCATGGGTTATCAGGTTGGGGCCCATTGTAAAGGGTCCTAGATTGTAAGCTCTTACAGCAGTCACGTCTGTTCTGGAGTTCTGACTGATGTTTCTATATTCTAGGATGCTGAGCTTTTTTGTGTATAACCAGGTAGTTCCCTGGAACTCTGAATATTTATGTGACACCTGAGACTCAGTTAGAGCTCTGAAGCAATGAAAGTCAGCAGTATCCCATACAATTACAATTTAAAAAGTTGAGAAAGGAAGCAGACTTTGAGTAGAGATAAGAAGGAAGCAGATCTTGATAGGACTAAGGTAAATCAGAATACAGGGCAAAGGATGATATTGACTATTTTAAAACTTCAACTTCTGTGTGACGCCAAAGGAAAAGGTGTTTATTTACTGCAAAATTTATATTTTTGATAACACATTATCTAGCTGAAACTGTTGAACTGTGTTCTGGTAGCCTTGATTCTTGAGGAAGACTATAAATATAGCTGTATCTATGTAACTTTTACAGTGTGACCATGTGATTGTGAAAACCTGTGTCTGATGCTCCTTTTATCCAGGGTTTGGACAGATGAGTAAAAAAAATAAGGTTAAAAAATAGGTAATGGGTAGTGAGAGGGAGAGGTAAGTGATATGGGATGTATGAGCTTATTTTTTTTCTTTTTAATTTCTTTCTCTGGAGCGATGCTAATGTTCTCAAAAGGAGCATATTGAAGAATATATGACGATGTGATGATATTGTGAGCCATTGATTGTATGCTATGGTTGAACTCAATGTGTGTGGATATTACTCAATAAAAATATTAAAAAAAAAAAAAAAGAATGGCTACTGGGTGTGTTTGGCTTTATATCTGGGGTTTAGGGCCGCACTCTGGTTCCATCGCATCTTCTAAAGCAAGATGTGTGTGCTTTTTACCTGCCTCTGATTTTGTCAGCCTTCTTTGTGGTTTGTATGTGGTGAAGAATCATTATTTAAAAAGCTGCTTTGATTTAAGAGAAACTAATACCTAAGAAGACCAGCTCACATTTATTGAGCGTTTTTGCATGCCAGAGTTGTACATGGTATAATGGCCTGTTGCACTGGTGGCTCCCCTGGACCCTTCATTCCCTCTCTCTTTGTCATAGCTTTCCCTGAGCTGCCATGACTAATACCGCAACCTGGTTTTGGCTCATGGTTTCAGAGACTAGAGGGCTTGTTTCCTCCCAATATTAGTAGCACGCTGGCTGGCTGACGGTCCTCGGGTTCTTTGGCTTTCCTGTCACATGGCGATGTCTTCTCCTTTCTCTTCCAGATTGCTTCTGATTGTTGGCTTTGAGCTCCTCCCTCCAGCTTTCTCCCCCTGTGTCTGAATGTCTTCTGCTTGTAAAAGACTCTGATAATCTAGTTTAAAGTCCAACCTCATTCAGTTGGGCTGTACCCTAACTAAAGTAACATCTTTAAGAGGTCCTGTTGACAATGGGTTTGCATACCCAGGGATGGGGATTAAGATTAAGAATGTGTCTAAATCATACTCTCCATCAATTTGGACCAAGCCTCTGAATTGCCGTTAGTCAGTAAAATACAGCAGAACTGATGTCTCAGGGTCAGGTCTAAGCCTTAAAAAGTCTTGGCAGCTTCTGCAGAGTAAACTGAGGTTAAGAGGGGCCAAGAACTTGCCCCTCAGTCAAGGGGCACTCAGCCAAGAAGTGAGCAGCATCGGGTCTGGACTCAGTGACTCTAATCCTAACCAGTAGACTTACCTGCTGCTGGGAGGAGGCAGAAGGGGAGGAAATAAAGCTAGCGATAAAGGGCCGGCCTTGGCAAGGAGGCCTGTCTCTTGTAGGAAAAGCACAAAACTGCTTGCAAAGGTGAAGCTCCAGGAGAGATCTGAGGAGGAGGAGAGGGTAGTTTTGGCTGTTTAAGGTTGGGGGCATTTTGGTAAAGTTGGAGACCGGTCAAGTCTGGGTCAGAGGGAGCAGCTCTGGTGATGAAGGCTGAGCTGCCCAGTGCCACTCATTTTAAGACCTCTTTCAAATGCTTTTTTCCTACCCTGGGGATCTAGGAACCAGGCCATCCAGCCATTTTGAGATCATTTCTCTTGTGGAAGAATACCTTGCCCGTTTTGAGAGATGCTGATCTTTATCAACAGTTCAGAAAACTAAAGAGCTAGGTGGGGATTTTGAACAGTTATCCTTTAAGAGAGCTGTGTCGTGATGGTCTTTGAAGTGTGACTAATATCCAGGACATCAGAGACAAACAAGCACATTGTGAATAATCCATGTTACCAGTTATATATATTGATATAGACATGGTTATTTGGAACTGACGCGTGTGTGTGTGCCTGTGTGTTTTCCTTTTTTTTATTAAAGTTTTTTTCATATAGTATAACATATATGCAAAGCAAAGAAAGAAAAAGCAATAGTTTTCAAAGCACTCTTCGACAAGTAGTTGCAGGACAGATCCTAGAGTTTGTCACTGGCTACCATTCCATCATCTCAGATTTTTCCTTCTAGCTGCTCTAAAACATTAGAGGCTAGAAGGAATATGTATATATATATATCTTTATATATATGTACCTATTTTTATCATCATAATCTACTTTTTCCCCCTTTTTTGTGAAAAATAACATGTATACAAAAAAGCAATACATTTCAAAGCATATCACAACATTAGTTGTAGAACAGATTTCAGAATTTGGTTATGGGTTACAATTCTACAATTTCAGGTTTTTACTTATAGCTGCTCTAAGATGCTGGAGACTAAAAGAGATATCAATATAATATTCAGCAATCATATTCATTTGTTAAACCCTACTTTCTCTGTATAACTCCACCATCACCTTTGATCTTTGTGTTTTCCTTTAAAAGAAACTGCATTGGATTTTTTAAAAATTTCAAAGCAACGTATACTTGTTGCAATAACTGAAAACAAATTGAAGTGTACAAAAAATTAAATGACAACCACTGTCTCCTTCTATCCCAATTGTATGCCCATAGGTAACCGGTGTTACCTGTGTTGCTTTCCTCTACGATCACAAACATCTAATGGTTTTTTTATATATCAGAAATATTGGAATACATTTCATATATATATATATATATATATTTTTTAACATGGGCAGGTACCGGGAATCGAACCTGGGTTCTCTGGCATGGCAGGCAAGCATTCTTGCCTGCTGAGCCACCGTGGCCCGCCCCCTATATATTTTTAAATTCCAAACGTGGGATTATGCCACACGTACAACTCTGGCTTCTTCTTTAATGTCAAATGAATATTCCCAGGCATAACCCATTATTTTTAATCGATGTGTAATAAATAGTCCACAGTATGGATTACTATCATTGATTCAGTTATTCTCCTCCTGAGAATATTGTGGCTTTGTCAGTTGGATGTCTCTACAAACTGTGCTGCATATCCATCCCTATATGCCAGGGCTTGTTTTCTGAAGATGTACATCTCAAAGTGGAATTGTTAATGCATTGATATTCAAATTTTGAACTTTGTTTGGTATTGCCAGATTAACTTCCACAAAAGACTGCAGTCATTCCCACCCCCAGAAGCATTATATAAGAACATTTTCCCACTTCCCTGTCAACCTGGCATGCTTGCAGTCTTTAACATTTTTGTTAATCTGATTTAAGGAAAAGGATATCTCATTTTTTAATTTGATCTGAATTTCCATGAGTCCTGGAGAGTTAGGGCATCTTTTCGTATGTATACTGCTCATCTGCAGTTTTTCTTCTATAAATTTTGTGTTTATGTCATTTTCCCATTTTTCTGAGTTGGCTGTTATTTTCTTAGCAATTTTACGGACACCTTGTTTTCTAGGAATATTGGACTCTTGTCGTTCTTAATATTTAACTGCAAATATTTTCTCGCAGTTTTCCAGTTCTCCTTCGGCTTTGTTTTTTGGTGTCTTTTTCTATGAAGAAAATATTTTTAACTTTGACATAGTCAAATCTGCTACTTCTTTCTTTCACAGCTTCTGGGTTCTTTTCTCTTGGTTCAGAGGGCCAGCATTACCACAGTCTCACAAATGTTCGTCTGAATTTCCTTCTAGTGTTGTCATTTATTTTTTACATTGAAGTTCTAACTCATCCAGAATGTATTTTGCAGATGGCTTAGAGAAAGAGTCTAATTTTATTTGCTTTCAGACAAATAATTAATCATGTCAGTCCCATTTCTTCAATAAACCATCTTTTTTCCAACTGAAGTGCAGCGTCTCCTTCATCATATGTAGAGTCTTCTGTACATGTGTTTCTATTTTTGGAATCTATTCAGATTCGCCCTCTTGTCTATTTTAGAATCAATACCATATATATTTTTTTAATTAAAATTTTTTTTTCATATTGTTTTGATTATAGTAACTTCATGGTGCGCTTTACTGTCGGGTAAGGCACGTTCCTGTGGTTTTTATTTTCAAAAGTGCCTTGACTGTTCTTCCCCATGAACTTTAAAATAACTGTGTCTGGTTTCTGGTAAGAGTCTCTTAGGATCTGGACTGGAATTCCATTACCACTAAGTGTCAGTTTTGGAAGGGTGGATGGTTTTATCATATTCAATCTGTCAGTTCAGGAACGTCTCCATTCATTTGTTCCTTGTTTTGTGCCTTTCAAAAATTGTTTCACAGGGATGTGTTCATGGTGTCAGAGTAGTTTTCCCATCTCCTCTAAACCCCACAGGAGAAATGAACCAATCAACAAGGTGGCCATAGCAAAAGCTCTCAGAAGACAGTGTCCATGGAAGTGATGGGGATTCCCCCGGAGAGCCAGGACACAGGCAGGTGTGGTCCAGCCACCATCACAACAACAGCAGCTCTGTGTGGGGAGTGGTGGGAAGTGAAAGGGGACTCTTGACAGGCTGTGAAAACCAAGGATCACCAAGACTTACCTGGAGAACCAGGTTCTTTGGGTGAAAACTTTGGCGGCCTGAGCCAAGAGCAACTGGCAAAACTGGAAAGGTCTTTTCAGGCTTCTAGTTATAAGAGAGAACAAACTGCACAGAGATAAGAGTGAATCAAGGTGATGGGTCAGCCTAAGTCCTAGAGAATCTTAGAAATGCATAAGCCAGTCCTCCCTTCTGGGATAACAGAGCCTCACTCGTATGGTAAATTACCGGAAACAGGAAACGAATTGAGCACATTCCTGTGGTGGTGATGGGGTGGGGAACCCCCCAAAGAAAGAGCTCTCACTCAGTGCTCTCACAGCACAAGATGACTTCAAAAGCTGAGAGCACAGCCTTGGAAAACAAGAACTTGAGAACTCTAACTGGAGCAAAAGACTGCAGGCAAAATGTCTTTCTGAACTTTACAAAGGTCTGGACAAACAAATGAGTGCATACTCATTTTGGGGGTCTTTCACAGATCAGTAGGGCCTGGCTGTGTAAACTATCTTAACCCAAACCTCCCCTGCCCCCATACCTTAGGTATTTTCCCCTAATGGAGCAGGAAAATCTGCTTCATTTTGACGTGGGGAACCAAAAAGGAATACAATCCAACCTTGTGCAAAATTCATTCAGAGAAAAATGATGAAATGAACTTAATAATCATTCTATAGGAAATGAGAACACACTAGAAAAGTGATAAATTTATATTTCATTATAAGCTAAAGGAAAAGTTTTGAGAGAACATAAATCAGAGATAGAAAATCTCCCAAAGGATGTGGCTGGATTGCAGGAAATTATAAGATGGAAACAGAGAGAGATGCCAGGAGAAGAAATGATATTCAGCAATGAAGACTAAATTAGAAGGAACACAAGAGCAAATGGATACCATGGTGTGCTGGTTTGACACTGTTATGTACCTCAGCAAAGCCATGTTCTTTGAATCCAATCTTGTGGGTACAGACTTACAGTGAGTGGAATCTTTTTAGGTTGTTTCCATGGAGATGAGACTCACCCAATCATGGGTGGGACATTGATTAGATTATTTCCATGGAAATGTGGTCCTGCCCAATTCAGGTGAGTCTTAATTAGTTTACTGGCATCCTTAAAAGAGCTCATGAGAGAGAAAGAGCTTGGATCTGATACAGAAAGCAGAGAAATGAAACCAAGACACAGACATTTGGAAATGCTAAGCTAAGAGATGAAATCCAGAGTTTGCCCCAGAGAAGCTAAGTGAGGGACCACAGATGCTTCGAGTGAAAACCACTGGAATTGGAAGCTGAAAGCAATGAACTGGAAGCAGGGTTGATGCTTCTACATGCCTTCCCAGCTGGCAGAGGTGTTCCAGATACTGGCTGCATTTCCTCCAAGAAGGTATCCTCTTGTTGGTGTCTTAATTTGGACATTTTTATGGCCTTAGAATTGTAATTTGTAACTTAATAAATCCTCCTTATAAAAGCCAGTCCATTTCTGGTATATTGCATCTGGCAGCTTCAGAAAACCAGAATACATAGAAAACATAGAACAACGGAGGATGAAGAGGAAGAATCTGAAAAAAAATAAAGGGATGAAATGAGTTAGAAAGTAGTAAATACAGAAGACAGGCAAAGGACATCCAATATATGTATAATTAGAGTGTTCAGGGAAAGGAAAAGAAAGCAATGGCCTAAAATAAATATTTAGAACTATAATGCAGGCAAACTGTCCTGAAATAAAAGACTTGAAAGGATACTTTGTGTAACTGAAGTCAGTGCAAAATGGTCAACACTGAGATATATCCTTGTTAAGTAATGAACTTTAAAGATAAGGAAAAAATCATTTGGGCTTCCAGATAACATGTATTAAACATTTATAAATATTGTGCTATGGAATTATCACAGCCAAATTTCATGTTAGAAAATAGGTATATAAAGAATAAATAGTATTTTTAAAAGTATTAAAATATAATTTTAAAAGTTTAAAAAAATCTGTTTTGAAATAATTTCCAGTTTAAAGAGAAGCCAGAACAGAACTAAGAACTCTTGTATTCCTTCACTTAAATCCCCTGATTGTAAACGTCCTTCTGCGTTTGCTCCATGGTTTGTGCTCATGCACTTTCTCTTTCTCTATGAACAAAAAAATCCACTATCAGCATGCTGGTTTGAAAATGTTGTGTACCCCAGAAAAGCCCTGTTTTAATTCTGATCCAATCTTGTGAGGGCAGCTGTTTCTTTTAATCCTATTTCGATATTGTAGGGTGGAAACTTTTGATTAGATTATCTCCATGGAGATGTGGCACACCCAGTCGTGGGTGTTACCTTTTGATTAGATGGAGATGAACTCTACCCATTCCAGATGGGTTTTGATTAGTTTACTGGAGTCATTTTAAAAGAAGAAACATTTTGGAGAGAGAGGGACAGGCAGAGCTGATGTATACGTTTGGAGATCAAAATAGAAATACAGAAATAGCCTAGGTGTTAAGCAAGGACTAACAGAAATAGCCTGAAGCTGAACAGAAGAAATCTCCAGCCCCAGCAGAGGCTAAGCTAAGAGATGAAACCCAGAGTTTTGTCCTGGAGCAGCTAAGTGAATGCCCACAGATGCTTAGAGAGAAAGCCACTGGCATCAAAAGTTGAAAGCAATGGAACCAGAAACAAGGACTAGCAGATGCCTTCCACGTGTCTTCCAGATCACCCTTCCTTGAGCCAAGGTATCTTTCTCTGGATGCCTTAGTTAGGTCATATTTAATGGCCTTAGAACTGTAAACCTGTAACTTATTAAATTCCCTTTTTAAAAGCCATTCAATTTCTTATATATTGCATCTGGCCGCTTAGCCAACTAATACAATCATTCTTTTTCTTATCATTTAGGGAGCAAGCTGCAGTTATGAAGTCCCATCACCCCTAAAAGTTCCGTGTGCATTTCCCCCAATCAAGGGCTTAACGAGCAAAAGTGACATAAACCCCTCCACATCAGAAAATCAACATTGGAAGAACATCACCATCCAATCTATTGCCCCAATTCCAATTTTACTAACAGTCCAAATAGTGTTGTTTTTTTTTTAAGGATCCTATCCAGGAAAACGTGTGCATATTATGTTACCTGACTCTCCTTCAATCTGGAACATTCTTCAGTCTTCCTTTGGCTCTCAGCCTGGGTTCATCTGATGTTTTCCCCTGGTCAAGCTCAGGCTATGCATTCCTGGCAGAACTATCCAGAAAAGCTGCTGGGTTCTTCTCAAGTACATCACATCTGGAGGCATTGACGCCACCCCTCCCACCACTGGTGATGCTTATCTTGTTTGCCTGATCACGTTGGTATCTGCCGGGTTTAGTCACTTTGAATTCACCATTTACTCTTTGATAGGATTTTGTGGAGAGGTATTCACAGATTATGCCAATATCCTGTTTATCATCAAGCGGCTATCCACCAACCTTTGCATCCATCCGAGTCAGCCTACCTCTTTGGTGGTTACCAAATGATGATTTGCTCTTTCTGTCATTCCTTCTACATTTATTAGTTGTTATTGTTCTGTAAGAAGAGCTGTCCCTTCTCTCCCATTTATTTATTCATTAATTTTTTTTTTTCATGGGCAGGCACTGGGAACCCAACCTGGTCTCTGGCATGGCAGGTGAGAATTCTGCCATTGAGCCACCATCACACCTATTCATTAGTTTTTAGGTGTGTATCAGTAGTTACCTATTTTATTCAGTGGGCTGAAAATTCTAAGCTAAGAGGTGAAACCCAGAGTTTGCTCCAGAGAAGCTAAGAACCTACGGATGTTTGGAGAGAGAGCACCTGGAATCAGAAGCTGTACATAGAGAGCCTCTAGAATCAGAAGCTGTGCACACATGGTAGTGATGGTAGCACAACATTATGAGCATAATTACCAACACTGAAATATATGTCTGCATGTAATTAAAAAGGGAAGTGTTATGTTGTATGTATGGCAAAAGAATAAGAAATTTAAACTCCTGGTATAATTATAAAAATATGCTTTCATTAATTGTGGCAAATGTACTACATCAACGCAAAGTATTAATAACAGGGTGGCATTTCAGTTTGCAAAAACTGCTGGAATGCAATATACCAGAAGTGGATTGGCTTCTATAAAGTGGATTTATCAAGTTACAAGTTTACAGTTCTAAGGCCATAAAAATGTCCAAACTAAGACATCCAGAGAAACATTGACATTTTGGACTCCTCTGTCAGCTAGGAAAGCATGTGGCTGGCGTCTGCTTGCCCTTGATCCCAGTTCCACTGCCTTCAGCTTCTGATTCTAGGGGCTCTCTATGTACAGAGTTCCTATTTGGAATGATAGGAATGTTTTGGTAATGTCATTATCTATTTTGTGCTTAATTTGTCCTCCTGCCCTATTATACTGTATACATTTCCTGATTTTTCTGACACAAGATGTTCCAGGCTTATCTTATACTTTTTTCTTGCCCCGGTCCTGGAATCTGTCATTTTTCCAAGGAGCCTTGATGCTTTTTTGATTGAGGGTATTTAGGAACCAAGGTCAGAATATTTGTGTAGTTACAACTTGAGGGATTGGCTATTATAAAGTGGATTTATCAAGTCGTAAGTATTTTGCTTCCTTGCTAAATTCACTTATTAGTTCTAGGAGTTGTGTGTATGAATGTGTGCTGGTTTGAAAGGATATATTACCCTAGGAAAGCCATGTTTTAACCCTAACCCCATTTTGTGAAGGCAGCCGTTTCTTCTAATCTCTATTCAGTACTCTATGTTTGAAGCTGTAATTAGATCATCTCCCTGGAGATGTGACTCAATCAAGAGTGGTTGTGAAACTGGATTAGGCGAAGACATGTCTCCACCCATTTGGGTGGGTCTTGATTACTTTACTGGAATCCTATAAAAGAGAGATTCAGAGATAGCAGAGAAAGACAACAGAGAACACTATGGAACCATGATGCATGTGCATATGTTATGGATTCATTGGGAATTTCCAAATAGTTATATGTCATGTATGAATATGGACAGCTTGTTTCTTACTTTCTGATTTGTATGCTTTCTATTTCTTTTCCTTTAGAGTGTTATTGTAGTGATTACATTGATGTATTTTATAATATTGAACCAGGTAAACACTGGTCATTTTTTTTTTAATATGCTGGTGGATTCAATTTACCAATGTTTTGTTGACAGTTTTGTCTCTGTACTGATGGAGGATATTGATCTTTAGTTTTCTTTGCTTGCACTAATTTTGTCTGGTTTTGGTGTCAGTGTAATGCTGGCCTCATTAAGTTAGGAATTGTTGCTTCCTTTTCTATTTTCTGAAAGAGTATGTAGAATTGTTGTTGTTTCTTCTTTAAGTATTTGGTAGAATTTGCTACTGAAAGCACCTGGGCCTGGAACTTTTTTCCAGAAGGTTTTAAAATACAAATTTTTTTCTTTAATAGTTATAAAACTATTTAGGGTGTTTAATTTACCTTATGCACATTTAGTAGTTTGTAGTTTTTTAGGAATTAGCCTTTTTCATTTAAGTTGATGAATTATGTGTATAGTTATATTTTTAATGTTTGTGGGGGCTGTAGTGATAGCTCCTCTTTCATTCCTAGTATTGATAATTTATCTTTTCATTTTTTTCTTTCTCAATCTTGTTAGAGGTTTATTGATTTTTTTCAAAGAGCCAGCTTTTTGTTTCACTGATTTTGCTCTTTTGTTTCTCTCTTAATTTCATTGATTTCTGCTCTTATTTTTTTTTTCTACCTAATGCTTTCTCTGTTTATTTTGTTCTTGCTTATTTAATTTCTTCAGGTGGAAGCTTAATCACTTACTTGAGATTTTTTTTGTCTTTTCTAATGTAAGCATTTGGTGCTATAAAATTCCCACTAAGCCCTGCTTTGGCTACCTCTCATAGATTTTGATAAGTTGTGTTTTTATTTTCTTCTAGTTTAAAATATTTTCTAATTTCCTTTGAGGCTTCCTCTTTGACCCATGGATTATTTAGAAGAGTATTGTTTAATTCTAAGTGTTTGGATATTTTCTTGTTATTCTACTGCTATTGATTTCTGGTTCATTACCATTTCGGTAAGAGAATATACTTTGTTTCAATTTTTTCAAATTTCAAAGTGTCTTTTAATGTTAGTTTTGTTTTGTGGTCCAGAATATATGTTGTATCTTGGTGAATGTTTCAGGTGCACTTGTATATATTTTATTTTTTTTAGGTGGGACGTTCTGTAAACGTCAATTGGATTTAGTTGGTTGATTGTTTAGTTCAGTTCTTGCATATCCGTGATGATTTCATCTCCACTAGTTCTGTTATTGCTCTAATATATTTTTGGATTTCTCTATTTCTCCTCTCAGTTTTGTCAGTTTTTGCTTCAACTGTTTTGATGTTTTGTTGTTCGGCACATGCACGTTTAGGACTGCCTGTCTTTGTGAATCGACTCTTTTATCATAACATAATGCCTCTTTTTATCCATGTTAATTTTGTAAGTCTAATTTATTTAATATTCATTAATACAGCCTTTCAAGCTTTCCTTTGATTATTGTTTCATGGTATATCTTTTCCCATTTTAAAATTTTAAGTTGCATAGAATTATATTCACAGTATGATCTTTGTTTGATAAGCTGGGTCTTTTTTTTTTTTTTTTTAAATCTATTCTACCAGTCTCTTTTAATAAGTGTGGTAGATTATTTAAATTAGCATAATTATTAATTTAGGTCATTTTGTTCATTTTCTTTTTGTTCCTTTTCCTTTTTTTCCCCTCTCTTTTCCCTTTCCTGTTGTCTTTTGAGTTATTTGAAACTTTTTTCTGATTCCATTTAAATTCATCTATTACATTTTTGGCGATACCTATTTGTGGATTTTTAAATGGTTTGCTCTGTAGATTACAATATGCATATTTAAGTGTTCACAGCCTGTTTAGAATCATTGTTTTACCACTTCAAGTAGAATTTAGACATCATATCTCCTTTTAGGTCTCTCTGTCCTCTTTTATGTTGTTGCTTTCATATATTATATCTAATATAAGTTTTCTTACATATTCCGTCCATGTACCTTGAAAGCACTTTCAGACAATGTTATGCTTTAAAGAGCTCATAGGAGAAGAATAGTCTAGGATATTTAACATTTCTTTTGTTCTTCCTCCATTTTTTGCTATTCCAAGTTTCTTTCTGGTATCATTTGCCTTCTGTCTAGAAAATTTCCTTTAGAGATTAAAATTTTTTTTATTAAAAAAATTTTTTTTGGAGCAACTCAGTTTGGTGGCAATGAAGTCTTTTAGTTTTTCTTTATCTGAGGAAGCTTTTATTTAACCTTTTTTCCTGAAAGGCATTTTTACTGGATATAGAATTCTCAATTGCTAGTTCTTTCCTTTCTGCCCTGTAAAGATGTTGATCTACTTCCTTCTGTTTTCCACATTTTCTGATGAGAACTCTGCAGTTATTCAAATTGACGTTCCCATACAGGTTGATTGACCCTCCTGCCCTTTCCATTCTGCTTTGAAACTCATCCAGTGGATCTTTTATTTTGGTTATTGTATTTCTCAGTTTAAAATTTTCTATTTGGTTCTTCTTTGCAACTTCCATTTGTTTTCCTAGATGTACTGTCTTCTCATTGATTTCCAGAGGGCTTGCCTTTACTTATTAGGGCATTTTTATTAAAGCTGCCTTAAAGTCTTTGTCAGATAATTCCACAGTATGTGTCATTTATTGTGTTTTCCCATGTTAGTTGTCATTTTCCTAGTCCTTATATGTTGAGTGTGATGGTTAATTTTACTTGTCAACTTGGCTAGCCTGTAGTACCCAGTTATTTAATGAAACACTAGATATTGTTGCAAAGATGTTTTGTAGATGTACTTAACATCTACAGTCAGTTTACTTTAACTGACGTGGCTGAGTCTCATCCTATCAGCTGAAGTCCTTCAAAGCAAAACCTCATGTTTTCTAGAGAAGGAAAAATTCTCTTTCAAGACAGTGGCATAAATTCCTGCTGAGTCTCTCACCTCCCGGCCTGCCTGACATATTTTTGGACTCAAAACTGCAGTATCAACTCCTGCTTGAGTTTCCAGCCAGCTGGCCTGCTCTGCAGATTTCAGATTTGCCAGCCCCCACAGTTGTGTGAGCCAATTTGTTAAAATATTTCATATATATATCTCCTATTAGTTCTGTGGTTCTGTTTTTCTCGAGAACCCTGGCAGATTGACTGCGTAATTTTGGATTGTCTCCTGGACATTTTGAATATTATGTTACAAGTCTTTGGATATTGTTTAAATCCTATGGAGAATGTTGCTATTTTTGTTTTAGCAGGCTGGCCAGCCTGGGGGGTTTAGATAACAACTGCTCACCAGACTTCTTTGGGCTTTAGTTCTAAGGTCAGTTTAATTTCCAAAGGCTCTGTGGTGTTGTTCAGATGTGTCCTGCAGGAGTTGCAGCTGGTGGCTAGTCTGAGTGCCACTCAGTGGTTTTGGGTAGTGTCTGTCCCCAGTTCTGTTCTTAAAACTTGTTATGCTGCTTCAGATTATAGCTCCATGTGGACAACTCAGGATGAGCCCAGGAGGTCATAAATAACTTGAAGAGATCTTTTTCCCTGGCTCCTTTCTCTCGGCGATGTTTCCTGTATTGTCTGCTTCCCGAATTCCAGTCCTTTGGCAGAAATGCTGAGGTCTGCTTTGCTGTGTACTGTCTGTACCTGCATATGCCGTGCAGTGGGAGGACACGGAGGAAATCAGCAGCAGAGCTTTGCCCTGACCTCTTCGAGCCAAGCTCTTCTGACCAGAGAGGAAGGTCCCTTTCCCTCTGAGTTTTGGGGCTCCTCTGCTCTGTGCTGCTCTCACTTCGCCTCTGCTCTGGTGCTGCTTGGGGAGTGGGGGATGAGAGAAGGGAGAAAAGAGAAAGAAAGAAAATGGAATAAACAATGGGGGCTTTCTTAATTATCTCTGGGCATTAGGAGGTACAGTTCCCATCCTTTCTGCCAGAAGTAGGGAGCTTCTTCTGGAGCCGACTGTCTTCGCTGACACTCATGTTTAGGTTCTGAGTTGAGGGAAAAAATGCTGAATTGCCACTTATGTGGTGGAACTTTGAATTCTATTGTTCCTCTCCAGTCTGCCTGCTATTTTACTTTTCAGAGTTTTTGAATATCTACTCTTTGTCTTCTGTCAGGTTTTAGAGCTCATTCAATAAGAGGGGCAGGATGGTATATGGGCACTTCATTAAAAAAAAATGTTTTATTCAGAAATCTTCACCCAGATATAGAACAACCATAGTATACAATCAGTGGCTCACAATATCACTAAATAGTTGTGTATTCATCACCATGATCATTTTTAGAACATTTGCATCGCTCCAGAAAAAGAAATAAAAAAAGGAAAAACTCAAACATCCCATACTCCTTACCCCTCCCTCTCATTGAGCAGTATTTCATTCTACCCAATTTTTTATCCTTTATCTTCCTCAATTATTTATTTTTTATCTTTTTTTTCTCTCCTCTGTCCAGACCCTGGATAAAAGAGCATCAGACACAAAGTTTTCACAATCACATGTTCATATTGTAAAAGCTATATAGTTATACAACAGTCTCCAAGAATCAAGGCTATGGAACACAGTTCAACAGTTTCAGGTACTTCCCTCCAACCAGGCCAATACCCAATAAACTAAAAAGGGATATCTATATAATGCATAAGAATAACCTCCAGGATAACCTCTCGACTCTGTTTGAAATCTTTCAGTCCCTGAAATTTTATTTTGTCTCATTTCTCTCTTCCCCCTTTTTGGTCAAGAAGGCTTCTCAATCCCTTCATGCTGACTTTTGGCTCATTCGCCAGAGTCAGGTCCCATGTAGGGGCAGGGCAGTGTGTTCATCTGCTGACTTGGCTTAGAGGGGTCACATCTGAGCAACAAAAGAGGGTCTCTGGGGGTGACTGTTATGCATAATTATAAGTAGGCTTAGCTTTCCCTTTGCAGGAATAAATTTCATAGGGGCAAGCCCCAAAATCGAGGGCTCAGCCTATTGAATTTGTTGTCCCCACTGCTTGTGAGAATATCAGGAATTTGGGGAAGTTGAATATTTTCTTCTTTTTCCCCAGTTCCCTACAATATCACTAAAGGGGACTTTGCAAATACTTTTTTATTCACTGCCCAAATGACTCTGGGGTGTTTCAGGGCATCCCACTAACCTGTACAAACCAAGAAGATCTCATGGCCTAGTCAAGATCCCGTGTAATTATGGTGTTCAACTAAACTGACCTTACAAGTTAAATTAGATAGTGTGCTACCCAAAATATAAATTTTGCACCAAATAAACATCTCTCCCTTTGGTCTTGCACAGAAGTTGAAGTTGAAGTTTGAAAATATGGGTCGTATCATCCTTTACCCTGTATGCTGATTTCCCTTGGTTCTATCCAGATCAGCCTCATTCATATCTCTATTTGAAGTCTGATCACTTTTTCAGCTTTCTAAACAGTTACCGTATGGGTTAATGTTGACTATGACTTTCCTAGCTTCAGCGTTCCAACTCTGAGTCTCAGGTCTCACTTAAATATCCTAAGTTTCAGGGAATGACCAGGTTATATACAAATAACTCAGTATCTCAGAATTTAGAAATAACAGTTACAACTCTGGAATAGATATGACTACAGTAAGAGCTTATAATCTAGGACCCTTTACAGAAGGCCCCAACCTGATAACCCATGTTCTCAACTTCAATTATTAATATTAATATTATAGTTAATCATATGAGTGAGGCATGATAATATTTGCCTTTTTGTTTCTGACATTTCATTCAACACACTGTCCTTAAGTTTTATTCACCTACTTGCATGCCTCACAACTTCATTCCTACTTGTGGCCTCTCAGTAGTCTGTTGTATGTAGACACCACAGTTCCCCCTTCCATTCCTCAGTTGTTTTACACTTAGGCCACCTCCATCCGTTGCAAGTCTGATGGCATAAACACCAGTCTCACTTCATTTTACCTGGACTCAGAATGTAAATGTTTTTAGTGGACTTACTGTAAGAACATGTGAGCTGAACATTTTATATGCAGGCAGTTAATTGACTTTGAAGAATAAAGGCCATAGATATATAGCTGTGGACTTGGAAGACAAATGACCCAATGAGCATTTCTTAGAGCATGAACTCTAGAGAACCATGAGATGATTGGAGAAGCTTTCCATAAGGTGTGTGGGTGAAAGTGACTATATTTATATGTAAAACTGAGACTGAAGATCACATTACAGGGACAAGATCATTGATAGGTGTTATATATTCTGGTTCTATAGAAATTGTACAACTAACAGAGAAATGGGAAGAGAGGGGAAAGTAAGCAGAAAGTATAATAAGCTCCTGAGTTGCCACATGCATGACAGCTGGGAGTTAAAAGCTGTTTTCTGAAGTTGACATGTCAAATAGCAGGTTAATTTATTTAGGATTGCCAAGATTGAGGCTGTGTCAATGCAGTGGCTGAAATTCTTGGTCTGGGCAGAGCAAGGGAGCAAGGAAGAAGTGGCCTAGTGAGTTTCAGTATTGCTGAGAGTAGGTAGGTTATAGTATCTGAAAGAAGAATTTGCTAAGGAAGTTATACAAGGTGCCAATATAAAAGTAGTAATAGAACCAAAAACCTTCCAACATACTTAAAGATATACAAAAAGAGAACAAGCAACAAGAGTGCAGCCCATATACTAAAAGATTTTGTTTAGGTGTATCTGTATTTTAAATATCAGATTAAGCAGTTTGGATATTGGCTACTCTGAGGATGAACCTTGATGTTTCTGTTTGCTAATGCTGCTGGAATGCAGTATATCAGAAATGGATTGGCTTTTACAAAGGGAATTCATTAGGCTACTAATTTACAGTGCCAAGACCGTGAAAATGTCCAAATTAAGGCATCAACAAGAGGAGACCTTCACTCAAGAAAAGCCGAATGTGTCTGGGGTTTCTCTATCACCTGGGAAAGCCCATGCTGACATCTGCTGGCCCTTGTCTCCCATCTTCTCCATGGCAAACTCTGGATTTCATCACTGCACTTAGCCTCTCCCGGGCTGTTTTTTGTCTCCAAGCATCTGTGTTTTCTCCACTTGGTGTCATCTCCCTGCTCTCTGTATTGACTCTGAGCTCTCTCCGTGTTTTCTATCTTTTATTCTCTTCATAGTGGATTCCAGTAAAAGAATTAAGACCTGCCTTGAATGAGATGGTTCACATCTCCATCGAAACAACCTAATCAGAAGGTCCCACCCACAATAGGATCACCCCCTCAAGATCAGGTTAGAAGAACATTTGAAGATATCACGTTGAGGAAATAAGTCAGATACAAAAAAAGGACATATTTTATATATTCCATTTGTATGAAATAGCTAGAATATGCAAATGCATAGCGGCAGAGAGTAGAGGACAGGTTATGAGGGGCAGGAGAGTGGAAGAGAAAACAGGAAGTTAATGCATAAAAGGTGTAGGGTTTCCATTTGGGGTGATGGGAGAGTCCTGGTAATGGGTGGTTGTGAGGACAGCCCAACTTGTGATTGTGATTAATCCCTCTGAATGGTATGTTTGGGAGGATTGAGATGGGAAAGTTTATGTGGTCATATATGCTTCTACAATTAAAAAAAAAAAAAGTAACTAAAGGGACAGTGGAAAATAAGTGCAATACTTGAACCTGAACTAAATCTGATAATGGAGGAGAAAAGGCCCGAAAGGATGTTACTGTAACATATGAAAAAATTGGAATATGGATCAAAACCTTTATATTAATGTTAAAGTCCTTGAACTTGAGAACTGTACTTAACTTGGTTAGGTAAGTGAATATTCATGTTCTTAGGAAATGTAAATGGAAGTATTATGTGTTCATGGGCCTTGATATATACAGCCTACTCTCAGATGTTTAGAAAATAGATAGATGGGTGGTTAGAATGATCTAACAAAGGTAACATAATGTTAAAATTGGTGGCTCTCGGTGTGCTGGGCATGTTGGAGTTCTCTGTATGGGTTTTGTATTGTTTTTGCAACTGTCCTGTAAGTTTGAAAGTCTGAGATTATTGAAAAATAAATGGTTTAAGGGAAAAAAGATTAAACTATCTTGCAGCGCTGAGATCAGTATATAGATTGTATTAATATATGTAAATGGACTTAACCTCATTTAAGAAGTTTTTCAAATTGGCTAACAAAGCAAAATCCAACTCTGTGATAGCTAGAAGGGATAAACCAATAACGAAAAGATTTAGAAAGGTAGAAAATAGAAGTACTGGAAAAGATATACTGGGGAGATTCGAATAAATGGAAAGCAGGCCTCTTGATATCACGTAAGGTAGAATTCACATATTCCTAATTATTTCTGATAGAAGATAATGTTCTATCTTCATATTTTGCTTTTCCAATCAGGAAACATTTTTGTAGGAATGCTAAATATTTTAACAGGCAAAAAAGTTTGTGGTTATGCTATAGCTGGTGTACCTTTCTTGTACAAAATGTACGAGTACATTTAGTTGTTTAGCTTTGCATTGTCAATCAGATTTTCTCTCCTCCAGTACTTATTACTCTTATACAGAGAAACATGGATTTTTTTGTTTATATATCTTATATTTAAAAGAACTTTCTTTATTAGTTTTTTTTTTTTTTTTTTTTTTTAAAGGAAAGACAGAGAGAAGGAAGGAAGGATAGAAGGAAGGAAGGAAGGAAGAAAGGGAAACATTTTTAAACATTTTCTTGTTTTATTGTATTCTGTTTCTCCGTTTTTGTTACATGGGCTGGGGCCGGGAATCGAACCGAGGTCCTCCGGCATAGCAGGCAAGCACTTTGCCCGCTGAGCCACCGCGGCCCGCCCTATTAGTTTTTTTTAAGCTCAGGAATTTCTTGAGTTTTCGCTATTTGCATTCATATAATCTATAAGAATATTGTTTCTTCATCTTCAATATTTATACTGCTTATTTATTTTTTATTGTATTAGTTGATACCTTCAAAATAAGGCTGAAAAATAGTGCAAAAGGAAGAATTCATGTCTTATTTTTTGTTTTAGTGGGAATGGCTTTAGTATTTCATTGCTTTAATATGACTCCATAGGGTACACTTGCTTGAAGCTTTAATGAAGGGAAGAGGTACAGTTTATATTTCTTAGTAAATAGGTTTTGTTGATAAACTTTAAATTTTTTTCTAATTTCAAACTTGAAGGAAAATTACAAAAGTACAAAGAATCCTACATACCTTAACCCAGATTGACCAGTTATGAACATTTTGCCTTATTTACTTCCCCATTCCTAGCCCCACAGCCTCCATCTATCCATTTCTCTATGTATTTTTTTTTCCTGAACCATTTTGCGAGTATGTTGTAAAACTCATGCCTCTTTGCCCCTAAATGCTTCAGTTTATGGCTCCTAAGAAAAGGATGTTCTCTCTGTAAACATGGTACAATAATAACAATCATGAAATTACCATTGATAGAATACAGTTATTTAATCTACAATCTATCTTAAAATTTTTATCAATTGTGCTCAAAATGCTCTTTATAGATATTCCCCCCACTGGCTCCCTGTCCAGTTTTCAAATTGGGGGTTTAAAAAGTCATGTTTCTTTTTAAACAAAATAGAAGAAGTAGTTTTCTTCTATTTAGGATTCCTATAAGGAAAGTCTGTTAAGTTTTTCAGATGGTTTCAGTTATATATTTATACACTCTCCTGGCTTTTCTCCACTAATTATTGACATACTAAAGTGCGTTGATAGAGTTTTTAATGTTGAATTACTTTGTGCTTCTGAAATAATCCTTATCACTTTTCTTTTAATATATTACTGGAATCCATGTGCTATTAAATTTAGAAATTTGCTTCTATAGTCATGTGTGCATAAGTGTACACTGTTATTACTAGATTTTGCTAGATTGCGCTGGCTTTGTAAAATAAATTGGTGTGCCTTCCATATTTTTCTGGGTCTAATATAAGAAAGATCTGTTCTTTGTAAGTTACCTCATCTGTAAAGTCTAGTGTCTATTTTTAATGATAGTTGCTTAACGACCATTTGATTTTCTTACAGGTTCTTGTCCTATCCAAATTTTCCTCTTTAGCACATTTTGGCTCTTGGTTTTATTTATATTTTGTACTTCTTAAACATTGTTTTATTATAATCATTTTTATTTATCATTAATTTCTACTCTTCTTACTTACTAAATGCCTCCTATAGAGCATTTGTTTATTTTCTTCTTTTTAAATAGATTCATCAGTTATATACTTAACTATGTTCATTCATTGTTTTTTTGTTTTGTTGTTTTTACATGGGCAGGCATAGGGAATTGAACCAGAGTCTCCAGCACGGCAGGCGAGAACTCTGCCTGCTGAGCTACTGTGACCTGCTCTGTTCATTCTTTTTAAAATAATAAAAATAATTACGGTTATAAAATTTTGTTCTGGTATAGATATTGGTAGTACATAAGTTTCAGTTTAAAAGTCTCTATTTTACATAAAATTTTAGATATTTATTTAATTTTAAATTTTCCTTTGATCCTGGAATTCTGTAGAGAGTGTTTCTTAATTAGCCTGTAGTATTTTTTGAGAAGTAGCAATTGGGGATCATTGTTTCATTCCTGATTTCCTGTTTTAGTTTATGCAGATTATGAAATTTCTGCTTTTTGTAATTCAGCAGTTTAGAAATTCAGCACAGGTTTAGTTATTTCAAATTTTAATCTTTTACAGTTTATTTTTCTGTTTCTCATATGTCAGATTGTTGTAGAAGTGTGTTATAAATTGGCCTCTATTTTAATTTTGAATTCTTGTACTTCTGTCTTTGGTTGTATGTATTTTACTTTTATGGTCTTTTGTGTGTAAATGCTTATGAATATATCTTATTTGTTGGTGATATTTTTGTCATGATATAGTATACATCTTTGTTTTGTTTAAAGCATTCCATATTGGATTAATATCATATTTTTGCCTTTTTCCCTACTTTATACATTAGATATTTTTTCTTCTATTGTAATTTTTGTAATCAGTATCTTTTCAGATTGACCTACCTGTTTAACAGTTTCTTTGCTCATTGTTACCTCTTAACATCCCTTTCCTTCTTTCTGGTTTAAAATTTATGTTTAGTCAAGGACGTCTTTTAGTAGTTCTTTAAGGAGGTTAGTCTTATGCAAGCTTTCCTGGGTATTATGAAAACTTGCCATGGTATATCAAACGACAACCAGCAGTATTTCTGAAGACCCTAAAGAAAACCTAGGACTCTATCTAAGACTCTGTAAAAGTTGTACTTACTAAGTTTACTTTTCAGAAACTTAAAATGTCCAGATTAATACTTTGCTAGGTAAGCCCTGAAACCCAGAGTTACCAGTCTGTCCTAGAACATCAACCAGTTGCATCCCCCTGCCCCATAATGTCAACACCCCTTTTCAACATGAAGAAGTTAGAATGGTCATTGCCTAAATATCCCTGAAGATTGAGAGACTGATCAAATGAGAGGGAGGAGTTGTAACACAGAAATTAAGATTTAACAAAGGGCTATGACTACTGAATCATTATATAGATATTTCTTTTCAGTTTGTAGTGTATTAGAACAGCCAGAAGAAAATACCTGAAATTGTGGAACTGTAACCCACACTATACTTTGAAATTTATAACTTTTTTGTATGTATGTTATATTTCACAATAAAGAATGTTTTTTTTTTTTTAAAGAGGTGGTGGAACGTTTTCTACCCTGTCCTCCCCATTGAATGTAGGGCTGAATTAGCTCTGTCAGTAGGTGGCCAAGGCTATCCCCCTGGGAGATGTCACCTTTGGCGATTGGGCTGGAAATAGGCTAATACCCTCTCCTCCCATATTGTGTGTTAATATGAAGAGAGCTTGTTGGGGATTGAATCATGTCTCCTATGTGAGGCACGTTCAGGTTCTGTGGATGTGAACCCACTAAAGAGGATCTTTAAGGATGTGATTGGTTAAGGTGTGCCCAGACTGAGTGAGGGTGGACCTTCATCCAACATGGCTCGAGTCCTTATAAACAACGGAAATCGGACACAGAGAAAAAGCCACTGAGGAAGCAAGAAGCTGTAAGTCAGAGCCTGGAAGAGAAAGAAGAAGACACCACCATGTGACAGAAAAGCCGGGGAACGAAGGATAACCAGCAGCCAGTCCTGGAATGTCCCAGTCTCTGAGAATTTTGGACTTTTAGTCTCTGATTTTAGACTTCTAGTCTCAAGACCATGAACCAATAAGTTCCCATTGTTTAAGTCAATCCATTGTATGGTATTTGTTTTAGCAACTGGGAAACTAACACACAGCTCTACTGTGGGGCATGAGTTCTCAATTTGGAAATTGAATATCCAAAGAGGCATTATTTCTTTGAAGAGTCCAACATTCTTTTGGCTTCTGCCTGGGAACAAACACCAGAGTTGTAAGTGCTGGGGTGAGGGCCTGGGGGCCCATCTATAGACCACGAGCCTTTAGTCACGTGGCTTTGGGTCCCTTTTCCAGTCGACTCTGAGGCTCAGCAGTGTGCATCATCTTACTCCCTCTAAAGCCTGCTCTCCCACATACTCTGAGACTCTCCCTCTGCTTCCTTTGCCTGGATGGTTCTTAACATTTTTTCCTAACTTTCCACGTCCTTAGCTCTCTCCTCTTCTACCCAAATTAACTGCCTCAGCAGGAGAACCCCAAGGGGATGACTTTGGCAGGCTAAAATGTGTATTAGCAGAGCCTGCTCCAGCCAGCTCTCCCTTGAGCCCTGCCCCAATTTTCCAAGTTGCATTCTACATCCCTCTTTCTACTGTCTCATATAAACTCTTTGGACCCCCCTATACTTATTGCAAGAGTAATATTTTTGAAAATTTAAATTGACCCATTTTTTTCACTTCTTATGAATCATATTACCCTGCAGCTCTTCTCCCTATTAAATCAGGGCCATTCATTGCTTTGGGGGAAGAGCAGGTACTATCTAGAACAAAGAACTCATTACTCAGCCTTGATTCCCAGTGTTCACTCTGTTGAGTCTCTAGAGAGACCACACTCAATGAAAGCCAGGGTTTATGGCAAGAGAAAAACTCCAGAAGCTCTCCTTTATATACCGAGAACAAAACTTGATGGCCTGTAAGTTGTTTTCCTCTAAGTTCCTTATTGGTAGGATGGAAAATATGATGTGAGGGATGTTTCCATCCAATAGGAAGTGGACAGTAAGGTGCTCTTGGGCTGGGAGGAAGACCCCTGAGGATTCAGAGAGAGGAATTTGGATGTGAAAAAGTTTCTTGGGCCCCTGAGAAGGGACATTGCACCCTAGCACTCCATCCTACTTCTCTTGGTAGAAACCCAAATAGTGAGTGAGAACCCCACAAATTGGGCTCTTGGCCTCATTTCCTTCCCATTGTCCAGCAAGGCACAGAATTCCTCTCCACAGTCCTGTGGAAGGGAAACTTCTAGACCAAGGGCTGATGAACTTTTTCTATGATGGGTCAAAGAGTAAATATTCAACTCTGCCATGGTAGTACAGAAGCAGTCATAGGCAATTCATAAAGGGATGGGTGTGGCTTTGTCTCAGTACTACTTTATTCGCAGAAGCAGATGTGGCCCAAGGGCCATAGTTTGCTGACCTTTCTTCTAGGAGATTGGGCCTGAGATTTCCCCTGGCTTGTGTGTGGAATAAGGACATATGGACGTTTCCATGTGGCTGTGGGGTATGCTGATTGTAGCTGAGAGTGAAGAGTCAGGGTGACTGTCATGAGGCCCCCTCAGTGATGGGCACAGGGACTCCTGTAGTTGAAGGTGCAGGACAGATCTTCCATAGCCTGAGTGTGTGGAGACAAAGCCTGGTTTGGAGGACCCTCAGCACCCCCGGAAACTGAGGTGGGACAGAGGCAGAGAGGGGAAATGGCTACCCTACCTGGGAGTGGTAACTGTGTGTTGCCTGTGTGGACATGGCAGCTGTCAGACACAGCTCTGTACAATGCCAAGGGTAGGGGCTGGCATTGAAAGTGGGGCAAAGTGAGTTACCCTCTGTGGAAAGTTCAGTGGGAGCCCCTGGTAGGACAGTGCATGGCCCAGGCTCCTCTCTCCCTGCACAGGTGGGCACGTCCTTCGCTCACACATGCCTTTGCATTTGGCACCCTTCCCCCGGCCGCGGCCATCCTCACGTCTTCACCTTGACAGGTCCCAGTTGCCCCAAATTCAGAGTGTCCCAAATGGAGCTTCCCATCTTCCCCTCCAAATGCGTTTCCTCTCTTCTTCTCGAGGAATGGCACCACCACCCACCCAGCGCCTCAGACCCGACGCTCGAGTGTCATTCATTTTTCTCCCTTTAAATGTTTAATTTTGAAATAACTTCACACCTATAGGACAGTTGCAAAAGTAATACAGAACTTACACAGAGAACTTCACCAGAACCTCCTTCTCCCAGATCTGAGGGTCATTCCTAACCTGGTATCTTGTCGGTCACAGAGTCCTGGTGATTTTTCCTCTAAAATACCATGGTATCCCTGACCCAGACTGTGCTCTGCTTCTCCTGTCCCCCAGGCGGCCCTGCACACTGGCCGAAGTTTTTTTTTGCTATTTGAAATGGTTTTATGTAGAAGGACAATTGTTTCTTAAATATATAACCTTATAAATCACTATAGGCTGTGTAAAACCACCATGGATAATTTTTAATTGATCTTTTAAAGTCTGTAGGCAAAGAAGCTTTACACATTTTACACATTGGTAAAACTCAAACCAGTCTTTTTCAGTGTTGTAGTTGAATAGTGTGCTTTTTTTTGGGTGCATAGTCCGGGAATCGAACCCGGGTCTTCCATATGAAAGGTGGGTATTCTAACCACTAAACTACCCTTGCATCCAATAGTGTGCTTTTAAGATGCTTTAATAACAAATCTATAAAAACAAAAATAACTTAAATATATATCCTTACGAGGCTCAGATTTGTAGGCAATTTTTAAATAGCCATTTTTTTTAAATTCTAACGATGTTGTAACTTTTGCCCGTGGTGGCATGCAAACAGTAGTAGGCGGTCAAAAAATGCTGACTTACAGAAGTGTTTATTTATAGTTGATAGCAATTCACATTCATTTATTCCCTTTATAATAAATACATCACATAAAGATAAGTATGAGAGAAGATAGTGTTCTTAGAATATGTAATACTTATTCTAAGTTTGAAATGTTTAAAAAAAAAAGTTTGAAATGTTTACATGGTGTAATTTTCCTTATAGCCACACCTTGTATGCCTTTGAAACACAAACATTCTTAAAAAAAATTACAGTATGCTCCTTTTGTCTTTTAATTTAGATGGCGAGTATATAAATTCATATACTATAACCAAAAAGGTGACTATTTTTAGAAATTAAAAGAAAATTAAACTTAAGTTCCTTTTTTTAATTTTGCAAAGATTTTATAATAATAATGATTCCTGACCTAAAAATATTGGACTTTTCCCTCATTTTAAAATTAATTATAACTACTCAGTGGATTTCATTTGACCAAAATGGCAAAATACCTGTTTAAAAGCTATGCTATCCTATAGGCCAATAAGGCATATATTAGAGAAAATGCATCCTATTATCACTGCATCAAAATCTTCTGTCACTGAGATCAAATTTGTGGCCTTATGAAGTAAGTATGGTGAGTACAGCACCTCCCTCTCAGTGAGCCTATTTGTCGAACAGTCTCCTTGCTAAGATGTTAGCATGGGGAATTTAAACACTGCAATGAAAAAAAAAATACAAAATTTTATAGGTATACAAACTGAGGCACATTAAAGTAACTTTCCTAATATCAGACCTACAAAAGGCATTTCAGGAATAGGCTTCACCACCAATCAACCCTTTTCTGATATTCAGTAATTCTGGTGTCCTGAAATTATACCACAGTCATTAAAACAGCTCTTACCAGCTCATTAAGAAACTCAGAGAATAGTTTGTGTTCCATTAAACAAAATAAATTTTTATGAGCATATGCTTTAAAGGACTTGATTTATGCCTATTCAAAGAACAAGAGAATTATTGTTATATGATAGGGTCTGTGAGATCTACTTTGTAAGTATACACAATAAAGATCAAATTTAATGTTTCAGGTTCCAAATATTACAGTATGTCAATACTCTGAGTTACCAATGCAATGTTAACACATGCATAAAGGGAGATGGACTAGATCACAAGGAAATAACTACTTGATCAAACAGGGCATCTACGTGATTTTGTTCTAAGGCTTGAGGTTCATTTCAGGGTCAAGACTGAGCCATCTGGACTCTATGGCCTTGAAAGTGGCACCCATATACCTGGGAACCCCCATCATTATGAAATTTAGGATTGCAAATTAAGTAAGGTGAGAGTTCTTCTGCTACAGGAATTATGGAATCAAAAAGTTGTCTACAGTTCACATGTAAGAAATCAATGTCTCGATATGGAATTAAAAAGCCTAGTTGGCTAATTACTTGGTTATTAGACCTCAAACTTTGTCACCACATCATGTAATAAGTCTCTAATATAATTCTTATCTGATGAAAATGATAATAAATGTTCTTTTCCTCTTCTCCGCATGTCTCTAAACTTAGAAGAATTTTTAAAGTTTTTGTTCTGGAAATGAGAAAGTCCAATGTTCCTAGGGAGAGGAGAACCTACAGCTAAAGAAAATAATATTTTAAGTGCCTGTTTCTCATAAACCATGTATTTAAAGGCTCCTTGCCTTTATCAGGCACTTGGAACTTCATCTATTGAAAATTTCTTCTGTTAAAGTAATCTCACAGGATGACTCCATCTTCCAATGGAGATGAGCCCTTACTAAGGAAATTAAGCTGGTATTAAGTAAAACGAATCCTATTACTACACTAGTTTAACATTCATTGTTATTCAGGTGTTTCTTATGAATGACAACTAATTGTCATTTTCTGAACAAGCAGCAAATAAGTAGTTTTGTTTTTTTAGGTGCATGCTCTGGGAAAAATAAGTAGTTTCATGAGCCTGTAAAGCAGTTATTACAGATCTGAAAGTGTATTTATTCCATTTTAATAAAGTGTTACTCATGATATAAGAGGAAAAAGAAAAGCTAATGGAAACCTTGGAAATAGTGGGGTATATAACTTCCTATCAATTATTGCTTATTAGCTGAATATACCTGGTGGCTGTCTCTGAATTCACAAATGTGAAACATGTTCAGAACAAGGCTTGCTATGTCTGTACTATGTGACAACTGTTGACTGATGCCACTAATATAACATCACTACTGCAAGGATATGCCTTGTTTGGTGGCTTGATTCGAGGGAGTTTAGTTGTCCTGGAGAATACCTTTTTGAAACTTCAGAAATATGGAGTAGGAAAGCAAGGAGAGCAGTCCACATGCATCACAATTACATGGGGTGCACATTTGTGTACGATGAAGTACTGATTCCTCCATTGAGCCAAAACCAGTGAAGAGGAGGGATCACTCTATATCCCAAAACTGAACAAAGGATGATGGAAAGGAGCCTCTGTCACTGCTGTGTGAAGTAACTGGGCTGCTTCTAAGCAAAGGACATTGCCAGGATCATAGGAAGCACAGTGATCAAGTACGCTTGCTGCCAATAATTATTTTGGTAAAATGCATAGTGTACCCCCAAGACATAGCAGCCCAGTATTCCTATAGAGAATCCAGCATAATCTAATGCCGTCCATCTTCAACATGTTTTTTTCTGACCAATGGCAGGAGAAAAGATGATAGCCTGTGGAGCAAAGCATACAGACCTGGCAGCAGAAAAGGCAAACAGAACAAATTACAAAATCTTCTGTCGAAGCACTTGCTGAAGGTAATACGGATGCCATGTCATGTATTTCCAAAAAATGACTCCAGATGAGATGGTAAACATCTGATAAAATAAACTTTTGATACATGGCCTGGGTGTCAAAAGATGCACCTACCTGGATGTAGGTGCGTCTGAGATGGACCATGTTTTCCGGCTCCAAGTTGATAACAGGTGGGGCATCCATGAGCATGCGAAGTACTCTGCAGACCAGGCTAACAACCACAACAGCATACTCTTTTTTTTTTGGCCAGACACAATTTAAAAACCTGGAAGGCGAGTAGGCCTGGTAGCCGTCAGTGATGCATGGATTGTCCTTGAGGGACACCGGGATCTGCTCATAGGTATAGAGGTGGGTGTCCCTGTGCACCAGTGTGAGCCAGTACCAGCAGCTGCCCAGCTTGAAGTAACGCGTGCTCTTCAGCAGTTTCTGATGTATGTTCCTAGCTGCTGCCCTGTCATAGCGAGTGCCCTCTTCAGGGAGTGGTGGACCAGGTAACTTGCACCATCCCAGCTTCTCCAAACACTAGGACAGCTGAGTATATGTGGAACATGTCAGGTCAGCATGGTAGGCTGCAAGATAGTCCCCCAAAGACGTCTGCTTCTTAATCCCTGGAGCCTATTAATATAGTACCTTATATGGCAGGAGGGGCTCTGCAGATGTGATATTGTTAAGGACCTACAAATGGGGAGGTGATTTGGGGCTATCCAGGTGGGCTGCATCTCACCACGGGGTCTTTATAAGAGTGAGTGCTATGAGATGTGAGAGGCAGGCATGATGCAAGGAAGGGGCTCTGAGCCCAGGAATGTGGGCAGCTCCAGAATTTGGAAAAGGCAAGAACAGGTTTTCCATTCAGAGCCTCTAGGAAGGAACAAGATCTGCCGACACCTTGGCTTTAGGCTAGGGAGACTACTTTCAGGTCTGTGACCTCTAGGACTGTAAGATAATAAACATGTGTTGTTTTAAGCCACAACTGGTGGTTTTAAGCCACAACTAGGGAATTCAGGGGAAACATGGGGAGAAACTGACCAGAGAAGGAGGGTTGCTTGTGTGCCGGTGGTCCCAGGATGATACACCAAAGGTAGAGCTGGGCTTTCTCTGGATGGGACATAGGCACGTCTGAGATGGACCATGTTCTCTGGCTGCAAGTTGATAACAGGTGGGAGCATCCACGAGCACATGAAGTACACTGCAGACCAGGCTAACAACCACAACAGCATGCTTTTTTTTTTGGCCAGACACAATGTAAAAACTTTCCTATATTAACTCATTTAAATCTCCCAGCAATCCCATGAGGCATCAGTCATCACATTACCCCCAATTCACAGATTGGGAATTGTCCAAGATGCCTCACCTGGGAGAAAGTGTTTGAGGAGAGGTTGGGGAGGGAAGTGTGTCCTGGAGGAGATGAGATTGCAAGGGGCTAGGTTTGAATTGTCATGAAGAAGGAGTGGAGTGAGCCTGGCTCCAGATGTCTTGTGTTCCTGGACCTGGGTTATCTCCTGCTGGTGGGGTCATAGTTGGCGTAGATGAAGTGTGTTTGGAAATCCATGCCGCTTCCCCTCTTCTCCCTGGTGAACCTGGATGGGGTGGGGTGGGGGAACAGACTTTAGCATGGGAAATGGCAAAGCCATTCTCTGTGGGGTGGCTTTAGGGGCTTTTCCATGGTAATCACAGGAATGACAGCTTGTGGCTTGAAGTGCCCTCCCTTCTCCAACTTTTTCTGGTTCAAAGGAGCCCCCAGTCCCCCAGACCCATTTCTGGGGATGGGTGAGTTTACAAGGGGTCAATCATCATCTGGTACAGGTGCATGCTTTGGAAAAGTTTGTAGAATGACTTAATAATTATTTTGGCCAGTTATTTAATTGTTTGGCTAATTGAGCCTCGATTTTCATCATTTCTGAAAAGAGGGATCTGAACCTGAGAGTTGTTTCCAAACTGGACTGCACTATGGAACTAATAAAAATACAGCCACTTGTCACTTTATCCATCAAAGTTATCCTGGTATATAATGTTCTAAAATAAGCTTGAGAGATCAGCACAGACTCTAAAAATACTGGCCTTG
Organism: Tamandua tetradactyla; assembly: GCF_023851605.1. NCBI lineage: Eukaryota > Metazoa > Chordata > Mammalia > Pilosa > Myrmecophagidae > Tamandua > Tamandua tetradactyla. The sequence goes on along the minus strand of NC_135338.1, from coordinate 82,141,270 downwards.
GTTATGACTTCTGAGAGCTCTCAGCAGCGGAGGAAATAGTATTTGGTGAGTTCAGATTGAGCTTGATGGAGGAGAGGTAATAGGACAGAGCTACGCCAGGTAATTTTACATTGCAGACCCTTCCACAAGTTGTTACTTGATCTTTTTTGGCCTTGAATGAATTCTTCCTGGTGCCATAAGGCAAATGTTGAGTGGATGTGCCTAGGAAACAGTCCTACTAGTTTCTCTCTGTGTCTGCAGATGAAGACCATGGGTCAGATCATGTGGAGGACTTCTTTTTCTTCCGGCAGGCATTTCTTCAGTGCGCTCTTCGAATTGTAGATGCTGGCAGGTGGGCGCCCCTGGGGAGGGTGGGCAGAGGGGCTGGTGGTAGGAATTCTTTTGTCTCATCCCCTGCTCAGCATCCTTGATCACTCAGCAGGCCCCTGGGCATGAGGGATGGAGAGCAGCTTGCATCTGAGCTCTGGGTTCTCAGAGTGAATAGAGGAAAATCCTACTCCTGTTCCCCGAGACTCAAAGTTTGGGTAACTACGATGGTATTGATTTAGACTGTTAGCCTGAAAGAGCTATGGAAAGCCCAATAGGAATTCACTGGGAAGGAGGGAAGACCCAGTTTCAAACAAGGCACTCACATGGAGGTGTGTGTGTGTAGGGGGGTAGGGGGCAGTGCAAAGCCGGTCGAGGTCACAAGCTAGTGTAGATTTCTGGCACAATACAAGCAATGTCTTAGAAAGACTAATCTTTGGTACTTATGTTTAGCTAGCTGTTTATGCACTGGCTGCGCTTGGGTTATTTGCAAGGACAAACTTGTCAATGCAAAGGAAGGTGTTATTTAATTATTTGGCTGATTGCGCCTCATTTTCATCAGTTGTGGTAAGAGGGGATTAAACATACTTTGTGTGGTATGCACTCCCAGGCCTTCAGGGTCAGAGCGTCCAGCCTTGGGCTGTGGAATGGAGGGTCTGGGGTCTGGCATGGCTGCTCCCGGTCCCTGTCCTATGATGGCATGGCCTCTGAGTCACACTGGGAGTGGGTGGCAGGAGTCTGAGCTGGGATAGAACATCCGCAGGTCGGGAGGGAAACTGTGAAGTCCAGGTCCGGGGTTAAGCTGCAGACCGAGCAGGGAGTATTATGGAGGACAAAGCCTTGGAAGGAGGAAGAAGGGAACATGATGGTGATTCGAGAAGGTTAGGAGAGCCCAAAGTGTGCAGGTGGGCGCCCCCAGAAGGTCATGCAAGAACAGCTCAGAGTTGGTTATTATTACTCTTGGCAAAACTGGCTGTTGACATTTTTCAGTGATGAAAATGCTGACTGAATCAATGAATTAGGAAAATTTTTTATTCTCTTAGTTCTTTGGGACATCGTCGAGTAACTTCAACTTTTACTATGGGGAGAAGCGAACATACACAGGCATGTCTGGTGGGCTCTGATGGTCAGTATGGGCAGAGGTGGTGAACACCGATTTGCCCCATTTGTAACCAGGGATGTGTTTGACTTCGTTAGGGGTGGGGACAGTTAGTACTGAGTTTTGGAAAGAGGAAACAGGTGGAGAGGAAATATGCTGACCTCAGGATGGAGAGAGGACAGGCTTGGTGACAGCTTTTCTTCTCCAGTTCTGAGTTGACAGGGCACGTGACAGCCTGGCTGGGGACCATTTGAGTTACAGGTAACAGGTAACAGCGTTATCCTAAAGAGGGTGAAGTTCTGCCTTTACAGAGAGCTTATGGTGTTTGCGGTAAAGGAACTTCCAAGTTTTCCACATAATTATAATTATATAATTACAATAGTAGGCTGAAATATCTTAACACAGTTTAGAACTTTGTTGTTAGAGAGCTTTTTCCTCTTTACATTTTTTGTATTTAAGGAGCATACCATGGAGTTAGTTTTTCCCCAACAAGGGAAACAAAAATTGCCTGGTAGCCTCAAGTCCGTCTTTGGGGAGAAGCTGCCATACATTGCCTGCATGGCCCAGAGAACCCCTGAGGGCATTTAAAAGACCAAGATAAAAATTGTACAGTGTCTTGTTAGAAAATTGAGGTGTTACACAGAGAGGTACAAAATGAAAAGCCAGGTCTTCCTCCACTCCCCAGAGGTATGGACCCCCAGGAAAGCAGGGTTTCTTTCAGACAATGGCTCTACTCCAACCACCCTCACCCCCAGACCTGCTCTCTCTATGGGGTCAAAAGGGGACATGCCCTGCTCCTAATCCTTCTTGTTTTTTCTGAACCACATGTCTTGGAGCTCTTCCTTTATTGGTACATGTAGCTCATCTAACAGTTTGTGAGTCTCCATGGTGTTCTATTGAATGATTATAACATAATTTATCTGATAAGCTCCTGTTGATCCCACACTCTGGTGTTTTTCATTTTTTGTGATAACATGCTTGTGAACTCTATGCTGCTTTTTGTAGGAATCTTCATAGGGTATTTTCCTAGCCAAGAGATTTCTAGGTCAAGAGGTGTGTGCATTTTAGATGGAGAACTATTACCAATATGCCCCCAGAACAGGCTGCACAGTTTACAGATCCAGCATTGGGAACACAGATTGCCCCAGACCCTTCACTGATCTTGGCTCAGTAGTCACCTCCTGTTTCAGTTTGCTAAAGCTGCCAGAATGCAATATACCAGAAATGGATTGGCTTTTACAAAGGGGATTTATTAGGTTATTCAAATTTACAGTTCTAAGGCATGAAGATGTCTGGATTAAGGCACTGATAAGATGATACCTGGACTCTGAAGCAAGGCTGCCTGCATCTAGGACACTTCTGTCAGCTGGGAAGGCACGTGGCTGGCATCTACTGGTCCTTGCTCCCAGTTCATTGCTTTCAGCTTCTAATTCCAGGATCCTCTCTTAGCTTCTCCAGGACAAACTCTGGATTTCATCTCTTAGCTTAGCATCTCCTGGAGTGTTTTCTGTCTCCAACCTTCTGCACTTGAAGGACTCCAATAAGTGGATTAAGACCCATTTTGAATGGGCGGGGTTACATTTCCATGGAAACAACCTAATCAAAAGGTCCCACCCACAGTAGGTCTGCCCCCACAAGACTGGATTAGAAGAACATGGCTTTTCTGGGGGTACATAACAGTTTCAAACCAGCATTTCTCCTCATGGAGGCCCACCCTGACTGCCCTATTTTAAGTAGCTTCTTTTCACTTCTTTTTCCTCATTTTATTTTCCTTCAGAACACTTACCACTGCTGGGAATTAGATTTGGTTGTTGTGTTTCTCACTAACATTTAAGCCGCCTAAAGATGAGAATGTTATATACCACTATGTCCCTACAACCTAGCCTTCAATGGACCTGGCATGCAGTAGACACTCAATATGTGTTTGCGAAATGAATGAATGGATGGGGTTTGATTCATTATGCTTTAAAATGTGGTAGGGCTGATTGCCTCCTGGTTCTCGGTTCTTTTTTTAGAACAGAATTTACCTAGAATTTAGTGGACTGTTGCGCGTAACAAATTATGCCCATGTTAGCAGCTTAAAACAGCCATTTTAGTTTGCTCCTGGTTTTGTGGGTCAAGAATTTGGAAGGGGTCTGCTAGGTGACTCTTGCTTGGGGTTTTTTCCTGTGGTTGCGTCAGTTGTTGGCAGGAGCTGTGTTCATCTAAAGGCTCGGCTGGGCTGAATGTCGCCGATGCCTCACTTGGGTGGCTCCAAGTTGCCACCTGCTGGCAGATGGGAACCCAACTGGGGCAGTCACCTAGAGCATCTCCTTGGGTCCCCTCCAGCACAGTGACCTCAGGACAGGGGGACTTCTTTTATGATGGCTGCTTCCCCAGAGCAGGTGTCCCAAGGGCAGGAGGCAGAAGCTGATGGCTTTTTCCAGCTTTGTCTCAGAAGACACCCGGTGTCACTTCCTCTCTTATCTGTTGTTTGAGGCAGTCACACCCACATTGAGTATGGGTGGAATGTACCAAAGGCAGGGAACCTGGACCCACCTCCAGATAGGAGTGGTAGGATCACACTGCAGAGAAGCCTGAGGGGTGGGAGATACGGTGGCCATGTTCAGGAAACACCACTTGCCTGCCATGCCTGGTCATTCTCATGTGTTTATTTTTTCAGATTTCCTCAAGCTCCAGTTATAAGTTACTGTTTTGGTTTGCTAAAACTGTCAGAATGCAGCATCCCAGAGATGGATAGGCTTTTATAAGGGGATTTATTTAGTTACAAATTGATAGTTCTTCAGAGGAAAGGCAGCTGGTTTTCCATCACATGGGAAGGCACACAGTGGACATCTGCTGGGCTTCCCTCCCGGCTTCTGGGTTCAAAAGGCTTTCCTGGGGGTGATTCCTTTCAGCGTCTCTAAACATCTGGATCTGAGCTCCGAGTGCTGAGATAAGGTATGCTGAGCTGCTTGTGCTGTGCTATGTTGAGCGCTCTTCTGACCTCTCTCTTTTAAGCCTCCAGTGAATTAAATTAAACATCACTCATTATGGAAGGCACTTCCCTTAGCCAATTGCAGATGGAATCAGCCAGAGATGAATTTCACATGCTGATGATTTAAGTCCACATCAGGGCATCACATCTGGCCAAGTTGACACCTGAAGCTAACTCTTTGTCACCGAGTCCTCTTGGTATTTTAATTGGATTGCAAGTAATTTATAAATTAATTTAGGGAGAATTAGTAACTCTACAGTATTTAACCTTCCTATGCAAGGACATGTTATGACTTTTTACTTAATTTCTTCTTTATGCCCCATTGGAGAGTTTTCTTAGTATTCACCTAAGCAGACAGGGTCTGCCCAAGTCTGCTTAGGTGAATATTTTACCATGCATTCTTTTCACATGTAATTTTTTAAAATGTGTCTCCCTATAATGCATATAAATGCATATATATATTTATGTATCTATACATACACATAGATGGTTGATATGTGATATGTATATCATAGGGAATTTTGTTCACAACTCTTTTTTTGGGGTGGGGGTGGGGGAGTGGGGAGGTGGGGTGCATGGGCCAGCAACTGAACCTGGGTCTCCCACATGGCAGGCAGTCATTCTACCACTGAACCACCTGTGCACCTTTCAGTGCTGATTTTGAGTGGCAGCTTTTCAGTCTGTTTTCTAACTGGTTTTTAGGAAAAGTGAAACCTTTAAATTTTGTAATTTATAACTTGCTAATTACTCTAATTGTTTCTGATTATTTAAAATTTTGATTCTCTTGGACTTTCTAGGTATGTAACCTGTCATTTGCTAATAATAATTTTGTCACATCTGTGCTTATTGTTATCATATATATGTTGGGTTCTAATTGTGTTACCCTGATGACCTTTTCTGTTGCTTTTTTCTCTGTTCTTTGCTATTTGTGAGTGTATATATGTGATGTTTCTTTTTTGGTGCTTTGGATGGTTTAGAGTCTGCTTTTAGTTTTTCTCGTGGTTACTCACATAACTCTATATTTAATATATATAACCTTCTAGTTCTTGTTTTAGCATTTCTTAAATTGTATCTGCTTGCTATGAAAAATGAAAAATTATCATATTTTCCTTCTGTCTCCTGAGTTTTGTTTCTTATATTCTTATTTTTAGTTTTTTTCTTTTTATGTTAGTGGTTCCATTTCAACTTTGAATACCAAGCTTTAAAACACTGTTTCTAGGTTTATCCATTTTAGGATACATGTAGTGAGTCCCCTCCAAGAAAGATAAGGAAATGAATGCACTTATTCACATTTCCATTTTTCAACCCATGCAGTCCAGTTAAAAAAGAATATTATTTTTACATTGTCATGTTTCAACATTTATTGTCTCTGATCACAGGAAAGAGTTTTCTGCTTCCCTCCCAGTAGGGAGTCAGAGCATTTTTTCCATCTCTGGAATGACATGGAGGTGTTGGGGAAAGGTCCGCTAGTTCTCTGGAGACTGCCTTCAGCTGTTTCTCTTCTGCTACTCTCTAAGTTAGGGGCTGTTAGTGAGATTGTTCACGATTTTATTTACTGGTTTTTCTCTTGATTCTTGCTTCCATTGAGGGAGAGAGATGAGTACCTGCTGTGCAGTGCAGAGGCTTGGAACCAGCTTTATTTTGTTAGATTTTGGCAAAAGATATTGGCCATCTTCTTAATCTTTTCCTTTTTAAATAGTAAGGATCCATTTTAACAATTCGGTAAAAAATCACTAAAAGTGCAATAGTTCCATCTTTGCCTTTTTTATAAATAGAAAAGAGCCATTTATATTTTTCGAAGAATTCAAGAATTGGGTAGCTGGATGTGAGCTGTGTCCTACGATGCCTTGTGAAGCAGAGGTTTGCTTTACTTTGACTCTAGCTCCCAGGCACTTCTGCTGAGCACGTGGGTAAATAAAGCCTAGACGTGGAATATCAGTCAAGGTTCTTGGTTACAAAACAGAGACTGTTTTTGCCCATTTCACAGAATTCCCTTTACCCAAGACCGAAGCCAAAACCCTGGTGCCGGGCTGTCACAAGTGAAGGCAGTTTGGTAACCACCCCTTGACACAGCTGCCCCACCTCACCAGGGATCGAATGCTAGACGTCCTGCTTTGGAAAGCTGGGTGCATGCCCCACTCGTGCCTTCTGTCTCATGCTGGTCAACTGGTTGGCAAAGCCAAGCCACGTACTTGAGTGCTGACTGACAGGTAGGCTGCCAGGAACAAGTTCTTGCTTCCTCCTTGGGGATGAAGTACTCATCACACCGGAGATCCTTTAGCTGAAGGAAGGATCTTCAGACGATGCTGGGTGGCCACACATTTGGCAAAAGTACTGGCCACAGTAGTGTTCTCTGCTGTGTGTGTATGTGGGTGTGCGCGCGTGGCATGCTGGAGGCCTGCTGTAGTTGGAAAGATGAAGTGTGAAGTCATGAGGCATGATAGCAAGATGGAGAATGTGCTGGGTTGGGACTGAGGAAACCTGATCACTCCCATCATGTCTCCTGTTTGTCAGGTAAGGGACTATGGGCAGGTCCCCTACTCTCTTTGACTTCAGCATCCTCGTCTGTAAAAGAAGAGACCGGGTAGTGCGTGTGTCAGGGCCCTTTCAGCATCAGTAAGGTGCTTAGTGAATTAGTGAATGCCTGCTGCATGAATGAATGAACCTCTCATCAAGTGGGCCTTTGAGAAAGATAAGCAAATATAAAGAGGCGTCGTGATTAGGTGGGTTAACTTTTGATTATGAATTTTGTTTTAAAGTAGAATGTGCTTGTATTTTAGAGATTTAAAGATCCTTAAAATTCTTTGAATTTTATTTTTTTACGAAAATTAACTTCTGGCAAGAACAAGGAAGCAAAAGTTATCACCAAAGCTTCAGTCCAAATGAGCGATTAATTATTTTCTTAGCATTAGAATGAAAGAATTGTTGTTTGCTTTGAATTTCAGGACATCAAGATAAGATAACATCTGATAAAATAATGGAAAAGGTCCTTTCCTAAGTGAGTTAAATTATTTATAATACGTGCTTTTGCAGTGGATGGAATAAATGAGCATTTATTGAAAGAGTACCCAGAGGAATTTTCCTGCCTCTTTATTATCTTTGGTAGCACTAGCTCGTTGACTACCAACTCTATTTTAACTGGGCTCTTGCTTTCTCTTGATCTTTTTTTTTCATGACTATTAGGAGGAAGTGAGAGATGATTTGAATAATTATTTCCAATTTGTTTTATCTTCTGTCTAGAAGGGTTGAAAATGTTATTGATCTGTCTCTAAAAGACCATGTGCTTTTTTGATGGAAGATACTATCTTAGCTTGCCAGGACTGCTGTGACAAATACTGCACTAGTTGGCTTAACAACAAGAATTTATTGTGTTATGATTTTGGAGCCTAGAAGTCCAACATCAGAGTATGGCAGGGCTTGCTTTCTCCTGGATTTTGTAGCATTCCGGCAATCCTTTGCCACATGGTGCGTTCTCTCTTCTTTGCATCTTCCCCTCTGGTTTTCATGACTTCTGGCTTCTACTTTCAGGTCCAGTTTCCTTTGCTTATGAGGACCTCAGCCAGTGTGGATTAAGGCCTGCCGTCATTCAGGTTGGCCACACCTTAACTAATAATAGCATTTTCACAGACCCTATTGACAAATGGGCTCACATCCAGAGGATCAGAGGTTAGGACCTGCATGTGCCTTCTTGGGGGGCATGATTTGATCACCAACAGTTACAGTGTATTTGTAGCAGAGCAAGGGCCCAGGTACATCTGATAGCAAACTCAGATGTGTCTGACCGTATCTTGAGTGTTTCTGTGAACTTGGCTGACAGGCCTTGTCTGTGGGGCTGTGAACCAACCACCAGGATCATGGCCTCTGCCTTAGGTGTTACAGGTTCCTCATTGTGTTGTTTTGAAGATGTTTATGTATCCTAGAAAAGCCGTGTTTTAATCCTAATCAACCTTGTGGGAGCAATGGTTTCTTCTAATCCCTATTCAGTACTGTATGTTTGGAAACTTTAATTAGCTTATCTCCGTGGAGATAGGACTCAATCAAGTGTGGGTAATAAACTTGATTAAGTGAAAAAAAAAAGAATAAACTTGATTAAGTGGAGACATATCTCTACCCATTCCGGGTGAGTCTTAATTAGTTTACTGGAATCCTATAAAAGAAGAAGTATTTTGGAGAAAGCTTCAGAACACTGCAGAACCACGAAGAAGAGAGCTCCTTTTGAGAACAGTGAGAAAAACGCAGCAGAGCTGAGCAGAGCCACGAGGCTGAGAAAACCACAGAGTTCACCAGCCAGCAACCTTTGGAGATTCTAAGAGCAGAGAGAAGGGCGACAGAACACCACAGAAACATGAAACAGAGAGTCCACCAGCCAGCGACCTTTGGAGGTGAAGAAGAAGTTTATGAGCTTCATGAAACAAGAGGCCTGGAGAGAAAGCTAGAAGTTGCTGCCATGTTTGCCACGTGCCTTTTCAGCTGAGAGAGAAACGCTGAACATCATCGGACTTCTTGAACTAAGGTATCTTTCCATGGATGCCTTACATTGGACGTTTCTGTAGACTTGCTTTAATTGGAACATTTTCTCAGTCTTAGAACTGTAAACTAGCAACTTACTAAAGTCCCCTTTTTAAAAGCCATTCCATTTCTGGTATCTTGCCTTCTGGCAGCTAGCAAACTAGAACACTCATAGAATGTTTTTTTCTTTTGTTTACATTGATTTCTCTTTTTGATTCTTAGGATGGACTCCATCTCAACTCCGAGGGTGAGTCTTGGCTAGCTTGTATCACTTGTGTCAGTCACATGGCCCTTGTTTCAAGAATGTGCACATGAGTGGATTCTAGATCCTGAATGGGATCTTATGAAAGAAATGCTCTTGCTTCTTCCAGCATGAGGATTTGAGGCTGGGAACTGCCATAATGAGGAGAGAGCCCAGGAGTTTCTCTGCGAAGCTCAAGGATGAAGGTGATGCCTCAGAGGCAGAACAAAAGATGGAGAACAGTTGAGTCTCAGTGACATTGAGCCCCTGGTCTGGTTCACGATGGTTCTGAAGACTGCACTGACCTCTGGGAGCCAATGGGTTTCATTTATTGTATACATGTATGAGTGGTAAAATATTTTACGCGTGCAGGAAAGTATACAGGGTACAATAACAAATCCCCATTTATGTACCTCCTATAATGAAATCTATAACTCTTTTCTTACTTGCTTCAAGAGGCAGTTTGTGTTTGTTTTCAAAGAACTGAAGTATAACAGAGTTGGATGTCCCCTTCTTGTGTTTCTTGTTTTCTGTATCCCGTCTTCTATAGTAATTTTGCTAGAAAATGTCTTTGCGCTAGATTGTTTTTTTCAGGTTTATGATGTTTTCTTTCAATATGTAGTTTTTGTTTTTTATTTTTTTAACTTCAGGATTATAGTGTTAGTGGGTCTGTTTCTTTCTTCGCATGACTTCTAAAATCTTTGGACCTCTTTATAATTTTCTCTTGAAAGTTTTGTTTTTTTTAATGTTTTCATTGCTTTCTTATCAATTTTTTCTCTTTTCTACCTTCTAGTATTTTAAAGTTTTTACCTGTTATGTTTAGTCCCTATTATATTTAGTTTTTATTTTGAAATGATTTTTTCTTTTACTCTAAATCTTTGAATCTGTCACCTCTTTCATCAACTTCCTTTTCTCCATGCCTTTCATTTCTGTATTTTTCTAATTCTGATTTATGTTGGCCTTTCATATTTTCTCTTACATGCTTCATTTCTTTTAGCTCATTTTATAAAAGTAGATTACAGCTTCCATCTGTTTTGTGGATGTATCTTTTTATGTGCATCTATTGCCTGAAGAGATGTTTTTTTTTCTCATAACTTTGTATCAGAGTCAACCACAGTCCTTTCCTTTCGCTCATTTTTTAAAAGCAGTTTTATTGAGATATATTCAAATATCATACAATCCATCCAAAGTTTACAGTCAGGGGCTTTCAGTATATTCACAGAGTTGTGCATTTATCACCACAATCAATTTTAGCTAGCAGCGGATTAACAAGCAAAAATTATTAGTGTTTATATACAGTACTAATGAGGAATCTGGGGAAGGAACCAAGAAGAAAATCCATTGACAATAGCAACATAGAATCAGATATCTAGGAATAAATTTAACCAAGGATGTAAAGAATTTGCACACAGAAAACCACAAAACATTGCTAAAAGAATTCAAAGAAGACCTAAATAAATGGAAAGCCATTGTGTGTTCATGCCCTGGAAAACTAAATGTCGTTAAGATGTCAATTATACCCAAACCGAGCTACAGATTCAACGTAATCCCAATCAAAATTTCAACAGCTTATTTTGCAGAAATGGAAAAATCAATTATCAAATTTATTTGGGAGAATAAGGGACCCTGAATAGCCAAAAACATCTTGAAAATGAAGAATGAAGTAGGAGAACTCATGCTTCCTGTCTTTAAAGCATATTATAAAGCCACAGTGGTCAAAACAGGATGGTACTGGCATAAAGATAGACATATTAATCGATGGAATCAACCAAGATTTCAGAAATAGACCCTCACATCTATGGTAAATTGACTTTTGACAAGTCTCCCAAGTCTATCCAACTGAGACAGAACAGTCTCTTCAATAAATGGTGCTGGGAGAACTGGATATCCATATGCAAAAGATGAAAGAGGTCCCATGTCACACACTTCATCAAAGATCAAAGACCTACATATAAAAGCCAGGACCCGCTGCTTTGCTGAACTCATTTATTAGTTCTAGTAGCTTTGTTTTTGTTTTTCAGGACTTTCTAGATATAGGTTCATGTCATCTGCAAATACTGAAAGTTTTGCTCCTTCTTTTTCAATTAGGATCTTTTAATTTTTTTTTTCTTGCCTAACTGCTCCAGCTAGAACTTCTGGCACAATGTTGAATAACTGTGGTGACAGAGAGTATCCTTGTCTCATTCAGGATGTTAGAGCTTCCAGTCTTTCCCCAATGAGTCTGATGTTTGCTGTGGTTTTCCATAGATGCCCTTGTTATGTTGAGAAAGTTTCCTTCTGGTCCTCTCTTTTGATGTGTTATTATGAAAGGATGCTGAATTTTGTCAAATGCCTTTTTTTGTGTCAAGTCGATCATGTGTTTTTTTCTTTCATTTTGTTAATGTGGTGTATTACCTTAATTGGTTTTTTGCATTTAACCACCCTTTCATACCTGGGATAAAACCCACTTGATCATGGTGTATAGTTCTTTTAATGTGCTGTTGGATTTGATTTGGAAGAATTTTGTTGAGGAATTTTGCATCTGTATTCATTAGAGAAATTTTTTGTCTTGCTTTCATATTAGGGTGATGTTGGCCTCATAGAATAAGTTAGTGTTTCCTTCTCTTCAATTTTTTTTTTGGAAGAATCTGAGCAGGACTGGTATTAATTTTACTTAGGATATTTGATGAAATTCCCCTGTGAAGCCATCTGGTCCTGGGCTTTTATTTGTTGGGAGATTTTTTATTACTAATGGAATCTCTACCATTTATTGGTTTGTTGAGATCTTCCATTTCTTCTTGAGTCAATGTAGGTAGTTTGTGTGTCTAGGACTTGTGCATTTCGTGTAAGTTGTCTAATTTGCTGATATACAGTTTTTCATAGTATCCTCTTTTGATCCTTTTGCATCTCCTCTCTCTATTTCCTTGTCAGTCTAGCAAAGGGTTTGTCAATTTTATCAATCCTCTCAAAGAACCAACTTCTGATTTGCTAATTCTTTTGTTTTCTTATTCTCAATTTCATTTATTTCTGCCCTGAGCTTCATTATTTCTTTCCTTCTGCTTGCTTTGGGATTAGTTCTTTCTCTAGTTCCTCCAGATGTGCAGTTAGATCGTTGCTTTTAGCTCTTTCTTCTACTCTAATAGAAGAGTTTGTATCGAGTTAATAAATAAGTGACAGAAAAGGTGGCCTTCAGCTACTTTCCTTCATTGTGAAAAAAAAATACTTAGCTTTTGTCATACTAAATAAGTGTAGCATTGAACCTGTGAGACACTATCCATTTGAAAGATCACCCTCTGTTAAATGGTATTTTTTTGGGGGGGAAAGAAATAATATAATAAATGTAGCTTTCATAAAGTGCAAAACCAGTGGTAGCTCCATTTGTTTTTATTTCACACTGTTTTCTCCTTCAGTAGCACAGAGTTTTGAGTGTGACGCTCTCTTCTCATTCATAATATAATATGGTTACTGGTGTCTCTTTTGGCCATTAATAACTGTACCTGGCTCCTCTGAATGAGGGTAATTTTCATATTTCATGCTCATGTTCTTGACTTCTTGTGCTCTTTTAGTATTGACAACTTCATTTCAAGGCATATTGAAAATTACCGGATGCCTGCACTTCCTCTTTGGTTAATTTCATAATTTTACTTTTTCTATAATGGTATTATGTAAGTGTGGAAATTAATCAGCTGTTCTGGAAAGTCATCTGGGCACTTTGGACAGAGAAATGTTCAATGATGGTCCTTACAAAGCACCACTCAGCCTCATTAGACAGTCCTGGCTTTGAATATTTTATGATCTGCCCAAAAGATGTGGCAGTTGCTGCTTATTTAAAGTTCTAGAGCTTAGCCATGGGAAAGGCAGTTTCTTCCTGCACAGTGTTTAGTTTTAGTTGCATATCGTGCTGTAATCTTTATAAAGACACTTTATGGGACAGTTAGGTATTCACATTTAAGTTCAGTTTCAGCCATGCACAGTGTTACCTTCACGTGCGAGTCACTGCGAAGTGATGTGTTTTATACCTGGTTGTGTTTGTGCATGCACACACAGTCACAGCTAATTTTTGGTTCACCTCTCTGCTTGGCAGTTAGCAGATTGCTTTTGACATTAATTGCACAAGGCACCTTGGTATCAGAAATGTCGTACATGAAGAAACATTGGTCTTAGACTTGAGGAAATTCAGTACTGAGTTCACTGCTGCCCCAAAGCAGACATGGTATCTTCTCACAATGAAAGTTCTTTTTTTCTGATTGGCCTGGGAGTTCTGAGTCATCATGGGAAGGTTTCCTTAACTGGACCCAGCTCTGGAGTGGGTTTCTCTTGCTTACTGGTGACCAGTCCTGCCTGGCTCTGGTTATTCAAATAACTTTGAACTCTTTTGCTCTAAGTGCCAATTAATACCAAGTGTGGAATTGTCCCTACTCCAAAATCTACTTATCTGGCTTGAAGAATGTTATTTATAGTAAAACCTGTGCTTTCTTCCCTCTGCAGTTATTGCTGCATTTTATAAAGTTAATACATTCATTAACGGGCAGTGTATCATTTTCCTAAGTTTAAGTGCACAGAATGAAATTATTCAGGACAAAATATTATTAGTAAAATAGTTATATTTATTAGAATCTGTTGTGTAGTCACTTCTAATTAAAGGTTATCCCCACTTGCAATCTGAATAACCATAAAAGATAAAGAAGAAAGAAAGAGAATAGAAAATTTGAGGTTATTTAGGTTATAGAACCATACTAGCCTTGTTGATTGTCTTTGGTTTGAGGATTAAAAACAGATTGCAGACTTGAAAAGAATTTTTATTTTGAATTTTTGCTGTGTTTTCTAAGCCTGAGGTATGTAGTTAGTTTCTTTTCCTTTTTTTAAAATCATGGTAGCTTATACATAATACAAAATTTCCATTACATTCATAATATTGTGATACCATCACTACCATCCGTTACCAAGACTTCATGACCCCAAACTGTAATAGATTTTTGAAGTTAAATTCCGTATTCTCCAAAAAGGTCAGATATGGAATCTTTCTCCCCCCCCCCCACTAGGGAAAAATGAAAACTACCTCCTTGTCAAATTCCTGAGACTAAATTATGTCACATAATTAGAATTGAGGTAGCAATCTGTGTCTGCTGTGGTTTGAGCCTGGCTGGTGCGCCCGCAGGAGCAAAGGTCTCCTTCTTTTTACGAGCACAGTAGGAGTGTCCCAGGCACATCCGGCTTTAATGGACACAATTACAGTTTGTCTGGCTTGCACCAAACTCCTGTTGTAAATTACATATGACTAAAGTGTAGAGAGTTGTCTTCACAAGCTAGAAGTTAGAAATGTTCCTTGGATGGAATGAGAGATACAGCAAACTCCACCAACTCAAACTGAAAATAAGAAAAACTGCCTAATACAGGAAAATAGATAAAAGATGGACTTTTTTTTTTAGAGGACCTATTTTGATTTTGTTTTAGTTTATTGAAGTTGATGAAATGCAACATACCAGAAATGGGTTGGCTTTTGCAATGGGGATTTTATTAGCCTGCATTTATAATTTTGAGGCCATGAAAACTATTCAGATCAAAGCATCGACAGGACCATACCTTCTCTGCAAGACCGGCTGCCTGTGACCCTCAGCTCCTCTGTCACTTGGCCAGGCACATGGCATCATCTGCTGGTCTCTCCCTTCTTGCCCAGATTGAACTGCTTCCAGCTTCTGGCCTCAAGGCTTCCTCTGTAAAAGCGTGTGTGTGTCCTTGTCTCTTACCTTCTTTAGGGTCCCACCTACAACAGGTCTCTACCCACAGGAATGGATTAAAAGAAAATGACCTTTTCTGGGGTATGTACAGTTTCAAACCAGCACAGATTCCATGCACACAAATAGTGATTCTCATGGTTTCATCCCCAGTGGCTTAAAATCTGCCCCTTGCATCTTGCTGTTCTTGGATAAAGTGCCTGGGCTTTACTTGGCTTACGAGACCCTGGGCCCCTGCTCAGACCTGTCTCATGCAGTGCCGTGTGCTCGTGGAGTTCCAGCCATGTGACCTCACACAGGCCCCCAAACCCTGTCTTTTCCCTTCTCTGACAGGGTATTTGTGAGTCTTCTTTGCTCTGTCTGGAAAACTTTTCATTCTCCTTTTCTAAGACTTTGAATACTAAGAGTATGTACTGCTCTCCAGCTGGACTCCAAGTTCTCATAACTCCTTCTTACTTTTCACCTGTTGGTCACTTGCCTTGATACCCTCCCCCCACCTCCAGTCTAACACCTCTGCTCTCCCAGTCCCCAGTCTCATTCCTTGCTTTATCTCCTGTTACTGCCTTCCACTGTCTTAAATGAAATTTTATTTATTGTCCACCTTCCCTTCTGGAACTATGCTGTCTGAGGTCAGGGGCCCAGGGAGCTGCACCACCCTAGGCCCTCAAACCATCCTTGGTGCAGGGCAGGGGCTTAGTGTGCATTTCTGGGGTGAGAGAATGGACAGATGCAATGAGCCTTGTTCCCTGCAAGTAGACCACTCTGGCTTGGCTGTCTCCATCTCCCGAGATGGGTCTGCTTAGTGTCTTTCTCAGCACGCAATGCCTTTTCTTAATCAAACCCCTGACTCAGGTGGCAAGGGCTGTTTTCTGGTCACACAGACCCTGTGATTTCCTGGTGGTGATCAAGCCAGGAGTTTCACTGATGCCAAAGAACTGTCTGCTTCCATTGTTTTGAGATGCCAGCTGGATCCTTTTAATGGGCTGGTAATAGTTAGCATTTAGGGTTTAGTTATTTTTAAAATGAGTTTCCTCATATCTATGGCAGTGTGTATTCCTAGTTCATTAGTCTTTAAAACATAATCTCGGGTAACTATTCAAGGCTATGGCACAAACATATTATCTGTTTTGTATTGATTTTAGGGGTGGCTTTTATATACTTAAATGTTTAAAGAATAGCTCCTGAAAATTCAAATGGTACCATCTGGTGGACCCTGCCTGAACCCGGGTTGACCCTAGTGATTTCCCGGATTATGGGAGAGAGTACATGCACAATTTGTAGTGTTATATTGCTTTCTAAACAACATCTTAAATACTGAAGAGCAAGATCATGGGAGAGTTGTCAGTTTTTTTTATGTGCCACACATTTTTTCTTCAAAAGGGATATCATGCTGACTCATTTGAAAAGTGTGAATTCTGTGAGGAGGGGTCCATCGATATCTGAAGACAGAACCCTTGTGCAGTGCCTTCGGGCCTGGATTGGGAAAGGCTCAATGGTGGCCAGGATGGATCGAAGAGGAGAGGCCCTTTCCTAAATTCTCTGGGCTGCATGGGCCCCTGGGGGACTCTCATACCACATGTAAGATGGTTCATGGGTTTGCTAAATGCTGCTGGAATGTAATATATCAGAAAAGGAATGATTTTTATTAAGTTATGGGTTTACAGTTCTAAGGCAATAAAAATATCCAAACTAAGGCATTCAGAGAAAATACCTTGACTCAAATAAGGCTGGTGCCTGTCACATGGAAGGCACGTGGCTGGCATCTGCTGGTCCTTATTCCTGAACTCTTGCTTCAAGCTTCTGATGCCAGTGGTTTCCTTTCTAAGTGTCTGTGGGCCTTCACTTAGCTCATCTGGGACAGAACTGTGGCTCTGGCTTGCTTAGCATCTCATGGGGAGGCACATGGCAATGTCTGTCGGTCTCTCTGCATCTATAGATGTTTGTGTCTAGGCAGTTGATCTCTCTGTTGGCACTATAAGCATCTTCAAATGTCTGTGTCTCAGTCTGCTCTGAAGCAATTGTATTTTCTCCAAAATGTCTCCCCTTTTAAAGGGCTCCAGTAAACGAATTAAGGCCCACTTTGTATGGGCAGAGTCAATCTCCATCTAATCAAAATGCCACACCCACAATTGCACACGTCATATTGCCATGGAAGTAATCTAATCAGAAGTTCACACTCGCAATTGAGTGGGTCCATTTCCATGGAAACAATCTAATCAAAGATTTCCATCTTACAATATTGAATCAGGACTAAAGGACGTGGCTTTTCTGGGATATGCAATTTTTTCAAGCCGGCACAGATAGGATTTCTCACCAGGTGGGCAGGTGGAGGTTTAGATGTAGTTCTTTTAGAACACTCAGAGAGGTATTTCTTGTGCCTAAGTATGCCACAGCAGCTGTGTCCTGGTCCCTTCTCTAGCCATTGCCTTTCTCTCCCCTGTGGTTGCACATGCAAAATCTACAATGCAAAACCTCTTTCTGGGCACCCATGTCTGTCATTTTTTGAAAAGTTGCAATTCTTCAGTATAAACCCAAATGCATAACTTTTGTGATACAAGAAAATTATAGATGGGCTGGTGGAACATTTTGGGAGAGTTGTGTGGTGTGGTTTTGGGAATAGACAGATGTGGTCCACATTGCAAGAGGACGAATATGCCTGCCTGGTGCCTCGGACTGGGGAGCTATGGGCAAGTCACTGGGTCTCGGTTTCTGCACCTATAGGAAGCCTGTTCTGTCGGAAACCCAAAGTCAGGAAGAACGAAATTAACTAGTTAGCACATCCTAATGCACCTGGATCTCCCTCACTCCTGCAAGGTGAAAGGAACTCGCGAGGCTCTCCCAGCTTGAATCTTAAATGTTTAACCTTGTTTCAGTTGCATAGTTGAGGCTCTTGGCTGGGATCTTTTCTCAAGCTATTTAATGCCCATTACATATTTTCTATGAAATGCCAATGAAATTTTTATAGTTTATAGGTATTTCATATGGAGAATTCTTTTTAATTCTTGGGAAGATTTTGGACATTGTAGCTATTTATATCGAGTAGTGGTCAATCTGAGGCATTCTTTCCTTTTGTTACCCAAGATAAATCCACACTTGTTTATAGGGAAACTTTTAAAATAGAAAGTCACAGTGAGGCATTGGTTTGGCTAATTTGGGCAATGTTTCATCAAAGTGGGTTTTTTATTTTCAAAGTGATTTTTTTCTTTTCAGTTTCAGAGATAGTGCTATTTGGCATACCACTGACTGCCAGTCAGTCTTCAGTGCCACCTGACTGGGGCGCTTGTTAGAACAGCTGGTGCTGGAATTACTATAACGAGTGTGTGGGATGTACCACTTCTGTGGTATGTCTGCCAGGAGGAAGGTATGACCATGTTTTCTGCCTAGAATTCTGAATAAATGTCTAAATCATCAAGTGAATACTTCTTTAGTTGGCATCAGTTATGAATACCACAAGTCAGAAAACTCTGTCTCTTTCCTTGCATAACTCTATCTTATCCATGCAGTGTCTATTTAAAGTATTTAAAAGTTTTAGTAAACATGCATCACTGCTTGAGCTTTTTGTTTACCAGTGATGTTTTTTAAAGAAAATATTTTCTTTAGGTCATTGTTTAGTAGAAAAGAAATTCAAAACTACTCTCTGTAAATATAGGATAGTAATTACGAGCTGGATGTTTCAAACAACCTTTTATTTTTTTCTTTAACAACCTTTTATTTTCTTCTTCTCTTTCCCCTTTTGTCAACAAATCAAACATTTACCCTTTAACTTAACTTAATATGCCTCTTTTTCCTTTACATTCCAGTGCCAAGAATAGATCTTTTAAAATAGATTTTATTTCTTAGAGCGGTTTTTGGTCTACAGAAAAATAATACAAACAATACAGAAAGTCCCCATAGAGCCCCTCTTGCCTACTTCCCAAAGTTTCTCCTGTCATTTACATGTTGCATTAGCATGGGACATTTGTTATCATTGATGAACCAATATTGATAAATTGCTATTAACTGAAGTATTATTAGTTATTATAAAACAATGAGTAAGTTATTATTAACCAAAGACTACATTAGTATTAGCTATTAACTAAAGTCCATAGCTTACATTAGGGTTCACTCTTTGTGTGGTACAAACAGCCTTTTGATCCCCTAGTCCCACCCCTGTGATGGGCTCTCTCCAGGCCTCCCTGCCTTTTTATTAAAAAAACAAAATAAAACAAAACTTTTTCTTTTGAAATAATTTCAAACTTACAGGACAGTTTGCAAAAATAACACAAACCCCAAAAGAGAACTGCAACATCCCTGCCCCGGCTCCAAATACCTAGATCCACCAGATTTTAAGATTTTGCCACTTCTGACCTATCATTTTCATTCTCTTTCACTCGCTCTCACCCTCTGTCTTTCTCTCTCTAACTCTCTGAACATTTGAGAGCAGGTGAACACATTCTTGAACATGTAATGCTTCTGTGTACATTTCCTACAAATAAGGATATTCACTTTTGTAATCAAGTTCATTTATCAAGTTCTAGATTAATGCTGATATAAAGCTTACGTTCTATATTTCGTTTTTTTTTTCTTATGTTCCTTCCCTGTTTCTTTTTCCAAGTTCTAGACCTCGAGCCAGGCATCTGCTTATCCTTCAGGGCTCTTCTCAAGGTGAACGATGACCGTAACCCCACCTTCCCAATGACCCAAAGCTTCCAGGGTGAAATTCCAAATTATTTAAAGATTTGATAGTTGGATGCAAAGTTTGAAATGTCTGCGAGGAGTTTCTGGTAAGAGAGAAGGGGGTTGCAGGCGTTCAACATACACTTTCTGAATGAAACATTGGTAGATAAAATTGCCAGCTCCTCTATCCTGCTTTTCTGCCTTCCTAAGGAGAGACCCTGTCACGCATACAGAATTTGCAAAGGCAGGAGTGACACAGAGCACGCTCCTAAGAAGGAATCAGTGAGAGAGAGAGGCAGGTCAGACTCGGCCAGCCTGGGACTCGCGGCTTCCGTTTCCCCATGCACGGCTGCAGACACTTAAGAGGAAGAATAAATGTATGCGTCTCTCTGCCACTGATCTCAGACCTGTCTGGTGTGTCACTGGGGGGACAGGCCTGCATTTGAACTCTGAAGTGCTGACAGGTTTCAGGACAGGGCTCAAAGGAAAGGCTGAAGGGGGGATTTGGCTGGAGCCCCCTGTGGGTCTTGTTTCCACACCCCATCAGGTTTCAAAGCCCTTTGGTACAACAATGTGGTGTTCTATCTGGAAATGAAAGCTGTAGAAAGGACCATCAATCTCATTGTCAAGAAGCCTTATAAAGCCCTAAATGTCATACAAAGATAAATGACAGGAATTTTTAGTAAAATAATTTGTACATTAGTGCTTCAGCCGTGAGCCACGAGGAGATGCTGTGAGTGGTCAGATGCTGGTCCCGCTACCTGAATCACCACAAACACAACAGCTGCACATGTAACGGGGGACAGGGGCCTGTGTCGGAGACCCTAATGCCAGGAGTGACCTTGTCGTCAGTGCCATGACTTTCCATAACCTGTAGCCTGGTGATGGCATTCCTTGTTGCATTCTTAGTGTTTTGGGGAGGCAGAATGTCTGGCATGTAGAAGGGACCAAAAACATATGATTTCCCAAAAGTGAACTATAGTTTAAATGAGCATTAATGGATTTGGCCTGGAGTCTAACCTCTGCTTTTTAAAACATAGTTTCTTTGGAAAAAATAAGTTTCCAGTTCCCAGTAGCCAACTTACAAGCAAAATTATAGTTGTCATTAATGATAGGTTTTGTTGTCTTTCCTTTAATTTGAAAGATGTTAAAAAGAAAGAAGACTATCACCTATAGTCCTAAAACTACATTTAAATTTCATAAGGAAGTGAACGTTCCTCACTGTTCGCCTCCTGGCCCTATAAACTGTGGGAGGGAGAGCTTTCTGTGCCTGTGCTGTGACAGCTACACACACATGCAACACACTCTCATACATGCGTGCACTGTGTGCACACACACCTACCCACCCACCCACATGTGCACACATGTGCACACACACTCATCTGTATGCACACAGTCACACACATGTGCATGCATTTGTGTGCACGCACACACACTCTCCTACCTGTGTGTGAACCTCTGCTGCTGCAGTGCTGTTCCTATGTGTTCTCTTCCCTTTCACTAGACATCCAAGAGACTTTTGTTCTCCCAGCTGGAGAACCTTTGGCACTCCTGCTCCTACTATGTGGAGATAAGGTTCTTTGTAATGAGACCTTTGGACTTTGACATCAGAAATGAGTGTGCTGGGTGGGCCATGGTGGCTCAGCAGGCAAGAATGCTTGTCTGCCATGCCAGAGGACCCGGGTTCGATTCCCGGTGCCTGCCCATGTAAAAAAAAAAAATAAATAAAGAAGAAGTGAGTGTGCCGAGGGATTTTGGCCCATTTGGGGGGCTCTTTTTCTACATCTTTATTTTTGTGTTCCTTTTCCATGTGAAACTGGTTCATTATCTTTCAAGCGGGCACAAGGCCATTGTAGCAGATGGTCGTGACTGTGGGCATGCCAGACAGGAACGTGGGGCTCTCATTTGGGCGGTAGAGGCTGGATTTCTACTGGGAGTGCTGGGCTCAGGGGATGGGCTTCACTTCCTTCACGTGGAAGGACATGTCTGCTCTGCCAGCTCACCTCTTTTTTTGGATCAGCCCTTAATACTGAGACTATAGCTTTTCATTCCAAAGAATTTAGAGGTGCTTTACCATACCTGGATATTTCTGGAATGACATCTCAAAGGCTGGCAAATGGTACCATTGACCACCCAGCTGAAGGAGCCTCTCTGTCTGATTGCTCACCCTTTTTCCTTACAGCGCCATAATGGCCTATACGTTTTCTATTTTGAGTCCATCTCCCTTGGATGTCTGCTACCTGAAGGCATGGTTCACAGGGTCTGTCATCTTCACCTAGGACAGCCCTTAGGATGTGGGAGGAGCTCAGCTGGTATCTATTGAATAAGTAACCAAATGGTTTCTGCAGGGCTGGTAAGGGCCGCATGGTCTCAGTTGTGATGTGCACTGGTTAGCTGTCGGGTTGAAACCACCAATCTTGGGCCTGGTTTATGTAACAGGCTCAGCAGTGAATCCCAGACACCTTGGAGAATGGAGGCCACTGTGAATTGAGGGGCTCCCCTAAGAACTCATAGCACAGAAGGCTTGGCTTGAGTCCATGGACCCAGTAATGAGCTCCAGAGGTGGACCCTGGAAATTATGTGCAGTTTGCTGTGTGTGCGTCTTTCTTTCTGGGGAGAGAACTCCAGCTTTCATCAGACTCTCCATGACCCACAAAAAACTGGTTGCAAGATGTTGAAGCTGTAAGTGCCTTGCGGGCAGCAACTTTCTGATTCTGTGCCCTTGTTGGGAAGTGATTCAGGTATTCCTGGGAGTTATCTAGGAAGACAGTAGTAATAATTCTGGGTTTCATTTCACACCAGACTAAACTTCATAAAGGCGATGAGAAGGAGTTCATGCAAGATCTGCTAAAGAACTGGGGCTAAAACAAGGATGATAACTAGTTGATTGTCTGGCTGCTTATTCCAGGAACGCTTTAGATGCATTTCCTTGTCTAATGACTCATAAGCTGAAGAAAGCTGGACCATCTTATTCAGATCTCACAGATTGAGGAGAGAAAACCGGCTTGAATACAGAAAACTGGATTGGTGAAACAAAGTGAGCAGACACGTGGTGATGGCATTGAAAGCAGGACAGCGTGTGACAAGGAGAGAGTTGAGAGAGGTGAGGGATCGGGCCTGGAACCTGAGATGCTCCAATATGTAGACGCCCAGGAGAGCAGGGTGAGCTGGCACAGGAAACCCAGAAAGTTGTGTCCAGGCTGGGAGAAAACCATGAGAAGACAAGATGACGACGTCTGAAGGAGTCAGCCTCATGGAGATTGTGGGTGTCCATTTCAGAACAGTTTCTGTGGAAGGGAAGTGAGCTGGCGAGGTGGGAGTGAGGAGTGAGGAAATGGAGAGATGTGGTTCTCCAAAGGTGCTTGGCTAGGAATGGTGCTGGAAGGGGATGGGTGCTGAACTTGCTGTAGCATTTTTATGTGTCGATGGGCTGGTCCAAGAGACAAATGCTTGGTTAACTGGCTGCATTCAGGTGCTGCACAGAATGGGATTAAGGGCTCCTTATAGGACTGGGGCTTTGGGTCTTGAAGGCGAAAATTTGTCATAAGGAGTAGGGTGCAGAGTTGGAGGAAATGATTTTTTGAGACAGGGGTTACCCAAGAAGAGTGCTTGGTTTTGGGAAGAGGACACTTCCACTTCATGGGAAGTAGTGCTGACCCTGTGTCGTTCTGTTTTCTTTTTCTTTTACCAGTTGGTTAAAATGTTCTCAAGTGTATTTCAGTTCAATCTACAGGAATGCTTTTTTTCCTTCTAGTTTAATATTAGATGATGTTTATAGAATTTTAGCTTCATTTTTGCACCCAAGCTTGAACCATTAATTCTTGCCCTTTTAGTGTATAGAATGTACCTTTCCCCCTGCTTCACATTTTAAATCTACTCATTGGAAACATTTGGATTTAATAAATACCGAATTGGTTAGTTCATTCATGAAAGAAGACAATTTAAACTTGTTCATTCTTGAGTTGCAAAAATGTCTTTCAGTTAATTCCTAAAGAATGTGTTTGCTAGGAGAGGAGAAACTTATTCCTGATCATTTACTTTCTGTTTGTGGTTGGGTGTTTACTTTTGTTTTCTTGCCAGGCAGTTCTGTGAATATTCATACACATACAGATTCCCATAATCACCTCTGAAGTCAGAGCAGAGAACAGTTCCATCATCTCAAAAACTCTCTGTTCTCTTGCCACCTCTTTATAGTCTCACTCTGTATCCTGACCCCTTACAAACCACTGATCTGTTCTTTATCCCTTTGGTTTTATCTTTTTGATAATGTCACATAAATGGAATCATCCAGAATGTAACTTATGGAGACTGGCCTCCTTCACTCAGCATAATGCCTTGTCACTGCATGCATGCTGTTGCATGTGTCAGTAGTTTATTCCTCAATTGCCTATAATTAAATACATTTCATCATACGGGTACATCATAATTTGTTATCTGTTTACCCTTTGAAGAACACATTGGTTTTGACTTTTTGTGCTGGCCTTCTTTTAGTTAGCATAATGTTTTCAAGATTCATCCAAGTTGTATGCTGTAGTAGTACTTTTTTTCCCTTTTATGGCCAAATACTATTCCAGTATATGGATATACATGGTATGAATGTGGATACTTTGTGTTCATTCACTCATCAGTTGATGGATATTTACATTGTTTCCACTTTTTGGCTATTGTGTATAATGCTGCTATGAACTTTGTAATTTTGGCACAAACATTGGTTTGCAGTTATCATGCATATATAATTGGGGGTTGTGTTTCTTGGTCATTAATTTCTTTCAATGCTGTTTTATTGAGATATATTCACACACCATACAAACCATCCGAAGTAAATAGTTACTGGCTCACAGTATCATCACATAGTTGTGTATACAATCCCTTGCTCAGTTTTAGAACATTGTCATACTCCAGAAAAGAAGTAAAAAGAGAAAAGAAAACCTAAGAAAACCCCTACCCCCCCATTATTGACCCATAGTATTGGTGTAGCACATTTGTTACTGTTGATGAAAGACTCCTAAAAGACTACTGTTAACTGTAGTCCATAGTTTGCAATAGGTACATTTTCCCCATATAATCTTCTATTATTAGCTCCTTGTAATAGTGTCATACATCTTATTTAGTTCATGAAAGAACTTT
Source organism: Tamandua tetradactyla (assembly GCF_023851605.1). Taxonomy (NCBI): domain Eukaryota; kingdom Metazoa; phylum Chordata; class Mammalia; order Pilosa; family Myrmecophagidae; genus Tamandua; species Tamandua tetradactyla. Next base: position 82,116,641 of record NC_135338.1, on the reverse strand, counting down.
TTTATATGTGTACAGTTGATCACTGACCTTGTCCACCACAAGATTCAGTATGTTTTACATTCCCATGTTTTAACCTCCAACTTTCCTTCTGGTGTCATACATGGCTCTAAAGTTCCCCTTTCAACTACATTCACACACAATTTGTTGCCCTTAATTGTCCTCACAATAACATGCTTTACCCTCACCTCTGTTCATTCCCAAACACGTTCAATCCTAGTCAAACATCCTTTACATATTAAGCAACTGCTGCTAAAAGGTAAACTTTTATAAGCAAAAATAGTATTTATAACATATGTAATAAAGAGTTAAATTCTTTAAAAGAGTTCATGCAAATCAATAAGAAAAGATAAAAAAACTCAATTGAAAAAGTTATAAGAAGTAGGCATTTTGCTACCAAAGAAAGACATATGTCCAATAAACATGCAAAAAGGAGGCTCATAATCAAAGAATTCTACATCAAAATAGAAAACAGTATCCCTCTTCACTTATTAAGACAGAAACGTTCAAGTTTATTGACATCCAGTATTGTCAAGGAGTGGGGAAATAAACATGCACAGCTGAAGAAGTGTTGATGAGTGCAAACTTTCTGGAAGGCAATTTAGTAATATTTACCAAAATTTCCTGTCCCTTAGCCCAGGGGATATTTGGATAAACAGGTTGGAAGGAAAGGTAAGCAGAGAATGAGCTCCTTGGATGTAATAGAGTTCAGAGAGAGGGAGTGCATTGGAGGGGGCTGTGCCCCAAGGTTCAGGAACCATAGAGGCTTCTGGAGGCTTCTGGAAGGACAGAGAAGGTGACCTGGAGGCAGAGTTGGCCAAGATGGCTGGAAGTCCTGGCAGGTGTCTCCTCATCCAGCCAGATCTTGTGCAAAATGCTCATGTCAGGACAGTGGCAGAGGGTATGGAAAGGTGAGCTCAGAGCTAGAGGGGGAATGATGAGTCAGAGTCCATCTGAGCAGAGAGAGTTGTTGAGGAAGCATTCTCTGGAAAAGACTGAGCGGGGTCATATGGTTTTGCTATGTTTAGCCTTTGAGGAATTGTTGAACTTGTTTTCCAAAGCAACTGCACCATTTTACATTTCCACCAGTAAAGTATAAGGGTTACAATTTCCCCATCATTTGCTAGTCTCCTTTTTTTTATTTATTATAGGCATGCTAGGGGGTGTGAAGTGATATCTCATTGTTTTTATTTCATTTTCCCTGATGATTAATGATGTTTAGTTTCTTGTGTGCTTGTTAGACATTTGCATACCATCTTTGGAGGAAGTTTCTATACAAATCCTTTGCCTATTTTTAAAGGGTACAGTACATTTACCAGTTATATGATTTGCATATATTTTTTTCCCTTTGTATGGATTGTCTTTTCGCTTTCTTGATGGTGTCCTTTGAAGTGCAAAAATTTTAAATTTTGCTGATATCCAAGTGATTCCTTTTCTTGGTTGTTTGTACTTTTTGTGTTATATCTAATAAAATATTGCCAATTCAAAATCAGAAAGATTTATACCTATGTTTTCTTTGAAGAGTTTATAGTTTTGGTTCTGACCTTGAGGTCTTTGAGTTAATTTTTGTATATGGTATGAGATAAGGGTCCAGATTCAGTTTTTGTGTGTGGCTTCTTATGTGGAATGATGCAGCTATTGTTGTCTCAGGACCATCTTTAAGAGAATGTTCTTTCCCATTAAATTGCTAAGATCTTGATAAGAAATACATTGAATTTGTAGATCAATTTGGGCAGTATTGCTGTCTAAACAAAATTAAGTCTTCCAGTCATGGACATGGTATGTCTTTCCTTTTATTTAGGTCTTTAATTTCTTTCAATGATATTTTATAGTTTCAGTATATAGTCATATATCTATTTCGTTAAGTTTCTTCCTAATATTTTATTTTTATGCTATGGTAAATGGAATTTTCTTTTGTTTTTAATTTTTAAAAAAATTTTTGGGTGCATGGTCCTGGAATTGGATGCAGGTCTCCCACATGGAAAGTGAGCATTCTACCACTGAACCACCTGTGCACCTGAAATTGTTTTCTTAATTCATTTTTAGATCGTTAATCACAGTTGTACAAAAATACATTTGATCTTTCTATCTTGCAACCTTGCCAACTTTGTTTATGAGCTCCAATAGTAATTTTGTAGACTGGTTAGGATAGTCCATATGCAAGATCATGTCATCTGCAGATGGAGATAGTTTTGCTCCTTCCTTTACAATCTATAAGATTTTTATTTCATTTCCTTACCTAATTACCCTCGTTGATTCTGATTTTTTGCCAGTTTTCTCATTGCTTTATTAAGGAGAGAATTTTCAGAAATTCTTCTTTAGCATGCCATTTTCTTTGATGTCATTCCTTTTATTGAGTTTCGTGGATTCTTTATGTATTTCTGATACAAGTCTTATGTCAAGCATATGTTTTGCAAACATTTCTCACTGTAGCTTATCTTTTCAGTCTCTTAATAGTAGCTTTCGAAGACCAGGAATTATTATTTTGAATTCCAGTTCTCCAAGTGTTTTCTTGCATGGATGGTGTTTTTGGTGAATTGTCTAAGAGATCATGGCTTAATCCAGGTTCACAAACATTTTCTCCTGTTCTTCTGCATATTACTAGTTTTAAGTTTTTCATACATACATCATAGGTCTGTGATCCATTTGAAGTTAATTTTTATACGATTATGGATCACTGCTTTTTTTACATGAATATTCATTTGTTCCAGCACCATTTGTTGAAAAGAATATTCTTTCTCTACAGAACTGTTTTAGCACCTCTGTCAAAAATATTGATTTGTATATGTGTAGTGTATTTCTGGAATAGAGATTCTGCTCTATCGATCTGTCTTGATTTTAATGCCACACTTTGATTACTGTGTTAAAAAAAATCAAAATATATGCACACGTACAACCCGTGTTGTGTATATGTATATGTGTGTGCGTAGATATGTGTGTGTGTAGATACATTTTTTTTTTCCCGATCAGAAACACAAGATTTCTAGGTGAAAGAATAAACATTTTATTACTCAGTGCATCTTGCATCAGTTTTCCCCTGGGGCAAGCTAATGATGCCAGATGTTCACCTGAGCTCACAGTGGAGTTGCTACACAGCAGGGGCCCTGAGATTGGAGGCTCTGAATGTATGCAGTGTGGCTGGTGCATTTACCTCTCCTCTGGAGTTGGAGGAGAGAGCCTTACCTTGGAAGGTAGACACATCCTCTCCGCAGAAAGGAAGGGAAGTTCCCTAGGTTTATTATTCTGGAATGTAAGCAGGTTGCCCCAGGGAGAGAAGTCTCTAAATCCCTCATGAGCAGTATACTATCTCCAGGTTTCAAGGCATTGAAACCATTCTTTAACTGTGTTTTCCATTGCCGTTGGCTCAGAAGGTCTAGGTGTTGAAGAAATTCATAGAGAATTTTCTTCCAGTGTGCTGTAACTCTTCTATCAAGTCTGGAGATCACCTAGTGTTGGTCTTGCAGCTTTGTTGCTCCTTTTCCAAGTTGTTCTGGCTATTCTATGTCCTTTGCATTTCCACATGAGTTGTAGAATTACAGCTTGTCAAGTTTACAGTGAAAGCGTGGTAGAATTTTGATTGAAACTACATTAAATCTATAGATCCAGGAGTCTCCGCTGTGCACTGTGGCCATTTTGGGCCAAATACTTCTTTATTGTGTGGCTGTCATGTGCATTATAGGAAGTTTATTTATCGGCTTCCCTGGCTTCTCCCCATTAGATGCAGGTAGCAGTCTCTCTACCCCCCAAGTTGTGACAACTAATTATGTTTCGAGACATTGTCAGATTTCCATGGGGGACAGAATCATCCCTGGTGGAAATCACAAGGTCATTGTAGAGAGAATTGATGTAATAGCATTGAATCTTCTGCCCAGGCATGTGGTACTCCCTTTCATTTAGCAGGGTCTTTATTTGCTCTTAGCAATGCTTTGTAGTTTTCATTGCACTGGTCTTACACATATTTTGTTATATTTATTTCTATGTCTTTCATATTTTTGATGCTATTATAAATGGTATTATTTGAAATTTCAGTTTCTGATTGTATGTTGCTTGTATTCAGAAATACTATTGCACCTTTTATATTAATCTTGAATTCTGCAACCCTGCTTAACTCACCCATTGGTTCTCATAGATTTTCACAAGAGACTTTCCAGTATTGCTTTTTTATTTTTGAATGCTGTCTTTTAGATTCAAGTTTTAGGGGAGTTACCCTTTTCTTCTAATTGTTTTTCAAATGGAACTTGGGAAAAATAGAATTGATGGGTACAGTTTAAAATGGACAGGTTATCAGATTTGAAGAATCCCACTGTTTTGGGGTGACAGTTATAGTATTTGTTGATAGTTCTCTAAATTAGTCTGGAAGGATGAAGATGGAAAGTGAATTCATAGATCATATATCTCACACAGCTGAATGGAAAAAATTTTTTTCCATGTGTTTTATTTATTTGTTAATTATTTATTTTTTTAAACTTTTTTTTGTTTTGAAAAAATATGTATACAAAAAAGCAATACATTTCCAAGTACTTTTTTTTTTTTTTTTTTTTTTTAAAGGAAAGACAGAGAGAAGGAAGGAAGGATAGAAGGAAGGAAGGAAGGAAGAAAGGGAAACATTTTTAAACATTTTCTTGTTTTATTGTATTCTGTTTCTCCGTTTTTGTTACATGGGCTGGGGCCGGGAATCGAACCGAGGTCCTCCGGCATAGCAGGCAAGCACTTTGCCCGCTGAGCCACCGCGGCCCACCCTCTAAGTACTTTTTAACAAGTAGTTATACAACAGATTTTAAAGTTTGGTATGGGTTACATTTCCATGATTTTTCATTTTTTCTTTTACCTGTTCCAAGACACTGGAGATCCACAGAAATAACAATATATTGATTCAACAGTTATATTCATTTGTTGAATCATTTCTTCTGTATTATACTCTTCCTTCTCTCTTTTTTTTTGTGAAAAATAACATATATACAAAAAAGCAATAAATTTCACAGTACATTGCAAATCTGTTGTAGAACAGATTTTCAGGTCTGGTATGGGTTACAATTCCACAATTTTAGGTTTTTATTTCTAGCTGCTCTAAGGTCCTGGAGACTAAAAGATACATCAGTATACTGACTCAGCAATCATACTCATTTGTTAAACCCAAACTTCTCAAGCACGTTTTTTTTTTTTAACTTTTTATTATTGTATAGTATAACATATATACAAAGCAAAGAAGTGAAAAAACAATAATTTTCAAAGCACTCTTCAACAAGTAGTTACAGGATAGAGCTCAGAGTTTGTCATGGGCTATCATACGATCCTCTCATATTTTTCTTTCTAGCTGATCCAGAGTATAGGAGGCTAGAGGGCTTAAATATTTTTTTATCATCATAATCAACTTTTTTTCCTTCTTTCTTGGTGAAAAATAACATATATACAGAAAAGCTATACATTTCAAAGCACAACACCACAGATAGTTGTAGAACATATTTCAGACTTTGACATGGGTTACAATTTCACAATTCTAGGTTTTTACTTCTAGCTGCTCTAAAATACTGAAGACTAAAAGAGATATCAATTTAATGACTCAGCATTCATATTCATTTGTTAAATCCTATCTTCTCTATATAACTCCACCATCACCTTTGATCTTTCCATTCCTCTCTTTAGGGTGTTTGGGCTATGATAATTCTAAATTTCTCATATTAAAAAGGTCTGTCACTAATATGGGATAGGGAAATGAAACTATCTGATGTTCTGGAGAGGCTGGGCTAGGTTTCAGGACTTATCTGGACCAGGGACCCATCTGGAGGTTGTAGGTTTCTGGAAAGTTACTCTAGTGCCTAGAACCCTTGTGGAATCTTATATATCGCCCTTGGTGTTCTTTAGGATTGGCTGGAATGGTCCTGGTTGGGGGTTGGCAGGTTATGATAGGTAGCAAGGTCTACCTGAAGCTTGCGTAAGACCAATTGCCACAGTAGCCTCTCGACTCTATTTGAACTCTCTTTGCCACTGATACTTCATTAATTACACTTTTCCCCCCCTTTTGGTCAGGATGGAATTGTTGATCCCACAGTGCCAGGTCTGGATTCATCCCTGGGAGTCCTCTCCCACGTCACCAGGGAGACTTTCACTCCTGGATGTGATGTCCCACGTAGTGGGGAGGGCAATGATTTTTGAATGGAATTTTGATGGTCAGTTTACGCTTTATCTAAATAACTTATTGTTCACTTTGGTTGGCTTTAGCTGATAGTTTTTAAGTTTACATTTGTGTGGCATTGTTTTGTTTTGTTTTTAACATTTTTTATTGTGAAATATAACATATATTCAAAAAAGCAATAAATTTCAAAGTACATTTTAACAAGAAGTTATAGAACAGATTTCAGAGTTTGGTATAGGTTATAGTTCCACAGTTTCAGGTTTTTAGAAATATCAATATAATGATTCAGCAGTCATACTCATTTGTTAAATCCTAGCTTCTCTGTCATAACTTCTCCTTCTCTTTTGATCCTTCTCCCAATCTGTATGGATATTTGGGCTATGCCCATTCTAACTTTTTCATGCTGAAAAGGGGTGTTGACAGTATGGGATGGGGGAATGGAACTGGTTGATGTTCTTGGAGAAACCGGCACCTCTGGGTTTCTTATCTGGCCTAGGAACCATCTGAAGGTTTTAGATTTCTGGAAGATAAACTTAGTGTATTCAATTTATGTAGAATCTTAGATAAAGCCCCGGGTATTCTTTAGGGTTAACAGGAATGATTTTGTTTGGGATTTGACAGACTGGCAATTAGCAATATCTAACAGGAATGATGTTGTTTGGGGTTTAGCAGACTGGCAATTAGCAATATCTACCCCAAGTTTGCAGAAGAGTGGCCTCCAGAATAGCCTCTCGACTCCATTTGAACTCTCTAAGCCACTGATACCTTATTTTGTTACACTTCTTTCCCCGCTTTTGTTCCGGAAGTCAGTGTCGATCCCACAGTGCCAGGGCCAGACTCATCCCTGGGAGTCGTGTCCCATATTGCCAGGGAGACTCATACCCCTGGATATCATGTCCCACATAGGGGGAAGGTGATGATTTTACTTGCAGAGTTGGGCTTAGAAAGAGAGAGAGGGAGAGAGAAATTTCCTGGAATGAAGTCTTAGGCATAATTATAGGTAGGCTTAGCTTCCGCTACAAAAATAAATTTCTTCTGTGTGCCATTGTTTTATAAAGTTATATAGTTTTATTTATGCCATATGGTTATATTTATCAAGAATCTGCAAATTGTAATCAGAAGATGAACTTCTCATTAATTTAGCTTGAAAGAGACCTCTTTTTACTGTGAGGTGGGGAAGGAGAGAAAATGTAGGGAGAGAGTGAGTGTGTGAAGGAAGACAGACACAGACAGATGGAATATATGGAGTATATTATTCTAGAATTTTAAGAAGTGTGGTGCTCAGGAAATAAGCAGATTTGTTTTTCTGACTTGGTAAAAAATTGGTCGTTTTTGTAAGTATGGCTCAGGGAATGTTTCAGGTAACATCTCAAATACTTACTGGTGGAGAGGTATTTTCTTCCATAGAACAAGTGTCTACTTTTGTACTCAAGTAATGCATGTATTTCGTTGGAAAATGGTTATAGTTCATCTTGAAACTCCTTGTCCCTTTATCTTGAAACACCTGAAAAGTGTTGTCTTTGTATTCTGTGACCTCTCCTCTTTTCTCTCACTGTGTTAGCCTTTGCCAGGTGGTATTCATTTTGCTTTTGCATTCTGGGAGAATTTCTGAAGCTTTTCCCTGGAGGACTAGTTGGATTTCCAGAGTGTGAGTTCTGTGGGTTCCTTCCACATGGATTTCTCCTGACATTCTATTTTGAGTCATCCTGTTTCCTCATCTAGCTCCGTATGCGTTGCCTTCCCATTCCATACTTGTGAGCACAGCCCGCTGTCTTGTCAGGCTTCCCCCTTGGTGCACAGAGACATTGTCTTCCCGCAGGCCACCCAGGGCACCTGTCGGGATCTCAGATCACCTTTGGAGGTAGGTTCTGCCCCCTGAATATTCCAGGTGCTCCCCACATCTACGGCAACACCTGCATTTTCCCTTTTACTTATTGCTGTCCAATGTGATTATGTGATCATTTTATTTAGAATAGCTTTGTTGTGAACAATGACAAATACCCAGTATAAACCATGTGGGCGATACAGGATAAAGGAAACCCACGCACACCAAATGCCACCTCCCAGAAATAGCCCATAGGCATGTGACCAGCAGTTCAGGGATGGCTCTGCTCAGGATGTAAAATGGAGGTTATGTGTTTAATGAGTTATATATTACACATACTGCTTTAAGGATGAATATTTATTTTTAAATTTATTTTTAGTTCAATTTAATAAGACGAAGAATACGAGTAAGCATCAAAGTCAAGTAGAAAAGGTTATGGAAATGTTTAAGTGGTTGGAATCAGTTTTTAATAGCCAGAAATTCAAGTTTAGACCACATCTCTTGACTACCTTTTGGAAGTGCAGAGAAAATTGGGAGATGCATACTTAATTCCACAGAACCATATAGAAACTTGAGACCCAAACACCCTGGGTTCAAATCCCAGCCCTCTCACTTGACCTTGGGCAAATTGCTGAACATTGCTGTAACATAACAGTATCTTTCTCATGGAATTGTTGCAAGTTAAGTGAATTATTATTCTAATTCATAATGTAAAGCACTGAGGACAGGGCCTGGCTCATTATAATATTATCCCCCACCCTTCAGTCTGCTTTTTTTCTAATTAGATTCTTACCTTTGTAGGAGAAGTTTTGTAGCATCCATGTTTTCCTCTGTTCCCCTATGTCCTGCAATCTCTAGCCTTTGTCCTGTATTTAAAATAAATATATATAATGTGCAACAGTGGTCCCTGCACCACAACTTCTTGCTCCTAACTTGCTACCAAGATAATTCCTAACTTCCTTAATTTGTTTGACTCATGTTTGGTCAGATTTTTGTCATCCAACCATTTTTGTTTTTTTAAAGAGGGCGCAAACTTGCTTTGTTCCTTAAATTCTTAAACATTTGCAGTGTGTCTCTTGGTTTTCCACTTGAAGCATAATTGCCTAGTATTAAATTTCTTCCCCCAGAATACCATAACTGAACATATCCCCCAAGAGGCACTCTCCCCTGTGCTGCCCACCCCGGGCTTACTTTTCCTGAATAGATGCCCTTGTGTGGGTCTCTTTTGTTATTATGAAAAATTTAAAGGACATGGGAAAGTATAATATGTATAATGCACAGTTGTGCCATAACATCCAGATAGAACAAATGAATGATCACATTTTGTCATAATTAGCTCATTTCTTCATTTGTAATGAATTAAATTAATATGTACATTTGAAGCCCTCTTTGTGGTTGTCTCTCCTAACCCCTCACCAATCCCATCCTTTTTTTATCTCCTTTCCAAGGAGGTTGCTATTTTAGTTTTATTGGCTGCTCAAGCAGATGTCAGGCAATGGGCTGGCTTAAAAAATGGGAATTTATTGTTTCGTGGTTTTGAGGCTAGGAAAAAGTCCAAATGATGGTGTCTTTCTGAAGAGTGGGGACCTCTGGGGCTGGCTGCCAGTGCCCTCAGTCTCCACGGTCATGTGGCAGTGCACGTGGCCTCTCCCTTTTCTTCCTTTCTGTTGACCTTTAGCTTCCGGCTGCTTCCTCTGGCTTTCTCTCTTTTATTCTGCTTATAAAGGACTCCAGTAATAGTATTAAGAAATCCTGACTGAGTTGGACCATGCCTTAGCTGAAGTAACCTCATCAAAATGTCCTACTTACAATGGATTCGTACCCAGAGGAATGGTTAAGTTTAAGAACATATTTTTTCTGGGGTACGTCATTGCCAGCCACCATAATTGCCATCGAATTGCCATTGGTATGTATTCTTCTTGCCAAAACTGTGTTCTTTGTACTATACACATGAATGTATCTATAATCAGCATGTAGTATTGTTACAGCCACACAAATGGTGCTCTTATCTGCAGTGTTTCTACTTTATTTTTGTAGTCTGCATTATGTTTTCTCTATTTAGCCATGTCAATATTTGTAGATCTAATCATTTACTTTAATTGCTGGGTATATAATATTCCGCTGCGTGACTGTAAGCCTTAGAGTTTTCCATTCTTTTGATATTACAGGCAGTGGTTCAGCTTGTGTTCTTATAGCTGACTGCATGTGCTCCTATGTGGCAGTTTCTCTAGGGTGCTGCTTCTCAAATCTGGTTGAACATTGGAATCCCCTGGAGTGTTTTAAAAATACTGATGTCCACGTCCCACTTCCTAGTAGGTCTTAATTTCACTGATCTGGGGTTCAGCTGGGCATCAGCATTTAAAAATAACTCTTCATGGGCGCATGGATGGTTCAGTGGTAGAATGCTCACCTTCTATGCTGGAGACCTTGGTTTGATTCCTGTACCGTGAATGCCCCACCCCCACCCCCAGCCCCCCAGAAACTCTTTAGGAAATTCAAATATGCGGCACTGTCTCAGAACCTTTGCTTTAGGCTGTGTTATGCAACATAGGAGCACTTCCACATGTGGCCATTTAAATTTGAATTAGTAAAGATCAAATTAAAAATTCAGCTCCTTAGCTGAATTTCAAATGTTGAATCAAGACACGTGACACAGGCATAGGTACAGAATATCCCCATCACAGCAGAAGGTTCTCCTGGGCTATGCTGCTCTAGGGTGTATACCTTGGGGACACATGTTGGGTGGGAGAACGAGCCACTGCAGCCATGCTAACTATTGCCACACTATTCTGTGATGTGGCATCATTAGTTTTCTGTTGCTATAACAAATTGCCACAGGTTTCATGGCTTAAAATAATACACATGTATTTCTTATAGTTCTGGCTATAAGGTTAGTGGTCTGACATGGATCTCACTGGATAAAAATCAAGGCCAGAGGTGCAGCTCCCCAGCAAGACAGGGCAGGTGAAGACAGGTCTCTGCACTTAAGGCCTGGACCAGGGATGGTGGTGTTTCCTGCAAATGTCATCAGAACATTGGACCTCAGAGGAGGCTGGCACCACAGGGGAGGAAATGAGCACTCACCGAGAGCCTACTGGCAGCTAAGGTCCAACCAGAGCTGTGGTGGGCACCAGCTTCAGACCACACAGTGGGCCAGCTGTCCTCATGGTTCTGCTCTTTGATAAACCCCTAATCTGGCCAGAGGTCACACCTGGTTCAAAGAGGAGGGCAGAGAATTCTAAATAGAGATGGTATCGTGGAGCCAGTTTTATCTAACTTCCTTCCCCAAACTCTACCCAGAACACAAGAGACAAAATGCACGGCTGGTAAGACAGCCCCAAAGCATGCAAGGAAGCATCCTTTCCAGGTGATGAAGAGGATGCTACAGGCAGACATGGTCTTCTGTGCCTCGTGTAAGAGTCACATCCTTGAAGGGTTCCCCCAAGCCCTAAGGAGGCTCTAGCATGCGGGGAGGAACAGGGAGAGGAATGAGGATGTCAGCTCAGTCCAATACCGCCAAGGCTGGGAGTGGAAGGAGAAAGGAGGCCTGGCCACTGGCCCAGCAGACTGCGTGCCTTTCTGTAAGCTCTAGGAAGGAATCTGTTTTCTTCTTTGGGTTGTTGACAGGATTCTGTTTCTTGTGATTGTAGCACTGAAGTCCCCACTGCCTTGCTGGCTGTCAGTTGTAGGTCAATCCCACCACTTTCTATGGCTCATGGTTCCTTTGGTGGTTTGAAACTATACTAACCCCAGAAAAACATCCTCTACTACCCAGTCTGTTCTTGTGGGTGTAAGCCATCATAAGTAGGACTTCTTGATGAGGCTACTTCAGCTAAGGTGTGACCCACCTCAATCAGAATGGGTTTTAGTCCTATTCCTAGTGTCTTTTATAAATGGAATGGAATTCAGATAGAGACACACAGAGAGAAAGCTATTATAACAAGAAGCTGAAATGACTGGAACCTGTCAGAAAAGGGAGAGACCAGCAGACACCACCATATGTCTTGCTATGAAATGGAGGAGCCAAGGATCACTGGCAGCTGGTCTTAGGGCAGAGATATGACCTTGATGATGCCTTGATTTGTACATTTTTCTGGCCTCAAAAGTATAAGCTAAAAAATTCCCACTATTTATGCCAAACCATTTCATGATGTTTGCTTGAGTAAACTAAATAACTAAAACAATCCCTTTTATTCTGTCTTCAGAGCTGGCAATATTCAGTCAAGCCCCTGTGCGCTTTGAGTCTCTCCTGATTTCAGCTGGGAAGGTTCTCTGCTTTTAAGGGTTCATGTGATCCAATCAGGTCCTACTACCTGGATCATTCAGAATCATCTCCCCATCTCAAAATCTGTACCCTTAATCACATCTACAAAGCTCCTTTTGCCCAGTCACAGGAAATTAGGGTTTACATTGTGAAGCCTGTTTCCCTAGTGGCTATGCCAATTTACATATCTCCATCGGTGTATGAGACTTAATTTTTATCCTCATAGTCACAGTCTACTTATAATTAGTAGTTGTTATAATTTTTGCCAATTTGGATATGCAGAGATATCACCTGATTATTAGTGAGAGCAATTAGTTCTTGATTCTTCAAGATGATTAAGTTTACCAGACGTGTTTGGTTGTCAGTGTTTTATATCATATTTCTCTGGGATTTCTGTTTCATTTGACTCTTAGATCTCCAGAAGTAGGGTGAGCTTTAGGTGGCCTTAATGATCAGGGATTCAATTCTTTTTCTCTGTAGTTCTCTTGGCTCTCTCCCTCTCCATAGCTTGGCTCTGGCCTCCTGCTGGCGAAGTGGCTGCAGCAGTTCCAGTCCTCATGTCCACACACTGCCTTGTCTGAGCCAGTGTTTTTGATTTTCTACTAGTTGGACCAACTTAGATCATGGCCTACTTGATGCGTTTCTATGGCTAGGACTGCCCTGTGCTCATCTTTGCCCAGGGCCCAGAGTGTGCCCATCCCTGCTGGGCAGAAGGGACTGTGCTGATTGGCTTACACCCCTGAGAGCATTCTGTGGAGCTGAGTGGGCTCAGTTCTCAGGACAGGCTGTCACACTGTGGAAAGGGGGAAATGGATGTTGGTGAGGTACCCTCCATGTCTGCAGAGAAGTATTTGCCAAATTCTTCTCTTTCTGAGAGTAATTTTTGTTTTCTGTAACGAATCTTCTTTACCTCTCTCTTAGCTGTATCCTCCGGAAAACTTGTGCTTCTGTTCCCTGCTGGTTGTTTTCTGATAATTACCCATCTTTGAATGGGGCTGACTCTGTGCTCAGTAGATGGGCTAACCTGGGGAGGCCAGGAGGGAGAGTGGTGGGAGGGCAAGTTTCCACTGGGTATGCTGACTGCATCTGCCTCCCCATGGTGTGGCCTAAGGCAAAGCCTGAGATGCTTGCCTCTCAGCCCAACCATCCTGGGCCCTGGTCCTCCTCCCTCCCCCCAACCCTGCACCCATTTGGCCGGACTCTTCACCCAGTGGCCAGGCCTTGGCTGTATTGGACTGAGTTGACATCCTCGTTCCTCTCCCTGCTCTTCCCTCCATGCTAGAGCCTCCTTAGGGCTTGGGGGAACACTTCAAGGATGTGACTCTTACACTAGGCACAGGAGACCATGTCTGCCTGTAGCATCCTCTTCATCACCTGGAAGGGATGCTTCCTTGCATGCTTTGGGGCTGTCTTACCAGCCGTGCATTTTGTCTCTTTTGTTCTGGATAGAGTTTGGGGAAGGAAGTTAGATAAAACTGGCTCTACGATACCATCTCTATTTAGAATTCTCTGCCCTCCTCTTTGAACCAGGTGTGACCTCTGGCCAGATTAGGGGTTTATCAAAGAGCAGAACCATGAGGACAGCTAGCCCACTGTGTGGTCTGAAGCTGGTGCCCACCACAGCTCTGGTTGGACCTTAGCTGTCAGTAGGCTCTCGGTGAGTGCTCATTTCCTCCCCTGTGGTGCCAGCCTCTTCTGAGGTCCAATGCTCTGATGACATTTGCAGGAAACACCACCATCCCTGGCCCAGACCTTAAGTGCAGGGACCTGTCTCCACCTGCCCTGCCTTGCTGGGGAGCTGCGCCTCTGGAAAGGTTTCTCACTCCAGGGTGGGCTGTGATGGTGAAGTTCACGTGCCTACTTGGCTTGATTAGAGTGTCCAGCAAGCACTGGCCTGATTGTGACTGTGAGGCTATTTCCTGAATTTAAATTACTAGTCTGTTAATTGTCTCTGGCTGATAACATCTGCAATCCACGAGGGAGGTTGCCCTCAGTGAGTCTCCTCACTCAGTCAGTTGGACGGTTTAAAGAGAGAACTGAAGACTTGAGCAGTCAGAAAGAAGAATTTCTCTCTCCTTCAGCCAGGCATCTCTTCAGAGGGGATTTATTACTCCTCATCATTGCAGTTCCCCACCTGTGGCTTCTTCTGGTCAATCCAGTGTTACCTTCATTGGGTTTCCAGCTTGCAGCCTGCCCTACAGAATTTGGATTTGCCAATCCCCATGGGTGCATGAGCCGATCCCTATTTACATATATTTACATATACACACATATACTTAGATGCATATCCTGTTCGTTCTGCTCTTTGGAGAACCCCAGTACATGGGGTTTCCTCCCTTTTCATCCCCTTCTCTCCTTTGTTTTATCCAACTGTTTGCGAAGGGGTGATGTTTTACCCTGGAGTAGAGAAGAGGTGGTAGCGGTGGCGATAGGGGTGCCAGTAGAGAAGAAGCAAGCCCCACTGAGCTACTTTGGGGGTCCGCCCACAGAGGAGGCCCCAGGATGGAGGGAGAGGAGTGAAGCGGCTTCCTGGCCTGTGATGGTTTGGATCTGTGTACCCCAGAAAAACAGGATCTTCAACTCAATTCATTCCTGTGGGTGTGGACTCACTGTAAGGGGGGAACTTCAATGAGGTTACTTCAGTTAAGGTATGGCTTACCTCAATCAGGATGGGTCTTAATCCTATTACTGGAGTCCTTTTAAGTGGAATGAATTCAGACATGAGAGAGAGGAAGCCACAGAGGCAAGAAGCTGAAAGCAACAAAATCCAAAAAGCAAGGGGAGACCAGCAGAGGTCGCCACGTGACAGAGGAGCCAAGGATTGCCAGCAGCTGGTCTGTGGAAAGAAAGCATCCCCTTGATGGTGTCTTAATTTGGGCATTTTCCTGGCTTCAGAACCATGAGTGAATAAATTCCCATTGTTTAACCTGACCCATTTCAAGGATTTTGCTTTGAATAGCCAGTAAGCTAACACATGACCTCTCTCCATGGCAGCCTCTTCCACCCAGGTCTTCCTTGAGTCATGTAATGGGTTCGATGCTCTTAGTTTTCATCTTTTTCTCTGTCTTCCTCGTTGATATTTAGGGGAGGGAAACTAAGGTGAGACTGTATCTGGGATGCTTTGCAAAACCTGAATCTTCCTAACTTTTTAAACTTTATGGTGGACAGCCATGCCAGGTGAGGTTTAATTCACACCACCAGTATTCTCTCTCCAGCCAGGTCCCTCCCCTGAGCTCCAGACATCTATCGCTGACCACCTCCCTGGCCTCTGCCAGGGTAAACATTGTGAACTCAGCATTCTAAGACCAAACTCCTATGCTCTTCTCCCACATGCTCCCCCCCATATTCTCCTCCATGCAGTTCCTGGCAACCCCCCCACTTCCAGATGCTCACACCTAGGAGCTCAGTGTCTCCTTCTCTGACTGTCCACTTCTGATCCAGCAGCAAAGCTGTTCTGGCTTTACTCCTCACCTGCATCCACAGTGCAGCTCACCACTCTCCCTGCAGCCATCTTGATTGGGTTTTCTGAGTAGCCTCCTAGCACTACCCCTGTTCCCACTTTCCACCCTTGTCCCCCAGCATGGTGCTCTCAGCACAGAACCCCGATTGGATCACCCCCATCCGCGCACCCACCCAGTACCTCCCAGGGGCTCTCCATGCTGCTGTGTGTTCAAGCCCAGTGCCCCATGGTGGTCTTCAGGGCTCTACATGCCCCCCCCACCTCTGTGACCCATTGTCCTGCTCTTTCAGCTCTACCCACACTGCCCCTCACTCTGTTCCTTGGAGCTCCCCAGGCACACTCCAAGCCTTTGCCAGGTGGTTCCTTCTGGCTGCAGCGCTTTCCTCCTCTAGCCCCGTAACACTCCAGGCTTTTTAACAGGCTGCATAGCTGAGACATTGTTGTGATTGCTTTTTATCTGCTGTGGCTCCCCTCACTCACATGCACACTCTCTGGAGGCAGGGATTTCTGTCATTTTGTTTCCTCTTGTGTCCCCAGCCCAGTGCCTGGTGAGTCGTGGGTACTCAGTAAATGTAGCGGGAAGAACCAGAGGGTCAGCGCTGAAATAAAACCCTGCAGGGTTTAATCTGATACACATTTAACGAGAAACATGGTTAGTGCTGTGATAGAGGTTTATTAATCAAGGCCGATCGCGTTTCTCCAGTTAGTGTAGCCACATAGTTCAGTTGTTTGTTGTTGTTATTCTCAGTTTGCTAGTATGAAATTTATAAATGGCTTGATGCCAATAGCTGAAGAGGTGACTCTAAAGACGAGGGTAGCGCCTAGGTTTGCAGCCACTTCCCACCCCTCAGTGCACACACTTCCCTGCCAACCCTCTGTTCAGTGCTGGGGCGTCCCTGGGGGCCTGGCTCCAGGGCTCTGTGGCAGGCAGAGCTGCTTTGTCCAGGCAGTAGACACCGCAGCTTCCCTCCTAGGGGGAGAAGCCAGACACTTCTGATTAACCCCTTCTTCAAGCAGAGTGCCTTGAGGGTAAACGTTCATATTAAGGTCAAATTTTTTAAAAAGTATCTCCATGTAGGTCTATCTATCTGTCTGTATATCTATCTAATCTATCTATCTTTTTGAAAGTAGAGCTCTTAGGATAGAGGACTTAGGGAGTTTGAAATGTTTGACAGATTTTTTATTCTCAGGTCTCAGCCAGGTACATACCCATCTCCTTCCTGCGGCAGCTGGCTCATCCATGTGGAGCGGGTGTGACTACAGGGGGATGCCTCCCAGAACCGAGCAAGGGGCATTAGTGAGACCTAAAATAGATATCACTTGCTCATCAGTGGTATCGAGGGGTAACTATTCACATGCAGATGTTTCGTTTTCATGGCTTTTTCATCTGCAGCCTGAGAAGCTTGTCTGACCCTCTCGGATCGCTAATCTTTTCCTTTTAACTGATTTTTTTTTTAAAGTAAAAAATGCTTCCTTTATTACATAAAGCCATATGACTACTCCTAAGTTCATCTTGTTAATTGATTTTATGTTGCTGGTTGGTGGAGCCAGGATGGGGGTCCTGAGCCCGCGGGATCCCAGGAAGACCCCTGTGTGCTCACTGGCATGGACCATCTGTGATGCCCTGTGACGTCTCACCTGCATAGGCTGGTGCTGCAGGGCTCCCGTCCTCTAAAATTGCAGGCTGTCCTTTCGGTATTCTCTCATCTCCTCAACTGCCCTTCTGGGGACCACCGACACACAGTTCCCTTTTGCAGGATGACCTGATAACATAGCCGGGCTTCCTTATTGGCTGTGTTATAGTGACCCCATTCAGTTGCTACTGTGCATCGTCTCGTTTGGTGGCTATAATAATTTACTGTTGGATGTGACATCACCAACTATTTTTAGCTTTCATCGTTAACGTTGAAGTGTCACTATAAATTTACCTGACAGTGATTCTGGCGGCTTGGCTGACTTATGATCCTTTCCTCTTTATTAAAAAGGTTTGTAAATGGGGATCTGTCACCTCCCTCCAGAGGACCAGCCTGGGGGTGGTGAGGCAGAGTTCCGGTCCCACCCACCTTGTCTGGTGTCTTGCCACGCAGTCAGGATCTGTTGAAGCATCCGGTAGGTTGGCTTATGATTATTCAAGGCTTCAGGAAGTCCTTTCTTAATTGTTAATTCCAGAAATTCCTATTAAGAGGCTAAAAACATTTCTTGCCAAGATTCCGGAGAAGGCCTTAAAAAAAAGGCTGGTTTTCATGTTTACCAAATAATTCTCTCGAGAGATCACTCCTTCAGAGGAAATTAGGAGCACGGAGTCCCAGTTCAGACTGTGGGCGACACTGTCGTGCTCCTCAACCTTGTAGAAGGATCTGGTGACTGGCCATCCTTTTCCAGCCACCTGCATAGGTCCATAATTTCCTTTTTTATTCTCCACTCCTTACTCTTTTAGTGCATGCTGGCATTTGAAGAATAGCCGTTTTAGCAGATAGGTGATTTTGAGTTGACAGAAGACACCCGTGGGAGTTGTTCTGAAAATGTAGGTGCATTTTGCTTAGTTACTGAAGAAATGGTGACAAGAAATAGGTTAAAATTGAGAATTTTTGTGGACAGAGAGCCACAGGGGCTGTGGAGGAAAGAAAAGGTGTGAAAGCCCGTGGAGGGGGTGCATGAAGGAAAGCGGGCAGTGGAGAGTGTGGCAGGGAGACATGGGTCCATGAGCTGGAGACTCAGGGGGCATCTCAGAGTGAGCACGTTCATAACGGAGCCCCCAGCCTCCTCCCCAGCTCGGCTCCACCTGAGGGCGTCCTGCCCTGTCAGTGTCAGTGCCATTCTTTCCCAGGCTAGACACTTGCACATCATCCATATTCACGCCGCACATCAACTCCTTAGCACATCCCCCTGGAACTACCTTAGGTAGACATCAGAAGGCTGCCATTTACCTGTCGCTTTCCTCTACTGTCACCACAGGTGCAAGCCACCACCGTCTCTTCTGCATGGCTGCAGTAGCCTCCTCGCTGCTCGCGTGCTCCTGCTCAGCAGCCCCAGATGTAGAGCAGATGGCATCGTTCCTCTGTTTCTCACCTCTCTTTGCGTGATGGAGGCCTGTGCCGTCTGCTTTCAGCCCCTGCCTCTGACCTCTGGTCTCGCTCTGCTTCGTCATTCTGTTCTGACCTTGAAGCACACAGGCCTCTCCAGGCGCTTCCTTTATACCACTCACACTCCTGACCCCAGTGCTTTTGCACTGGCCTTTCAGGCTCCCTCTTTCCCCAGATGTTCTCAGGTGCCCTCCTTCCCTCCCTCCCTCTCACTCTTGAGCTTTCCCTCTCTCACCATCTTCAGCACTTTCCTCAAAAGCCACCTTCTCAATGAGAACAATCCTGACTGCTCTATTTAAACCTAGGTCTTCCTCCATCTTTTACAATTCCCCTTTTGAAGCTTTATTGTATTCCCCATTGCACTCATCTCTCTCTTATGGGTTTCATTTACTTACTTAGGAGGTCTCCCCACGAGGGTGAGAGTGCTGATTGTTTTGTTCACTAATGTCTAGAGCATGGGGCACAGATTAATTAGGCACTTCATACATATTTACTAGATATCTGAAGGTGCCCTGAATCTCAGCACAGCCCCACCGCAGCGTCAAAGACGTGAGACTCAGATGCTCCTAGTGAGGTGTGCTAAATCCTTAAGCTGAAGATTTGCATTCAGGTAGGAAGGGCTCTCTGTGGAAGTAAGGAGGACAGACAGGAGGGTTCTAGAAGGTGCTGTCATTTATTCATTTGTTTTTAAACTGGAGCAAATCACCACAGATGGTGGACGAATGAGTGTTGTAAAAGTCTTGCTAAAATGAGAAGATTTGCCCATTGACCCCATGTGCCTTATGGTTGTGCCATACAGTTGCCCTGATTGCATCGCATGGGGTATATATATCAGTATCATGTGTATGTCTCCCTTCTCTATGGACAAGGTTAGGAGGGGCCACACCTCCAGAAATAAAGGGGTTCTGAAGACCTGGCTTTTGCAGAGGGAGAAACCCCATATTCTTTTGCTTCTTATTTGATGGAAATGCAGATCAATGATTTCAAACTGGTTTATGTGGATCCTTAAGGTTTTTTTTTTTCTTTTTAACTTCTTTTCAAGTTGAGCACTTCAACTTTTAGCAGTCTTATAGTTTGATGTTCACCCTGACCCTTTGCCAAAACAAAGGTGTTTTTGTTTTTTTTTTGCTTGTTTTGTTTTGGCAAAGGGTCCTGTGGCCTGTGGCTTTAGGATGAGTCTAGCTGACTTTATCAGTATGGCCCCTTCACTGCTGAGGAACCCAAAGCCAATGGCCCTCTTTACTCCTGAGATTCTTTATTTTGCAATTTTAAAAGGTCAGGGAGAGCATATATGAAAAAAGGCAATGAATGGAAAGTAGCTTTTCTTTAAAGCTCAATCCTTAAGGCAAAGGCATCACACAAAAGGAAGTGTTTAAAGAGGGATTTAAAAAGAAAATCTCACAGCAGATGAAAAGAGGTTGACTTCTTAAAGAACTTGAGGAATCCCCAAGAAAGAATCCTTGAGTGAATATTCCCTGTAGCATTTATAAAACATTGGCAGCTCACAATTTATGTATGAAGCTTCAGCAGTACAGTGCTTGGTTTAAAGCACTGAGAGTGAACTGATGGCTTGGGTGTATGTTAGAGCGGGAGAGCAGGGGAATTTCTTGCCTGGGTCTGGCTATCTGAGTTTGCTTGTGTCCTTTCCTAAGTGAAGAATGTTTCCATCTCTCTCTTTCTCGATTAAAGTAGTCAGTATAGTCTTGTTAGGTATTCCATATTTATTGATTCCAAGAGAGATCATGGCTTTAGGGAGCCTGAAACATATGTAGTTCGGAGTGGGGGATGCTGTTTTTATGAAAAGTACTATAAAACTATAAATACAAACAAGCTAGAGCCTTTCCCACGGGTGTAGATGTTTCCTGGACATTTGGGAAGCCCCAAAGTTTAAGCTGTATAAGTTTCATGCTAACTCTAACTGGTTCATTTGTTTTTTTTTTCTTTTTTTCTCTTTAAAGTAATTTTACTTTTTATTTTTCTAATCTTAGCAGTAGTATGGTTCACTGTAGAAAATTTAGAAACTGTAGATGAGAAAAATAAAAACCCTGTCCATAATATGATAGCTCTGAAATAATCACTGTTAATATTTTAGTAGGTGTATTGACTTTCTAGGGCTCTTGGAACAAAGTATCACAAACTAGGTGGCTTAAAACAACAGAACATTATTGTCACATGGTTCTAGAGACCAGAAATCCAAAATCAAGGTCTTGCAGGTCTGAGTTCCCTCTGAAACCTGTAGGGGAGACTCTTTCCTTGCCTCTTCCAGCTCTGGTGTTGGCTGTAGTCGTTAGCATTCCTGGGCTGGTAGATGTACCCCTCTAGTCTCTGGCTTTTCCTTCTTTTTGGTCACATATGTTTTTGGTGTCACATCCAAGAAACTGTTGCTCAATGCAAGGTCTTGCAGGTTTACACCTATGTTTTCTTCCAAGAGTTTTATAGTTTTAGCTCTTATATTTAAGCTTTTGATCCATTTTGAGTTCATTTTTGGGTTAGGGGGGTCTGTGATTGTTTGAAGCTACATGAACCCCAGAAAAACATGTTCTTAAATCTAATCCATTACAATGGGTTTGCAAGTAGGACTTTTTGATAAGGCTCCATCAGTTAAGGTGTGTCCTACCATAATCAGGATGGGTCTTAATGCTATTACCGGAGTCCTCTGTAGGGGAATGAAATTCAGACTGAGAGAGAAAGGCACAGGAATCAAAAAGCTTAAGCAGAACCTGGAAGATAAGGAAGAGACAAGGAGATGCTGCCATGTGTCTTACTATGGCATGTAGTGAGACACTCTCCCTGCATGTTGGGACACACTTTGAGCACTCAGTCAGGCAGTTTACAACTCTGCCTTGACCTTCATTCTTGGTTTCACAGAGCCTCAAGTCAGCCCAAGATGAGAACGTAGGGCCTTCTTAGTCTTTCCCGAGCATGATCACAGTTCTGTGCATGCAGTGGATATCTAGATTTCCAAGAATAGCTTTGCCAGTGTGAGAATATTACGTATCACAGAAAAGCCATGTTTTAATCCTGATCCAGTTTTGTGGGAGCAGCTATTTCTTTTAACCCTGATTCAACACTGTAGGTTGGAATCTTTTGATTAGACCATCTCCATGGAGATGTGATGCGACCAGTTGAGGGTGTGACCTTTTGATTAGATGGAGATGTGACTCAACCCATTTCAGGTAGGTCTTGATTAGTTTACTGGAATCCTTTAAAAGAGGAAACACACTGGAGAGAGCCAGAAATGACAGAGCCAATAGAAACTTCAGAGCAGAGCTGATACTGATGCTGGTGCTTGGAGAACAGAGACACAGATGTTTGGAGATGCTTGGAACCCAGCAGACGTTGCCATGAGTTGTTAAGCAATCTAAAACTTGGAGAGAGCCAAGGGAAGCCGAGAGATGAAAGCCATCCTTGGAGAAGCAAAATGAGGAACCCCCATTGGAACAGAGGCTGAAAGCAATGGAGCCCAGAACAAGAGACCAGCAGATGCCAGCCACTTGACTACCCCTCTGATAGAGGTGTTCCAGACCCAGTGACCCTCCTTAATTAAGGTATCTTTCCCTGGATGCCTTCACTGGGACATTTTTATAGGCTTAGGACTATAAGCTGCAATTTATTAAATTCCACCTTTAAAAAACCTTTCCAGTTCTGATATTACATTCCAGCAGCTTCCAAACTAGAACAATAGCCTCTCTTCCTGAATTTTTTGGTTAGTCTATTGTTTGTCCAAATTGTTATGTGTCATCTTGGGCAGCAGGTAATAGAATATTTATCTGGAAATTTTTTTGAAAAATCCCCCCTCCACCCCCAAGTTTGCAGCTTTAGTGCTGGGTGAGTTCTTAGGTGAAATAGGAATAAGTCTTTTGAGCTAGGTTTCAAGGAAACCATCAGACAAGTCAAAACAACTAGACACTTTTCTTTGTGACTCACGTCTGTTGTGCTCCCTGTGGTCCTAGGAATGTGGGCTGGGATTTTCAAGGCTACTGGGGAGCAGGATGTGGAGCTAGAATACGAAAAATGCCACAAACCTTGCTGTTCTTACTGAGAATTGGCTGTTTTTCTTGAATAACTGCTTCTTGTGTGACTGCAAGCCTATGGTTAATTTTTCAGAGTACTTAAAAAGCTGTACCTGATGGTTTTTGTCAGTTTTTCATTGCTTTTATGGAGCAGTAAAGTTTTTCCATCCCTTCAGAATTTTCACTGATGTTACTTCTTAAAATTTTTATTTTTATTACTAATAATCTAGGAAAGTTTCTTTTAGCATATTTAAGATTGTCATAAAGTTTGAAATCATCCATCAAGTTTCTTTCCTGGATGAATAATAAAATTTCAGGATGTTTCAAATATTCTCATTGATGCACTAATTTTAAATACTCCCTTGTCCTTCTGGTTTTAGGAACTTTTACTGGCTATCAGAAACTCAACTGGCAACTGCCAAGACCACAGTAACTCAGTCAATTCAATTCTGACTTTCCCCAGAGGCACCAGCCGCAAGGTCAGGGCCCAGGTCACCATCATTTTTGGCCAACTGGTTACAAATTTGGAGGTCTCTACCACACCCTTGGATTTGATAATTCACTAGAAGAAATCACAGAACTTACTGAAAATGCTGTATTTAGGATTATGTTTTTTTTTTTTTTTTCAGGTAGAAGTCTTTTTTCCCTTTTAATCAAGTGCTTAATTCATACCATTTTCTCTCTTGGCTGTTACTCTGGTTAACAGTAGGTCCCACCTCTTAAGAACGTTGTATCTGAACTGGCTGAGACAGAACCAGTGTCAACCCAGGTCCCAAACCAGGGCTTTCAGAATAACAAGAAACAGTGATAACCAGCCTTTCCCTTCACTTAGAAAGAGATTGTGAGTCAGAGTAAAAAATCTCTACTTCCAAATGTATAAAATCTAGAGTTCAATGCAAAAATGGAAACCAAAATGTATCAGGAATGAAGTATATAATAACCTCACAGTACCTCCTCATCTACAAAAGGTCAAAATGGCTTGTGAAAAATAAATATCTGATAATCTGATCTTTTCAATTAGAATTGGCCCCACTCTGGCAATTTTAAAGGAAGGTGTTTGTTTCCTAAACAAATGCACTAAAAGGGATACAGTGGGTCAGAATAAATCAACTCACACACAAGAAATACTCCTGTGTAATGATTTTTGGTTGCTGACGGTATTCGGCACAAAGTGGTAAGATTCGGGGCAATCTGAGAAAAGAGAATCCCAAAGTGGCAGCGGCATTTGCTGATAAGTTTACGTGGGACGCACATGCATAAAACCCCCAAGAGCTCAATCATCAAAATAAGTTATTTTGTACATTACAGTGCATGGAACAACAAAAGGAAAGACACTTTGTTGGCAAGCAACCGAAAGGCATCTTGCAAAAGGTCCATCTTGATCTGAAAAAGAAGGACCGGAGCCCAGGGCCTGTGGCCTTCATTAGCTTAACCCCCCCTCTTCTTTGGTTGCGGTGGCCCCAGTGGGAGCTGTTTCTTCTAAACCACCTGGCTTCTTCTCTTCCTCTTCCTCCTCATCCTCCTGGGGGTAGATCCGGATATTTCTGCATGTATTCCTGCATGGTCCGGAACTGGCCTACACAGTCTGACCCCTTGACATCCTCTGTGCTGTAGTGGAAGCAGGAAAAGTCTGACTTGAACTGTTCCCCACAGGGGCCACTGGCCATTCCCCCAAGGTATGGACAGTTCCAGTTAATGTCTCCGTTTGGCAGTATCAATCCATGCTCCTCGTATGGATCGTTAGGGTCATCAGCCACCAGCTCTGCACTGCTGGGAGTTTTATGGTCTTCTTTGGTCACAAATATGATTCAATCCTTCCCTTCCTGACTGCAGTAGGACATCGCTTCTACCCGGCGCTCAGACCTTGCAGCAACAGCAGTGGCGGTGGCGGCTACTCCACGCCGTGACCTCTCCTCAAGCTGAGCGCGCAGATCAGGATTATGGTTTTATTATAGTAAAAGGATACGAAGAAGGAGCCAAAAGAAAGAGACACATATATCGAAATCTGAGAAGGTCTCAAATGCAAGCTTCCATGTCCTCTCCAGGTGCAGGTAGAATGTATCACCCTCCCGGTGCAGACATGTGCCTTCTCAATCATGGAAGCTCCCTGAAGCTTCAAGTGCCTGAGAGCTTATATGGAGTCTCCTTATGCAGGCATGGTCAATGGAATCATTATGCATGTAGTTGAACTCAATTTGCAGCCCCCCATTCATTCCCAGAGATTGGGGAGGTGGGCTGATGTGGGCTGATGTGACATGGCTCAGAGTTCCAATACCCTGATCACATGGTTCTTTCTCATGTGGGCAACCCAGCTTGCTGTCACTCCAAGACTGTTGGTGCGGTTCTGGGCCCACCCCTGGAGCTATCAGGTGTGGTCCTGGTCCACCATGAAGAACAGAAGGCACAGCTATCCCAGGACAACCCAGATATTGGAAGGTTGCTTCCCCAGGTCCTAGGAACAAAGACCAGCCAAGCTTTTCATTATGTTGTAGCATTAAAGGACATGTTTTATTGTGTTTGATCACTGGCCTTGTACCTGCATTTTGCTACACTGGGTGAGTCGGCATGGAGGGAGAGCAGGACTACTCCAGTCCTCAGAGGGCAGCTAGCTACCATCTGACTTTTCCAAAGTGGCTGCGTCACTTTGAGCCCCATCACTCATTTGATCCTGAACCAGCTTAACTTTTCTCTAGAATCCAAAAAGCTCATGAACAACTCAAACCCTGAAGTAAGCTGGACTGGGGGGAAGTTGGAATAGGAAGGCATAGTGATCTTAAATGATTCTGTGAAGTCAGTTAGTACTTAATTTTGCAAAGTCTACACAATTATATGGCCACGTGACCCCCATGAGAAGCCAGGTCCCTGGAAGGGATCTACATAAATGAGGGGAGCACGAAACTTACACTTCTTTAGCTTCCCAGCAAATCTGCCTCAGGGTTTTTTTCATCATTTTAATTTTTTTATGAACTTCAGCTTATTTCCACATGTTATTTGCCATTGGGATTTCTTCTTCATTAAATTACTTGTTCATATCCCTTGTCCATTTTTCTATTGGTTAATTTGCTTTTTTCTTATTAATTTGTGGAGTCTATATGTTGTGAATACTTTTTATCCACATATCTTCTGGAGTCTAGAGTGTCACTCGACTTATAAATTGATAGAAGTGACGCTCTAGACTCTAGGAAAGATGAAACTCCTGTAAAGGAGTTTTAAATTTTTGCATAGTTAAATATGCAAAATTTTGTTGTGTTTAAACATGTAAAATTCTTAATGCTTTCTGTCTTATTTACGAAATCTTTCCATACCCTGATATAATAAAGAAACTCTCTTCGTTTCTTCTAAAAGAAGAATATTAAATTATATTTTACATGTTTAATATAAATTACTAACATAAATATATATATTTATAATAAATATAAATACAAAATAAATATATTATAAATTATCATATATATTTTATATAATGTAATTATAAATTATTTATTTAATATATTCCACTTTTGTCAAATATTAAGCTGCTACACATATATGATCTTTTGGTCTTTTTATGAATTATAAAACCTGTATCCCAGTGTTATAATTACTATAGCTTTATAATAAGTTTAAATTTTTCCCAGGGCAATTTTTCTTTTATCTTTTTAAAGTTTTTTTTCTTTCTTTTATTTATTCTTTTTCACATGGGTAGGCACCAGGAATTGAACCTGGGTCTCTGGCATGGCAGGCGAGAACTCTGCCACTGAGCCACCATGCCCTGCCCAGGTTTTCTTCTTTTTAATGTAGTTTTATTGAGATGCAGTCACATACCAGTTCATCTAAAGTATACAGTCGGTGGCTCTTTGTATCATCACACGGTTGTGTGGTCATCACCACAACCAATTTGCAAACATTTTTATTACTTCAGGAAGCAAAAAAAACGAAAGAAGAAAAAAGAACACCAAAAACATCCCATGCCCCTTATCCCCCTATCATTGGTCTCTAGCTCTAGCATTGGTGTGGTACATTTGTCACTGTTGATCACAGAATGTTAAGATTGTACTGTTAACAACAGCCCTCAGTTTGCAGTGGGTGCATTTTCCCCACAGATCACCTTATTATTAACGCCTTGTAATAGTTCGTACATTTGCTCTAGTCCAGGGAGGAAATATTTAGTATTTGTAGTGTTAATCAGAGTCATCAACCACAAGATGTACTGAGTTATACATTCTCATGTTTTAACCCCTGGTTTTCCTTCTGATGACATATGTGACTCTAAACTTCCCTTTTCTACCACATTAACACACCATCAGCACTGTTCATTATACTCACACTAATGTGCTATCATTACCTCTGCCCATTTCCACTCATTTAAATTCACCCTAGTTGAAAATTCTGCACAACTTTAAGAACCACTTCCCATTCTCTAGCCTCATTCTATCTCCTGGTAATTTATTTTCTAGATTCTATGTCCATGAGTTAACATAGTGTAATTAGTTCCTATTGATGAGATCATACAATAATTGTCCTCTTCACTCAATATCCTCACAGTTCATCAGTATTGTCATGTGCTTCAGGACTTCATTCCTTCTCACTGCTGAATAATATTCCATTGAGGGAATATACCACAGTTTGCTCATCCATTCATCTATGGATAGGCACTTGGGATGTTTCCATCTTTAGGCAATTGTGAATAATGCCACTAGGAACGGTGTGGAAAGGAATTTGTTTATCAATTAATGGAATCGTCTGAATATTTCTTTTAGCTTGACGACTGATGTGTTTGCATGTATGTTAAGCTTTTTTTTTTGAAGCAAACGATAAGCCATTAAAAAGTGTATGTGCACACATGTGCATGGTGCACATGTTTACTTTTAGCTGGTGGTGTCCGTGTTCGGTGCACAGCACGTGTACAGTGTACGCTTACATTCCTAACTGTGTGATCTGATACTTAGGGGCAAAAGTTGAATTTTCATGCAGCCATGCTCCTAGTCGCTGGTCCCCGGCCTCCTGTGGCCTTGGCAGTGTGGACAGACTTACTCTCATTAGGGACTGGGCTGCCCCAGGAAGAGTTTGGCTGCCCATGTGCAGATCTTGACAGGGACCCTCAGATCCACTTGGAATCCGTGCAGAGGCACACAGATGAGGGGGGGATGGGGTGTTTTTAACTAATATTTAACTAAATATTCTAATTACCAGGCATGATGCTCGACTGTGTCCAACTCTCAAAGGAGCATGCTTGTGGCCAGCCTGCATTATAACAAATTAAAGCATCTTTACGATCTTACATTTTGTTCCCCCGTGTTCCTTCTGAGTTTTGATGTTCTGGGAAAACCCTAATCCTCCCTGCCATGCTATACATGGCGCCTCAGGTATGCAGTGTTCTGTCCTACCAGAGTTTCAGGATTGTGAAGAAGGGACGGGGTGGCAGGGACATTATAGCATGACCTCCTTTATATGAGGAATCGCAGGGTTCATAACAGTTGGTGTTCAGAATATAGCTGAATTTACATTTTCCAATAATTTCCTAAAATCACTTATTTTGTAGTTATTTTAAAAGCATCATGGTCAGCCGTAAGTGGGGACAGAATGTGGGACCCGTTCATTAATCAATTCAGGGGAAAACTGTCGCTATCCTAGGCAAAAGAAAATATTTTCCAGGACTAAATTACATGATTTATGAAATAAGATTAAGGAACTGCTTCTCAATTTATGGTCTGGTCCTTGCCTTCAACCTCCAGGGTGTATTTAACCTGGCTGTGTGAAGCAGATACTGTAGCGCTTTTCATCTTTATGCCTAATAAATGGTTACTCTAGAATTTTTCATTAGATTACAGGAGGTGTTATAGGATTGCACGGTTTAATCACAGTAAGCTCAGATGTGCAGAGAACAAGTGCTTCCCGTTGTTTTTAGGCATAGCTATTCTATCTTCTGCGTGAAACTTGTATCAGCTGGAGATTGGGGGGTAATTGTTTTAATTCAGCTTGATTTAATTCGAACAGATCTCGTAGGGCCACACCACTCAAAGTGTGTCCTGCAGGCTAGCAGTCGCAGCATCCGTTTGAGCCCGTCAGCAATGCAGCGTCCCAGGCCCCACTCAGGACTTGGTGAATCAGAATCAGGATCTGCATTTTCACCACGTCCCCAGGGGACTCCTTGGCAGGCTTCCCTTTGAAAAGCACAGCTGTGGGTACTGCTGAGCTGCTCAGACTTCTCTTTTTCCACCTCTCTATCGGGCTTCTCTCTGGAATGGGATCAGGTTGTGGGGGGAACAGTCGGAACAGTGGGTGAGGAGCGGGGTCCTGGGGCACGTTGCCCTGCTGCCCGCTCTGGAGTCTCTGGTTGGTGCAGCCTGTGCTTCTGCTCTCACCGGCACTTAGGGTCTGGAAGTTCTCGCTGGTGACCCAGCTTTTAAAAAATTTTTAAATTAATTTTTATTTTTAGAGAAGTTGTAGGTTTACAGAAAAATCGTGCAGAAAATAGAGTTCCCATGCAGCCCTGTCCCCTCACCACAGTTTTCCTGATTATTAACACTGTGCATTAATGTGGTCTCTTTTTTACAGTTGATGAAACATTATTCTAATTATACTAATAGTTGTAGGCCATGGCTTACATTAGGGTTCACTGCGTTGTATTTTTAAAAAAGAATAAAAAGTTCTTTTTTTAGAATTTTTATTCTAGTAACATAATACATCATAAAATTTTCCCTTTTAACCACATTCAAATGTATATTTCAGTGGTATATCCATTGACTATACCACCCATTACCAAAACTTTTCCATCACCCCAAATGGAAACTCTCTACCAATAACGCGTTCACTCCCCATTCCCTACACTCGTCCAGCCCCTGGTAACACTGTATTCTACTTTCTGACTATGAATTTGCTTATTTTTACTATTTCATTTCAGTGAGATCATACAGTATTTGTCCTTGATGTCTTCAAGGTTTATCCATGCTGTCGCATGCATCAGAACTTCACTCCTTCTCACTGTTGAATAATATTCCATCGTTTGTATATACCATATTTTGTTTATCCATTCATCGGTTGATGATACTTGGGTTGCTTCCATCTTTTGTCAACTGTGAATAATGCCACTATGAACATTGGAATGCAAATATCTGAGTCCCTGTTTTCAGTTCTTTTGGGTATATACCTAGAAGTGGGATTTCTGGGTCTTATGGTAACTCTCTACTTTTTGAGGAATCTCAAAACTGTCTTCCACCGCAGCTGTACCATTTTACTTTCCGGCCAAAGATGAATAAGTGTTCCTATTTCTCCACATCCTCTCCAACATTTGTTGCTTTGTTTCATTAATAGTTGCCATTATAATGAGTGTGAAATGCTATGTCATTCCTATCTGCAGGAACTTAAATGTTCTGTCTATTCCCTATGAAATAGACATCTCCCCTTGTCTTGTGTCTTAAAGCTGGTAATCCTTTGTCCCAGGCAGTTTTGACTTAATTGATTCTTACCCTATTTAATTGTCTGTAAACTGCTTCTCCCTGCGGGGCAAGTTCTGGGAGGGCGAGGAGAAGAATTTGCTGGCTCAGTCTTTAGGCTGCCACCTTATGGTTTGGCAGAGACATGCAGGTGCCCCACTGTGCTCATAGTGGTTGCTTTGCTCCTTCCAGAGCAGGGGCGGGGACCCCCCAGTGGAGGCTCCAGGCCACACTGGGAACGGGTGGTGGAGGGGCCACTGAGGGCGCCAGGAGCTTTTCCTACTGGTTTTTTTTCTTTGTATGCTGTATGGTGGGGGTCACATTTCATTCTTTTTCCATGTGAGCATTTCCTTATTGCAGCACCATTTGTTGAATTTTTTGCTTTGGTTTGTTTTGGGGACGTGCATGGGCCGGGAATAGAACCAGGGTCTCTTGCGTGGCGGGTGAGAATTCTACCGCTGAATTACCCTCTCACCCCCTTTTCCCTAGTATTTTTTAAAAAGTAATCAATTTTATTTGTTTTTAATTGTGGTAAGCCACACATAATAAAAATCATTTAACCGTTTTAAGTGGACAATTCTTAGACATCAAATACACTGACTATATACTGAGTAACTTTGACCACTGTTTATCCACTCTGTTTTCTTCATCTCAAACTAAAAACTCATTCTCATTTAGCGGTAGCTCCCGTCTCCCTCCCCTTACTACTGGTAACTATTATTCTGCTTTCTGGCTCTCTAAATTTGCTTATTCTAAGCATTGCATATAAGAGAAACCATAAATGCTTTTTCTTTCGTGTCTGGATTATTTCAGTCCCGCTGATGTCTTCAAGGCTCATCTGTGTTATAGTATGTACCAGCACTTTATTTCCTTCACAGCTGAGTGACATTCCATCGTGTATATATCTATGCCACATTTTGTTTATCCACTCATCTGTTGATAAGTCCGTGGGTTCCTTCTATCTTTTAGCAATTGTGAATAAGGCTGCTCTGAACATTAGTGTACAAATATCTGTCCAAGTACTTGCTTTCAGTTCTTTGGAAATTGAAATTGTAATTCTGTGAATGGAATTACCAGGTCATAGGGTAATTCTGCGTTTAGCTTTCTGAGAAACTGCCAAACGGTTTTCTGCGGTGGTTACACCATTCTACGTTCCCGCCATGCTGTACAAGCATTCCGATTTCTGTGCAGTTGAGGGATGGATTGGGGTGGGGGAAATGGTTGCTGTAAAATTCACTATTATTTACTACAGTTTACCAGGCTTTTCCTCCAGCTCTTCCCTGGATTCTGCCCAATGTTCCAGTAGACTCCAGAGTTCCAAAATAATTGCTTCCAGTGGTTCCAGCCAGCTCAGTAGTTGTTTTGGTGGAACGACTGAATCCTGGTGATCGCTCTGCTATCTTTCCACCATCCTTCCCCTCTCTTACGATTTTTAAAGTTGTTTTCTTGATTTGCTTTTTGCCCTTTTACTGCAACCTTTTAGCCGTTTTCGGATAGTTTTTACTGGTTGTTCAAAGATTGGGCGGGGGACTGTACCCTGGAGTGTCCTACTCCGCCGTCTTGGTTGATTGGAAGTATAGAAGAGCTGACCACAAGCTTTTGTCACATCCCCCGTCCGGCCCTTTGCAGGGACTTCCGTCTTGTCTCCTTTTGAAGTTGTTGGCTGCCACCCCTTCTCGGTGGCTCTGGGAGTTTCTGGGGCCCAGCTCCAGCCCTCAGGAAGTCAGGGCGGACCGGGAAATGGAGCATCCAGTGCTTCCTCCTGCCTGACCATGGGAGTCTGGTTTGCTCCGACCCATCCCACGATGATGTAGGTCTGTCCTGGGCTGTCTGGTTCCTGGACATTTCTCTCTTCTGCTAGAGGTGGGAGACCACCGGACCATGTTGTCCCCCATCCCTCCTCACTCTTGCCCATCCTCTTCTACCATTTGCCTCCTCTCCCTTACATGCTACTTTCACCCCTGACTCTTAAACTCCACAGTCTTCCTACCCAGGCCGCCCATGCCTGAGCGGGAGGCACACCGCATGCTGCGTGATTTCACTGCCCCGTGTGTCAAAGGAAACTCAGCCCCTTGAAGCTAGATGCCTGGGCTGTTTCCTGCTGTCAGTTTGTTTTCAGACTTTTTTTCTTTTTATTGTAAGCCAACATATTTGTATATACTGTTTGAGATTCTTCTCTGGTTATTCCCCTGGGTTGAAACCCTAAAAATGAAACTGTAGCTTTAAAAAGAATATATGTATTCTTTATATATTCTTTATCTAATGCATCTTAGATGTATTCAAATGTGTTACTAAATGTATATTACTAATTAGAACAATTAAGAAGAACAAAACCACAATAGGAAACTTTTAAATCATTGGAAGGAAAAAAAAAGTGGAGATAATTAGAATGAGATTTATTATCTGGGACCATTTTAATTACAAGTCACATCAATGCAACCTAAATTTTGCTGGTGTACAA
Source organism: Tamandua tetradactyla (assembly GCF_023851605.1). NCBI lineage: Eukaryota > Metazoa > Chordata > Mammalia > Pilosa > Myrmecophagidae > Tamandua > Tamandua tetradactyla. The sequence continues at coordinate 82,083,990 of NC_135338.1, read as the reverse complement.
GCATATTATTTAGTTCATGGAACTGAAATATCTGGAAGTAGAGCATGTATGTCTTGATGCAGAGGCGTAGATGATGTCCAGAGAACCTAGTGCCTTTTGCTTTCTCCATGCTCTGCTCTCCTCCACCTCATTACTCCGTCCTTTGGCGGGCTCTCCCCTCGTGGCCTTCAGACAGCTGCCACAGTTCCAGACCTCACATCCACTCTCTCAGCTTCCAACCCTGTGGGAAGAGTGAGCTTCTCTTTTATAGAGTTTCCAGCAAAAACCTTTCCTTCTTCCATGGACTCAACCTTGTTGGTCAGAAGACTACAACAGCTTATTCTTGGTGTCAGGAGTGGGAAAGCCCAAGAGCTGACAGCTGCAGAAGTGACTGCAAAGGCTTGGGAAGGAGGAAAGAGACCCCTCCCCCAGAGCTGTGCCATCCATTTGCTGTCATGACTGAGATAGGTGAGATGGCCCATTTGGGCTGGCTCGTTAGGAGCCACATCTCCTGCGCACAGCACCTGGGCATTGGTAGGTGTGGAGTAAAGTGGGACCATTGCTAGCCACTCCTAGTATTTCTCTGGTACTAAAACACCTTAAAATATTTATTGGTCTTCTTTGTGGATTCATTTTCTTAGCTCTAAGGGCTGATAACCAAAGCCAGAATCTTTCTTTGTTTGTTTCCTAGCAACATATTCTCCCCCTACCCTTTATTTATTTATTTATTTTGAACTTTGGATTGCAGTATACATACAGAGAGCTGGATGAATTGGTGAGGGCACAGCTCAATGTGTTTTTCCCTTTATAAAGTGAGCCTTCCTGCATAACCACCTCCCAGATCAAGAAGCAGAGCATCGCCAGTACCCCAAGAGCTTTCATGTCCCCTTCTAGTTACTAATTCCCCTGTACTGGGTTGGAGTGTGGTCCCCCAAAAGGCATGTACAGCCAGAGCCTCAAAATGCAACCATATTTGGAATAAGGGTTTTTGTAATAAGTCTTGAGATGAGATCATCTTGAATTAGAGCAGACCCTAAATCCAATGGTGAGTATCTTTATAAGACACAGAAAAGGAAAAGGCGTGGAGGCACTGGGGAGAAGGACATGTGAAGCCCCATGGAATGGCAAAGGCAGAGAATGGGGTAATACAGCCACCAGCCAGTAATGCCTGAAGCCACTGGAAGCTGGAAGAGGCAAAGGATTCCCCAAAGAGGCTTCAGAGACAGTGTGGCCAGCCCAACATCTTGATTTCATAATTCTGGCCTCTAGAAGGGTGAGAGAATAAATTTCTGTTGTTTTAAGCAACCTTGGTTGTGGCAATTTGTTACAGCAGCCCTAGGAAACTAATACACTCCCCAAGGTTAAGGCTTACTCAGATTTTTCTTTTTAACTTTTTTTGCAGTGACCAATAGAGAGCACAAAATATTCCACTTTAACCAGACTCAAGAGTCTTCAGTAATATTAATTATATTCACAGTGTTGTGTGGCTGTCACCGACTTCCGTCACTCCTGCTTTTCATCACCTCAAGAAGAAACTACTCACTAAGCTATGAATTCCATCTTCCTATCCCGGCCCCACGGCCCCTGGTTACCAGTAAACCAACATCTGCCTGTATAAAGTTTGTCTCTTCTAGGTATTTCATATAAGGGAAATTTATGCAATGTTCATCTTCTTGCTGACTTGTTTCATTCAACCTGATGTCTTCAGGGTTCTTCCATGTTGCAGTATGCATCAGAACTTCAGTCCTTTTTATGGCTGAATGATATTCCATCATTTGTATATACCACATTTTGCTTATCCATTCATTCATGGATGGATATTTAGGTTGCTTCCATCTTTTGGCTATTATGAATGATACTGTGTACACGATCTGTTCTTCTCCATGCTTTGAATTCCTTGGGGTGTATGCCAAGTCGTGGATTGCTAGGTCATTTGATAAATTCTACTTTCAATTTTCTAAGGAACCAGTGAACAGATTTCCACAGTGACTGCATCATTCTGCAGTGCCACCAACAACGTGTGAGAGTTCTAGTTCATTGCATCATGGCAAGGCTTATTATTTTTCTTTTAAAAATTATAACCATTCTAATGGGTGTGAAGTGCTACCTCACTTTGCTTTTGATGTGTATTTCCCTGATGAACATTGATGTTCTAATGTGCATATTGGTGTTTGTATGTCTTCTTTAAAGAAATGTCTTTTCAAGTTGCTTGTCCATTTTTAATTGTTTTTTTTTGCCTTTTATTGTTGAGTTGTAGCAGTTCTTAATGTATTCATATATTAAGCTCTTATCAGATATGTTTCACAATTATTTTTTTCCCATTGCAAAAGCTGTCTTTTTGCTTTCTTGATAGTATCTTTTCACACACAAAAGTTTTACTTTTGACAAAGTCTATTTTATCTATTTTTGCTTTTGTTGAGTGTGTTTTTTGTGTCATAACTAAGAAATCATCATTAACAAATTCAAGGATATGAAGGTTACCCCTGTGTTTTCTTCTAGGAGTTTTATGATTTTAGCTCTTATATTTATGTCCTTACCCCATTTAGAGATAATTTTTTCTATATGGCATAAGATAGCAGTCTAACTTCTTTCTTTAGCATACGGGTATCCAGTTTCCTGAACACCATTTGTACAAGAGACTATTCTTTATCCAGTTAATGTGCTTGGCACCGTTGTCAAAAATCAGTTGGATCTCGATGTATGGGTTTATTTCTAGGCCCTCAGTTCTATTCCATGGTATATTTGTCTGTCTTTGTGCCAGTAACACACTGTCTTGATTCGGTGGCTTTGTAGTAAGGTTTCAAACTGGGAAGTGTTGGACTTCCAACTTTGTTCTTCCTTTGCAGTGTTGATTTGGCTCTTTGGGCCTTTTGTGATTTCGTCTGAGTTTGAGGAGTGGCTTTTCCAGGCTGCTGAATTTTGATAGGCGTCGTGTTGTATCTGTAACTTTGGATAACATTGACATCTCAGCAATATTGTCTTCTTTATCCATGAATGTAGGAGGTACTGCCATTTATTTAGGTTTTCTTTTATTTCTTTTGTCAATGTTTTGTAGTTTTCCAGTTCTTTTTGGGTTACTGTTTGCATGGCATTTTCCTGTCCTTTTACTTTCAATTGTTGGAATCTTTGGGTTTAAGGTGAGCCTTCTGTAAACTATGTATAGTTGGATCATACTTAAAAAAAAATGTATTCGCCAATCTGTGCTTTTTGATTGGAGCGTTTAGTCTATTTCCAGTCAGTATAATTACTTGTAGAGGCAATACTTGTTTCATCCATTCTGTCCTTTATTCTTGTATGTCTTACATGTTTTTTATCCATCTTTTCCTTTATTGCAGTCTTCTTTTGTGCAGAGTTGATACTTTATGGTATAATTGATTGATCTTTTTCTCATGTTTCTGAATATGCTTCATGTATGTTATTTGTGTTTCGTATTAAACAATGCAAGTCCATAAACTTCTATTTTGAAATGATACCAACTTCACTTCAGTAGCATACACAGTCTCTGCTTCTGTAAGCCTCCATTTATCCTCTTTATGTTGTTTTTGTCACACATTTACCTCTTTATATTTTACATGTTCATTGTATAAAAATATGGTTATTTCTTATTCAGTTGTGTTCTAAATCCTATAGGAAATAAAGAGTAGGATTCAATGCTACTTGGATTTGCATTTACCTGTGTAGTTACCTTTACTGATAATGTTTATTCATAGTGCTCCAAGCTGGTCTTCTGTCCTCTTTCAACTGTTACACCTCTCTATGGTATTTCCTTTAGGGCTGGCCTCTGTGAGGAGAGGAATTCTAACTATCCTCCGCCTAACTCTCACTCAGCCTAGCATGGAGAGCTCAGCTTGGCACCTGGATGGGACCTAGGCACTGCTCCATGGTCTGTTGGAGTGCCACCACTGGAATACAGGGTCTCTCTGTTCTCTGGTCACTCTGCTGGAGATTGGAAGTCCACAGAGAGAAACCTGCTGTTCAAATTTGGGTTACAGGTCTGCTCACTGGCTGTCTTGGGGATAGAATAATCTCTTCTGGCCCCCAGGAGTGGGGGCCGCGGGGCACCCAGGCTGCAGCTCCCTGGGGAGAGGAGACCCCCCCCCCAAGGAAGAGCAATGCCATTTGCTACAAATGGAAAAAATCTAGGAAAATAAAAATATCTGGCGTGCAGGATGACAGAGGAAGATCACATTAGATGCAGAACAGCATAAGTCTCCTATTAAGATAAATTTTGTCAGAGAATAAAATTTTGCCATATGCTTTTGAAAAGCAACATGGGTCAAAGAAATAAATTGAGAAAGGCTAAAAATAATGGTCAAAGGTACACCCAAGAGCTACAGAGGAGAGGAAGCATGGGCAGCCATAAGAAACCATGATATAAAGCATCAAAAAGAATAGTAAGATTAGTTTTTTTGTAACCAAAGGTAATTTCTACAATTAAGATACAGTTTCTTGATTTTATAAAAAAATACAACCTCAGAGTACATAAGATGATAACTATTAAAAGTCTGGTGAGAAATTGACAAAACTACAGTTGTAGTCTGAAAATAGTTTAATCCTTCCATTGATAGATAAGTTAAAATAAAGATGGGAAATAATTTAATAATATAAATGGAAAATTTAATAGCTATAAACCGATAGTCTACTCTACCAACAGAAAGTACCCATTTATTTCAAGTACTGAACTTTTTACACAATTGATTATATTCTAGGAAAACATCAGCAAATTCTAAAATGTAAGAATTATTCAAACTGCATTCTATGATCACCATTATCTGAAGTTTAGCATTTAATAAAAGGATAGACAAGACAACCAATTGCAGTCTTAAAAATGGCAAACAAAAAATAAAAATAGGAATAAAAACAGTCACTAGGTGACTAACCCTTAGATCAGGGGAGAAATAAAAAGAGAAATTTCAGAGTCTCTAAGAAGTAACAGCAGTAATACTCTAAGTAAAATGTATATATTTATCAGAGGGAAATATTTGATATCAGCACTCTTATTATTAAACAAGAAAAAACATTTTTTTAAAAATGAACTAAACAGCTCACTTGAGTAACTTAGGAAAAAGAAAACCAATAATACAAACACCTCAAAGAATAGGAATAGAAGGGCACTTCCTCACTATGATAGAGGGAATATATGAAAACCCCAAAGCTAGGATAATACTCAAAGGGGAAAGAATGAAAGCTTTCCCTCTAAGATCAAGAACAAGATAAGAATACCCACTGTCCATTGTTATTCAGAATTGTGTTGGACATTCTAGCCAAGCAATTAAACAAGAAAAAGAAATAAAGCACATCCAGATTGAACAGGAAGAAGTAGAATTCTCACTGTTTACAAATGACATGATGCTATATGTTGAAAATCCCAAAAAATGTACAACAAAGCTACTAGAGCTAATAAATGAGTATGGCAAAGTGGCAGGGTACAAGATCAGCACCCCAAAATCAGTAGTGTTATTATAAACTAGTGATGAGCAATCTGAGGAAGAAATGAAGAAAAAAATTCCATTTACAATAGCAACCAAAAGAATAAAATATTAAGAAATAAATTTAAGAACACAAAAGACCTATAAACAGAAAACTACAAGAAATTATGGATAACCTAAATAAATGGAAGACTATATCATATTCATGGAATGGAAGACTAAATATACTTAAGATATCAGTTCTACCTAAATTGATTTATAGATTCAATGCAATACCAATTAAAATCCCAACAACTTACTTTACCGAAATAGAAAAACCAATAACCAAATTTATTTGGAAGAGCAGTATGCCATGAATAGCTAAAAATATCTTGGGAAAGAAAAATGAGGTGGGAAGTCTCATACTACCTGATTTTAAAACATATTTTGAAGCTAAAGTGGTCAAAACAGTATGGCACTGGCATAAAGATAGATATAGTGACCCATGGAATTGAATTGAGTGTTCATAAATAGACTCTCTCATCTGTGGACAATTCATCTTTGATAAGGCTGTCAAGGCATCCCAACTGTGACAGAGCAGTCTCTTCAATAAATGGTAATCGGAGAACTGGATATTCATATGCAAAAGAATGAAAGAGGATCCATATTTCGCACCCTATACAAAAATTAACTCAAAATGGATCAATGATCTTAACTTTACAGCTAAGACCATAAAACTTTTAGAAGAAAATGTAGGAAAATTTCTTATAAATCTTATGATAGGAGGTGGTTTCCTAAACCTTACACCCATAGCATGAGCAATGTAAAAAAGAAATAGATAAATGGAATCTCCTCCAAATTAACACATTTTTGCATCAAAGAACTTTGGAAAGTAAAATGGCAGCCTGCACAATGGGAGACAATATTTGGAAAACATGTCAGATAATGGTTTAATATCCATAATATATAAAGAGATTTTACAACTCAACAACAAAAGACAAACAACTCAATTTAAAAATGGACCAAAGATATGAATAGACACATTTCAAAAGAAGAAATACAAATGGTTAAAAGACATACGAAAAGATGGTTAACTTCACTATTAGTGAATTGCAAATCAAAATAACAATGAGATATCTCATACCCACTAGAATAGCTATTGTTAAAAAAAAAACAAAAACAGAAACTGACAAGTGCTGGAGAGGATGTGGAGAAAGAGGTACACTTATTCACTGTTGGTGGGAATGTAAAATGGTACAACCACTCTGAAAGGCAGTTTGGCGGTTCCTCAGGAAGCTAAGTATAGAATTGCCATATGATCCAGCAATCCCATTACTAGGTGTATATTCAGAAGAACTGAAGGGAAGGACACAAATGGGTATTTACACACCGATATTTATAGCAGCATTATTTATGATTGCCAAGAGATGGAAACAGCCTAAATGTCCACCAACTGATGAGTAACTAAACAAACTGTGGTATTTACATGCTATGAAATATTGCAGAGCTGAAAGACAAAAGAAAGTCATGAATCATGTAACAATGTGCATAGACCTTGGAGACATTATACTGAGTGAAATTAGAAACAGAAGGAGAAATACTGTATGGTCTCACTGATATGAACTAGCATTAATAAGTGACCTTTAAGATTTAAAGTTTAGAACACAGGTTATCAGGAGATAGAGTATAGAGATCGGGCATTTGGTGCTGAAGAAGTACAGAATTTTTCAGGACTGTATTGTAAAAATTCAGAAATGGTTAGCGCAATACTATCTGATGGTAGTACAATAATATAAGTACACTGAGTGAAGCTGAATGTGAGTATGATAGAGGGAGAAGGGCTCAGGTTGCGTATGAAACCAGAAAGATAAAGACTGAGATGGTATAATTTAGGAATGCCTAGAGTGGACAATAATGGTGATTAAATGTAAAGATATAAGAATGTTTTTGCATGATGGAGAACAAATGAATGTCAGCCTTGCAAGGTGTTGGAAATGGATGGCATAACTGAAAGAAATACAATCAGTGCAAGTTAGAGTCTATAGTAAACAGTAACAATGCAGTATGCTTCCACTGAACATCACAAAAAGCATTATGCCAAAACTAAATGTCAACAGGTGGAGGATATGAAGGAGGGGGAGGGGATTCTTTGAGAAAATGAAAAGGAAAAGGAAATGTCTTCATATAGATCGTGGTGGCGAAGCCATGGCTATGATTATACCAGGAATCATTGATTTTTTACTTAGGTTGGTGTGTCTGATGTGTGAATAAAATTGTTTAAAAATGAACAGAGAGAAACAAGTGCTAGAGAAAATGCAGAGAAAGAGATGAACCTATTCACTGTCGGGAGGGAAGCTGAGAGGTGCAGGCCTTTGGAGGGCAGTGTCGTGGTTCCACAGGAGGCTGGGGGTGGGGTGACTATATGATCCTTCAACCCTGTTGCTAGGTATATACCTGGAGGAACTGAGAGTGGGGACATGCATAGAAATTGGCACACTGGTGTTTATGGTGGCAGTGTTCCTGATTAGTAATGGCTGGAGGTGGCCTAAGGGTACAATGACTAAGGAACAGAAAGGGAAACTGTAGTGCGTACATACAATGGACTGCTAAGCAGCTGCAAGAAGAAATGAAGATGTCAGGTATGCAACTAGGTGAATGAACCTAGAGGACAATATGTTGAGTAAAATGTCAGAAACAAAAAGAGCAATATTATTGTGCCTCACTCATTTGAACTAACAATAATATATAAACTCGGAGAACTGAAGTCAAGAACATGGATTATCAGGTTGGGGCCTATTGTAAAGGTCCTAAATCGTAAGCTCTTACAACAGTCACATATATTTAAGAGTTGCAACTGTTATTTCTAAGTTCTGAAATACTGAGGTGTTTGTGTATAACCCGGTCATTCCCTGAAAGTTCAGGTATTTATGTGATACCTGAGACTTAGAGTCAGAGCTCTGAAGCTATGAAAATCAGCAGTACACCATACCACAATTGTTAAAAAAGTTGAAAAAATGATCAGGATTTTGCCTTGGGATATGAATGAAGCTGATCTGGATAGGATTAAGGTAAATCAGAATGTAGGGTAAAGGGTGAGATGGTCCGTATTTTAAAACTTCAACTTTTGTGTGAGGCCAAAGAGAGGAATGTTTATTTCATACAAAATATACGATTTTGGTAGCGTGTTATCTAATTCAACTTGTATAGTCAGTTTATTCTAACACCATAACTACATGGAATCTTGAGTAGCATGTGAGATCTTGTTGGTTTGCAGAGGTGAGTGTGATGCCCCGATATATCTCAGAGTAATGTGGGCAGAGAATAAAAAAGTATTTGCAAAATCCCCTTGGGAGGCTGGGGAGAAAGGAGGAAATATTCAACTTCCTCATCTGGGAATTCCTGATATTCTTGCAAGCATATGAATAGGTTGGGGACAATTCAATAGGTTGAGCCCCCTGTCTTGGCGTTCGCCCCTGTGAAACTTATTCCTGCAAAGGAGAAGCTAAGCCTACTATAATTATGCCTAAGAGTCACCTGCAGAGAACTTCTTTTATTGCTCAGATGTGGCCTCTCCCTAAGTCAACTCTGCAGGTAAACTCACTGCCCTGCCCCCTCAGGGGACACGACTTCCAGGGGTATAAATCTCCCTGGCAACATAGGACAGTACTCCTTGGATGAGCCAGAACCTGGCATCAAGGAATTGAGAAAGCCTTCTTGATCCAAAGGAGAAAGAGTGAAATGAGACAAAATAAAGTTTCAGTGGCTAAGAAATTTCAAGCACAGTTGAAGGGTTATCCTGGAGGTTATTCTTATACATTATACAGATATCCCTTTTTAGTTTATGGTGTATTGGAGTGGCTGGAGTGAAGTACCTAAAACTGTTGAGCTGTGTACCAGCAGCCTTGATTCCTGAGGACAACTGTATAACTATGCAGCTTTTACAATCTGACGGTAATATACAGATTTTACAATCTGATTGTGAAAACATTGCATCTGATGCTCCTTTTATCAGGATATGGACAGATGAGTAAAAAAATAAGGATAATGAATAAAAAAATGATAGGGTGGTGGATAAGGGATAAAAAAAGTTGGGGTAGATTGAAGTACCAGTTGTTGCTTTCTGCCTGCTCCCTCCTCTCCCCAGGCTGCTCCAGCCTCTGTGGTTCTCTCTGAGCTCCCGGCTCCTGCCAGGCCAGCACTGCCAGCTGCTGCCACCCCTGCTGCCTCCCTCCAGCCACCGCATGTCATCCACCTGGTCCTCATCAGCCATGATATGTTCTCAGACATTTACAAGGTCTGGAAGATCATGGATGGGCTCTGCCTGGAGGTGACGGGAAAGAGGGTCAGTGGGCCGGAGGGTGGCATTGATGATGCGCTGGTTGGTGGAGATGCCTCTGCCGAAGACCGCGAGGGGGGAGGTACCAAAAGCACAGTGATCGCTGGCGTGGATATTGTCCTGAACCATCACTTACAGGAAACCAGCGTCACCAAAGAAGCCTAGAAGAAGTACCTCAAAGATTACATTAAATCAATCAAAGGCAAACTTGCAGAATAGAGAGCAGACAGAATAAAACCTTTCCTGACAGAGGTTGAAGAACATATCGAGCACATCCTTGCTAATTTCAAAAATTACCAGTTCTGTGTTGGTGGAAACACGAATCCAGATGATATGGTATCCGTAGTCCATCCTGGACTATGGTGAGGATGGTGTGACCCCATATGTGAGTTTCTTTAAGGATGCTTTAGAAATGGAGAACTGTTAACAGACTTGGCAATTCCTTGAATCTGTCCCCTGTCGTCATACCTGGCCGCTGCCTTGCTTCCACGCAATACTGGGACTTACACAGATGGACTGATGCCATCTCGAACTCATTCATTTTGGCCTTGATTTATTTGGAGCAGAGGCATTCTTTTTAAGCAAAACATGTCATGTAGGTTGTCTAAAAATAAAAATGCATTTAAACTCATTTGAGAGAATACCTCTTAGTTTAATGTATTTAAACTAAATCCATCCTGTAGTGTTGCTGGAGAAGTTAGAACCTGTTAGTAGGTAATGACTGTACAGCATAAGACAGTCTTCAGGTAACGTCTAAACTTAACCTACTTCTGGAACTGGAATATAAAAACAAGAACCAAAAGACTTAATTCTGAGTTGAAGGGAAGAGACCATGTTCATAGCAGTGTTAACATTTGAAGTGGATCTTTATACATTTTCATCATCTACAAATGGGTATAGTTAACTCTGGAAGAGTTTTATGAAAAGAATGAAGAGACTATACTACAGTTGGAAGCTAAGTACTGTCTGAGCTTATTTGTCCTAAGTCAAGTAGAACCAAGTTCTAGAGAAATCTAGAGGTCTCCTGGAATGAATGGCACGCTCTCTGGCTCTGGGACAGTAACTATAGAGCAGGGGTCAGTCAAACTGGCCTGTCCTACTACTTGGTTTTTTTTTTTTTTTTTTTTTTTTTTTTTGGCATGCGCAGGCTCCGGGAATTGAACTTGTGTCTCTAGCTTGGCAGGCAAGAATTCTTGCCACTGAACCACTGTTGGACAACCCCTACTACTTGTCTTTGTACAACTCATGAACTGAGGCAGTTTTCTATATTGAAACGGTTGGAAAAAAACCACAAAATACTTTGTGATTTGAAAATAATGTGATATTTAAATTTAGTATGCAGTTTTCTTGGAGCACAGACGTGCTCTTTTGTTTATGGATTGTCTATGTTTGCCTTCACACCACACGAGAAGCACAGTTGAATGGTTGAGACAGGTTTTAGGGAATGCAAAGCCTAAGACAAATTACCAGGTGCCCCTTGGTAGAATAGGTCTGCCAAGCTCTGCTGTGGAAGATGAAATTGTAGAGGGAATGTGGAGTAGCTGGTGGGCTGAAAAGAAAGTTACTTTGTTAACACACTGTATCTGAAAAGGCTGTAAATATCAGAATGAACATGAAAATGTTCTGAAGGTAAAAATGTATCTCTAACAGACCTGGAGTGATTAATGTCTGCTGCTAAGGTTTCCACTACAGATGCGAGAAATAAAGGTCTTTGTACTGTCTGTCTGATTGTGGCAGCCAAGATTGGACAGAGGAATACAGGAAATTCTAAAAGCATGGGGAAAGGGAAATCTTTGCATTTCAGAAATAAAGTCTGAAAGCAAACTAAAAAAAAAAAAATACTAGTGCTCAATGAAAGGAAAGGATAAAGGATATGGGATTTGTGAGTTTTTTTATTTTTTCTTTTTCTGGAGGATGCAAATGTTCTAAGAATGATCATGGTGATGAATACACAACTATGTGATGATATTGTGAAGCATTCATTGTGTACTTTGTGTGGATTGGATGTGTGTAAAGCTATCTCAATAAAAATATTTAAAAAAAAGATTAATAAAACCCCAATAACACACATCCAAAGAAAACAGGAGGATGAGGTAAGGATAAAATTGGAAATGAAAAAACTAGGAAACAAAAAATAGAATAAACCAAAGAGCTCATTCTTTGAGAAAACCATTAAGATAAAGAATCATGTGATAAGGATAATCCTTCCTCCCCCCAAAACAAGGAAAAAAACAAATACTTTTATGTGGAATAAAATAGGGATGTAATGTAGAGATAGCATAACTTAAGAATTTTTGTGCAATTCTAATACATTAGAAAACCTTATTGAAATAGGCATTCTTCTATGAAAAATGCTGTCATGTTTTCTTAAGAAGAAGCAAAATGCTTAATGGACATAAATACCCAAGGGAGAAGTAGAAAAATAGCTTCTAAGGAAATGTTTTAAAAAGGAAGAAGAATGAGGGGTGATGATTCAGCCAACATTTAAGATGCAGTTCAGGTACTTCAATAAAATTATAAACAAAAAGGAAACTCAGGGCAGGCAACAGTGGCTCAGTAGCAAGAGGTCTCAGCTGCCATGCCAGAGACCCGGGTTCGATTCCCGGAGCCTGCCCATGCAAAAAAAAAAAAAAAAGGAATCTCAGAAAAAAATAAAGGAATCTCAGAAAAAAAGTTTGCCCATGATATGAAATGTATTAGTGTCTTTAATAAGTCAATAAAACAAATCAATAAATAAATCAGTATAAAATCAGTCAAAAGATAATGAACAAGCAGTATGAATTATTTACTTTTCTCCAGAGAGAAAGAACCAACAGGAAAAATATATGACAATATTAGGAGAATTATTATAGGAGTTGACCCACATGATCATGGGGATGTCAAATCTGAATTCTGTAGTGCAGGGTACATGTTGATAACTCGGTGAAGGTGAGGTTGAATTCCCCAGGAGAAACTACATGTTGGAAACTCTGATAAAGGTCACCTTGAATTCCTCAGGAGAAGCTGGCTGGCTGAAGTAGAGATAGAAATTCTTCTTTCTGATAGCTGAAGACATCAGTTCTGAATTTAAGGCCCCTAATCAGAGTAGATGTCATCAGCCATAGAGGTACTCAGCTGACTATTAAATAAATCCAGGACATAACCTCACAGTAACAATCAGGCCAGTGCTTGGCTGACCAAACAACTGGACACCATCACCTAGCCAAGTTGACCCATGAAATTAACCATCATACAGTTTAATAAATGATATCTAAAGATGGCCAGTAAACATAAGGAGCATGGTTTGATCCCCGATAAAATCTCACTAGTAATTAGTTCAGTGAATTTCACAACAAGATGACACTTTTTTCCAGTGGCCTCGGCTTTGTACCTAGACTCAGGCTTTTATCGTAACCCTGGCCATCTTTAGTAGGCGACTTGGGGCATGCTCCTTTAATTGCACAAACCTCAGCTTTTTCATCTAGAAAACCAGCACAGTAATTGATGGCTCTTCGGATAATCCTGAGGATCAAATGAGATCATTTTTGCAGAACTCTGGCATTGTGACGGGGCCAAGAGAAATTCTCAGTTGTGGTGCTATTATTATTATTGTTATTATTATTGATAGAGTTTGTGCATCAAATCAATGAAGATGAAAAAGAGTAGTAAAACCCACTGTTGGTGAAGATGTGGGGAAACAGGTGCTCTCATAAATTCCCCTGGCCTGTATGTGTTGTATGACAGCAGGGACCAGCATGATTACTGCTGCACCCCCAACACCTGGTACAGGGCCTGGCTTGCTGCAGTCAGCATTTATTCTCGATGAGATGCAATGAATGCTGGCAGGTCTTTGAGTGTCATCGGGCAGTATGATTCCAAAGCCTTAAAAATTATGCCTGCTTGACTCAGCAGTCCCATTTCCTGAAATTTACCCCAAGGAAGTGATGCTAATCATAAATGCAAAGCTCTACATAAAAAGCGGTATAAAGGATTCTGTAAATGTCCTCCTCCAGGGGGGTAGTTGGTCAGTGTTCCCAGGGAAGGTGCTGCGACCATTTAGGGTGTGAGTCCGCATGAGCCATGCATTGGAGAGTGTTTTCCTGGCCCTACCCAGTGCCCCAGTGTCAGTAGTGCTCCCCGGTCCTGATGAGGCCAGGTGACTCCCAAAGGAAACTCCAGACCTGAATCAGGGATGCTGTCTTCATACTGTGAAATCACATGTCTTCATTAAATATAATTTTGTAAAGCATATTTGCTGACATGAAACATGTTTATGATGTACTAAGCAAAAAGAATATATTAACAAAAAAGTTTATAGAAGACAATGTATAGCTCTCTTTTCTGACAATACCTATCTATGTAGATGTATGGAAAGAATATCTGTAAGCATGTATGTCAAGAAATGAACCTGATAGTCTGTGGCTAATGAGGCAATGGGTAATTTTTCTTAATGATGTTTCCTGTCTTTTTCAGCAGCAAGCATGTAAGGCTGCAAAATGAAGTAAAGGCAGCCTGCATCCGGCATACAGAGGGGGATTTGGCCTCAAGGCTTGCACAGCAGCATGTGGTGAAAGATGCTCTGTGGTCTGACCCTTCTCCCTTTCTCCTCTCATTCTGGGGTCCCGCTGGTAAGAAGCAGGGACCTGCCCCCAAAGGGAGTTGAAACACTGTAGCATCTCTTTGGTCTCAAGGGTATAGAAGAGACAGCAGGGCCGCGGAGTGTAGGGCCGGAACTCAGCATGCTTCTGAGCCTGTTCCCGATGGGTCAGGGGTCCACCAGTGAGTGGCGGCTCCTCTCACTCCGTCCCCCTGTGGGGAAGAGGTGGGTAGGGCAGAGGTCAGGGTGGATGTGTGGAAAGGCCCCTCTGAGGAGGGGCAGGTGCAGCCCATGCAAGGAGCAAGCTGCCCCGTGTTTCTGGACAGTCTAGATGCCAGCAGGGGGGTAGGGACGGTGGAAGGTCAGAGGCAGAGTTGGGGGTGGTGGTGGTAGGAACACATACCCAGGGCTGGCCATGCCCAGTGGCCATGGGACCTTGGCGGCTGGCCTGTAGGGAAAGACATGCTGTTATTTTTCACAGCCTCCAAACTGACCTCCTGGGGTGGGGGCAGCAGGAGCTCAGTGCATGTTTGGCAAATGAATGTTTCTAGTGTAAATGTTTTAGCATCTTAATTTTAGCCCAGAAAGCCTTCTGAAAGTAAGGAAAGGCCAGCTAACTGCTACCTGTGAGTTCTAATAGAGGTGAACAGAGTTTATTTTTTTCTTTTCTTGGGGAGTGGGGGTTGGGAGGCCAACTTTAAAACTGCAAGCATATATAAAATATATAATTTTTTTGCAAAATCTATATGAAGTATATAACCTGTTTCATTTAAATGTGTATACGACCATTTCATTTTAAAACATCCTAATTTAAAAAATAACTGTAGATTTTTTTATATATATATATATATATATATATATACATGGGCAGGCACCGGGAATCGAACCCGGGTCCTCTGGCATTCCAGGCAAGCGTTCTTGCCTGCTGAGCCACCGTGGCCCGCCCATAACTATAGATTTTAATAATGAGAATTTTAGAATGAAAATTTCATTTTGAATCATAGAGTTTACTGTCTAAAATGTTCATGCCTGCATTGTTTCACTAGATTTCAGGCTCTTTACTCTCTTGACATTTCCTCAGTTTGCATTTGTGGATCTGTCACCTTTTCCCAAGTACAGTTACTCTGCGAATATTCCTTAAATGGCCCATTTTTGCATTGGTGGGTATTGATGTGAGCAGGATTTGGGTGCCAGCAATTTGGGCAGGGCCGTCTCTGAGATGGGAGATGTGTCCTCGCAATGTCTGTCTGTCCTTTCATTGGACCCTCTTTTCCCTGGCAGAGGATGACATGCCCCTGTTAATAAGCGGGCTGGAAACTGGAATTGGCATTTCCAGGAGGGCCGACTGGTCTCAGGACTCTCCTTGCTGCTTGCCATCTCTCCTGGGGGTGGCATAAAGCCTGCAAGGACGGCTCCTTTGCGTCATGCTTTTCCTGCTTGAACGTCTAGCAAGACACCTCGCCTTTCTCCTCCTGGCCCCCCGCCCGCTGTCTCCTCTTGCAGTCCACCCCCCACCCACTCCCCAGTCTCACTTTGCTGCGAGTTGGCCTCAGACCACTGCGGAGTTAAATGCATCCCTCAAGCTTTCAGGAAGGGGGAAGCTGAAATGGCCATTTACCCTCTCTCTGGGTACTGCCCCATGTCTGGGACAGTGTGAGGTTGTCGAAGGAGCCCCTCCCTTAATGGAACTGTCTGTCCGTCTGCTCGCACAGCCCGGTGCCAGGGGCAGCTGTGTTTGGGGAGGATTTCCTGCTGGGTCCCCTGGCCGGCAGCATGGAGACAGCCCCCCTGGACTGAGCGTGCACTGGGTGGCGGGCCAGTCTTGCACGTAGCACCTTTTTGAATCCCCGGAAGGGTCCAGGCGGCGGTAGCGGCCATCACCAGCCTTGTCCAGAGGGCGCAGGGGGTGCTGCACGGCTCCACGTCCCCGCCAGGGCCACGCGGCCCCCCAGGCCTCGCTGTCCAATGCGCTCGGTGTTTCTGCGTGAATTGTGTTCGTGAGGAGAGCCAGGCTCTGTCCGGGGCACGTAGTTTCTGCAGATGATAGTATTCATACCGCCTCATAGAACCCGTTTGCCCCTGCGGGTGTTCCTTCCAAGAGGGAACTCACTATGAGATGAGCCAGGCTGAGCACCTGCAGAAGCAGCCTGGCTGAGAAATTACCTTTAACTGCACGGCCGAGGAGGTTTAGGGACTCCCTCGTCCATGCATGGCGAGTCCTACGTATTGTCAAGGAAAGATGACTGGAAAGAGTGGATGTAACCGTGAAGGTGAAATGTAATCAGTTGTGTTTCATTTTGAGAAAAACGTTCGTTATTTCCTAAGGACTAGTCCTGGTGAACGGACATCTCGGTGCTATCCCCTCCCTGCACAGGGGGACTTGACCCAACAGAACTGGCCTGCCTGAGAGACGGAGGCACCAGGCTCTTACAGGCTGCCCAGCTGGCCCTGAGGATCCCGTGCCTGGTCACTGAGCAGCCTCCTTCCCAGGACCTCAGGCCACGATGCTCACAGCCGCCTGTGGACCATGGAGGGATTGGGGCACCATCAGGACCCACCCCCTGGCCACCTCCACTGCTGCCGTGTTGGGCTCCTGTTTGCATCCAGCCCACCTGAGCTTTAGGAATTCAGGCATTTGGGGTGGGAGAGGGAGCCCCCAACCCCTCACAGGCCCTGGTCTTGTTCCTCGAGGACACTGGTGACCCGAGGCTCTGACATGGGGGGAAACACACACTCTGCTCCCCAACTGAGGTGGTCTGTCCTGTAGCGTTCCCTGAGTCATCTGATGCCTTCCCTCTTCAGCACCAACTCCAGGCTTGGCGATTTAGATGTTGTTGGGGATTGAATCATGTCCCCCCACAAAAGGCATGTTCGGGTCCCAACCCCTTGTCCTGTGTAAATAGGACCTATTTGTAAACAGGATGCTTGAAGATGATATTAGTTAAGGTGTCCAAACGGAATGAGGGTGGGCCTTAATCCAGTATGATTGAGATCCTTATGAGTAAAAGAAATTGGGCACAGAAGAGAAAGCCATGGGAGGGCCAGAAGCTGGAAGTCAAAGGAACCCAGAAGGAAAAGGACTTTGCCAAGTGACGGGAAAGTCAAGGAACCCAAGGATTGCCAGCCTGCCAGAATGCTGCTGACCCCGGGAGGACACAAGCCTTCCAGCCTCTGTGAGCCAGTGAATTTCTGTTTTACAACCAACCCACTGCGTGATGTTTGTCATAGCAGCCTTGGCAAACTAAGACAGACATTTTCCCTGTAAGTTTCAATGAGGTAGTGGCATGGGTCCTGATCTTTATACTTTGTACAAGAACCTTTGCTCTAACTTCTAATAAAGTCTGTACCATGTCCCTGGTGAGGGCACATGGGGAAGTAGGTGAGCTTGAATTTACTTTAGTGTTTTTATTAAGGCCTGAATATTACCCAGGTGCTGAGGGATATTTAAAATAAAATAAAAGAGCAATAGAGGTTTTTCTGACGATTTTATTATTTCCTACTTTTGTTTTTTTTTTAAACTTATGTTTTCTTGTTTAGTTCAGAGGTTATAAAACCAAGGCCCACAGGCGATCGTCCACCCACAAATGGGTTTTATTTAGCCCAGGAAGTGTTTTTAAAAAGTTTAATTATTTGCTACCACTTATGGGGAGAGTTCACAGTAAAATATGGATTTTGAATTCTTTTGCCAAAGTGGAAGACCCAGCCACACTGGGTCAGAATTCCCACAGAGCAGCAGGGCTGGCATTCAAGGAGTGGGAATCTCCCCCCACCCCAGCACAGCCCCATATAGGCAGCCTCATCGTTTAGTCACTGCCTTGTCCGCGTGGCTGAGGCATGGGAAGCATGGACTTATAGCTCTGACTGAGACCGAGAACCTTTCTCATGCTGTCTGCCATCCTTTCTCCTACCCTTGAGAATCTGCATCGCATGGCCTTGACTGCATTTGACTTCCTCTAGCCGGTGGAGGGAAGCAAGGAGGGGAGCGTGCTGAGCAGGACAGAATTGCAGCAGCTTCCTTGAAAGCTGCTAAATTCATGCTGCCCGATTGGATTCCCTGGACTTTCCTGTTTTTATTGATGCATTATGAGTTTCCAGGAAAATAGACAGTTGTAGGGGAGAGCACCTGCCAGCTACCCAGAGGCAGGTTACTCTCACTTAGTCATAGGTGCAACCAGAGCAGGGAAGGGGAAGAGGGGAAGGTCCTAGCAGTGGTGTGGCCACGAGAAAGCAGGCTTCTCTCGCAGGGTCCAGATAGGGTGCCTCTGCTCTTCCTCATTGCCCAGGTGGGCTGCCCCTCTCTTCCTCATTGCCCACGTGGGCTCCTCTTCTCCTGATGCTGCCCAGGTAGGTGGGCCACCCCTTCTTCTCCTCATTGCCCAGGTGGGAATAGGAGAAAAACTGGTCCATCTTTCCAGTGCTGAGCACTCAGGAGTCTGGGGGTGAATGTTGGTGAGCCCGGCCCCCTCCCCTTTCTCCCTCCCCTTTCCCCTTTCCCCTCCCCTGCACCCACACCTGTCTCCCTTCTCCCATCTTCTCTGGCTGTCAGGGACTAATGAGAAGTCTTCCCTGGTGACCAAGTGATGACAAAGAAGCCGTCTTGTCATCTTTCAACAGATATTTAGAATGCATTTTTATTTCCCCTTTTAGAAATCACATGTAAGTTCTTGTAAGCTTAAACTGAAATCTTTAAAAAAAATAGAGAAAAGGGGATTCTTAACTCTATATGTATAGTCAGTCGTCTCCTTCTGAAGCCAGATGGACTGCTTTACCTTTTGTGGGAAGGCTGGCTCCCAGGGCGCAGCCTTTCCTGGTTTAGTACTCACCTTCCCACAGCCTGTCGGGGGCACAGCTCAGAACTGGGATCAGAGCTTCACTCTCAGATGCACCTTGGAGCTTTTCCCATCCACGTACGCCCTTCGTGAGTGCGTTAGGCTGGCACTTATACAACTTTGTTTTCTTGTTGACAATGGAACCTTTTCTTCAAAGAAATCTGAAGGGAGGAAACTGTGGGGCTGAGGCCTCTGGCTGGGCACAGCTTTCCCCCCGAGGACCCTGAGCTTGCCCCTGGGTCCCATTGGGCTCCATGGGGCACCCTTTGAAGGTCACTGCATGAGGCTGAGCTTGGACTGATGAATTCAGGGATCCACCGGGAAATGGAGAATAATTCTACAACCCCACCTTTGTTTACTTCCAGCAGGCAGGGCCACTTGGGAGCCAAAGAACAATAGCAAGCATTTATTTATTTTAATTTTATTATTGTAACATATCTGCAACATTAAATTTCTTATTTTTACCCCTTTCAGGTGTTTCAGTGGTGTTAATTATGCTCGCAGTGTTAAATAGCGAGCAGTTTAAGAGGTTTTTGAGATCATGTGTAAGCATGGTAGCTAATGTCAAACAGGGCACGGTGCTTGTCAAATGGCTGTGAACAATAGTAGTTTCTCATTGTGATCTGGTACCAAGAAATGGACATTAGGACAGATATTGTGTGAGCGCACTCGTATAGAGTAATTAGCATATGCATATTCATAGAGTTGGAAATTACCAGGGGTGGGAGTGAGCCTGGGGGTAGGAAGCTGATGAATGGTTTCTGTTGGGGGGAATGGAAAAGCTTTGGTAATGGATGGTCGTGATGGTGGCACAATGTGGTGAATGTAATTCACGCCATGGAATTGTACACTTAAAAGTGGTTAAAATGGAAATCAGTTGTATATATCTTACCACAATAATTAAAAAAATTGTTTCATCAATTGTAACAAAGGTACCACACTAATGCAAAATGTTAATAAAAGGGAAAAGTGTGTGCATGTGTGGGTGGGGGTATGGTATATGGGAGTATATGCCCTAATGAAAATAACCCTATTTAGTAAGCAATTAAGCCAGCAATTAAGCCAATGAATTAATCTAGGGAGAGAGGCACATGGAAGGACTTGAGCATGTTGGGCTCATCTGGGACATCCGCCCCAATGACTACTGAGGGTGGCCCCACCTGGCACCCTTGCCTGCCAGCTGTCGTCAGGCGACTGTGGCTTCCCAGAGTTTCCAGAATTGAGACGGATTTTGGGCTTCCCTGGGAAAGACAAAGTGGTAGATTGCCAGCATCAGCCATGGTGGGAGGTGGGAGGGGGTGGCACTGGCCTGTAGAGAACCTGAACTGGCTGTGCTGGAGGGAGGGGTGTGTGTGACAGAGAGCAGAGTCAGGGTGAAGTCTGCACAGGAGCTGGTGGGCTGGGCTAACTGAGATGTCACAGGTGAAGGCGGTTCTCACCTGTTGGTGAGCATCCTATAGACCTGCAGCTCTTACCTGTGAGTTCGGCAGACTGGCATTTCTTCAGGGCCCTCCAGACTCTATACCATACACCCGAGAAGAGTCACCATGATGGTGGATTGGAAAGTGCTGTCCACTGATCTGGAGTCCCCTTTGCTGTATTCTGCCGGAGTGTTCATATCCACGTTGTGTTTTCTCTGGTGTATGTTAAAGGTTTTAACTTAATGCAGCTTCCATTCTTTGTTCTGGTCTTACATTCTTTCTGGTGATATAAAGAACTCTCTATGTTTTTAAAGGTGTGTTGAACATGAGCAGTTTTGGATCACTGATGCTTGCTTGTGGAAAATCAGTGGTTTTGACTCTTCTAATTATCCACAGAAACTGATTTTGTAAAAGGAGAGTAATATACTTCCATGGTGGTAGAGAAAATTTAATTCTAGAGAGGAAAATTGGTTTGGTTTCCTTGGCTGCTCAAGCAAATTCTGTGCAATGGATTGGGGGATTAAACAATGGGAATTTATTGGCTCAAGGTTTTGAGGTTAGGAGACTTCCAAATCAAGGCACCAGCAAGACAAGGCTTTCTTCCTGAAGATGGGTGCTCTGGGGCTGGCTGCTGATGATCCTTGGTCCTTGGCTTCTCTGTCACATGGCAATGAACGTGGAGCCCTCTCCTTTCCCTTCTGGGTTCTGATGACTTTCGGCTTCTGGCTGCTCCCTCTGTGGGTTTCTTTGTCTGAACTTCATTTGCTGTTCAGGGTTAAGACCCATCCTGATTGGGCTGGGCCACATCTTAACTGAAGTCACACATCACAAGGCCCCACTTACAGTGGGTTCACACCCACGGGAACAAATTAAGTCTAAGAACTTATTGTTTTTGGGTACCTACAGCTTCAGACTCCGTAGATGTGAAGACTGCAGTTGGTCCATGAGGATTCATGACTGCACGTGGGGGTCAGTAATAGCTCGCTGGGTTTCTTCCAGGAGGGCGGGGAGGGTGGCTGCCACAGGGGTTCCCTCTTCCCTTCCCTGTGCACCTGTCACACACTGAGCCTGGAGGAGGAACTGCCTCCCAGCCTTTGCCCTGTGGGATTGCGCATATAATATTTATATGGGGTCATGAAACATGTTTCCTTAAACTAGAAGTACTTTCACAGTCACTAGAAAACTAGGATATGATAAGAAAATATAGATTCAACAGTTTCAAAAGTTTTGATCATCATATGATTGTTAAAAAATAATGTGTTTATTGGAATGCCAATGATTAGGACTATATTTTTAAATAATATTTAGAAGTTTAATAAAGTATTCAAATAATTGAGAAAAAACATCTGTGTAAGACTGATGCTATACTAATGAGTTTCATCAACCAATTAGTTTAATCAGCCACACAGATATTAACTAGGATTGCTTATCTGACTTCCTTTTCATTAGTCACTCACTTTTGAACAGAATTGGGGATCCGATTCTACAGATTATCTCCGACTCCAAGGGCCAGCTTTAATGATGAATATTTATCAAACTGTATTTTCTCTATTATGTTCAGTATATATTGAGGAATATTCATGGCTGCAAAATTTGGTAAACATTCACCAATTGGTCTGTATTGGAGGGGGTGGGGGTGGTACCCAGTGTTTAATCATGGTCTGGGTTCCCTGGGAAAAGGGGGCAGTGCAGCGATGATCTTTATTTTCAAACAGCTTGTGTGCTCAGCACATGCGGCACCAGGAGGAGGGGGGAGGCGCCATGGGTTCTGACACAGGGTCTGCAGGCTGTGGCACAGTGGGCACCTGGGGGAGTGACACAAGGCTTCAGTGAGGCGGAGGATGGGTAGGATTTGTTTAGTGGAGAGTGGGAAGGGCAGTGGGGTGTGGGGTACTCCGAGTTACCAGGAGCAGGTGGAGTCTGACTGAAGGTGAGTGGTCTCCTTGCAGGATGGGCTGGTCTAGCAGCGGGGCACAGCTGGCACAGCCCTTCTACGCCTGGCTCTAGATGATCTGATACCCAGGTTAAGGATATCATAAGGGTAGTGTGTGGTCCCAAAAGGAATGGCATGGTTAAAGCATAACCGTGTGGTCATTTTGTTGTGTGATCTCTGTACAACATGTCCCTTGATGTCACTTCAGGAAGGGTCTCTAAATAGTACAGACAAATCACAAAATCATGGAAGACTTCCAAAGCGTCCCCATTAAGCTGCATCACACGCTGGGCTCTCTGGATATGCTCAGGTGGCTGTTTCATTAGCATTTTGGCTGAACTGCTCCTGCCTGTGGGATGATACTTTGTTCTGGACATTTGGTCTCCAAGGGCAACAGTGATGCCCTGCCATTATCAGCCCCTCTTTAGTGATGGATGAACAGACCACAAGCCTGGGCCATTTGGGCAGCTGGTTGGTTTTGTACTTTGGATGGGACCCTGCCTGGATGCAACTCCCCAAAATGACTTCTCCATTGTTCATGCTCAAAACCCAAGAGTCACCTTGACATATCCCTTAACTTCACCCCCAAGCTCCCCTTCTATACGGGGCACTCTCCTGCAGGATGCCCCAAATCTGCTCAGCCCTCTCTTTCTCTGCAGCTCTGCAGCCATGTTTGTTCTGGGTACCACAGCGTCACTTTCACTGGGTCACTTGCTGACCTTTCTCTCCCATCTGCTCACATCTCCACTTGGCCACCAGAGCACGTGTATGCTACTAAACTGTAAGGCAGACCTCAGCATTTACCTGTGCGAACTCTTTCAGTGCCTTCCCCCTGTTTCTCCCCTGCTTTACCTGGTCTTTGAGGCCTGGTGGGAGCTGGCCTTGTTGACTCGGCTCTGCCTTGCTCTGTTCTGGTTTTCTGTCCTTCAAACCAGGCACTTCCCATCTCAGGGGACCATTGTCCTCTCTGCCCTGGAGCCCATGTACCCCATCCACTCCCCCACTCCCAGGCACTGGCAACCCTGCGTCTTCTCAGAACACCACTTCCAGTACACCCAGCCCAAAGTAGCTCCCTGTCACGGTGGTTGTCCCTCTGTGAGTCACCCCATCTGCTTCCTCATGAGCTGTTCATTACTTTCTTCTCCCAGTTCTCTAAGGATGGGGACCTCATCTGTCTTGTTTGAATCTGCGGCACGGAGAACAGCACCTGGCATTAATATTTATTAATGGGCTCCCAATAAATATTTGTTCAGTAAATGAATGAACCTGGAAGTTCATCAGTACTGGCAGAGCCAGGCCTGGCCTAATCTAGCTTCAATTATCCCAGATCCCCAAGCCACAAACACAAGAAGTTGCTACTTACATGAGAACTTACTGAATCTGAAAATGGCTAGGTATACCTCTGGCATCTCTAAAAGAAAAAGCTTGTTAGGTGTTAATACTAATTAGCTGTCATTATTGGGCAATTAATTTTTATTTTAACCTAATAAAATTTTCCTTTATAGATTTCAGGTGACTTTCTTTAAATATGACTGTCAATCTGGTTTTAGCTTCTGTGCCAATTTGAAACTGTTGTGTACCCCAGAAAAGCCATGTTCCTTAATCCTCACTTAGTGTTATTGGGTGGAATCTTTTTGATTAGATTGTTTCCATGGACCTGTGACCCACCCAGTTGTAGGTGGGACCTTTTGATTATGTGGTTTCCATGGAGATGTGTCTCCACCCATTCAAGGTGGGGTCACTGACTAGAGTCTTTTAAAAGGGAACTATTTTGGAAAATGCTTCAGAGCCAACAGGAGACCCAGAGGTTTGGAGATGCAGAAAGAAAACGCCCCTGGGGAAGTCCTTTGAAAGAAAAAGCCAAAGGAGCAGCAGCGGCCAGTCACGTACCTTCACTCTTGATAGAGGTGTTCTGGACCCATCGGTCTCTTGAATCAAGGTGTCTTTCCCTGGATGCCTTAGTTTGGACATTTTTATGGCCTCAGAACTATATGCTGGCAACTTAATAAATTCTCTTTTAAAAAGCCATTCCATTTCTGGTATATTGCATTTCTGGGAGCATTAATAAACTAATACAATTCCCTAGCTGAAACAAATACCTTACAATGGGTTGGTTTGCACCGGGAATTTATTGGCTTACGGTTTCTGAGGCTAGAAGAATTGCTTCTTCCCTGGGGTCTGTATCTTCTGGCTGGCTGGTGGTATTTGGGGTTCCTGGCTTTTTTGTCACATGGCAATGCACACATGGCAGTGTCTTTTCCTTTCTCTTCTTTGTTCCGTTGACTTCCAGCACTGGCTTCTCTCTTTCCAAACTTTCACTCTGTTTATGAAGGACTCCAGGAGTACAGATTAAAGCCAAATGGATTCGGTGGGGCCACACCTTAACTGACACCTTGGAGAGTTCTTAGTTACAATGGATCCACACCTACCAAAATGCAGACCAAGTCCAAGACCATGTCCAAGCTGGGGTGTGCAATTCAATGCACCAGCAGCCTGAAGCACTCCTCATTTATATTGCTATGTTTTGTCTGATTGTTGATTATATTTATAGTGTGTAATAAAATTCAGGAATCAAAGTATGACAGATGAAGAATGCATTTAAAGTACACCACATGTTCCCATCCGTGGTAAAAGCGTAATAGAGGCAAGTTGTTATTTCACTGCTGTTACTATAATGTTGTAGGATTTTTAAGAGGTGTTTATAGTTCATCAAATCAACATGCAAAATGCAGGATCCCCCTGGTGATATTTCTGATTTGTGAACACATGGTCTCCTTGAGCCAGTGGTAGGAAGCTCCTTGTATCACAGCCTCAATTGTCAGGCAGGTCTAGTTGGAGATAAATCTATTTTTGTACAGTGGTTCTGCTTCCCTGGTTATTCATGTAGAGCTAGAGATTTTCCTTAGTTTCCCCCTTCCAACGCTGTAGTGCTGCAAGTCCCAAGAATGACTTCTATACCCTCTTTTCCAAGGCCCCTCTCCCTGTTTTCCCTGTGTGGTCTCTGGACACCTTTTCCCTCTGGATGTGGCAGTACGTTGCATGGGGACAGAGGAGGGGTCTGGGCATTGGGCAGCTGACTCCGCTGGGATCTAGGCAGTCCATCCATTTGTGCCTGCAGCCGTGCATGGAATGCCTTCTTCCCTTCTAACCGTGCTCTGCTCTTCTTGACACTTTAGAGTTGCAATTTGTACCCAAAGGCAGGACATTCATAATGCTAAAAAATTTATCTGTTTTGCTTTAAAAGTTAGCGTTCAAGCCTGGTGCTGTGATATAATGTTGGTTCAGGGTCTGGCCTTGGAGGGAGCAGTTTCGGTGCCTCAACACCCCTGGTTTTAAGTGGGTTGCCCTTGCCTATGTCCAGCCCAGTCGAATTCTGTCTGTGGTCAGCGCCTGGCTGCCTCCTGGGCCTCTCTGGCCCTTTGCTCTGCTTCCCCCGTGACAGTGCCATGCCCCTGCCTTGCTCACAAGGAGCACAAGAAACTGTTAAACATCTTGCTGAAATAAAGGCCTTCACCTGTTTAGCATTCCCCTAATATGCCAATCTTACTAAAAGGAAAAAGGAGAGACGCTGGAACTGGCACTGCCTTCTGTGAGGACTCAGGAGCCTTCTGCAAAGATAATCGCCTGCAGGATTCTGCCCGTGATTGACATCAGGATTATTGGTGTGCAGTTTCCACAACAGGCTCTTCTTCTCATCTCTCCTGCTCTCCATTATGTTTTAAAATTAATATTGAAAAAAAAATCGATCTTGTGTACAACAGAATTAAAATCAAATCACGTCGATAGGCTGGTTGTGCTAAGGGGTCCCCGCTGCCACTGTGCACATGGGTCCCAGTCCCGCCCCCGGGGACACCCACTGTTAAATCTCTTTTATCCCTTACTGTCTTTATTGCTTTTGGCGCCAAAAGAAAAATGGCACTCTCATCTTGTCCTCAGTTTCATATTTCACTGGTTAGCAGGAAAAAAATCTAAAACTTGCTGCAACATTGAGGCAGGAATTTTAGTCACTTCTGCTATCTATCTGTTCATTTATTTTTAGAGATTTGTCAGGGGTGGCTAATAATACCATTCACCTATTGTAAATGCACAGTTTGATGGTTTTTAGTAAATGATGCAGTGGTGCAACCAGAAATACAGCCCAGGTTTCGGACATGCCTGTCCCTTAACCACCCCCCGCCAGCCCAGTACCTGGTGACGAGGTGAGCCTCCATGCCCCCTCCTCTCTGCCCCGGGCCCCTGGACCTTCCTGGCCATAGTCTCCAGAGGCTCAGTCTTCAGTATCCTTCTGGGGAGGTGAGGGGCATGGTCATATGGCCTGAGGGATGGATGTGGGGGACTTGGGCACACTGACCCATCCCCCGGTTCTTCCCTGCATCCCAGCTGGCTTCCAGAATCCTGGGGATTCCAACCCCAGAGACCCCTCTGACCCCTGCACCCTGCATCTGCTGGTGTTGGCACTATACTTGCATGCGTATCTGCAACCCTCTTATCCACGTCTCCCCAAATGCCCTACCCCCTCTCATCCCCCGTCCTTGGGCATCTGTCCCTTCTAAGCAACAACTTTGTGTTCGTCATAGTTGGGTTTCATCAGGGAGAAGAGAGGTGGTGGGCAAGGTCATGTCATCACGTTTAACTGGAGTTTCCTACTTTTCATTGTTTTTAGAAACTATCAACAGGATCAGACATGATATACTTGTCAGGATTCTGTTTATGTTTCATTCAAAGAACGCTTTGAATTGGTTGGGATGTCTCATTTCCAATAAGCTGCAGCCCCCACTCATCCAAAGCCTGCCTGAATTGACTTGTGATCTGAGAGGTCACACCTTTCGGAGAAGGCTTTGCTTTGTCAAATCTTAATGGTGGTTTTAGTGATATACCAGACAGGTGGACCTCATTTTCTCTCCTGAGCTGGAGAATTGTGCACAACTTGAATAGTTAACAACTTTCTTTTGAAAAAAATATTGGGATGCTTTTGGATCATCAAACATTGCTTTGAGAACCAACTGCCATGTTCTGGTTTATCGATATTGAGATAAACGTTGATTTAGAACACCATCACAATGATCATATTTTGCTGACTAGACTTATGTGACAGTAGAGTTAAATAAACCTGACATTTTAAAATTAAGGGAAAGAATACTCAGCGAGGTTCTCAGTGCCAATATATCTATCCTGAAAATCATGCAGAACAAGGCAATAAGTTTACAGTATACAATAGTGTCAAACCTTCCTCGCATCAGTGAAAATAGTTAAAAATAGATTTCTTACACTCTGCCTAAGCTGGTGCCATAGTTATCATCCTGAGAAAATCCAATTTGTAGAAGATAAATGATCTAAAGGGAGGTACATAAAAAAGTTGCAACTTGACAAGTTTTCCATTAAATTGAAACTAGGAAGAAACCACAAAATAACTGAAAAGCTGGATAGCTTTCTTCTCTGCAATTTAGAATTCAGAGACTTTTGACTTCTAAGTTTTATTCACCAACAACTGTTTTATTAGTTGGAAAAGAGGTGATGGTGACTCGAGTATTATTTTCTGTTTTGATCTTGAGCCAGAGTTATAGTTTTTCAGAAAACATTCAGCGTCATTAGCTTGTAAGAGCTCTACTAACTTTTTGTAATTACTGAATTTCACAAATAGGCTAACAATTTGACCCTAGTTCAACATGACAATTTAAGAATTGTATCTGATACATGGATCATTTCTTTTTTTTTTTTTAAATAAAAGTTTAGTCTGAAATAGCTGTCTAAAGGTGTTTATACTTAGATTAGAAAGTAGATGACTTCCTAACTTTTATGAGCTATAATAATACTGCCTTGAGATTGCAGGGAGTATTTGTAGTAACAAAGGGAATGGACCTGTGAAGTCAAGTAGTACTTGCAGTAGTACTTGAATCGTGTTGTGAATTGTGCTCATGGAAGAGTCCCTCCAGAAGGTAGGACACCCTCCCCCCAGCCTTGACTGCGGAGAGCCCTGCGGGGAGCCCCTGAACTTGTGGGCAGAGGGTCCTGCTGCTTGGGGGAACCACTGGAGAAAGCCAATGCTCGGTGCCAACCCTGGCTTCACTTCTACCTGCCTTTACTTCCTTGCTCAAGTCACTTAGCCTTTCTGAATGTCAGTTCAAGTCTCTGAGGGGTCAGGGATAATGACCCCTTAGTGTCGTGATCATCCTCATATAACATACAACTTCTCATATAACTTCTAGAATTTTGATTAAAATATTGTATCTTTGAAGATACAACAAAAGAAGATGGCTTACAGAAATGGTGAAAAATACCTTATAAGGCTGATGGAACTGGACCAGCCTGCTTCACCTGCTACAACTAGAGAGCCTGCACTGTGGGAGGAGACAGGACTTATGTCTCCTCCCAGGAATGTCACGCCACTCACTAGTTCATGGAGTGGCCACCCCTCCATGGCCTGTGGGCCAGGGTTCCTTGACCCCTTGTACCTTATCTTCCTACATCTGTTTTGAGACTGCATTGGAAGGAAAGGGCTGGGGTTGACACTGGGACAAGGCTGGAAGGCATATATGGTGGTATGAAGCTGTTATGTACCCCAGAAAAGGCCATGTTCTTTTAATCTAGTCCTGTGGGTGCAAACGTGTTGGGGGTGGGAACTTTTGATTAAGTTATTTCAATTGAGATGTGACCCATGCCATTTAAGGTGGGTCTTACTGTTTTATGAGAAGATAAAAGCTCAGAGAGTTTTTAGAAGCCCCAGAGAGGCTGAGAGATGAGGACATACCCACAGAAGCTGAGAGAGGAAGCCACTGAAGCCAGAAGCGAAAGCAGTGAAACTCAGGAGAGGAGGGCCAACAGACACCGGTCATGAGCCTTCCCATGTGATGGAATTGTCCCCAATGCCAGCAGCCTGTCTTCAGAAGAGGTATCTTCCTATTGATGTGTTAATTTGGATATTTTTATCCCCTTAGAACTGTAGTAAATTTGTAAGCTATTTTATAATTTCCCATTGTAAAACCCAACCCATTTCGGGTATTTTGCACTTTACCAGCTTTAGCAAGCCAGAACAGCAGGCTAGAGATGCATGGAATTTCGGGTAGGGGCCAGCCAAGCCCGTAGCTGTGTGTTCTGGAGATCGTAGCTCTCAGGTACCCTGTGCATGTCAGATGTCAGAGAAGGAAGCACAGGACGTAGGACAGTTCTGTGTTAGCTCTGCGTGTCAGCTGAGGGGCATGAAGACCTCCCCACAGTGGGAACTGGGTCTGTGGCCTCTAGCTCTGTACCTGGGAAAGTGTTAGCGTAAGCGCAGATGCCTTTGGAATTCTACACCCTCCATCGGTGAGCATACTCTGGGTCAGAGTCTCCTTCATTTGACGAGGAACAGACTGAGAACAAGTATCCTGGTATCTGTGAAGCTAATACTATGACATAAAAAAAGGGAATGCTTTCCTGAGGAATCTGCAATGTGTTTATCTGGAAAAAATGATGATACAGAAGTACATTTTATTAAACAATTTGTCTTTCTCAGAATTAATTTTCAAGTGCATTCCCAGCTCTGGTTATTTAACATTATGGTACAGTGAGAGGTTGGGTAGACTGAGAATCCACAGGAGCGGTGGCCATGACATTGGCTTGTCTTTCCTGGGGTCACCTCCAGGGCTGGGGCAGGGATCAGAAGCCATCAGACTGGGAGGAGGAGCTGGGCAGGGGGCATGGGTGGGCTCGGATGGTGGACCTCCTCTGCTGTGCCTGAGGCCCCAACTGCGGCCCCAGCTGGGGTCTGGGCTTTGAGGCTAAAGTGGCTGGTCCTCTACTTTGTGCTTTGGGGAGGTCACGCCTCCTCCTGCAGATTTTGAGCCAGAGGTTCCCGTGAGACTGCAATACCATTATATGGAGTTTAGTGTTTGTATGACCTCTGTGGGTGGGAAACACATCGGACTGCAAATCTAGGACCCAAAAGCACTGCTGGAGTAAGTGTGATCATCAGGAGTGAAACTTTGATCATCTGATCCATGTTAGAGAATACCTAGCAGCCTCTTGCAACAAGAGGGACCTAGAGTCCCTGGGGACATGAAAAGGGGACCTAAGCAGAGCAACCTCTGTGTCCAAGAGGCCACAGGAATATATGGGAAAGTGGACAGAGGTGGGTTTGGGGGACAGACGGAGGCACCTGGGGTCAAAATTGGCCTGCAGCCCTGTTGATACTAGCAAGATAAAGCACTGGCTAAGGCCCTGGGGTCACCCTGACTCTTTCTCACCCCGGTGCAGCATTCACCAGCGGGCTTCAAGGTCAAGGCTGAGCACGTGCTAACCGTGGCAGCTGCTCCCCACTCTGGGAGGTTTTGCCAACTGCTGAAGTCCTGGGAAGAGTTTGTGTCCTGGCTAACCTCAGGGACACAAACAATTCCTACAGATGAGGGTTCTGCCCATCTCATATTTGAATTTTTGAGATTTCAGCATCAAAGCTTAGTATAAAAGAAAAAATAAAGCATCTGCAAACATCCGTGTCTCTGTTCTCCACATATTGGCATCTTGTCAGCCCTGCTTTGAAGTTCCTGTCGGCTCTGTCATTTCTGCCTCTCTCCAATATGTTTCCTCTTTTAAAGGACCCCAATAAACTAATCAAGACCCACCTGGAATGGGTGGGGTCACATCTCCATCTAATCAAAAGGTCACACCCACAACTGTGTGTGTCACATCTCCGTGGAGATGATCTAATAAAAAGATTCCAGCCTACTGTATTGAATCAGGATTAAAAGAAAGGGCTGCTCCCTCAAGATTGAATCAGGATGAAAATGTGGCTTTTCTGGGGTGCATAATCCTTTCAAACCGGCACACTTGCCTCTGGGAGTTCCCCTTGCCACTTCCTGGGAGTGTGTGGAGAGGGCAGTTCCTTCTGCTCCTACGGTCCAGGAATGTTGTATTCCTTACAAAATGCTCCAAGAGTTTGGGGGTTTATCCTCTTACTCTTATTAGTCTCTTTGTTAGTTGGTTAATTAAACTTAGTTAAGTTTGGTTGGTTTGGGTACTGGGAGGTAAGGTGTTGCTATTGCAAATACCTAAAAATGTGGGAGAGGCTTTTTTGGCATTGGGTAATGGGCAGAGGAGTTTGGAGGCACTGGAGGGGAAAAGCCTAAGTTGCCTTGAAGAGACTGGAAGAATATGTGTTAAAAGTGTTTCTGTGAGGTTTTGTAAGGAAATGATTGTGTGTTATTGGAAACTGGAGGAAAGACAATTCTTGTTATGAAGTAGTAGAGAACTTTGGTTAGCTAAAACTCAGTAAAAGATAGTCTCTTACTCTTGTTACCTAAGATAAAAATCCTTTGTTCATTTTCTTTCGAAGATTGGCTCTAACATAAAGATCCTTCATCAAATTGACACTTAGTTCTTTATCAACCTCACTTCATTCTATCCCTGTTCACAGTTTCTACTCTAAATAAATCTGCTTGCTGTAAGGAATTGTTTTTCCCACTTCATGCCGTGGCGCACACCTTCTCTTTGCCAAATCTTATTCCTCAAAATCAGAAAATTTTCTTCCAGGAGGTCATCTGTGATTGCCTTCAGGGACTTCTAAGCTCCCTTTAGCTATTTTATATGCTGTTTATGTCATTTGACTTTATATTTATGTTGATTTGTAAATAAGTTCTACAGATTTTCTGTGCAGAACTGCTCCCCACTTAGATGTGCGCACCTGGAGAGAGGCACCGTGTTCTCCCTCTTCTATATCTTTCCTTATCCTTTCGCAATGCCTACCGCTACTTTCAGAATGAGCTTATGAGTTTCACCTTGACTGACTTAAAGACAGCTTTATTTTGATTCCGGAGGAAAGTGGCCTTGGAACCACCTCTTTGGTAGCTGTGACCAGCTCAGTCTCTTCCGTCTGTGTACCCTTGATTCATGCTGCCTTTCTCCCTCACCTCTTGGGCTCTTCCCTGGCAAATCACCTCTTTTCTATGTAGTCATAACTGTGTACTTTTGGCATTCCCTGGCCAAAAAGCATGCAGTATTACCCTGGCCAAAATGAAAACAGAACAACTCTATGGTATATGGTTTAAGATTTGCTCAGATAGCAGTAGAAATGATATCCTAAAACACTCTGTATTCCAATGTATGAAAACAAGGTGTTACACTTTTATGGAGAAGGGAGAATTGGGTATTTGACAAAGCATTAAGTTAGATCCTCACCTAATCTTATGTATCAAATAAGTTTCTAGTGGATTAGTTAAATGTAAAAAGTGAAGACATGAATATATTATTAAGAAATGTGTATGACCATTTATGATCCTGAGATAATAATGAAGTAGTAGAATACTTGCAGATGTATCGGCTATCAATTGCTGTGTAACACATTACCCCAAAATGCAGTGGCTAATCCAACCACCATTATTTAGAGCACTATCTCAGTTGGAAAATTAGGCTAGGATTCACTGGGTGGTTCTTATTTGCTGGGTTCACTTGTGTGTCTGTGTGTCTAGTAGATCGATGGCTGAAAGCCAGGGCGTGACAGGAACAACTGGGCCACAGAGCATCTTTCTTCAGATAGGCTAGCCTGGGCTTCTTTACCTGCTGGCAGAAGGATTCTATTCTAGTTTGCTAGCTGTCAGAATGCAATATACCAGAAATGGAATGGCTTTTAAAAAGGGGAATTTATTAAGTTGCTAGTTTACAGTTCTAAGGCCGAGAAAATGTCCCAATTAAAACAAGTCTATAGAAATGTCCAATCAAAGGCATCCAGGGAAAGATACCTTGGTTCAAGAAGGCCGATGAAAGTCAGGGTTTCTTTCTCAAGTGAGAGGGCACATGGTGAACACAGTCACAGTTTCTCAGCTGAAAGGGCGTATGGTGAATATGGCATCATCTGCTAGCCTTCTCTCCTGGCTTCTGGTTTCATGAAATTCCCTGGGAGGCGTTTTCCTTCTTCATCTCCAAAGGTTGCTGGCTCATGGACTCTCTGCTTCATGGTGCTGCAGCATTCTCTGCTC
This sequence comes from Tamandua tetradactyla, assembly GCF_023851605.1. Lineage (NCBI taxonomy): Eukaryota > Metazoa > Chordata > Mammalia > Pilosa > Myrmecophagidae > Tamandua > Tamandua tetradactyla. Next base: position 82,050,562 of record NC_135338.1, on the reverse strand, counting down.
TCTCCAAATACCTTATTCTCCAAAATGTTTCCTCTTTTATAGGACTCCAATAAACCAATCAAGACCCACCTAAATGGGTGGAGACATATCATCATCTAATCCAGTTTAACAACCACTCTTGACTAAATTACATCATCCAGGGAGATGATCTGATCACAGTTTCAAACATACAGTATTGAATAGGGGTTATTCTACCTTTATGAAATGGGATTTTGGTTAAAACATGGCTTTTCTAGGGGGCATACATCCTTTTAAACCAGCACAGGTTCCAAGAGTATCAAGAGGGTAAGCCTCACTGGGCAGGTGCCTTTCAAGTCTCTGCTTACCTCACACTGCACTACTCTTTTGCTTAAATCAAGTCATGTTGTCAATCCCTGCTTCAGATTGTGGGGAAGGACTCCTCCTTTTCATGGGCAGAGGGGCGAATTATTGAGCTACTTTTGCAATATACCGTAGGCACTATCTTAAATGTTTTATATATATTATATATTGATTGTCTCCTACTGCTTAATAAATTACCCCTTGCTCCATTACAAATTACCTCTAAACATAGCAGCTTAAAACAGCCAACACTGATCATCTCTCAACACCTTGTTTCCATATATTAGCATCTAGATTCTGAGTCAGGATATCATAAGGTTGCCATCAGGGGTTGGCCAGGGCTGCGTCATCTCAAGACACCACTGGGGAGAATCTCCTTCCAACTGGGGCTTGGGTCCTACTGGCTAGAGCAGCCAGTGAAGGGGAGGGCTCATTGGGAGCCATCTCAGAGGCTGTCTGCCACATATTAACTGTGCGTATTAAATGCGTTCTCATTATCCTCCATACTACAATCAAAGAAATTGAAGCAAAGAGGAGGCCACTCAAAGAGCAAGTAGGGGAACTGGGGATGGATTCCAGGTTGAAGGACTAGATACTCTACTTGCAATGGAAGCTGTAATCAAGGGAGAGCTTGATATAGTTGACCACAAATCCATTAGCATCCAGCATGTGTCAAAAGCCATCAATAGAATTGGCAAATCAGTACCTAGCACTGTCTGTCTCCCAGTCCCTCCCTATCATACTAAAAGCAGTTATAAATCAATAGGAAACATTAGCATCAAATGGAAAAAGCATGCAGTGGACTCTAGTGGGCAAGTTCCTAGAGAAATATGAATGGCAAATAAATAGATAAGTACTGAACCTCATTAGTAGTCAGAGACATGCGAATTAACAGAGCACTTTTTTGTTGTCCAGCAAGCTGGTAAAAAGACTTTTAAATATTATTCTCAGTTTGAGGTATAGAAGGATAGTCTCATACCCCACTGGAGGAGGAAATATGAATTGTTGTAACCACCTGGAAAACAAATGTTTGTACCTTTTGACTCAAGAAACCTACTTTTGAAGGTATATACTAAAGTTAGAGATACAAAAAAAGTTATGTATAAAGATATTCACTGTAGCTTTATTTCTCTTAGTTGAAATTTGGAAACAACCCAAATGTACAGCAATAGTGGGATGGTTATTATCAGACTGTTTCCAGATTAGATGGACATTAAAATCAGGTTTGGAAGACTGTTCAATGGCTTGGGGAAATCCTCAAGTCATGTTAAATGAACAAAATAAGATTCCTGCTGTACAATAGCATTCCAATTTTCAATTTTCTAAAGTGTGTTTATACAGAAAAAAAGCTTGAATGGAAACACATCAAAATATTGATGGTGGTCTCCAGGTGGTGATGAATATTTCCTATATTCTGTTCTGTTATCTAAACTTCTTTACTCGAGCAAGTGTTACTGTCAGAATAGGAGACAATGGAAGGGTGCAAAGATCCTGGGGCCTGTGGGGTACCTAGGCCAGCAATGGTGCCCTCCTTCTTTATTTTTTAGTAGGGAAGTTGTGAGTTTACAAAGCAGTCATGCAGACAATACAGGATTCCTGTATACCACCCTGCCAGCAACACCTTACATGGGTGTGGAACATTTGCTGCCGTTGATGATAGCTCTTTATAATAATTGTACTATTTTTTTAACAGTAGTTACCCTGGTTACAACTAATGAAAGATTATTAAAAGGGTTCTATCTTATTATCAGTTATTACATTAGGTGTAATTTTCCCGCATATCATCTTATTATTACCACCTTTGTATTAATATTGTACATTTGTTATAATTCATGCAAGAATTTTTTAGTACTTGTACAATTAACTATAGTCCATCCTCTGCCTGTAGGATTCGCTGTGCTAGAATTAGATTTTTATTCTAATCATATATAACCTAAAGTTTTCTCTTTTAACCACATTTACTCCATAGTTCAGAGCTGTTGATTACACTCACAGTACTATGCTGTGTCCAAATGTTTACCATCAGCCTATATAGAAATTCTGTACAAGTTAAGCATCAGCTCCCCCTTTTTTGTTCCAATTTGTCTCCTTGTAACCTATATTCTAGATTCTAACTCTGAATTTTCTTATTATAATTATATAATTATAACAGTGGGATCATTCAGTATATATAATGTCTAGATTATTTTACTCAACTGTGTTCTCAAGATTCATCCATGTTGTTGAATGCATCAAGACTTCATTGCTTTTTATAGCTGATAAAAATACATGATTTTTATCATGTATTTTATGATAAAATACATGATATCAAATACATGATATGATATCCCATCATATGTATGTACCCCATTTTTATATCCATTCATCGGTTGATGGACACTTGAGTTGTTTCCATCTTTTGGCAATTGTCAGTAATACTACTATGAACATCGATGTGAAAATATCTGTTCAAGTTCCTATTTGCATTCCTTCTAGGTGTATACCTAGTAGTGGGATTGCAAGATCATCTGGTAATTCCCTACTTAGTTTCCTGCCTTCACTGTCTTCACATTGACTGCACATTTTACATTTCCACCAGCAATAAATGAGTGTTCCTGTTTCTCCACATCCTTTCCAACACTTGTAGCTTTCTGTTTTTTCAACAGTGGCCCTCCTAGTAGGTGTGAAATGATATCTCATTGTGGTTTCGATTTGCATTTCCCTAATAGCTAGTGATATTGAATATCTTTTCATGTGCTTTGTAGCCATTTTGTATTTCTTCTTTGGCAAAATGTCTATTCAAGTTTTTTGCTCATTTTAAAATTGGTTTGTTCATCTTTTTATTGTTGAGTTTCAGGATTTCTGTATATATTCTGAATGTTAATCCCTACTAGATATGTGGTTTCCCAAAGATTTTCTCCCATTAAGTAGACTTCTTTTTCATTTTCATAACAAAGTCCTTTGAAGATGAAAAACTTTTAATTTTGTAGAGGTCCGTTTATCAATTTTTTTGTTTTTAATCCTTGTGCTTTGGGTGTAAAGTCTTAAGAAACCACTGCCTGCTCAAAGATCTTGAAGATCCTTCCCTGTTTTGTTATAGGAGCTTTATCATCCTAGTTCTTATCTTTAGGTCTAGGATCCATTCTGAGTTAATTTGTTTATAAGGTGTGAGATAGGGGTCCTCTTTCATTCTTTTGCATATGGATAGTCAGTTTCCCTGGCACCATTTGTTGAAGAGACTGTTCTGTCCCAGTTGAGTGGACTTGGTAGCCTTGTCAAAACTCAATTGGCCATAGATGTGAGGGTCTATTTCTAAACTATCAATTCAAGCCTGTTGGTCAATATATCTGTCCTTGTGCCAGTACCATGCTGTTTTGACCACTGTAGCCTTGTAATATACTTTAAAGTCCAAGAGTGAGTCCTCCAACTTTGTTCTAGTTTGCTGGCTGCCAAAATGCAATATACCAGAAATGGAATGGCTTTTAAAGAAGGGAATTTAATAAGTTGCTAGTTTACAGTTCTAAGGCCAAGAAAATGTCCCAATTACAAGTCTATAGAACTGTCTGGTCAGAGGTATCCAGAGAAAGATACCTTGGCTCAAAAAGGCCGATGAAGTTCAGGATTTCTCTCTAAAGTGAGATGGCACGTGATGAACACAGTCACAGTTTCTCTCTTGGCTGGAAGGGCATATGGCGAGCACAGCTTCATCTGCTAGCTTTCTCTCCTGGCTTCCTGTTTCATGAAGTTCCCTGGGAGGCATTTTCCTTCTTCGTTTCCAAAAGTCACTGACTGTGGACTCTCTGCTTCATGGTGCTGCAGCATTCTCTGCTCTCTCCGAATCGCCTTCATTCTCCAAAATATTTCCTCTTTTATAGGATTCCAGAAACTTATCCAGACCCACCCAAATGGGTGGAGACATGTCGTCACCTAATCCAGTTTAACAGCCACTCTTGATTAAATCACATCTCCAGGGAGATAATCTGATTGCAGATTCAAACATACAGTATTGAATAGGGATTATTCTGCCTTTACAAAATGGAATTTTGATTAAAACATGGCTTTTCTAGGGGCATACTTCCTTTCAAATCAGCACAAACTTCATTCTGTTTTTTTCAAGTTATCTTTGGTTGTTTAGGGCCCCTTACTTTTCCAAATAGTTTTGGTAATTGGCTTTTCCCTTTCCTCAAAGTAGGCTGTTGAAATTTTGATTGGGGTTGCGTTGAATTTGTAAATCAATTTGAGTACAATTGACATCTTAAAAGATATTTAGTCTGCTAATGCATGAACATGGAATGTCCTGCCATATATTTAGGTCTTCTTTGATTTCTTTTAGCAATGTGTTGTAGTACTCTGTGTACAAGTCCTTTACATCCTTGGTTAAATCGGTTCCTAGATATTTGATTGTTTTAAGTTGCTATTAGGAACTTTTTTTCTTTATTTCCTCTTCACATTGGTCATTGCTAGAATATAGACACATTATGAATGTTTGTGTGTTGATCTTGTATCCTACATTTTGCTGAACCTGTTTATATTAGCTCTAGTAGTTTTGTTGTAGATTTTTCAGGACTTTCTAAATATAGGATCCTGTCATCTGCAATAGTGACAATTTTACTTCTTCCTTTCTGAACTGGATGTCTTTTTATTTTCTTGCCTGAGTGCTCTAGCTAGAGCGTCTAGCACAGTATTGAGTAACTGTGGTGACAGTGGGCATCCTTGTCTCGTTCCAGATCTAGGGGGACAGCTGTCAGTCTTTCCCCTTTGAGTATTATGTTAGTGGAGGGTTTTTCATATACGCCTTTTATGAAGTTGAGAAAGTTTCCTTCTGTTTCTCTCTTTCCAAGTGTTTTTATCAAGAAAACGTGCTGAATTTTGTCAAAAGCCTTTTCTGCATCAGTTGAGACGATTCTGTGGTTTTTTCCATTTGAAATTTGTTAATGTGGTGTATTACAGTGATTTTCTGTTTTACTGGTTTCCAGCTTCATTCCATTATGGTCAGAGAAAGTGCTTTCTGTAATTTCAGTCTTTTAAAATTTATTGAGACTTGCTTTATGACCCAACATATGGTCTATCCTGGAGAATGATCCTTGGGCGCTTGAGGAGAATGTATATCATGCTGTTTTGGGGATGCAATGTTCTATATATGTCTGTTCGATCTAGTTCATGTATCATGTTATTAAAGTTCTCTGTTTCTTTATTGATCCTCTGTCTAGATGTTCTAACTATTGATGAGACTGGTGTATTGAATTCTCCAAATATTATTATAGAGACTTCTGTCTCTCCCTTCAGTTTTGTTTTGTTTTGTTTGTTTTTTGCATGGGCAGGCACCGGGAATCGAACCCGGGTCTCTGGCATGACAGGCGAGAACTCTGCCTGCTGAGCCACCATGGCCCACCCACTCCCTTCAGGTTTACCTGTATTTGTCTCATGTATTTTGGGACCCCATGGTTAGGTACATAAGTATTTATGATTATTATTTCTTCTTGGTAAATTGCCCCTTTTATTGATAAACAGCTGTGTCCTTCTTCGTCTCATAGCAGTTTTGCATAAAGTCATTTTGTCTGATATTACTAAAGCTACCTCAGCTCTTTTTTGGTTTCTGTTTGCTAGGAATATCTCTACTTTTCACTTTCATCCTATTTGTGTCTTTATTTCTAAGGGGAAATCTTTGCAACATGTAGTTGGATCAGGCTTTTTTATCCTGTCTGCCAATCTGTCTTTTGATTGGGGAGTTTAATCCATTAACAGTCAATGTTATTGCTGTAAAGGCAGTAATTACTTCAGCCATTTAATCTTTTGGTTTTTAATATGTCATATCTTTCTGTTTGTTTGTTTCTCTTTTTACCCATTTAGTTATCCTTACTGAAAATCTCTTATCTTCTCACTACTCCAAGCCACTCTTTCCTGTCTTATCCTTTCAGCCTGCAGAGTGTCCTTCAATAATTCTTGTAGGGTACATCTTTTATTGATGAACTCTCTCAGTTTCTGTTTAACTGTTAATATTTTAAACTCTCTCTTTTTTGTTGCTTTTTTTTCTCCTTTATTTTTGAAGAATAGTTTTTCTAGACAAAGAATTTTTGACTGGCAGTTTTTCTTTTTCAGAACAAATATGTCACACCACCTCTTTCTCACCTCTGTGGTTTCTGTTGAGAAGTTGGCACTTAGTCTTATATCAGAGCCCTTGTATGCGATGAATCACTTTCTTTTTGTCATTTTCAGGATTCTCTTGTTTTGTCAGTTGATATTCTTATTAGTATTTGTGTTGGAATAGGTTTATTAGGGTTTATTTTGTTTGGAGTACATAATGCTTTTTGGACATGCATATTTATGGTTTTCATAAGAATTAGGAAACTTTTGGCCATTATTTTCTCAGATATTCCTTCTGCCCCTTTTCCCTTCTCTTCTTCTAGGTCACCCATGACACATATGTTTGTGTGGCTACATGCTGTCATTTGAATCTCTGAGACTCTGCTCAATTTTTTCCATTCTTTTCTTTCTGTAAAATTTGATTGTCCTATCTTCTAGTTCACTGATTCTTTCTTCTGCCTGTTCAAATCTCCTGTTGTATGCCTCCAGTATATTTTAATCTCTTATATTGCTCCTTTCATTCCCATAAATTCTATTATGTTTCTGTTCATTATTTCAATTTATTCTTCATGCTCACCCAGTTTCTTCTTAATATCTTTTATTTCTTTAGCCATGTTTTTTTTTCATCTCCTTGAATTGATTTGGGAGATTTGTTTGAACATCTTTGATTAGTTGTACCAAATTCTTGGTACCTTCTGAAGTTTTAATTTGCTCCCTTGACTGGGCCATATCTTACTGTTTCTTAGTATGGTTTGAAACTTTTTACTGATGTCTAGGCATCTGATTATTTTGATGCATTAACATTGAAGGTTAGTTTCTCTCTCTTGCCTTGGGTTTTATTGTTGATTAGCTTTATGTTGAGGATCTTCTTTGATGCTTGGTCTTAACGTATTCTAGACCTTTATACTTAACCTATAAGATTTTTTCAGCTCTTCTTATTCCACTTCTTGCCCTGAATATGTGGAACAGTTTTTAACGTTGTACTTTATGTGCAGTTGTTTCACTTCCAAGGGAGGCCTTCCTTTCCAAATTCCTTTTCCAGGAATCTTTGTCTGTTCTGTTCTTTTTTTGCACCCCTTTTGTCTCTACTTGTTTTCCTGCAGGACAAATTCTGGGAGCAGGGTTCCCCCTGAGAGAACTTTCTCAATGCCCTATTTCCCAGTGGAAATACTGGCCAGGAACCTATGCAGAGGGTCCAGACCAAATCCAAAGTGTCCTGGGGAAGGGATTAGGAAGGGTGTTGTTTTGGTTTGCTGAAGCTGCAGAAATGCAACATACCAGAATTGGATTGGCTTTTATAATGGGGATCTATTAACTTACAATTTACAGTCCTTATGCCATGAAAATGTCCCCATTCAAGGCATCAACAGGATGATACCTGGACTCTGAAGACAGGCTGTTGGCACCCAGGACACCTCTATGGCATGGTATGGCACATGGCTGATAACTCCTGGCTCTTCTGTCCTGGATGTTGCTAGTTCCAGCTTCCTGCCTTCTTTTCTGTGGATCCTCTTGTAACTTCTTCAGGGGATTTTCTCTGACTTTTCTGGATGCCTTTCTGAGTTCTCTGGGTTTTTTGTGTGTATGCTTTATGCTGTTATAAAGGACTCCAGAAAAAGAAATTGACTTTTTTTGAATGATGTGTGTCACATCTCAATTGAAATAACCTAATCAAAAGGTCCCACCCACAATAGGTCTGTACCCACAGGGATGGATTAAAAGAACATAGTCTTCTCTGGGGTACCTAACAGCTCCAAACTACCACAGCTGGCCAAAGTCTTTTTGTTGGCTTCCCAAAGCTGTGCTTTCCTGGCCTGCCCAGCATATATAGCCCTTCAGGTGACTGTTCCCTGGTGTCCTGCAGAAGCACTGTGTCTTTAAATCTCTACCACCTCTGCCCCTGCCCAGGGCAGAGTTGGAACAATGGCTGCCTCCGCCTTTATCCCCATCTGGTTCTAGCAGTAGGTCAGGGTCAGAACCCAGGGATCTGCATTCACGAATCGAAAGCTATGATCAGTTCTCATTCATGCCCTTGCCTGTTCTTGGAGAAGAGGGTTTTATATCCCTTTATGTCAACAGTGAGCTAGCCAGGTTTTGGACCCTGTGGCAGCCTGCTGTGGAAATGGGGGATGGGCACCATGGGCACCACACAGAGAGAGCCACTCACTGTTCTTGACCGCTATTTCTCAGCTTCTTCCTCCTGCTCTACCCTGGAAGCTGTACAGTGTTCTTTTGGCCTTTGGAGCATTTTTTTTCTCCCCTGTACCAGCAGGTTTTAGTGAAGACAGGTGATCCACGGATCCCTTGATAGAATGTTGACATGTTGTTGTTTAAGCATCTGGAAATTTCTGACCATGTCCTTTGTTATAATAAAGGTTGTCTGTGGTCAGTTACTGCAATGTGGTTTTCAAAGTGATAGGAAGGTGGGGAAAGTCAGTTTTCTTTCAGCTTGGCTCATTAGTTTACTCTTCATCATCTAGTTTTATCTCCTTTCAGCACCTCACAGCTTTTCCATTCACCTCTGCTCTCCTTTCCTGTACTTGCTGTCGCCCAACCAGCCCAAGGAGGTCTCTGAATTTGGTTTCTTCTTGTACCTTTCTTAACTGCCCCACTTCCACTGCTATATGACGCTGTTTCCTTTCCCATGCCTCCCACCCTCCACAGGTGCTTTTGCAGTTTTCTTTGAGTGTTACTGTGAGTTGCAAGCTAAATATATTCCATCAAGCATAAGAAACATACTCTGTATTATAAGGTGTGAGAGCAACCGAGAATCAAATATTTAATGAAATAAAACATTTGGCTATGGGAAGCACGCCTTTCGGAATATCATTGAAGGTTTGGGAAGGATGAACTAATGTCCGTCCCTGAGAAGCAGCAAGTTTTCCTTCTTGCCTCTCTGCCTTTCTCTCTTCCTTCTTCCCTCCCCTCCCTTCCCCTCTTTTCCTTCCATCCCCTCCCTTCATTTTCTTTTTTCCTACATGCCAGTTTAGGAATCCAGGGCGGATAGGACTGGTACCATATTGTCTGAGGCCAAGTGGATGGTAGAAGCATCTCTGATATACCAGAAACAACTAAGAAAAGTGAAACAGATAAAATGTAAAGGTGAGCTGCATTCTGGGGCCACCTGTACCTTTAAGAGCCATGTGGGAGGTGGACCCCAGCCTGGTATTTCAGCGGCTTCTGGAGGAATTGCCTGTGTGGCGTGGGGGTGTGGAAGATAGGGGGTTTGTCACCACAGAACTTTGAAGGCTTTTCAGGAATGATCAACGTGGGTAGGATCAAGTCTGCACCCAAGTCATTTATGCCTCCATATAAACGGACTGTCTCTTAAATATTTGTCATTTGCTTTGGGGAATTAATCAAGAGCTGCCTTTTGTAGCAACATCTGTAGAGTGTGGCTAGAAAATATGCAAGCTAAAGGAGCAAAAGGTGACAATACAAAAAACAGGCATTTGATAGTCTAGAGCTTATGTTTAAAACAAAAAAAAAAATTTTTTTTCTTTTAAACCTTAAATGAAGACTCAGATTTGTCATGATCTTTTTGTAGCACTGTCTCCAAGCATTGCTTTCCGGGGAGCAAGCTCCATGGAGGAGCGGAGACTTGTCAGGGATCTGGGGTGCCGTGGGGCTGTGAAAATGGTGGGAGAGGTGAGCCCTGCCCAGGAAGTCCTCCTAGGGAGTGGGGGACTGTCACTCGCAGTCTTTGACCTCTCAGGCTGTAAGGATCCTCCCCAGTGGGCAGGTGAGGGCCCCCGAGTGGTCCCTCCACCCTCTGCACCCTGTCATGCCCCGACTTATCTTGTTGTCTGCTTCCCTGCTTGCTTAGGAAGAGAAAAAGCAACTTTTCCCGCCATCCTGACCCCTGCAACCGCCGGTGGGAGCTCCCGTGGCTCTGGTCTGGTGGAGTCCTCCCTTCCCAGCGCTCTGTGAGCTGTGCCTGCAGGATGCGCCAACCCTACCGCTGCCCCCAGGACCCATAGCGGTAGGGATGTGGGCAGGGGGGAAAAACTGGAGGGAAGGAAGCCCCAAGGGCGAGCGCTGGGAGACAGGCAGGAGCCACCACCTCTGCACTGCGGGAGAAGAGTAGCACCTCAGCCCTCGCTCCGGGGGACCCGCGTGCTCTACCCAGGCCCCCCATTCGGGATTGGGGACAGCATCTCTGGTCCCCTGGGAGGAGCGGAAATTTGGGCGAGTGCTGGCAGTTTATCTTATTTATTTGGCACTGTTAACACTCCTTGGTACATATGGATGCCAAGGGGATGGTAAAAATAACGATGAAAAGCATTGCGTGCTGAGCAGGGACGTTGTTCCAGCAGCAGGGGTGAAGGTCAGCTCTTGGCTGCGTGCGGCTCCGGGTGTAACGTGCTTCTGTTTGCCTCTTTAACGTTGAAGTTTCTGTCATCTTCGATCTTACTGTATGTGATCGTCTCAACTTTTGTATGTCTCTGTTGCCTCCCAATTTGGTCATTTATTCTGCTGTGGTTTCTGACTCACACAGTGAGGCGCGGTCATGCGCACTGGGTGTATTAGGAACTCGGAAGCAGTGGGGGTGTACGTTTAGGCGCCCGTGGGTCTGGTTCCATCAGCGGTGAGGTTTACCTGGTTCCCGAGGAACCTTCCGGCTGGCCGGGCGTCCCTGCACCGCTGCCGTCCCTGGCTGCAAACACGTCGCTCCTGTAGGTTGTCCTGCCTCTGAATTTCCCCACCCCCCAGTCTCCGTTTTCCTTGTTCGGTGGTCTCACTTGACTTCAGACGTCCCTAATGCCCACCTCCCTATTCTCAGCTGTGTTGTTTCCCACGCATCTTCACTCTCACCCCTCTGCTCCGCCAAGGTCATGCTCCCAGACAGAGAGAAAAGCGAAGTTTGACAATTGTGCTTTTAATTCCCAGTTATCGCTCTCATCCTGGCCATTCTGTAGTGATTGCCATATTCACTTTTATCTCCTTTGAACCATTTCATACATAAAACATGTTTTTCCCTTTTAAAAACAGACCTTGTTTTTTAAAGCAGCTTGAGGTTTGTATAAGGATTGTTTAGAAATACAGTAAACTCCCATATCCTCCCCCAACCCTTCACACTGTTCCCCCCATCTTGGAGTTCTTTGGTACGTTTTTAAAAATTGATGAGTCAAAAGCAGTATATTAGTATTCACTAAAGTCTGTGGCTTAAAATAGGGTTTACACTTTGTATGTACATTTCCATAGTATTGGACAAATGCATAATAACATCATATACCCATCATTATAGTATGGATTTCATATGCCCTAAAAGTGTAATTTCAGTGCCCTAAAAATGCCCTGGACTTTACCTCCCCATGTCTCCCTCCCTCCTCCTGAACCCCAGCAAGAACTGACATTTTTACCGCACCTATAGATCTGCCTTTTCCAGTATGTCATGTAGTCTATATTCTTTTCAGACTAACTTCTTTCACTTGATGCATTTTATCCCTGCTTTTCATGGCTTGCTAGCTCATTTATTTTCATTGCTGACTAATGTTCCATTGTGTGAATGTACCACAGTTTGTTTATCCTATTCCTATCGAAGGATATCTTGGTTTCCTTCAACTTGTGGCAATAAAAGCTGTTGCAAACATTCACATGTAGGGTTTTCTCCAAACGTCAGTTTTCTACTAATTTGTGTTAATACCTAGGAGAATGCAGGATGGGGTGGTAAGCTGATCTTTAACTTTGTAAGAAACTGCCAGACTGTCTTACAAAGTGGCTGCACCATTTTGTCTTCCCACTAGCAATGAATGAGAGAGTCCCTGTTGTTTAACAGCCCTACCAGCATTTGATGTCATCTGTGTTTTGGATTATTTTCCATTCTAATAAGAATGTAGTCAGAAAAAAAAATGTGTGTTTTTAACTTAAAAGAGTTTTCCTCACATTCCTAGTAGTTCTTTTTGAACTAGTAATTTTTATAACTGAAGTCTGAACTGTGGATGCCTTGGCTGGCAGCGTGGAGTGTCTGCTGTTCTTTGGACTCTGCGGAAGGAAGTCGTGGATGCACCCAGCCAGACTTTTCCTTCCATGGCTGCCAGGTGGGGATGATCTGCAGAGGGTGGGGGTGGGAGTGCTGTACCCAGAGAACAGTGGTCTTTGGCATTAAGTGTTCCGAAACTGCCACCTCTGGAATCTCCAGATCCTGTTTGCTATTATATTTCCAAATGTCATTTTCAGATTAACTTTCCTAAAACAAATTTCATATAGGGCAAGAAATTCAGAAACCAGGATGGAAAAAGTTAGATGAAATGTGATTCACCTGATTGAACAGTCTAATTTTCATGTTTATTGATGTCATGCAGTATTTGTCATGTGGAAGAGTTTTCTAAAGTTTGCATGTGAACTATTTTGTTATTGACTTGAAAAAACAGACCTCTGAATTATTTGTTCGTCCTAATTGTTTCTCACAAAACAAACATTGTGATTTGTTGATGGTTTCTTTGCTTAACTCTAGACATTATATATGTAATTTAGCTAGATGTTGGGGATTGAATCAGGTCCTGGACAGAAGACATGTTCAAGCCAAGCCCTGGTCCTGTGGATGTGAACCCATTTGTAGACAGTATCTTTGAATATGTTAAGGCAAGTCAGGACTTGAATGTGAGCCCATTTGTAAATAGGACCTCTAGAGATGTTATTAAAATGAGAACAAAGTGAATGCAGGTGGGCCTTCATCCATTATGGTTGAAGTCCTTGTAGACTAGGGAAGTTCAAACCATGAATTAGGAGGAGCCAAAGAAGGAGACAGAGATTGCTGTGTGATGGGGATTCCTGAAAAAACATCACCAGAGCACCACAGACTTTGGGGAAACCATGGCCTTGCCCTTGATTTCGGACTTCTAGTCTCCAAAACGGAGGGACAAGAAACCCCTGTGTGAGCCAACCAATATATGGTATTTGTCTTAGCAGCCCTGGCAAACTAAGATATTAGGTTTGGTGTCAACTTCCAATTCCAGTACACTGTAGGGAAGCCATCTAAATGCATTCTGAATATGCATTTTGTGATAGGGATTTTGTGACCTGGTCTGTGTTTCATATAGCAGGCAATCAGATAGGCTCGCCTGATGCCTGTGTACCCATCCTGATGCTCCAGAAGGAGGTAGAGACCCTACGTCAGGGCTGAATGGTTGACAGATGCCAGCCAAGCGGACTCCTGAAGGCCTATTGTGTGTCTTGGTTCTAAGTCCAGAAAACTGCACCCTCCATGAAGGGTTAGAGCCCCTTGAGGTTCTGTATTATGGAGAGAAAGATGATCATTTGTAGAAGCCAGTGTTTTTGAAAAGTATGTCTCAGTAGCTTTAAGTAGAAAGAAGGAAGATCTGATTAGATTTATTAAATAAAAAGTTAAAGATTTTAAAGTTTTATAAGTCATATTTTTAAAAAAATCAATGAAAAAAATTCAAGAACCTGCATGCTTTTTGAATGGGATGTGAATTGCTACCTCTGTCTGCAAGGCAAAGCATTGTACATGAAAAACTCGCCCTTACTCTGTGTCCCAGGAGTTTAAAGGCACTCCTGTTGAATAGTAGAGATGGTTAGAAGTGATTTAATATCCTCCAATCTCACTGTTTTGTAAAAACAGAAAGGCTTCTCTTCTCCATGGAAATCATAAACAGCGTCCTTGGTTTACTGTGGATTATTATTTTTTAAAATTTATTAGATCTTGTTCCCAATCTTTAATATTGAATTAAGATTCTTTAATAAAAGCTGTTTGGTTTGGTTTTCAGATTTCAAAAGGCACTTAGACTCACTGGAAGAAATTGTGGTAGGCAGAATAACCGCCCTGTCCCAAGATATCCAGGTCTTAATCCCAGAACCTGTGAACATGCCAAGTTACTTGGCGAATGGGAGTGGAGGTTGCAGGTGCAATCTAGGTTACTAATAAAATGACCTTGAGATGGAGAGGATATCTTGGAGTACTGGGTCGAGCCCAGTGTAATCACAGGTGGAAGAGGGAGGCAGAAGGAGATGTGTCTATATGCCAGCGTTGAGAGGCAACAGTGCTGGCTTTGCAGGTGGAGGAAGTGGTCCTGAGCCAATGAATGTGGGCAGCCTCTGAAAGCTGGAAAAGGTAAGAATTCCCCCAGGGGTCCCCAGAAAGGAGCACAGCACTGCTGACCACCCCCCATTTTTTTTTAACCTAGTGAGACCCCTGTGGACTTCTAACCTCCAGTAGTATGACGTAATAAATTTGTACTGTTTTAATCACCAAGTTAGAAGTTTTTTTCACAGCAGCCACATAAAATTAATACAGACATGGAGACCATATGAACTTGTAGAAAGAAAAAGCTAGTCATTCTCCTTTTCCGCCACAACATTGTTAACTAGCTAGGGTATTCCTATCTCTTTGCTTACATTATTGTTTTTGTTTAGTGAAATAAAATCATATAAGTGCATTCCTTTTCTACTTTGTTACTTTTGCTTTTCACTTAACAGCATGCCATAAACATCTGTACAGATCAGTAGATACAGGTTTATTTCTTCCCCCTCTAATTTTGTTGTCTCTGCTAAAAAGCCTTATTTTCACATTTTATTGATATTGAAGGCCTAAAACTCTAAGGTGACTGAAAACAAAACAGAACAAACCCACATCAACTCTGGGGAATTGTAGCAACTGTCTGAAGAATTCCAGCAGCTGTCCTCTAGTTTATCTTTGCTGAAGGAAACTATAAGTATCAAATTGATGGATAAAAACCACTGTGCCTGTTGTTTAAGCTTTTCCTAGTGTTTTTGTTCCTAATCATCTATTAATTTATGATTGATGAAATGTTGGAAGATAATAGAGAAAGAAGTTCATCAAGTACCAGCAAAATTTTATTATTATACCAGACTTTAGGATCTGAAGCCCAGTTTATACCTGCTGAAATTAGGCTTATTCTTGAAATAACTCAGATGGTTCTTAGTTGCCTGTGGAGAGACTGTGAATGTGGTTGCTTTGTGCGTTTCATCACTATATACTTTTAATTGTTTGAATGACAGATTACGAATTTGCTTCATGTCTAAGAGTAGGTTATGAAAGCTCAGATAACCTCCAGAGAAAAGTATGATGTGTGATATTCGCTGGGGCAGGTTGGTTGTAGGCAATAGGGAGTGAGGCCTGCGGCTAACTGGAGAGTTCATGTCCATCTAAAAAGATTGATATTTTTAAAACATTAAAAAAAGATACTGCTTCCCACCCTATCCTGGGTCTAGTTTTGGCCCACCCACTGTCGGATTTTACCTGATGCTCAGAAGGAGCTAGTCACAAAGTTGGAGACAAATAACCACTTATATCACTTCATTGATCCTATTATTTTTTAAAAGAAATATGCCAAATATTGTTTGATCTTTTATATTTGTTCTTAGTGCATTTGGTTGCTGTGCTGGTTTGAAAGGATATATGTACCCTAGAAAAGCCATGTTTTAATCCTAATCCCATTTTGTAATGGCAGCCATTTCTTCTATTCCCTATTCAGCACTGCATGTTGGAAACTTTAATTAGATTATCTCCATGGAGATGTGACTCACTCAAGATTGAGTGTTAAACTGGATTAGGTGGAGGTGTGTCTCCACCCATTCTAAGTGGGTCTTGATTACTGAACTCCTATAGAAGAGGAAACATTTTGGAGAGAGAGGAAGATTCAGAGAGAGCAGAGAAGGATGACAGGATACTGCAGAACCACGAAGCAGAGAGTCCACTGGCCAGCAATTTTTGGAGATGAAGAAGGAAAATGCCTTGCAGGGAGCTGGAGAGGAAGCTCGCAGATGACGCCGTGTTCAGCATGTGCTCTTCTAGCTGAGAGAGAAACCCTGTTTGTGTTCACCAAGTGCCTTTCCACTTGAGAGAGAAACCCTGAACTTCATCGGTTTTTTTGAATTAAGGTACCTTTCCCTGGATGCCTTAGATTGGACATTTCTATAGACTTGCTTTAATTGGGACATTTCCATGGCCTAAAAACTGTTAACTTGCAACTTTTATTAAATTCCCCTTTTTAAAAGCCATTGAGTTTCTGGTATATTGCATTACAGTGGCTACCATACTGGAACAGTTGTAAGTAAAATATAACCATAAAATATTTTATATAAAATATAACTTTATTTTAGCAGTTGCTTAAATAAAGGGGATTTTATTTATTTCATAGAACAAGAAGGTTGGGGTAGGAAGAGGCTCCCAAGGACTGACTCACACTCCCTAGGATGTCACTGAGAGCCGAGTTCCTGCTACCCCCTGCTTGCCATCTTTAACCAGTTGACTGTATCCCTCTGTTCCCTGTCTCTAGGGTTACCACATGGCTTTGCTGCCTTCTTAGGCCACATGTCTGTATTCCAGGCAGCAAGACCTAAAAATGGAAAGAGAAGAAAAACCCTTCCCAGAACCCTCCTAGAAGACACGCCATCTACCCTAAGCCAGCCTTGGGTGACGTGGCCACTCCTACGTGGAGGTGGCCTAGGAATGTAATTTCAGTTGAGCTTACTGCCACCCCATACAAATCAGTTCTTCGGTTAGGAGGAAGGTATCAGTGTGGGGTCAGCAATGGTCTTCTCTAGTTTTTGTTCAGAGACTGATGCAGCCATCCTTAAGCTTAAGGTACTTGATTTGCTCCATCCTCTACATCCAAGGTCTCAGTCTGAGTGATCAGTGGAATGCCCATCTGTGCCTCCAATTTAGAGACTGTGCTGCGTCCCTAGCTGTTTTCTCGTGATGATTTGCCCATTAGCTTGGGCATTCATGGCAGATTACCCAATTTTTGTGGGAAATACTGATCAGAGCTGTGTCTAGCACATTACATTCAGTGCACTAGTTGCTCCAAGTCTGTTTGGATGGGGCGATGTATAAGGCTAATTCTTCTTGATTGTTTTCTCACTCATTCATCCCAAGGCAGAGCCTCTCTCTTGGGTTTCTGGAGTTTGGAGATGGTGGGGGCATCTTGCAGACAGCAGCACAGAGAAAGTTCCTGGGGCTGGGAGGCATTTGTGGGAACTGAGGGTTCTCTCTGGGCTCTGTGATCTGTGGCAGTCCAATGACAATGGCCTTTGGAGGCCCCCTTGTTTGAACTTTTAGATGTGGGAGAGGGATGCTGGTGAACTGCTGCCCCTGCCAGGATGGAATAATAATGTAACAGCAGAAGCCGAGATCCTTCTGCTCTCCTGCGGTGACTTGAGGAGATCCTTGCATTTGAATCTCCCAGGTCACGGGCGACAGGCGAGCCCTCTGGTTCTGAGCTGAGGAGAACACGAGGGGAAGGGCTGGGATGGAGAGAGGTTTGGTCACTGTCCAGGGTTTTGGGTGAGCTAGGACTGAGGTTCTTGTCCTGATGGTACTAACCTGTGAGCAGTTACCTCTGGGGACCCCAGGTGAGGCTTTAGAATGTGAACAGGTTGGTGCATGTTACTAAAATTAGGGAGAATTAAAATCTGGGTAGTGATTAGTATCAACATCACCGATAGGTGGAACAGTCTTTTAATCTTAATTGTTTTAGACTTCCCCCTTACTTTCCAGACTGGAACCCCTGTATGTTGGGGTGTTGCCTTCTAATGAGTTCACTGGTGCTTCTTCAGCCAGGTGGGTTTGGGGTGTGCTGTGCACCCTAAGGGAGGGCTCCCCAGTTTGGGGGGGCACTGTACGCTCTGAGGGAGGCTTCCAGAGGGGTCCCTGGTGGTCTAGCTTGAAGGTCTAGGTGAGCAGACACTTGTAAATGAGGTATTCTGGCTTGCAGCATGTTCTCCTGATAACCAGGACAAGTTGAAGAGCAGAACTGGTTTTCACCAGAGCACTCTGCTGACAGTGCCCAGAGTTTTCCTTCTTCAATATTAAAAATAAAATATGATCTCACCACAAAGAAAAATGCTCATCAGAGCTGGGCCCCCTCTTTTATCTCCTTCTAGCTTCTGATCATTTTCAACCAAGTAGCATGTGCTTGTGTTCCTCAAAAGTAGTTGAACACAGCCTTGCCATGTCAGGGAGGCAGAGACCAGCCTTTTCCCTGGATGGCTACATTTAGGGAATGTCTAATTTAGAACATTGTCCACTGCCCCCTGCCCATCCCACCAAGCTCTACTGTGTTTATCTGACTTATTTGTGCCTGTACCTCTTAAAAATTCACCTGGAGATAAAAACATGATGTTGGCTCCAAACATTTCCTTTCCACAGACCCCAGCTGACCCAGCTCACACTGTGTCATCAGGAATCCAGACAGGGAGTGTTCCCCTTTTTCTGAACATTCCAGTGAACCAAGCTGGTCTTTTCTTCCATTGTTGAAACTATTTTCAGGTTTAGATTAAAAGACAAAATCAGTTGTTTGATGGCCGGGTGTGCCAGGTAATAAATCAGGGTCGGTAGTTATTTATGACTGTAATTTAGATCCAACAAGTTATCTGTGTTTCTCCAATCTGTGAAAATAGGTATAGTTTCTGTTTATTGAAGATTGAATGCCAAGCACTTTAATTAGGGTCCCGCTAATTCTCACAGAAACTGAACACTTATCATCACCCCAGTTTACCAACGAGGAAACTGGGGTTTTGGGAGGCCCCCTGCTCTGCGTCGCCCAGCTTGCTGGTATGAGAACAGAGGCCTGAACCCCTGCTGTCAACAGGGAAGAAGGCATCTTGCTCTGAGCACAAGGGCATGGAGAGAGCAGGTCTATTTGGATAGGCACCCAAGTGCTAGCTGCTGCTCCTCTTAAAGTCGTGGGGTTAGAAATACAAAGTGTGGACTGAATAGTCAGTGATCTTTTACCATTCAGGTTCTCTTAGATAACTCACCACCCCTTCTAAGATTGCCAAACCTTGGCCAAACTGTTTGGGTATTTCTGCAGTTTGTTGGAGAAACATCTTTCCCACCTTGGTGCGACCCTTTACAGTTTGCAGGTGTTTACTGTCATGTAGGAACCCGACATGGCATTTCTCTGGCATCAGAGGACGGAAAGGGCTCATGCCTCTGCGACTCTTGCCTGCCTGTTGCTGACATTGTCACTAAAGATGACAGTGATAAGGAAATGTTTGTCCAGGATCTTGTCTCTCATCCTGATTGATTCATGGCTAGAGACAAGGAGAATATTGAAGACATGGTTGTTTCTAATGAAACCATGATATCTTCCATTTTCTATTTCCTCCAAAAATATCATTCAGATCACAGCCCACCTCTGCTCAGAGCTCTGCGGTTGCTCCTTAGTGCACTTGGTGGTGCAAGGCCCAACCCCCTGCAGTGGCTGACCCAGCTCTGAGTGATTTACTGGTCCACTTGCTTGTCAAGCTGCTTCCTCGCTGGTCTTGAGCGCTCCAGGCACATGTCCTCATGGTAGCCTTTACACTGCTCTGCCTTCTTCCTTTCATCTACCTGGCTTCTCTGTCATCTCCCAAGTTTTGCCAAACAGTGAGCTCCTTGTGGAGGGCCACCAGGAGCCCCCAGTTTAGTATTACCCCCCTTCCACTCCTCTTATGTGGCTCTTTTGTTTCCTTTATTTTCTGTAATATTTATTGCCTTCTAATATGCCATTTTACTTTTTGTCTTGTTTGTTGATGGATGCCAACCATTCAGAACACACTGCTTTTTTAGTTTCTGGCTGCTAAAACACATAGCACACAATGGGTTGGCTTAACAAAAGGAATTTATTAGCTCACAGTTTCAGAAGTTAGAAGACTTGCTTCCTCCTGGGGTCAGTATTTTCTGGCTGGCCAGTAGTCTTTGGGGTTCCTTGGCTTTTTCCTCACACGACAGTGCACATGGCGGCATCTTCTCTTTTCTCTTCTGGGTTCTGTTGACTTCCAGTTTCTGGCTGTCCCCTTGGCTTTCTCTCTCTGTGACCTTCTCTGTAAAACCTCAAGGAATAGGATGAAGACCCATCCTGGTTCACTTGGGTCACACTTTAACTGAAATAGCCTCATCAGAAGGTCCTATTAACATAGGTTCACACCCACAGGAATGCATTATGATTAACATGTTTTTTCTGGGGTACATTGCTCCAACCCATGACACCTGCTTCTTTGGGTCTCAGTAAATTTGTAATGAATTAAACAAATGGAATTTGAGGCTAAAATGATCAGACTGAGGGACTATTGGCTGTGATCCTGTCTTCACATAACATCAGTGAGATCTTTCTACACAGGTGCTAGAAGGCTTAACTGTGTGCAAATCATGGAGCAACAAGTGCCATTAGGAGCTAAAGAAGACTTCTTAGAGGGGTTTGGTCTGGGTCTTGAAGAACAAACAAACATTTTTTTTCTGAGCAGAAGCCTTACAAGGCAGTTCACCTCTCTGTTTTCTCCAGCTTTGAAGTTAGTCTGCTCCTGAAGGGAGGGCAGCACAAATCTGAGCCACAGCCAGCCATGATGGACCTGGTAGTAGGACTGGGGAGCAAACAGTTTTTGTGAACCACAGGGATTTGGGGGTCATTTGTAACTGACTCCCACCAACAACTGTGAGATATTGGAGGTTTTGTAAACAAGGAACACAGATGATGGTGTGAATTGGGGAGGGGTGGAGAGGGAATGGTGTTGCTTGATTGAGTTTGGGGGGCTGGTGGAGAGTCAGGTGGAGGAAGAGTCTTCAGAAGGAAGACGTGAAGCCATTGCTGTAGGAACGGTGGGTGTACCACAGCAGTGAATGAACTCACCTGAAAGATGGCAAGGGGCAGAACCCCAAGGAATACCACCAGGTGGCAATGCCAGAGGGGAAACCAAGAAGGAATCACTGGAGGGGTTGGAGAGTCAGGCAATGATGGAATATGACCTGGGAAATTACATGAGATGACATATGTAAATACTGGTATGGTGCCTGGTAACAGTCGTTCAGTAAGGAGGGTTATGTACACACAGGGTAAGTGCAGATGTGTACGTAAATGCATACCCAACATTATTCATAGTGTTACAGTCATACACACACTGTCCTGGTTTGAAAATGTTATATACTCCAGAAAATACTTGTTCTTCTAATCCTGATTCAGTTTTGTAGGGTGAATACTTTTGATTAGGTTGTTTACATGGAGATGTGACATACCCAGTTGTGAGTATGACCTTTTGATTAGATGGATATTTGACTCCACCACTCAGAGTGGATCTTGATTAATTTATTGGAGAACTTAAAAGAGCCAAGGTATTTGGAAATGTTTGGAGTGCCGACACACACATGCTTGGAGAGCCATTAGAAACCAGATCCTGGCAGACATAGCCATGTGCCTTTCCATGAGATGCTAAGCAATAACCCACAGTACTGAGAAGCCAGAACCTAGATAGAGCCCAGGGAAGGTAAGAGATGAAATTCAGAGTTACCTTAGAGCTGACTTAGACACAACCGACAGAGATGCTTGGGGACTGGAAACGGAGGCTGAGAGCAATGGAGCCTAGGATCAGGAGACCCTCAGACACCAGCCACATGCCTTCCCAGATGACAGAGGTGCTCCAAATGCCAGTGGGAGTCCAGGTATCCTCTTGTTGATGCCTTTTTTTTCGACATTTTTATGTCCTTAGAACTATAAATTTGTTACTTAATGAATTCTCCTTTATAAAGGACAACCCATTTCTGATATATTGCATCCTGGTAGCTTTAGCAAACTAAAATGCACACACACACACACACACACACACAAGCACACACACATGTGCGCACACACACACCACATGCAAGTGTCCCTCAGTAATTGTAGGTTGAGAGTGGGTTGACAGCTTTATCACTCAGCGGTGTCAAATCTGATGGAGTGTTGAGAATGAACCTTTGGATTGGGCATCCGGGAGCAGTTTAGTGTGCGCATATTTAATGAATCATTTGGAGAGGATTGCAAAATTAGTGGAAACTGTGTGATGAAGAAAGTGGTTAAGGGTAGGACCCTGACTTGAAGGGAGAGTGGGGTCAAGGCAAAGTTCTTGTTTTTAGGATGAAGAGTCTCTAGGATGAAGAGCTCCATTTACACTGGAGCTGGGTAGAAGGACTCAGTGGGAGAGACTAAAGATGCGTGAGGAGGACTCTCACCCATGGAGCAGGTACTGGTGGAGAGGTGGTACTGGGATTCAGGAAGAGAGGAGCCCCTGTGGCACTGAAATGCTGAGACAAGGGATGGAGAGACAGGGGAAGAGGTGGGTAGTGTCCCTGTGTAGTAAGAGGCATGGCAGCCACTGCATGGGTGGGAACTGGACATAAAGATGGCAGCCGAGCTGAGGCTGTAAACTGCATTTTGATGGTGACACAAGCTGTCACACCAAGGTTTGGAAACTTGGAAGTGACCTTTTTCTATGTGTTAAAATGTTGGAAAACAGGGGTTGTTATAATTTTATGATTAATTATAATTTTATGATTAATGCATACTCTTCTTTTATATACAGAATAAAAAATGGTTTCACCACAAAAAGACTTGCATGTTAGCTGGGACCAGGTGTTGAAAAAGGGGAAATTAGGTAGATTACTGCTGAAACGTTCACTTAAATCAATTGGGGGGGGGGTGTGTGTGTCCAGAAATCACTTAGAAAACATAATAGTGGTTTATGATTCCATTTATAGGAAGTTTGGAAACAGGCAAAATTAATCTATGGTGATAATCATAATGCCCTTTAGGGGTACGGATTGACAGGAAAGGGCATGAGAGAACTTCCTGGGGTGATGGAAATGTCCCATGTCGTAACTGAAGTATTAGTTACATGGGTAACTGTTTGTCAAAGCTCACAGAACTGTACAGTGTGTGGATTTCACTGTAAAAATTTTACCGCAGTAAAAAATTGCAGCATAGAATAGTCCTATAGTATATATATATGGTTTCTTTCTTGGAGAGGTTTAGACAAACCAACAGAAATGAGAGTAATGCCATTTAAGGGATGTTATTACAATCAGAGAAACCAAAATGTCTGCGAAGTAAGCATTTTCTGGGAATCTTCTGCCAACTCCAAGTCTAGAAACATATGACATGCAACAAAGCTTTGGGAATTAATTTCTAAGGTAGAATGGGAAGAGGGAGGGTATTTTATGTATGCAAGTACAGTTCTCCCTTCCACATCTCGGGTCCTAGAGGTGCAGTGCCTCTGTGATCAGGAAAAGCCGCATATATATTTTTTTCAGGGTTTCAGGAAACTCCCTAGCTGCCTCTTGATCAGCAGACACTGCCTCTCCTGTTACTTTTACATTGCGTAGGCTAAACTGTTCTTTTTTAATTTTCAAGCCATCCTTTACTGGCCTGAAAATCCATAAGTGTATTTTCCTTTAGGGAATCACATAAGGACTTAGCCTTTTCTCCTATGATGCCAGAGTCTGCTGGAATGCCTTTTTTTTAAAAAAAAAAATAATCTTGCACATTTCTAGCCTTTGTGCTGTAAACTGGCCTTCCTGTGCTGTCTGTGGTTTCCCTGAAACTCGCCCCCCTCCGCCCCAGTTCTCATTTAATTCTTATGCCAACCTGTGATACATTGAAACTGTGGTGGGGAAATCATGTTGTGGAGATGTTTTTGTGTGTGTGTGTGCATGCATGTGCATATGTGTAACCACTGGGCTTGCATGGTTAACTCACGGGAAATGATAAAAGGCACAGTCGTACAATGCTCTCATGGCTTTTTTTTTTTTTACATGGGCAGGCACCGGGAATCAAACCCAGATCCTCAGGCTTGGCAGGCAAGCATTCTTACCTGCTGAGCCATCGTGGCCTGCCCTCTCATGGCTTTTATTTATTTATTTAATTATTTTTTAATTAATTAACGTAAAAAAAGAAATTAACCCAACATTTAGAAATCATACCCTCTCATGGCTTTTTTATGTTTTTTTTTTTTTTTTTTTTACATGGGCAGGCACCGGGAATCGAACCCAGGTTCTTGGGCTTGGCAGGCAAGCATTCTTACCTGCTGAGCCACCGTGGCCCGCCCTCATGGCTTTTTGATCCATGTTTTTTAGTGTCTGTGAGGAAGATAGGGTAGACAGTAGCCGAGTTTATAAACGAGCAAACACAAACTCGGGGATAAGTGGGTGAGCAGCGGCGGAGTCCCCTCTTTCCATGATTTTATGCTAAACCATTGAACCTCTTCTGGGGAAGGGGTAACTAGTCACTGCTAACATCTAGCTCAGTTGGGGCATCCTGAGCTGCCCTGAAATTTGAAGTGAAGTAAGGATGAAGGTTCTCAAGGCTCAAGGCAATGCTAGGAACAAAATCAACTTTATGCATTTTATTTGCATTGCTAATTCTTATCAACTGCTTGCCTTCAGTTTGCCAGTAGTGTTTGGGGAACCCTGGGGAAGTTTACCCTCCTTCGGGGTACTGACTTGCCTAAGCGTGGCTGACCGAAGGCACAGTCACACAGCTCATACACTGTACAGTTTTGTATGATTTTCCACATAGAATTGATTAAAACATGCTTCTTATTATTTAAAAGCGCTGTAGTGGTGTGCTAAATCCCGAAGAACATAGCATGGCAAGTCAAAGTATCCTCCCTGCTTCACTCCACTCCCCCTTCCTGGCTGCTGGTGTCAGCTTTTAGTTTCTTTTGTTCTTATCTGCACCAAAGTACACAATATTCTTATACCCCTTGAATTCATTGCATTTTTAATATTGCGATAATTAAATATTTTAAAAGTTTCCTGTGAGACAAATCAAGGATCATTTTATATCAATTTCCATCAAATTTCCCATTTTTAATCTTTAAGTGTACAATCAGGTGGCATTAATTGCATTCAGAGAGTCGTGCTACCGCCATTTCCAAAACTTTGGCATCACTCCAACAAGAACTCTGTACCCATTAAGCAGTCACTCCCCATTCCCTCTTCCCCCAGCTCCTGCTGATCTCTAATCTACCTTCTGTCTCCATGAATTTTCTTATTCTAGATATTTTATACAAGTGAAGTCATACAAGTGCAGTCATACAATGTTAGTCCTTTTGCACCAGGTTTATTTCACCTAGCAGGATATTTTCAAAGTTCATTCCTGTTCTATCATGCATCAGAATTGCAATCCTTTTTTTTTTGTGGCTGAGTAATGTTCCATTGTGTGTATTTACCCCATTTTGTTTATCCACTCATTTGTTGATGGACACTTGGGTTGCTTCCTCCTTTTGGCTACTGTGAATAATGCTGCTGTGGAAATTGGTGTAAAATTTGCTTGAGTCCCTGCTTTCAGTTCATTTGGGACACTTGTTATTATGACATATCCCTTTTCTTTAAAATACTTGGACTTCAAGGGCACAAAATGAGTTCAATCCCATCTCCTTTTCATACATACTCTCTCACCATTCTGTGCTTCTCCAACCTTATTAAATTATTCAGTTGTTCTTTTTAATAACATAAGCAGCGATGACCCCGCCTCCCTTACGATAACCTCCCTTTAACCGTGTGGGTCCCCTTATCTCAACTCCCTGCTTTCCTCCTCCAGTTAGTCATTATCTGCTTCTCAGGTACATAATCCCCTTCTTTCCTTTTATATGGTTTTACTGAATCTGTGTATCCCTAAAATGCATTTTACGTTTGGCTGTTTTGCCTTTATAAAGAGAGCATCCTTCTGTTTGTAGCCTGTTGGGGCTGACTGTTTTTCCCACTTAATATTACATCGCCAAATTTCTTCCATGGTGTGTGAATCGCTATAACTTCCTCATTTTTGTTACTGGGTAACAAAATGTCCCACGGCTCACCCATCTCCCACGGCTCAGCATTTGGGTTATTTTCCGCTCACTGCTATTGTGAGCAGGGCAGTGCAAAGCATTCTTATACTTGTTTCCTGGTGTGTGTGGGCAGGAGGTGTTTAGGGATGCATGCCCAAGAGTCACACCGCCGGGTCTTAGGATCTGTGAATGTTCCATCCCAGGAGGAAATGCTCAACCCTTTTCCAAAGTGTTGGTACTTTTCATATCCCTCCCTCCGCAACCCCTCACCCACACTGTGTACTCCCTACCACCCCCTCCCTCCCCACCAGCCAGGTGTATTTGCACCTCGTGGATCAGATCGTCTCTCACCACAAGCATTGTCAAACTTGTAAATTTTTTCCCAATCAAATGAGTGTACAGCAATTCTTGATTTAAATTTCTCTGAAATAAATTTAACAGACTTTAAAAGTTTCTGTTGACCCCCTGCTCTCTCCTCCTGATTTCTGCTGTTTATAATTTTTATTTCTTATAATTTTTTTTATCACTTTAAAGAGTATACTTAAACCTCTGTTTCTCAGTGCATTATCTTGGGACAGGTCTCTTGAGTCGTACGTGCTCTCTACTTTACCTGGGGGTGGGGCTTAGTGCTGCTAATTTCCCCACATTTTCTGCTCCTTGGCCTCCCAACTCTGTCACCTGTGCTTTGGCTTTTAATGGTAATTCAGGTTTCCCTTGTTCTCTCTGTCACCCCCTCCACCGCCTGCAGGACTGTGGGTTGCTGTCCCCTTTTCCATGAGATCCAGCTTGTGATGTGCCCATGCATGCTGCTGCCAGGACCAGGCCAGGGTTTGGATCCAGGCCTGTCATGTGCAAGCCTGGGTTCGTCCCAGGGCTGCTCCTGCCTGCTCTGGGTAGACCGGGATGCCCACCCAGCCCTGCTCCATCCCTCTGGAGTCTGCTTCTCCCGGGCTAGGGCCCCACTCACCAGGGAATCTCAGGCTTCTGACATTTGCATGTGAACTCTTTTGATTGACGGGCATCCTTGTTCATATTTAAGTGACTAATGTGTGCCTGCGTGGCAAGGAAGGGTCTGATTTGAAGCCTGACCCTGCCGAGGCCACTGAATTGATGATCAGGATTCAATGGGGCTGTGGCCATCTCTGCCATTCCGGGGGGATGACCGCTTTAGCCACTAAAGAGCCTGTGTCTTGACTGTAACTGTCTTTCTTGAAAATATTCAGGGAATTCAAGTCCTTGCCCCAGAATCAGTGAGATTAGCATTTACTCAGGAAATTCAAGTACATTTTTTTCCAACCTCCAGGAGCTAATGAAGAGCAAATGAACCACTGAGACCCTGGTTGAAATAAATGATTACAATCGGCAGTAGAAGTACAGATGTGACCCTGATGAATGATAATCAAGAGCAAGTGGAAAGGGATGATTTTATTAATTATACAAACTCTAAGTCTAGTTTCAGGATTGGGAGTAAGAGAAATTGGAGATGGACTATTACAAAAGGTGTTCAGTTATTCTTAAAATATGTCACTTATTACAGAAGACTGCTTAGGATCATCCTCTGGCATTCATTCATTCATAGATCTTGTCACTAATTTCCTTTTAGAGTCTGCATAATCAGTTTATTTTGGTCATTTAAATGTTTACGTATTTAATTTTTATATTTCACAGTTCATTGCAACATATTACACTAGTATTCTTTTTCCTTTATATAGGGGTTTTTGCTGGGTACTTAATAGAGGAAACTTTACAAATCCACCGCAGGTTTTAGGCTTTGAAAAATCATTTTGTACTGGAAAGAAATACCAATTATTTTCAATCACATGATTCTCCAAATGGTCCCCTGGCCAGATGAGCCCAGGCTGCTGGGGGTGCTGTAAAGATGCAGGAGTTGCTGTGGACTTCTCCCAGGCTTCAGTTCTGAAAAGTTAAAAAATCAGAATATAAAGTTTGGATGAACATTTAAGATGAACTTAGGAGGTTTTGATGACATTTTTGTCTGCTTGTGCCCTGGCTTCCTCCAGTTGCTCTCCTGGGACTGGAAAGTAGATTTGGACTCAGCAGACAGAACAAAGTAAATTTGTTTAAAATTCCGATGATATGACAGGCATTGGAGTAACATATTTTAAAATATAAAATTGTTGGAAGTCCCACATTGCTACGTATAGGTTTAAAAAATATTTTCTGCCAAGCAATTAATATGGAAACTGGTGGACAAACAATTCATCCGTTTGTTCTAACGATTCAGTACTTGAAATCAGTGTTCCCTTGTATTTCATTTTCAAGCTTCTGGATTAATTTACTTTAAAGATATCCTAAAAGTACAAAGTGAAATGCTCAGTTTTCAGAATTTTTTTGATCTTGGACAACCAAAACTAAATTTAGAATTAAACTATTTTTGCTGTCTGTTGTGACATCAGCTGTCTTCTGTCAGACTTACAACCTACTTGTAATAAGTACTTTTAAATTTTGAACTTTAAAAATAAGTCTCTGCTAACAAAACGTCACTTTGTTCCATTTTATATATTGGATTCTGCACAGGATTTTTTTTAGGGAATAGAAGTTCTCTTAAAGTTTAAAAAATACTTATCCAAGGCAGATCCAGGCTGTGCTAGTTGTTAAGAAAGCAGCACATCCTTGGAGACTCTGTGCAGATCTTGCTTAGTGCTGAAACTCAGGGCTTTTTGCCCATGTACGTGTACAAGACAAGACCTGTGGAATATTGAGGAATGCTTTTGACATATTAGAGATATTGGAGTGTGTTACAAATGGGAATCAAAGCAGGTTCATTTTCCGGGACTTCCGGGAAGATGGCTGAATAGAGTAGCTTGAGATTAGCCTTGTTCCATGGTAAAATTAGAAAAGGGACAGAAGGGCAACTGAGGTGGCAATTCGGGAGTGCAACTGACCTGGGAGAGCCTTATGCACCTCACAAGGCACCCTGGTTGCAGAGATCAAGAAACTGAGAGGCAGAGGACTGGAACCTGGCACGAAGGCACGGAGCCTGCGGGAGCGCACAGATGGGAGCCGGGGAATAGGAAGTAAGCCGAGTCACGTCTTTGGGCATGCTGTGCTCACCAGCGCAGCCCTGTGACCGATGACTCACCCCACACCCCACACACCCGAACCCAGTCACCCACTCGCATTCCCTGCGCTCCAGGCGCCCCCACACCACCAGCCCCCAGTGCACATACCTGCCCCCCACCCCCACCCCAAGTGCAGCCCAACCCGCCTCTCCTGCACCCCTCCCGAGCACTACTTCCCCCTCCCTGTTCCCTGCAGGCTGTTGCCAGTGCATAAAGGCTGTGGGCACTAACCTCCATACCCGCTACCCCTGCCCTCCTGCCCATAATGTCACACAGCCTCACCCCGCCCCCCCCAAGTCCTGCACATCAATTTTCGGCACTCCTTGGCACACGCATGTGCGTGGGCCCCCAATTCCATCATTTAGCTCTGGGAAATGCACTTTACAACAGTTCTAGAACCCCGCACGCACACAGTCCTCAGCTACACTTCCCAGCTCTGAGAAAGTGCTGAACTGCACAGCCGGGTCATATCTGTCCCAGTCCACCAAGGCATAACACTGACCTGTGGCCGCAGCTCTATGCATGTGCACAAAGGGCCCCAAGCCTTAGACCAGCACACACCAGGCTTATGGCTCCCAGATTAGTGCACTCGCACAGCTACCTTCTCCCTGGCTGCTGGGGGCCCACATTGACACGAATTAGCATAATATCTCCAACCTGTGCCTATACCCGCCCTGAAACAAATCACCGTACTGAGTTCCCCACCTGGTACCATGCTCCCTGCTGTACAACCATCTTGCAAACACGAGGCCTTAGACTACGGAAAGAAATCAACTCCCAAAGTAAATCAATCAAGATATTCACATGCCACAAGGACAGCAGAAGATCGCTAAGCATATCATAATGCAGAGATATATAACCCTACCTAATGACCAGATTAGAACACTAGAGGAGACACAGACGTTGGAACAACTAATCAAAGATGTTCATACAATTCTACTTAATAAAATTAGTGAGAAAGCAAATGACATAAAGGAGATCCAGGAGACAGTAGAAGAGTATAGAGAGAAATTTGAAAGAATAAGTAGAAAAATAGCGGATATCACAGATTAAAGACTCTATTGACCAAATAAAGAACATACTAGAGGCATGCAGCAGCAGATTTGAAGAGACAGAAGAAAGAGTAAGTGATATAGAGGGCAGGATCACTGACTTTGAAGATTCAAAATAGCAAATGCGAGAAAAGATGGAAAGAAATGAATTGGATCTCAGTGAAATGATAGACAAAATA
Organism: Tamandua tetradactyla; assembly: GCF_023851605.1. NCBI lineage: Eukaryota > Metazoa > Chordata > Mammalia > Pilosa > Myrmecophagidae > Tamandua > Tamandua tetradactyla. The sequence continues at coordinate 82,020,325 of NC_135338.1, read as the reverse complement.
ATGCATGCAAATATAAGAATCATTGGTGTCCCAGAAAGAAAAGAGAAGAGTAATGGGCTAGGAAGAATAGTTGAGGATATAATGGGGGAAAACTTCTCAACCCTCATAAAGGGTATAAATATACAAGTCAAAGAAACCCAACGAACTCCAAAGAGAATAAATCCAAATAAGCCTTACTCAAGACACATATTATTCAGTTCATCAAATGTTAAGAGAGGCAGAAAATCCTGAAAGTGGCGAGAGAAAAATAATCTACTACAAATGAGGGAAACCAAATAAGTCTGACTTCAGACTACTTAACTAGCACCCTGAAGGGGAGAAGGCAGTGGTGTGATATATTCAAGATCCTGAAAGAGAAAGACTTCCAGCCAAGAATTCTGTACCCAGCCAAATTGACCTTCATAACTCAGGGAGAGATCAAAGTTTTCACAGGCAAAGAAGTTCTGGAAGAATTTGTCAACAAGAGACTGACCCTACAAGAAATACTAAAAGGAGTTCTGCCAGCTGAAAAAAAAAGACAGGAGAGGGAGGTCTGGAGGAGGGCACAGAATTGACGAGTACCACTAAGGGTAATTAAATTAATACAAAGAGAAAGAGGGAAAAGAATATATAGAACTGGCAAATAAAATTAAAAAAATAAGATGGTGGATTCAAGAAATGCCTTTTCAGTAATAACTTTGAATACTAACGGGCTAAACTTACCGATTAAAAGATACAGATTGGCAGAGTGGATTAAGAAACAATCCAGCTATATGCTGCTTACAAGAGGCTCATTTTAGACACAAGGATATGAATAGATTGAAAGTGGAAGAATGGAAAAAGATGTTCCATGCAAGTTGTAACCAAAAGAAAGCAAGAGTAGGTATACTAATATCGGACAAAATAGATTTTAAATGTAAAGACATCAAGAGAGACAAAGAAGGACACTATATACTAATTAAAGGGTCAATTCACCAAGAAGATACAGCAATCATAAATGTTTATGCGAGATTGGGAAATCAAGGAGCTCCAAAGTACCTGAGACAGACATTGGCAAAACTGAAGGGAGCAATAGATGTTTCAACAATAATAGTACGAGACTTTAATACACCACTCTCCTCTAAGATAGAACAAGACAGAAGATAAACAAGGAAATAGAGAAGTTAAATGACTTGATGAATGAATTAGACCTAACAGACATATATAGGTCATTGCACCCCAAAGCACAAGAATATACGTTCTTCTCTAGTGCTCATGGAACAATCTCCAGTATATGCTGGGGCATAAAATAGGTCTTTATGAATTTAAAAATGCTGAGATTATTCAAAGCACTTTCTCCAATCACAATGAGACGATGCTGGATGCCAATAACCACCAAAGAACAAGAACATTCACAAATATATGGAGACTAAATAACACACTCTTCAACAACCAATGGGTCAAAGAAGAAATTGCTAGAGAAATCAGTAGCTATCTGGAGATGAACGAAAATGAGAATACAAATTATCAGAATTTATGGGATGTGGCAAAGGATGTGCTGAGAGGGAAAATTATTGCCTTAAATGCCTATATTAAAAAAACAAGAAAGAGCAAAAATCTAAGACTTGACAGCAAACCTGGAGAAGCATGAGAAAGGACATCAAACTAACCCCAGAGTAAATAGGAGAGAAAGAACAAAGATTAAAGCAGTTAAATGAATGGGAGAACAAAAGAACAATAGGAAGAATCAATAAAACCAAAAGTTGGTTCTTTGAGAAAATCAATAAAATTGATGGGCCACTAGCAAGACTGACAAAGAAAAAATGAGAGATGATGCAAATAAACAAAATCAGAAATAAGAAGGGGTATGTTACCACCAACCCTGAAGAAATAAATCACAGGAGAATACTATGAACAACTATATGCCAACAAACTAGACAACTTAAATGAAATGGATAAATTTCTGGAGATGCACAAACAAGCTACACTGACTCAGGAAGAAATAGAAGATCTCAACAAGCCAATCACAAGCAAAGAGATTCAATTAGTCATCAAAAATCTTCCTACAAGGTGGGCCACGGTGGCTCAGCAGGTAAGAGTGCTTGCCTGCCATGCCCGAGGACCTGGTTTCGATTCCCAGTGCCTGCCCAAGTTAAAAAAAAAAAAAAAATCTTCCTACAAAGAAAGCCCAGAGCCAGATGGCTTCATGGGGAAATTTTATCAAACATTCCTAAAAGAACTAACACCAATCCTGCTGAAACCTTTCCAAAAAACTAAGGAAAAAGGAACTCTACCTAACTCATTTTATGACGCTAATATCACCTTCAATATCAAAATTAGGTAAAGATGCTATAAGAAAGGAAAATTACAGACCAATCTCCCTAATGAACATAGATGCAAAAATTCTCAATAAAATATTAGCAAATCAAATCCAGTAACACATTGAAAGAATTATATGCCATGACCAAGTGGGGCTTATACCAGTAATGCAAAGATGATTCAACACAAGAAAATCAATTAATGTAATATGGCACATTAACAAATCAAAAGGGAAAAATCACATGATCATTTTGACTGATGCTGAAAAAAGCATTTAACAAAATTCGGCATTCTTTTCTGATAAAAACACTCCAAAAGACAGGAATCAAAGGTAACTACCTCAATATGATAAAAGATATATATGAAAAACTGATAGCCAGCATCATACTCAATGGAGAGAGATTGAAAGCTTTCCCCCTAAGATCAGGAACAAGACAAGGATGCCCACTGTCACCACTATTATTCAAACATTGTGTTAGAAGTTCTAGCTAGAGCAATCAGGCAGGACAAAGATATAAAAGGCATCCAAATTGGAAAGGAAGAAGTAAAATTCTCATCATTTGCAGATTCTATGATACCGTACTTGGAAGATCCTGAGAAATCTACAGCAAAATTACTTGAACTAATAAGCAAATTAAAAATGGTGGTGGGATATAAAATTAATGTGCAAAAATCAGTAACATTTCTATACACAAGCTATGACCTAGCTGAGGAGTCAGTTAAGGAAAAAATTCCATTCAAAATACCATCTAAAAGAATCAAGTACCTAGGAATGAGCTTAACTAGGGATGTAAAGGACTTGCACACAGAAAACTACGAAACACTGCTAAAAGAAATCAAAGGAGATGTAAATAGGTGGAAAGATATTCCCTGCTCATGGATAGGGAAGTTAAATATAGTTAAGATGTCAGTTCTCCCCAAACTGATCTACAGATTCAGCACAGTACCAATCAAAATTCCAACAACCTACCTTGAAGATTTGGAAAAGCTAATTACCAAATTCATCTGGAAGGGAAAGAGACCCCAAATAGCTAAAAGCATCCTAAAAAAGAAGAACGAAGTAGAAGGATTAACACCCCCTGACTTTGAAACTTATTATAAAGCCACAGTGGTCAAAGCACCATGGTACTGGCACAAAGACAGAAGCATTGACCAATGGATTGAATTGAGAGTGCAGAAATAGACCACCAAATCTATGGTCAACTGATTTTTGACAAGGCCCTCAAATCCTCTGAACTGGGACAAATTAGTCTTTTTCAATAATTGGGCATAAAAGAACTGGATATCAATAACCAAAAGAATGAAAGAGGACCCCTATCTTACACCCTACCCAAAAATTAACTCAAAGTGGATAAAACACCTAGATATACGAACTAGCACCATAAAGCTTCTAGAAGAAAATGTAGGGAAACATCTTTAAGACCTAGTAATAGGAGGAAGTTTCCTAAACTTCACACCCAAAGCACAAGCAACAAAAGAAAAAATAGATAAAAGGGAACTTCTCAAAATCAAATGCTTTTGCACCTCAGAAGACTTTGTGAAAAAGGTAAAGAGTCAGTCAATTCAATGGGAGAAAATATTTGGAAATCACATATTGGGAAAAGGTTTGATTTCCTCTATATACAAAGAAATCATACAACTTAACAAAAAAACAAACAACCCAGTTATAAAATGGGCTAAAGATATGAACAGACATTTTTCTGAATACCAAATACAGATGGCTCAAAAGCACATGAAGATATGCTTATTTTCTTTGGCTCATATTAATTGGGAAATGCAAATCAAGACTACTAGGAGATACCACATCACACCTATAAGGATGGCTGCTATTAAACAAACAGGAATCGATAAATATTGGAGGGGATGTGGAGAAACTGGGACACTTATGTACTGCTGGTGGGAATGTACAATCGTGCAACCACTATGGAAGACTGGCAGTTCCTTAGGAAACTAAATATCGAGTTGCCCTATGACCCAGCAATAGCACTACTTGGTATATACCTAGAAGAGCTGAAAGCAGTGACACAAACAGACATTTGCACCCCGATGTTCACAGCAGCACTATTCACAATCGCCAAAAGATGGAAACAAACCAAATGCACATCAATGGACGAGTGGATAAAGATACTGTGATTTATACAAGCGATGGAATATTATGCAGCATTAAGATAAAATGACGTCCTGAAGCACACGACAAGATGGATGAGCCTTGAGGACATAATGATGAGTGAAATTAGCCAGGCACAAAAGGATAGATGCTGTATGATTCCACTTTTATGAGCAGCATAAAGGTATAATCAGAGGCTTATTATACAGAGTAAAGGAGACTTAGAAATACATAGAAGCTAGAGATGTGAAACATTAGCTAATGAGGCTGAACTCCAATGTAAGGAAATAAATAGGAGTGAAGGTGGTTCTCTAGTGGGTCTGTAAGTAATATTACTATATTGAAAAGGAACAAGATGGAAAGGGACTGTATAGTCCTACATGTCCTGCTGATTAGCACTAGAAAAATGAATTAGTTCTCACAAGAATTACTTCACAGATATAATTCTTGTATAAAGAGTGTTTAAGTCCAGGGTACAGAGGGGAAAACTGCTATTGCATGCTATGAGCTATGTTCAAAAGGAAATCATCAGCACTACCACAGCAACAGCAGAGGTAAATAATGGGGGGAGTGACAAGGGGTAAAAGGAGGTTTAGATGTGCTATTTGGCGAGGGTGTGTTTATTGGTTTTCTTTCTCTTGGGAGCAATGAAATTATCTAAAATTGAGAATGTTGATGGACTGTGGATTTTGGGCCCTCTGCATGATGCCCAATGAATGCAGGTGGCTGAAGGATGTGCTGATGGAGAAGTAGATTGACAAACGATGGTGTATACTTATGAATGAAGGTTGTGCTGCTACAAAAAGGAACAAAGTTGTGAGGTAGGTAACAAGGTGAATGAATATGTGAGACATTTGGTGAAACAAAATAAGCCAGAAACAAAAAACAAGAATGGTATGGTCACCTTTAGAAAATGCTGATAAGAAAACAAGGGCCTAGACTGTAAGCTTTTAGAGCACCGGAGTGGTGATTGTTATTTCTGGATTTTGAGAGGCTGTTTTGTATATATAACCTAATATTTAGAAATAAGAATGAAACCAAACAGATTGGGGTTAAAGTAATTCAGAACATAGGGGTAAGGAAGACAGTGTCCATATTTCTTTGAGACCATTGGAAGATGGTTTATTTAGTCTGGAACTGATATTTTTGTAGTGCATAATTTAATTCAACTTATCTGTATAGCTCGTTTGAACAGTTGAAACACAGGAAACACAGAATAAGAGGTGCTTTAATCCAGTATAGACTATCATAATGCCTGGATACATCCTAGAGTATATTAAGCAGATAATCAGAAAGTATTGGCAAAGTCCCCTGAGGGATGGGGGAAAGAATAAGGAACTATTACACCTTACCATCAAGGAATCCCCTGATACTGCGTCAAACTTTAGGGATACCCAAATCAATAGGCCATGCCCTTAATCCTGAGACTTACTCTTGTGAAGCTTATGTAGGTAGCAGAGAAGCTTAGACTACCTATAGGCATGCCTAAGAGTTACTTCCGGAGGACCACTTTTGTTGCTCAGATGTGGGCTCAGTCTCTCTAAGCCCAACTCTGCAAGTGAAAGCATTGCCTTCCCCCCCTACATGGGACATGACATCCAGGGGTGAAAGTCTCCCTGCCGACATAAGAGATGACTCCCAGGGATGGATCCAGACCTGGCACCATGGGATCGACAATGCCATCCTGACCAAAAGGGGGAAAAGAAATGCAATTAATAAAGTATCAGTGGCAGAGAGAGTTCAAATAGAGTCAAGAGGCTACTCTAGAGGTTGCTCTTATGCAGGCTTCAGTTACTCCTTGCTACCTATCATAACCTGCCAGTCCCCAACCAGGACCATTCCAGCCAATCCTAAAGGACAGCTAGGGCAATATATAAGATTCCACATGGGTTCCATGCACTAGAGTAACTTTCCAGGATTCTACAACCTCCAGATGGGCCCCTGGTCCAGATAAGTCCTGAAACCTAGCCCAGCCTCTCCAGAACATCAGATAGTTCCATCTCCCTACACCATATTAGTGACAGACTCTTCCAATATCAAAAATTTAGAATAGCCAAAGCCCAAATACCCCTAAAGAAAGGGTTGGAAAGATCAAAGGTGATGATGGTGGAGGTATACAGAGAAGATAGGATTTAACAAATGAATATGAATGCTGAATCATTAAATTATCTCATTTAGTCTCTCTAGTGTTTTAGAGCAGCTAGAAGTAAAAACCTAAAATAGTGAAATTGTAACCCATGTCAAACTCTGAAATGTGTTCTACAACTGATTGTAGTGCTATGCTTTGTAATTTATAGCTTTTTTATATATATGTTATTTTTCACAAAGAATGAAGGAAAAAAAATCAACTGATGATAAAAAAATATTTAAGCCCTCTAGCCTTTTATATTCTGGAGCAACTAAAAGAAGAAATATGAGAGGATTCTATGGTAGGGTAGCCCATGACAAACTCTGGGATCTGTCCTGTAATTGCTTGTTGAAGAATGCTTTGAAAACTATTGCTTTTTTATTTCTTTGCTTTGTATATATGTTTTACTATACAATAAAAAAGTGTTTTTTTTTAAAAGCAGATACATTTTCCTTCTCCAGTTGAATGCCAGTTGTTTTAAATGAAGAGATTTGCATAATCTGAACTCCTGTCCAGTCGAATGCAGGAATTTCACATGCTCTCACTGTGTGAGTGACCAACTTCCAGTTGATAAGGTGGATATTTGGATTCTTCTCTGGGCTGTGCCTACCCAGATCCCAGATCTAGTTTTGTAGCTATTGGCCTCTCCAGTGCATTCATTGCCATGTTAATAGCACAGGTGTAATAATTTCCCCATTTATACGTCCATGCTTTGCTGTAGTTAGGGTGACCAGCAGGACTGAGGGGGTTTCCAAGATGCTGGAAGTTCATGCTAAAACTGGGAAATTCCCAGGCAAACTGGAGCAAGTTGGTCACCTCATGTGACACTTTCAGCCACAATGAAAGAGCATTTTCATTGTCACATCTGCATTTTGTACATGTTTTTTTAACATTATTTTGAAGGAAGCTGGAAGTTTTATGTCCACCTTTCTAGTCCCCCAGAAAGCATCTTGGCCAGAACCAAAGAACGTTTTCTAAAATTAAACTACATAAAATGCCCCTACCCTACCCTCTCCCAAAGTTAATGTCCAAAAACATAAATGCTAGAAAAGCAGTGCTGAAAACTTGCCCCAAGTACCATGCAGTATCATGGCAGTCGCATTTGTTTGTCTCTGAAAGCACTAACAGGTATTTAAGTCTGGTTCTGGCTGTTATCTGCGGTTCTTCAGAAATGGGGACATTTTATCCTTTGACATTTGCTTTTTGAGGTTTGCGGACTGGAGAGCCCCCTGTACCCCTGAAAGAAGCTGCAAAGCACACATTGGCTCAGTCTCCAAGCCCGTTTTTTTTTCCCCCTAGTTTCAAAATATAAATGCCAAGTGTTTCAGTTTGCTAAAGCTGCTAAAATGCAATATGGATTGACTTTTACGTAGGGGATTTAGTATGTTACAAATTTATGGTTCTCGGGCCATGAAAATGTCCAAATTAAGGCATTTAGAGAAAGATACCTTGACTCTGAAGAAAGGCCAATGGCATCCAGATTCTTCAGTCACATGGGAAGACACATGTCTGGCATCTGCTGGCCCTTTGCTCCCGTGTTGCATAGATTTCAGCTTCTGATTCCAGTGGCTTTCTCTCTGAGCTACTGTGGGTCCTTGCTTGCTCCTCCAGGGATATGTCTCTGAGCTCTCTGTGTCCTGCAGGTCCACTCTTAGTAACTCCAGCTTGTTTCTCTTTCTCTCTCTCTCTGGGCTCTGTATCAAAATGTCTCTGGGCATTTCTTTTCTCTCTCAAAATGACTGTCTGTGTTTTCTGTCTTTATTCTATTCATAGAGGATTCCAGCAACAGGATTAAGACCCATCTTGAATTGGGCAGGTCACATCTCCATGGAAACAACCTAGCCAAAAAGGTCCCACCCACAACAGATCTCCCCCCCACCCAAGATTGGATTACAATAATGTGGCTTTTCTGGGGTACATAACAGGTTCAAACCAGCACACCAAGTAAAGGCAGACTTCCCCAAACATGAGAAGAGAAGAAGTAACTGGAAGGAGAAAATGCACTTTTGTTGTGGTATGAATAAGGATCTTTCTTTATATGGATTGTCAGGTATGCAAGGATGAGTGGCACCAGTGATGTATGAAAAGAAAAGTTTAGACATCACAGGTTCTGGAGCAGAGAGAAGTGGCAGCTCTCACAGGGTCACCCATGGAACCACGTCAACGGTGTGGGCTCAGCCAAACAAAGTGAGGAGCCAGACGTTACAGCAGACCTGGGCTCTGTGCCTTTATCATGTTATATGGATGCAGCTACAGCAGTTGGTCAAGCAGGTGTGGGTATTGGGGAGTTTGTATTTGGCTTTCATGGGGACATGAACCCTGGTAAGATGTGCAAGCATAGGGAGAAGTTGTTTATATTGTGTAAGCAGGTGTCAGGGTGTTCAGTGGGTATAGTGATGGGGCCTGAGATGCTGAGACAACAAGATAGGGCAAAGCCCTATTGTTATTTTCATCCACTACAGCCAAGCAGCAGGGAGCAGCATGAAGGGACCCAAGCAGTGGTAGGAAAGAAGGAGAAAATGGGAAAAAATAAACAACAGTCTTGTTCTTTTTAGTTCTTTTGAAACTAAATGACTGTTAAACTGTTAAATGGCTGAAGTTTCTCCATCTGGATCATGTCTAAGATCCCTGGGAGCCACAATTCCCACTTTGAGAAACAGGGGTCTCGAAATCACTGAAACAACTGGCCCACATCTGCTGTTCACTGTTACTGATTCATTTACCCAAATTCTACTTATGATAATTTGCAAGGGAAGACATTTTCACAGTGTAGGACTGTTCTAGTTTGTTAGCTGCCAGAATGCAACATACCAGAAACAGAATGGCTTTTAAAAAGGGGAATTTAGTAAGTTGCTAGTTTATAGTTCTAAGGCTGAGAAAATGTCCCAATTAAAACAAGTCTATAGAAATGCCCAATCAAAGGCATCCATCCAGGGAAAGATACTTTTGTATAAGAAGGCCGATGAAGTTCAGGGGTTTCTCTCTTAAGTAAGAAGGCACATGGCGAACACAGTCAGGGCTTCTCCCTCAGCTTGAAGGGCACATGGTGAACATGGCATCATCTGCTAGCTTTCTCTCCCGGCTTCCTGTTTCATGAAGCTCCCGGGGAGGTGTTTTCCTTCTTCATCTCCAAAGGTCACTGGCTTGTGGGCGCTCTGCTTCATGGTGTTGCAGCATTCTCTGCTCTCTCTGAATCTCTTTCATTCTCCAAAATGTTCCCTCTTTTATAGGACTCCAGAAACTAATCAAGACCTACCCAAATAGGTGGAGACACATTTCCCTCAATCCATTTTAACAACCACTCTTGATTGGGTTACGTTTCCAGGGAGATGATCTGATTACACTTTCTAACATACAGCACTGAATAGGGATTATTCTGCCTTTATGAAATGGGATTTAGATTAAAACATGGCTTTTCTAGGGAATATACATCCTTTCAAACCAGCACGAAGACTCTGTCAGTTTTCCCAGCCACTGTGACAAATACCATGCAATGGGGTGGCTTATACAATGGGAATTTATTGACTTGCAATTTTGAGGCTAGAGAAATCCCAAATTGAGGGGCCAGTAAGGTGATGCTTTCTTCCCAGAGTCTATACCATTCTGATGCTGGCTGCTGGCCATCCTTAGGGTTCCTGGTCTGTACCCCTGCCTCATGTCACATGGCGATGCCCAATCCTTCCTCTTCCAGATTCTGATGACTTCCAGTTTCCAGCTCCTCCCATAGCTCTACCTTTATAATAAAAGGCTGCTAGAATCCCTATTAAGACCTTCCCTTATGTAAAACTAACATCTTTAAGAGGCCCTGTTTACAAAGGGTTCACACCCACAGGGATGGGAATTAAGATTAAGAACATGTCTAAACTAGGGTATGTAATTCAGGCTACTACAAGGATGTTGTTTTTGAACCTGAGACCTCGTTCCATACCACCTGCCCATGCCCTAGTTTTCTCACATCTCAGCTTGAGAAACAGGAAATGGGTTGTGAGGCATAATTCAAATGGAAGTAGTTTGGTCATTTACTGGTTCAAGGTCAAACCCAGTGAAGCATGCTGCTTTTGTTCTGGGTGGTTTATTTGGCAATATGTGGATATGTCTTGTGTTCATTAAGGTTACTGTGCAATTGCATCCTTCTGGAACTCTGAGTCCTATTTATGATCAATTGTTGCAAGTATGGATTAGCCGGGAACAATGGGCATGTGAAGAGATGTTGATAAAAGACAAGAATGTGGTTTTAATGACAGAAATATCCAACAATCATAAAACTTCGAAGGTGAGACTTGTTTTGGAGGGCCAAAGTGACAGCGTACATTGTAGATCTATAGAGTAGGGAACCTCGTTTTTAAAGCCTTAATGAATACCGTGTCTAACCCAGATCACTGTTCTCTTTCAAAGCAGGATCGGCCAATTGCATAGATATTTTTTCATAGATTGCTAAAATCAGTGACACCTATATAAACCCTTTGAAAGTCTGCAGGGAATTCTTAAATTCCAAAAAATCAAGACATGCTAAAATGGCACACTAGCTAGAGCTATAGTAACTGCACGTTCATTAGTTCATTCAGCAGATCTTATTGGTTGTCTATTCTTGGGTGCTATTGTATTATCTGTGAAGTTCACATTCTTAAGGACAGATAGGATGAACAGACTAGCAAACAAGTCTACAGTAGAATCTGGACAGTAATGTGTTAGGAAGAAAACTAAAGCAGAGTGTCACGCTAGAGAGGACGGGATTGGAACCATTGCTCCAAGTTATCAGGTCAATAAATTGCTTTTGGGTTCTGTTTAGGTAAGGGCCAAAAGGAAGCTGTATCCTTCTACCATGTAGAGCCCCAGATTTTCCTGTGGAAACCCCCCCCCCCCCTTTCGTATCTCTGAGGCCTCACAGGTGGAGCAAGAGCTGGTGGGAAAGTGGGGGACCTTGAGATTCATCTCCTCCTGGGAATCTCCACCATCTGCTGGTTGGAGCCTTCAAAACCTGGAATGGAAGACTCTCTGTAGTGTTCATTAAGAGATAAATCCCCACAGGGACTTTCTGGGAATCATGTTACCTTAGTTCAAGAATGCATGGTTAGCTACCTCTGTTATGTGATGAGAAAGAAGAATTGTACTGCAATTGGTCTGTCTCTTGTGGATAAGTGAATGAATAGGAGCAGGCTTAAGAGAAGAGCAGAAAAATTGCCATTGGAGTTTAGGATTTCTATGGGCAAAGGAGATTTTGCCAATTAGTTAAAAAAGAAAAGGAACAGCAGCCCTGTGGGCATCTGTTTTCCTTTTGAAGGAAATGAGCTATTCAGTTCATTATTAGATTTTGGTTATTCATTATCATGAAAATGCGGCTTAAAGAGCCAGTCACCTGGGGTAGGCTGGAGCCCATACCTGGTGCCCTCCCACATGACATTGCAGGGAGGCCATAGCACAGCTGCCAGGAGCCCAGGCCAGTGGGTTCTGGGGGCCCAGGTGGGCAGGTTGGGTTTTGAGAAGGCCAGCAGGGGACCAGTGGGTGTGATTAAGAACTGTTTATTCTAATGATTTCTTGCCAGTGATTTTTGTCCTTTTGTGTCTGGCTTATTTCACTCAACATGATGTCTTCAGAGTTCATCTTTATTGTCGCATGTATCAGGACTTCATTCCTTTTTGTGGTTGAATCATTCTCCTTTGTGTGTATATACCTCATTTTGAGTCAGAATCTAGAATCTAGATTACCACGGAATGGATAGGGATGGGGAATAGGGAGTTAAGGCTTAAAATGTACAAAATTTCCTAGGTAATGTGTGATGGTGATGGTAGCACAACATTGTGAGCGTAATCGCACTGAATTGTATATCTGAAGGTGCTTAAAAGGGGAAGTGTTAGGTTGCAAAAATAAAAAAAGAATCCTTGGAACTGTGCAACACAAACAGTGAACCCTAAGTTAAATCACAGACTACAGTTAATAGTATAGTTGTAAAAATGTGCTGTCATCAATTGTAACAAATATTCCACACCAATACAAGGTATTATATATAGGTGTATAATAGGGTGGTATATGGGAACCCTGTATTTTATGCATGATAGTTCGGTATACCCACAGCTTCTCTAATTAAAAAATAGAAAGAAGAACAATAACAAAAAACAACTGTTCATGCTGTCTCAACCGAGCCAGGCCTGAGGATTCCATTATAAACAAGATCCGCCTCTGTCGTCTTGAAGCTTCAGCTGGGGTGGGGGGTGGATGAGTCATGCCACAGTGGAGGCCTGCCTGGGGGCAGAGCTGATGGAGACCAGGTAATACACCTGGGTCAGCCTTAGTTGGGGCAGATGCACAGGTCTGCTAGAGGCTAGAGGCAGGTGGTCAGGGCTGGCGCACCGTTCAGGATGGCCTGGGAATGGAGAGGAGGTGTGATGCTGAAGCTGGGACCAGCAGGGCCCATGGGATCCCTTGCCTGTGCACCCTCTGGAGCAGTTTCCCAGTCATTCTCAGGTGCATGCCTCAGGTGTGTGAGCTCCCCACCGCCTGGGCAGCAGCTGAGGGTTGAGTGCCTACTGAGTGCTGTAAGGGCACAATATGAGCAGACATGCAGGGTCCTGGCCCTCCTGTAGTCTACAGATGGGAGGTAGGGGATCAGTCAGGAAACACCTACACAAGCACATCAGTAAGATAATTTAACATCGTGGGAGATACTGTGACACTGATGTGGCAATGAGCAGTGAAGACGCATTGGTCCTGTGAAGACCTGCATGTGGTTCTTTCTAGGTGGGACAAGCAAGCACGCAAATACAAAGCAAAAACAAAACATATTGCAGAAACTTTTGTGTGAAAACGGGCTTGGTGGATGTGTTCCCTGACAGACAGAAGGCCAGGGGGCTGCCCCTGTAGATTGGGGAAAGGTGGGGGGTCAGAGGTCATGGGAGGAGGAGTTATTCTAATTATGGCTTGTGAACAAGAATGTACAGGAATTATCTTGAGTTGACAGGAGTCTTTAATTTAGCATTAGTGTTGTGTTGAGAGATGACATTAATTTCATTTTTTAAAACATTTTTACTGTGAAATATAGCATAGATGCAAAGCAAAGAAAGAAAACGCAATAATTTTCAAAGTATACTTCAACAAGTAGTTACAGAACAGTTTTCAGAGTTTGTTATAGGTTACCATTCTCCTATTTCAGATTTTTCCTTCTAGCTGCTCCAAACACTGGAGGCTAGAATGAATTTAAATTCAGCATTCATACTCATTTGTTAAATCCTATCTTTCTGTTTTAACTCTCCTCCTTTTCCCTTGATCCTCCTCCCAATCTATAGGGGTCTTTAGGCAATGTCTGTTTTGACTTTTTCTTGTTGAGAAAGGGTGTAGACGCTAAAGGATAGGGGATGTAATTTTCCAAGATGATAATCTTGGAGAGGCTGGTCCCTCTGTGTTCCAGGATTTATTTGACTTGGAACCCTCTGGGAATTAGAGGTTTCAGGAAAGCAAACTTAATGCATGACACTTTTATACTCTTAGCTTGAGCCCTAGGTATTCTTAAGAGTTAACGAGAGTGAAGTTGGTTGGGATTTAGCAAACCTTGGCAATTAACAGTTTCTAACTGAAGCTTGCATACGAGTAGTCTCCAGAATAGCTTCTCAACGCTATAAGATCACTCTTGACCGCTGATATCTTATTTTATTACACTTCTTTTCCACCTTTTGATCTGGATGATGTTGTCAATCCTATGATGCCAGGGCCAGGTTCATCACCAGGAGTTATGCCCCATGTTGTCAAGGAGATTTTTACCCATGAATGTCAAGCCCCATGTAGGGGAGAGGGTAATGATTTTGCTTGCAGAATTGGCCTTAGAGAGTGAGAGGCCACATCTAAGCAATGAAAGACGTTTCCTGGAAGCAACTCTTAGGCCTTTTTATGAGTAGTCTTAGCTTCTCCCCTATAGAAATGAGTTTCATAAGGGCACGCTTCAAAATCAAGGGCTTTGCCTATTTTCTTGAGAGTACCCAATCGTTTAGAGGGTACCTGGGGTTTCCTAGATGGAAAAGTTTAATAGTTCCATAGCCCACCATAATCTGAAATGTATCCTGGTATTACATTAAGCTATACAGAATTACAAGGCCTCATTCCTGTTCTGGATTCTAGGAGTTTGGGTTCTTTAAATGAGCAATCCAGGCAAGTTGATTTAGATTATGTGTTATAGAAAATTTAGGTTCTAGACATAATAAACGTCTCTGCCTTTGGTAGTAGGTAAAGGTCTAGAATATATAAACTATCATCTTTTATGCTGTATTCTGATTTACTTTAGTTCCAGCCAGATTGCCTTCGTTTTTAACTCTAATTGAGGCCTAATCTCTTCTTCTCTTACTTTAACTTTATTGTTTAACTTTCAGGGCTACAGCACTCCATTTCTGGGTCTTAGGTGTCATAGAGTTACTCACAGTGCCAGGGAAATACCACTGATGCACACACAGCTCAGTGCTTCAGAATCTAGAAATACACTTACAACTTCAGACTAAGTGTGACTGCTGTAAGGATTTATAATCTAGGTTCCCATTTTCTTAAAAGTGTTTTTGGAGAGAGACCTTAGCATATTTGTTCTTTTCTTTCTGGCTTATTTTGCACAACACATTGTCCCCAAGGTTTATTCATTAATTTCACTTTTAACTTAGTCCATTTATGCCTACCTATTTAAAGCTAACTGCATTGTGTAGTAATATAATGCATTATGGCTTGAGAGCCGTTTTGGAGCCACAAAGGAATGAAATCTCCTGCAGTTTGTCATGGTGTTTGCAACTATCAGAATAGGCTCTTCACACTGAAAGAAAATGCAAATGTGCCTGTGCTGCCTTCTTTTTCAGACTTCCTAATCAGAGTGGGCTTGTGTTTGTTCATTTCATTAATTTAACAAACAGAGAATGAAGAGTCGTAGACCTGGGGTCGGACTAAAATGGATTGATCTCTGCTTCCACCTCCTACTCCTTGCCCTTATAAAAATTATAATTAAATTTGCGTGTGTGTGTGTGTATGAAAATAGGCCTATAAGATTTATTTTACTTTTTTACTTATTTTCTATTTTTCCTCAGCCTCATCTCTGTATGTACTGAGCCTGTATATGCCAGTTATAAGATTCCAATCAAAATAATGGGCTTAACATTGTTTAGGTCTAAAAATAATTTTAACCAAAATGGTTGTGCCTGTGTTTATAAATTTGGGCAGAGGGGTCCACAAGATAACTTTTTTGTGTGAGTTATAGTTTGGTTCAAAGCCCACGTGTAAAACCTCTCTGGGGTAAGTTATAAAAGTATAATGCTGGGAGAATGATCCAGAGTGTAGCTTAGCAGTCGTAGAAGACTCACAGTGCCATACAGGCATGCCCCACTTTAAGTAGACTTGATACGTACAAATCTAGATTCCTAAAGTAGATTGGTTTTGTGGATTTCTTTCCTTTATGGAGACTGCTTCATCACAAAAAAGCCTTACCTGCAGGGGCCTGCATGGCAGAACAGGAGGAGGTTTGTGTGGTAGTTAAGAAAACTGGATGCCAAAGCTAGACTGCCTGGGTTCAAATCCTTGCTTCCCTCTGATCCCCAATCTGAACTTGGGCAAACTTCCTGGCCTCTCTGGACCCCTCCCTGTTTTTCCGTCTTAGAATACCAGATCATGTTACCACCTCCCTCTTCAGATCCTTGCAAGGATTAAACAAATGGAAGGCACAAAGATGCCTATAAAGCTTGTAGAAGAGTTGGGCATTTAGCGTCCAAAAATTGTTGGCTATAATTTACATTTCTGAAATGGTGGTGGTGGTGGGGGTTGTGTTTCAGTTTGCTAAAGCTTCCGGAATACAGTATACCAGAAATGGGTGGGCTTGTACGAAGGGATTTATTAGATTATGAATGTAAAGTTCTAAACCCATGAAAATATCCAAATTAAGGCATCCAGAGAAAGATATCTTGACTCTGAAGAAAGACTGATGGCATTGAGGTTCCTCTGTCACATTGGAAGGCACATGTGACATCTGCTGGCCCTTCCCTTCCATCCATCCATCCATCCATCCATCCATCCATCCATCCCTCCATCCCTAGCTGATTGTCTGCTGTGTGTCCTAGGCTAGGAGATAGACAACCAGAATTGGACAGATGGGCCAAGACCTCTGCCTGGTGAGCATTCATTTCAGAGCAGAGGAGACAGGCACTAAATAAGCCATCCATTTTAGATGGGGATGTGTTGAGAAGGAAACGATATGGTGATGCAATAGGAGAAGGACCAGGGCTCTGCTTTGGTCTCAGGTGGTTAGTAAAGGTCTTTTTGAGCAGGTAACATTTGACCTGAGATCTGCATGAAGGGCTGGGCCAGCCATGGAAAGAGCTTCAGTATCTCTACCTTACCCTTGGGAAGAAGCAGTGTGTATCTCTAACTTACCCTCAGGAAGACAAGTCACTTTTAGCCTTGATTCATTTCTTATGTTGTGGAAATCATTTGAAATTTCAATTCAGATTGTTTGTTTTTGCATTATTACTTCGATTTTTGGGATATCTGGTCCTGGCCTTTGTCTGTCCCTATCTTGGCCTAGAACCCCACATTTCTGTCTTCTGTGACTCATCCTCTTAATGCAGGCTTGCGTTTGGGGTTAAAATGGTTGGCAGGGAAAGTTCGTGTTCCCACTTCTTAACTTTCCCAGATTGTTGCCTCGGAATTGATTTCTCCTTAGAAACAATGCGTGTACATGGTAGTTGGGTGTGCCAAACAGGTACCATCATTCAGAGAAACAGGATTGAATAGGTGCTTGAAAGTCTGTGTTCAACCTCTATAAAAGTAGGGGTACTGGATCTTACATCAGGCCTGGGAGAATGAGGCAGCCCTTCCGGCTGGATGACCTAGCATTTTGGTCCTACCTAAGATAACCTCTTTCATTCCTTTTGCCCTCAACCATGGAGAAAGACTCTTAGGGGCTGAACTCACGGCTGATCACTTGGTTACTTCTCTGAGAAACTTGCGAGATACAAGTCCCATGTCATTGCTGACTGTAAGTTCTAAACATTAACCAATATGAGGTATCCTTCTACCTGTCAGAGCAAGACGGGGCGGGTGGGGGTGGGGGATGGACTAAAGTCAACTAAGAAGGTGATATTTTAATGGGTTAAATATTGCATGTATTATAACTATAAAGTCCTAGGTTTAACTTGGGATACCCAAATTCAAACTGCAATATTTGCAATGCAAGTAAGGGATGGAGAAGACCTATCATTTAGGCAGTGGGTGTGGAAACAGGTCTGGATGTGTCAGTTGGAGCAAGTTCAATGTGAGCAAGAGTGATGAGCTACCTGACGAACCTCAGGTTCCATTAATAACCCTGTGCATCTTTGTGCGAGGGATGCTGTTGGCTGTACTCCTGAGGACCCATGGCTAACCTTAAAATAATTTATTTGGCAACCATTAATTATGACTGATAGCTACATTTTGTATTTCATGGTTTCTAAATGTGATGCTGTTTCTTGACATTTTCATTATACCAAATTTTATATCAGCTTGTAAGTAGCAGCACAGGAAACCCTAAAATTATAAAATCTGTCAATTTGGGTACCATTTAACATATAAATAATGACACATTTGGAATATGGGCATGTGCGAAGAATGCTTGACATTTTAAATTCTGTTTCCTAATAGCATATTGAAACAATTCAGGAATTTTATTTTATTTTATTTTTGGCAAAACAGCTTAAACAAAATGGAAAAATTAAGCTCTCAATAATGGAAGTGTGTTTTTTTTTTTGGGGGGGGGGCGAAGGAGGGGTTTAAGATTCTCCTGTTCAGAAGTTGACCATGAAAGAACTAATAAGGAATTGACAAGCCTAGCCAAAGGGGCTCTTCCTGCTTTAGTTGCAGAAAGCCAGCTACTAGTTATTCTATAAAGATCATGTCCCTCGGCTTTGGCTTGGTTATTACGTTACTCTACTGACTCTTAAACATGCCTGTTTTATCATTGAAATTTAATTCTTATGATTGATACATCTAGGGGCAGATTGCACTAGTTTACCTTTGTAAATATCCAGGGCTGGTGTTTTGTTTATGTTATGATCAATACAGCTGACTTTCCCATTGCAGTATCAGTTTTGCACTATAAAGGTGAAAGGGGTCTTAGAGTGTGTCCTAAAAGAACAGGTAACCTCTAGTTAGTATTTCATGCTGTGTAGTTGGTTCTTGCTAAAAGTTCAGGTATCTGGGTACACATCCCCATCCCTGCCCCCAAAGAGGCCCATGTCCTAATCCCTGGAGTTTGTGCACGTGTAATCTTACACGGCAAAAGGGACTTTGCAGAATGCTTAAATTAGTGATCTTGAGATGGGGAGATGATTTTAGATTATCTGGTTGGATCCATTGTAATCACAAGTGTCCTTATAAGAGAAAGAAAAAGGCAAGAGGTCAGAGAGAGATGTGGGAGCCTGCCTAGCATGGATGCCAGGGGGTCAACTACAATTTAAACTTTAGCATTAGCCATGAAAGGGAAAATCTGCAGATTGTCCAAGTGTCCATCATTGGATGGTCTGCAAATTTAAATGAAAAACTTTGAGACCAGTCTCTATAAAAAATATGAAATGAAATGTATGAATAGAAAAAAAATCTAGCATAAATATACTTAAATATTATCATTGGTTTATCTCTGCATATGGAAATATAGGTGAGTTCTACTTTTTCTTTAATTTTTTTCCAATTATTTAAATTTAACAACATGATATATGAATTATTTATAAAGTCAGGAAAAGCTATTTCCATTTTGGAATAAAAAACCCTACCTCGTCTCTCTCTCTTTTCTGAATTCCCACTGTAATTTCCTATGCCAGCATTTCCTATAGCATGTTTAGGAGCAGAATGCTTAAGCAATGTTAAATATGTATTTTGAGTAAAAAAAAATGAATCCAAGGTCACATTTGAAGAAGGCCTGATTGTCCAAGGTTAAATTGTTTTTTTTCCTGTAAAATATGTTGGAACTTCTCAGAGCTTGTAATTCAGATGTACACTGTTATTCTCCATGAACGAGAAATAACTGCATCATGTTTTCAAACCTCATTGACTGTGGTGAAATCCTTTACATATCTTCCTTGAAAAACTAAGATCCAGAGAAAACTGTTTTCAGAAACACTTATTTATCCCTGTTCTAGTTTGCTAGCTACCAGAATGCAACACACCAGAGACAGATTGCCTTTTAATAAAAGGGGATTTATTTCATTAGTTCTTCAGAGGAAAGGTAGCTAACTTTCAACTGAGGTTCCTTCTTACGTGGGAAGGCACAGGGCGATGTTGGCCTTCTCTCCAGTCCTCTGGGTTCCAACAACTTCCCCCAGGGTGATTTCTTTCTGTATCTCCAAAGGCATGGGCTGAGCTGCGAGTCCTGAGATAAGGTATGCTGAACTGCTTGGGCTGTGCTGCAGAGGGTTTTCTCATTTAAGCACCAGCCAGTTAAGTCAAACATCATTCATTGCAGCAGGCACACCTCCTAGCGTACTGCAGATGTAATCAGCAACAGATGAAGTTCACACACCATTGGCTCATGTCCACAGCAACAGAACTAGGTGCCTTCACCTGGCCAAGTTGACAACTGAATCTAACTACCAGAATCCCTAAATCACTCATTTGAGTATATATCTCAAATTTCATCCAGGGACCCATATCAAGTCATTGCCCAGGATATTCAAAGATGTCCCCATACTTTTTTTCAATAGAGGAGTTGTAGGTTTACAGAAAAGTCAATGCAGAAAATACAGAGTTTCAAAGACCCTCCCTCACACACGTAGTTTTCCCTATTGACACAATCCATTAATGTGATAATGTTGCTACACTTGATGAAAGAATGTTTTTGTAATCATACTATTAACTGTAGCCCGTAGTTGACATCAGAGTTCACTGTGTTGTAACAATCCTATCGTTTTTTTTTTTTTTTTTTTTTTTGACATGGGCAAGCACTGGGAATAATCCTATGGTTTTTAAAAATTTTATGTTAGTAAGGTATATACAATCTAAAATTCCTTCTTTATCCACACTCAAATACATAATTGAATGGAGTTAATTACATTCGCAATGTTGTGCTACCATCACTGCTATTCATTACCAAAGCTTTTCTATCAACCCAATCAGGAACTCTGCACCAATTAAGCATTAGCTCTATTTTCCCTACACTACTGTGGCCCCTGGTAATATATATTCTAGTTTCTGACTCTATGAATGTACTTATTCTAATGATTTCATATCATTGAAATCATATGAATTTGTACTTTTGTTTCTGGCTTTTATTTCACTCAACATGACTTCTTCAAGGTTCATCCATATTGTTGCATGTATCAGAACTTCATTCCTTTTTATTGCTGAATAATATTCCATTGTGCGTATATACCACATTTTGTTTATCCATGTATCTATTAATGGGCACTTAGTTGCTTCCATCTTTGGCAATTGTGAATAATGCCTCAATGAACATTGGTGTTTATAACAACCAAGACTTGACATTGTTCAGCATTATAGATCTCTGGAGTTATTTGACCTTGGAGTCACCAGTGGCTTCTCTTTTACTCTTCCTTCAACTAATGTATAAACTCAATGGCTCTTTCACTTCCAAACTCCCAGATTTCAGTTCTGCTCTCTCTTTTCAAAACAAGAATTTAACATTTCTTTCTCCTCCAGTGTCAAGGACTTTAGCTCAGCCCTGGCAGCCACTCCCAGCGTTTTACAGGGTTATTAACCCCCCCTTGAGAAACAGGAGACCAGATAATATGTCTTGTGTCCTTTTCCTCGGTGAGAGATGACATGCTCAGCCCCATTCAGCTGGTGAATGCTCATTTTGAGTCTTTTCCAGGCCTCCACATGCTGTCTTGAGCATCTGACATGATGTTGGCTGTGCTCCAGTGCTGAGAGTACATTGCTCATTAAATAATAATGGGAGGAATTAAGTAATTTTAATCCCTTCAGTGTTTTGGGGATAGAAGTATTAGATTTGCTTTTTCCCATAGTACCATGAAAAATGGGAGATTTTGGCGTTTAGGCATAAATTAAGAGAATTTAAACTCTTTCTATTTTAAAAAGTTTAAATGGAAAAGGATCAGACATTTTCCCTCAGTTGTTATAGATCCTGGTGTTACTCATACGGCTTTAGTATTTCAAGCTTTATGTTACTAAAAGGAAAAATATTCATGCTTACCTATTTTTTAAAGTAATTCTGATGCCATCTTATAAAATATGGACATAGTGTAAAAAGTCACATTGCAAATAGCAAATCCAGCTATTCCTTGGTCTAACCCTTTCCACCTGCTCACAGGCAACCGCTTTTGATTCACAGTTTTTTTCCTGACTCTTAACCACGTATTTCCATGTATCTAAATTGGATGCAGATCCTGTTATCTTTGATTAATCAGTTTTAGACATTTACTACTGACTTCTTACTATGGAGATGAGGATCAAGCTCTCTATATTGTCCTCCTCTCTGCCTCCCCTTCCCCATCCTCCCAAAGTGTGTGATTTACAAGTTTAGTTAAATTAGCATTTATTATGCAAATATTATTCAGAGCAGAGCTGCGAAGTGTATTAAGATGATTTCCACACTTGCTTTTTGTTTTCTTGAAGCTGATACATGCCTTTTCTCTTCACTTGCTTAATCATCCAGTACCTGCCCTTGTAGGAACCTCTCAGAACAGTTTTGTGCATGTACAAGTCCATCCCAGCAGGTGATCTGTCTGCTTCTTTTCTTCTTGAAGATCTCGTTCTCCTTCAACTGACTGGTGAGTCCATAGGTCTGTTCAGCTGACATCCTGAAATCTCCCTTTGTAGTCGTCTCTGTAATTCCTTGGGCCCATTTTCTGGATCTCAGGCAATCTCCATTCTGGTTTGCTCCTTTGTTTTGTTGGAGCACATCCTAAATTAGTTTCATCTAAAAAGATGTGACAATGTCAGAGGTCATGATGGTCTTGATCTCAACATGCCTTTTCTTGGGTCACCTCCTGCAGATGGGCCTCATGCTGGTTGATTCTCACACCACTGACCCTCTCAAACAGAGGGGACTTTGTAGACAATAAACCTCAAGATTTCTGCCAGGGTGAAGGGATCAAGGATATGACTGTTTTCAAGCAGATTTCCCCTATTTTTCTTCCTTATTTCAGCCTCCCTTCCTAATTCAGCCCATTTCTGGATTCCTTTTTGTGCTCTTTCTGAGGCTTCTGAGATGTACATAGGATTGGTCTTTTTTTTTTTTCTGTTGCTGCTTTAGGATTCTTTCTCTATTCTAATTTTAGCACCACTTATCTATCTTTTTTATGACTTCTGAAATTTGGTTGTAATCAGTATTCAATTAATATTCATTCATCTGTTCCAGCAATCTTCCTCCCTGCTAATCTGGATTTCCCTCTGAGTCATTTTCTTTTTGCTTTTCCTTTAGTGCAGGTTTGATTGTGATTAAGTTTGTTTGGTGGTCTGAAATGTCCTTATTTCACCTTCATTTTGTGAAGGATTTTTTTTGTTTATAGAATTCTACGTATGTAGTCATTTTCTTTCAAGACTTTAAAGCTAGTTTCCTTCATTTCTGTCAGAAATGGACTGCCAGTCTTTTTGTTACTCCTTTGAAGGTCATGTGTATATGTGTTTTACACATTCCCCTCCTCCTGCAGCTGGTTTTAAAGACTTCCCTCCGTCCCTCGCTCCCTTTTTACCTCCTTGCCTTCCTTCCTTCCTCCCTCCCTTCCCTCCCCTCCTCTATCCTCCCCTCCCTTCCCATCCTCTCTCCTTCCTCCTTTTTTTAAAGTAGTTGTCCAGTTTGACTTTACAGAACTTCTGGAGTAATTTATGATTTGATATTTTATTTATTTTGGAAAATTCTCAGTCATTGTCTCTTCTAGTCTGTGCTTTTTCTCTCTCTGGTACCTGTATTACTATGTTAGGCATATTTGTTATATCTTACATCTCTCAAACTCTTTTTACGTTTTTTTTTTTTTTTTTTTTTTTTTTACTGTTTATGCTTTAGGTTGCATTTTTGTTTTAATTGACCTATCTTCCAGATTACTAATCCCATCTTTTACTGTGTCTAATTTGCTCTGAACCCCTTTTACTGAGTTATTAATTTCAGATATGGCATTTTTCTTAGTTCTACATCTTCTGTTTGATTATATTGACTGATTATAATTACCTGGTAGAATTCTTTTCATTTATTTTGTCGTATTTTCTCTGTTTTCTAATCCTTGTTGGTTTAAAGTTCGTCAGCTAACTTCATTCTCTGGCTTATGGTGGCCATCCCTCAATCTAGTCAGGGGCTGAGCTGGTTTGCAGCCCTGGGGGAGAGTTGTTCTTGCTCTTGTTTGCCCTGGTCTTTCAGAGTTTTCACATGAGAGTCTTGTGTTATTCACAGCCCCTCCCTCTGGGATTGCTCCTTTACTCTGTTCTTCATTAGCTTTTGTTAAAATTTAAGTCTCCCACCCTATGAAGCCCAGAATTTGGGGACTCTCCTGAGGGAAAAGCCAACTGTGTGCTTGGCTCCATTTCCCCCAGTCTCCACCTGATGCCCTGTGGGTAGGTTTCTCCCCTAGCATGGCTCCCTGTAGGTGTAAAACTGGCATTCCCAGGCCTCTGCTTGTGCCAGGAATTGCCAAATACCCATGGGAGAAGATAATTTGAAGAGGTTAGCTCACCTCAGAGGGATATTCACCCCCTCTCTGCAGCCCCTCTGAATTTTGTCACTTTTTGCTTCCTTCAAGGAGTTGATTTCTATATTTTGTATAGCATTTCTAGTTGTTTTTGTTGGGAGCACTGATGTGCTATTAAATACTCTACCCCACATGAAAGTAGAAGTCCTGTACAGCTGTGAACTGCCTTTTTTTTTTTTTGGAATAAAAAAATCATTGTTTTATATAACATATATATATATATAACATAACACTTGCCATCTTAACTATTTTTAAGTGTGTAATTCAGTGGCATTCGTTATATTCACAATCCTGTACCACTATCACTACCATCCATTACCAAAACTGTTTCATCACCAAAATCAGAAACTCTATACCTATTAAGCAAAAACTCCCATTCCCCCTTCCTCTCAGCCCTTGCTAACCTCTAATCTACTTTCTGACTCTGAATTTACTTGTTCTAGTGTGAACTGCCTTTTCAAAGCATGAATCAAGCATAACAGCATCTCCCTAACCTCCATAGCCTACTTAAGCTAGGACCTTCAGGTAGGTCAGGCATATGTACCAACACAGATCCTTGGTCCTCTAGATACCATGATGAGAAAGAGTCTCAGATCACATTTGCACTTAGCTGGGAATGTTGCCATGGTAGATAAGCTCTGTCCCTCTAGGTCCTGGGGAAAGGGCTCTCACTGGTGTGTCATTCCTGTGTTAGTTGAATGATTCCACTTCACAACTTTATAGACATTTGGACAAATTCCTGAAAGAAAAGAAACCCATATTAAGTTAAATGCTGCTTTTATGCAAGGAGAGAGCTGGCTGGTGAGTAGTGAGTATTTGATAAAAGCGTAGGTTTTTAGAAGTGCTATTATTAATGTCGGGATAAAATACTGGGCTCTTTGTGCATTTTTAGGTTGTGCAGTGCATAACTGAAGCTTTACAGTAGAGTACACAATAGTATGTCTTTAAAGCATGTTTGCTGTCAGTTCTCAATAAATTGTCCCAATCATGATTTTGAAATGTTCTAAATTGCTTCTATTCTTACAGTTGCTAGTATGCTACATATTATCCCATTCTGATTTTTGCTGAGCAAAACATAATTACTTTTGTGGAATATAGCTTTATCGGTGGTATAATCAACTATTAAAAATAGAACTGCAGAGTTTTGCAGAAAATGCAGTGAATGCATGTCTTTTCACTTCTGTTCATAATCATTCTTTTCACACTAGAGCTATTAGAGAAAATCAAATCTTGATTTGTAATGATTTATATGGAAAATAGTCATGAGTTTTATTTGCAATATAATGTACGGATATTTATATATTTTGCTACAGTAAAGTTTCTGTTTTACATAGATTTTTGCATGTAAGCCTGGAGACTTACAGTTGTCTTGTTTCAATATGGAATGGCTCCTATGGTATAGGTTTGTGGTTTGCCATTATTAACTCTTTTGTGGAATTGGTTGTACTTCTCAGTGCTGAATTTACAACTTATTAGGTATGTTTCCTCCAGTAGGTTTCTTCCAGTATTTTATATCTGGAGACTTGATTTCTTTGTCTTTAAAAGGGGAAACAATGTCTACCTCACAGTTGATGCTTGATGAGCTAAGCATTGTGAAAATCTACAGTGTGAACCCATTTAGCTTTGGTTCTACTCTCTGAAGCTTATGAAGTGCTCTTTACCCACTTGACCAGGTTTTCCTGGGCCATCATAATATGAGGAATTGTAAGCAAAGTTTTAAAAGTTGTCACAAAGTTTGGTAGAAGAAGGGAAGAGATGGCTCATGAGCAAAGTACTGTACTATAGTGGTTGTGATTGGCAAACTGCTCACAGAGTATTTTGGAAATTAAAGGTATTTATATAGTGATTTGGATAAAAAAATCCAGAGAAGCAGACAGTGGTGGTACAAGAGAGGTATCATTTTAAAGACAAAGTGCTACGTCAGATAAATGCCTTTAGAAAACTTGGAATCTGACTGGGAGCTGTATGTGTGGAACTGTATTGAAATGATAAGCTCCAGGAAAGAGAGAGAACTACCAAGTGAGTAAACAAAACACAGACCAAGGGCGATGTATTCTCCCTCTGTGTTGACAAATATTTCATCTTCTTAATAAATAAGTATAGATTAAAAATCAAACAATGTGGTCCAAAAATATCTTGAAGAACAGAGAAAAGGTAACAGCATCTAGAGGACTCAAAAAATGTAATGGTATCTTCATTGGCCTTGAAGAAACATGATTTTTTGAAATTGGATGGAATATTAATTTATTATTTAATTTTAATGTTTGTTAAGTATGTATGAGTGCTAAATTTTCAGGGTGGGATCAGTGAAAAGAAAGAAACAGAGTGTATAAATTCTAAACCAATAGGAAGGAAAAAAGTGGAATAAAAAAGTAAAATAATTACAATAAAAGATATAAAGGGAGAGATGTGAAAGAGAGACCATAGAAAAAATGAGGTAGATAAAATAATACGAAAGAGAATAGAAATAAATCCAAATATTTAAACAAATGTAAATGGACTAAATTCACCTCTTAAAAGTTAGGGATTGTCAGATTAGATTGAAAAACAAAATTCAGTTATATGCTCTTTCAAGAGACACACATTAAACATAAACATATGGAAAGGTTGGAATTAAAAGGATAAAGGAAGCCCGGCAAATGTTAACCAAAAGAAAGTTGGCAAAGCGATTTTATGATGAGACAAAATGGACTTTAAATCAAAAAGTAGTATTGGAGAGAGAGAAGGCCCCTTACATCAACCAGGTAGATACAATTTTTAGTTTATATATTCTGTAAAATATATATGTAGAAAAAATTGATCAAACAAAAAGAAGAAAATTGATAAATCTACCATCACGGGGGGATATCCCAGCATATTAGGTATTGGTAGATCTAATAGACAGAAAATAAAAATACTGTAGTCAATTTGAAGAACAAAGTTGACATAATTGACATAGGCAGAATTCTCAATTACAGATAAAGAAGAAACCAGGAAATTAATGACAGATTATACATTTAACAACTCGGATGTAATGGTCAAATTCCTAGAAAAACATAGCAGAAACTTAAAAACTTGCATGTTACAGGAAAATAGCAGAAGTATTCCCTTTGCAATCAGTAACACAACATCTACAAACTATTAGAAATAATAAGTTTAGTAAGGTAAGTTATCTATGTGATCAGTACATAAAAAACAAAAACAAAAACAAAAACAAACCAGTTGTGTTTCATTCTCCAGCAGGAAACAGAAATGTAATTTTAAGAAAGGTATCATTTACAATAGCACTAAAGTAAGGAGCATAGAAATACAGCTAATAAAAGATATATGAAACTTATAAGCAAAAAATTATAAAGCCTTATTGGAAGACATTAAAGAAGACCTAAATCAGTGGAGAGATCACCCATAATCATAGCCTCAAAACTGTGAAGATAAGTATTTTTTGGAAATCAGAGTTAATGCATAGTTTCAATTTATTCCATTAAAAAGTCCAACACAATTTACAACCTAACTGTAAAATGATAGGAAGGTGTGATTGGCTAAGAGAAGCTAGAGACTCTTGAAGAAGAAGTTGAGGGAGGTTTGTGCTACTAGATATCAAAACTCATTATAAAGCTATAGAAATTAAGGCCACATGCAAAGGTAGACAAACTGATTAGTAAAACATAGTACAGAGCTTCAAAACTGATATGTTATTAAACTGTGCTCTGTGATGGCAGGTCCAAGGTGAAAAGGAGGGCCTATTGTAAAGATTGGGGGAACTATTGGTTATCTGTACACAATAATCAATTCCACATTGGGTAAAGTCTGAAATGTGAGAGGCAAACTTTAGAACTTTTAGGATAAAATGTAAAATGTCAGAGAGGACTTTTTCTCCACAGAGTTGGGAAGAATTTCTTAAGACAGAAATGCCAAAGCTGAAAAATAATGCTAGAAAATTATAACTCCATTGAAATTAAACTTTTTAAATTGAAGGGTATTCTAGTGTGCCAGCTGTCACAATGCAATATACCAGAAATGGAATGGCTTTTAAAAAGGGGAATTTAATAAGTTGCTAGTTTACAGTTCTAAGCTCATAAATATGTCCCAATTAAAGCAAATCTATAAAAATATCCAATCTAAGGCATCCAGGGAAAGATACCTTGGTTCAAGAAGGCCGATGATGTTCAGGATTTCTCTCTCAGCTGGAAAGGCACATGGTGAACATGGTGGCATCTGCTATTTTCTCTCTAGGCTTTTTCTTTCATGAGGCTCCCCTGGGGGTGTTCTCCTTCATTTCCAAGGTTGCTGGCTAGTGGACTCTGTCATGGCTCTGCTCTCTTAGAATCTCAAGCCTTTTCCAAAACGCTTTCTCTTTTAAAGGATTCCAGTAAAATAATCAAGGCCCACGTGGAATGGATATAGTCACATCTCCCTCTATTCAAAAGTTAATTCCCACACATTTCTGTGGAGATAATCTAATCAGGTTTCCAACCTACAGTGCTGAATAGGGTTTGAAAGAAACGATTCCTCCCACAAGATTGGATTATGATTAAGCATAGCTTTTCTTGGGTACATAAATCCTTTCAAACCAGGACAAAGGGCATCATAAAGAAAGTAAAAGGGCTGGAACTGGAAGAAGTGAAAGAAAATACTTGTAACATATAACTGACAGTGACTTTGTTTAATGAATCCTCACAAATTCAATGGGAAGAAGATGCAAAATTCAATAGAAAATGGACAAAATGCTTAAGCAGGCATTTCCCAGAAGTGGAGCGATGTGTGGTCAATATGAGGAAACGCCCAACTGCATTAGGAAGCATGGAAATGCAAATTTAGACTCTAGAGAGAAACATTTACACCTACTAGACTGGCCAAATCAAGAAGTCTGGCCATACCAAATTGAAGAGGATGTGGTTCAACAAGAACATACCTGGTGGGAGAACAAAGTGGTAAACCACTAAGGTGTACAATGGAATACCATTCAGCATTCTTTTGTGCAGTTGAACGTTCACATCTACTATAACCCAGTAATTCTACTTTTTTTTTAAACTTTTTTTATTAATTAAAAAAATTAAACAAAACATTTTGATATCGTTCCATTCTACATATACAATCAGTAATTCTTAATATCATCACATAGTTGCATATTCATCATTTAGTAATTCTACTTTTAAACATATCTTACAGAAACTTGCCGTGTGCACCAAGGTTTTCATAAAAGTATAGTACATGATCATAAAAAAGTGGAAACAACCCACACTTCCATCAGCAGAAAAATGAAGTGTTAATAAGTGAGGTATTTTAATGAAATGAACTGTTGTACAGCAGTGAATGTGGATTCACATGTGACACCATGATAGATGAATCTCAGAAATGTAAGTTTTCCTAGCCTGGATTCTACTGAACTCCAAGGCTGAGACTGGGGCAGTTGTCTGAGAACTTATCAGTATCCCAAGAAGCATAAGTAAGGTTTGGAGAGGGAAGGAAAGTTGAAACAAGCATATGCTATCAAGTTGGCTGACCTTGTGCAGAGCTTGTTTTGTCTGCCTGAGGCCCAGCGCCTTGGGCCCTCTGTTGCTGGAGGGTTGCCCATGGGGCACCGAAGCCCTCCAGAGCAGCCTGGTAAGAAGTTAAAGATGCACCCTGCATGCTTAAGCTGATTCAGTGTTGGAGGCATATGGGAAAAATGCAGTTTTATTATGCCATTTCTATAAAGCATTAAAACAAGCAACCCAAAAGCTCTGTTGTATAGCTAAACCTAAATATGTCCAAAACTTCAAAGAAAGAAAGAGAAGGAAATGATAAATTCAGAATTCAAGATTGTAGTTCTGCAGGCATCTAGGTAGAAACATTTATTTTTGGTGAAAGAACTAAAATTGGGCAGGCCTTGGAGTTTTCTGCTGTGAACTAAACCCCAGAGGCAACCACGTCACATCTGCAGTTACTGTGAGTTTATAACTGACAGTCTCCCGGGCTGCTCGTCCTATCTGTACAGGAAGTCTGAGGTCGCCCTGAAAGCATCTGCGAATATGCTGGATATACAAAGAGCCTGGAGGTCATAAAACTGATGGCAAGAAAAATTGCTTGAAGATGCATCTCACCTTGAAACATAAAATCAACAGCCCGAGTTGATGGAATCTTGAGATAAAACTAATTGGGAGCACTGAAACTCGTTAAAACAGAAAGTGGAAATTAAAAAAAATCATCAAAAGAGACTGAATATGATGTAAAAGCAATGTACTACATCTAAAATTCCAAATTATATTAGCAAAGAATGAGAAGTAATATGAGGTAAAGGGAAGAAAGCATAATTGGTTTAAAGTCCTCATCTACTCTGTGGGTATTTTAATAGATACTATTCACTTTTGACCAAAAACTTGAGTTATAGAGGTTGAAGGTTGAGCTGAAAATTTAAAGTTAACCAGCAGTGGAAATTAAAACAACATATCCACATTCCAAATGACTAGGTATTGAACCTTGTTCTTACAACTATCCAAAGATATTTAGGGGAGAGTCTGGGAAATTTTAGTAGGGATTGGCTATTAAATGGTGTTCTAGTTTACTAGCTGCCAGTATGCAATATACCAGGCTTGGAATAGCTTTTAAAAAGGGGAATTTAATAAGTTGCTAGTTTATAGTTCTAAGGCCATGAAAATATCCCAAATAAAGCAAGTCTATAGAAATGTCCAAACTAAGGCATCCAGGGAAAGATTCCTTGATTCAAGAAGGATGATAAGCTTTCAGGTTCCTTTCTCAGCTGGAAGAGCACATGGTGAAGTTGGCTTGTTTTCCTTTCTAGCTTCTTGTTTCATGAAGCTCCCCCGGGGGTGGCATGGTCTCTGGCTCTTGTCATTTTCTGCTCTCTCAGAATCTCTAAAAGTTGCTGGCTGGTGGACTCTGGTTCTCGGCCTCGTGACTCTGCTCAGCTCTGCTGTGGCTTTCTCGTCATTCTCAAATAAGGTCTTTTCTCCAAAACTGTCTCCTCTGTTATAGGATCCCAGTAAAATAATCAAGACTCACGTAGAATGGGTGTAAACGCGTTTCCATCTGATCAAGTTTAATACCCACAATTGATTGAGTCACATCTCTGTGGAGATAACCTAATCAAGTTTTCAACCTACAGTACTGAGTAGGGATTACAAGAAACCGTTGATCTCACAAGGTTGATTAGGATTAAAACATGACTTTTCTAGGGCACATAAATCATTTCAAACCGGCGCAGATGGTATTAAGATATTTTATTAAAAATTAATAATTTCTAGATGTATTGATGGTTTTGTGGCTATATAGAAACAGGTCCTTTAGAACACATTGAAATACTTAGGAGTGAAATTTCAAGGTGCTTGTAATTTATCTTAAAAACCAAAGAAAAAGATGAAGCAAATAAGGCAAAATTGTTAATCAAGGTGATTAAGAAGATGAGAGTGAATATTCTTATTTTTCTACTTCTCTGAACTTTTCAAAATAAAAAAATTTTAAATCACCAAGGGATGAAAGGCGAAGTGGAAGAAATCCTCAAAAACTGAACCAAAAAGACCAGTAAGTTGAAAATGGAGAGGAAATGAATGTCTCAGACAGAGACTAGAAATAACAATTGCAGAGAATGAAGGCAGTAGAAGAAAGGAAATCATTACAAAATAAGAATACAAAAAAGCATGTCCAGAACTGAAAGGCATGAAATTCCAGATTCAGATCAAGCGGCCAGCTCATTTATTGAAAAACCAAGACCCACTCCCAGCTGGGTGGGTGGGTGGGTGGGGTTCATATGTTACCACCAGGGGCCAGGGGTGTCAGATCCCTCAGGGGCTTTTAGCCTGGGAAGGCCAGTTACCCCTGGAGCCCAGGTTTCCCCATCTCCTGGGGCCACCTTTTCCTGACCTTCCCTCGTCATTTGATGTGTTCCTGTCTAACATACCACACTGTTTCACTCATTTTTTTGTCTTCCCCATAATGTCAGCTCTGCGAGGCTGGTGCTGTGTGTCCAAAGCCCGGTGCCCAGAACAGTGGATTGAAAAGAGCTGGCCTGTGTAAATGTCTGTGGATGAATACATCGGACTTCTCAGCAGCAGCACTGAAAGACATAACATATTCGAGTATTGCCTGAAGAATTTTCAGGAACAATAATCTACAACCTAGAATTTCTCTCCTTCTATTTCACATGTGCAGGGGCTCGTAAATTTTGCCGACTGCAAATCCTTCCTCTGAAAGTTACTGGAGATTGTGGTCTATCAGAAATCAGGGAGAAAATGAAAGGAAAAGGAGACATGGTATCAAGAAAAAAACCCAACAACCGGAGTCTCAACCCCTGGAAAGAAGGGGGGAGTCCAGGATGATGCCGGGGGGTGGGGGGTCCCTGGGCACCAAATGCCAGACCCAAGGGCTGACCAGGTGAGGGGGGCCTCCAAGGGGGACACGTCCGAGAAGACTAAAGTGGTCGGACCACTTACTGTGCTCAGACCTGGTAAGCTCAGAAATCTCGGGCTGAATTTTTGATAGACAGAGAGGAGACTTCAGTGAAAAAGATGAGAAAATTAACCTCAATTAAATACTGTGATGTGTTTTAAAAAGGCAGCATAATTGTAGTACTCGTTGGGGCTCACTGGTGGATAATATTTACACTGTTGTAATAATGTAAGCACTGAATGCTGAAACAACAGCAAAAAAAATGGGCCATTCCATTGGGATGGGAAAGAGGGACAAGGAAGGGCTCCGAGATGTGTACATTTGGTTGTGTTGTGTGTATGGGGACTGTTGGGAGATCGAAAATCATCAGCTTTCATCATCAGAAGTCAGAGCATCAAGTTTAGAATTTCAAAGGTGGCTACTGGAGAAAACCGGTCAGGCCATTGTAAAGGGTTGCTTCTCTAGGTTATAATTGGACTTTTCAAGTCACAAATAAGAACTCTTTTGATCAGGGAAAAGTATATAAATATTCATCTGTTTATATGCTTCTTAAAATATTTTATTCAGATATGTTCATGATTTCAAATATATATAAACTAAGAGGTGTCTCTGTAAATAGTTGATGGTGTATTCGTTCAATGGAATACCATGTAACCATCAAGATGATGAAATGAATAGTTAACTGGTTGTGATGTCCCCATCATGACATATTGTAATGAAAAAGGATGATCAGCAAACACCGTAATCCAACTTTTATAAAAACCCTTAAATTGAATCTAACCACATGTTAATGGCAGTAATAGCAGAAGCGGCAAGTGTATAGGATGGTTTCATTTTCATCCTCCATGGCTTCTGGGACTGAGGTAGATTGAATTTGTCCCATACAAAGACATGTCCAAGTCCCAATGCCCGGATCTGTGGGTGTGAGGCCAGCCGAGGCCACGTTGAATCAGAGTGGGCCTTCGTTCAGTGTGATGGGAGCCCCGACACAGAGAGGAAGTCTAGACGAGACACAGATGACTGAGTGCCCGATTAGAAGCCACAGGAGACAAAGGGCGAGCCCACCATGTGATGGGGGCGGGGGTGGGGGGCACCGCCAGAACGCCGCAGACTCTCGAAAAGGCACTTGATGTTGGACTTCAAGCCTCCCAAACTGTGAGACAGTAAATTCCTGCAGTTTAAGCCAGCCAATCTGGTATTTTGTTTCAGCAGCCCTGGCAATCGAAGGCAGTAAATTGCCTAATTTTTAATATATAGAACTTGCATTGCTTCTGTTATCACATAAAGAAAAGAAGTAGAAATATTGCTCAGGAGAGTGGGTGAGAAGGGGTGGCACTGGGCGGTGGCCCCATACTGCCATTTGCACCCTGTGGGACCCCAGGGGACAGCCCCTGTCTGCCACCCTTTGGTGTGAGGTCATTCCTCACACATGGACTTGAGTGCGGGGAGCTGGTCCCTGGTCCACGGTGTGGGCTGCACCCGGAGTGGGGTGGGGAGACAGAGACCACCCACCGTTGAGTGGCCAGGACAAGGTAGGACTGCTGGGCTGGGCCCTCAGAGCCTGAAAACCTGGGACTTAGCCTGAGGGCAGAAGGAAGCTAGTGCAGGGATATGAGCAGGGCAGAGCATTCAAGGTCCAATTTACATTTTAACATGATTCAGCAGTGCCAGAAATAGCTTGGGAGTGGGGGCCCAGAGACCCATGGTTTGTCCCTTACAGTGGCTCAGGCAGAGGCTTCTGCCAGGTGCACCTGGAGGGAAGCACCCGGTGGCAGGTTCAGTGTCATTTGGGAAGCAGGAGGTACCTGGCTAGGTGAGATTTGAGATGGGGCTGAGGGGAGGGAAGCTGGGTGACTCTGGAGTTTTGACAGGCACACCCAGTTGAATGGTGGGGCCTTTGAGGAAGGTCCCAAGTGCCCAGGGAGCAGTTAGTTGTGTGTAGGGCTGCATGCATGATGGTGCTGTGAAATTTCCACTGGACAGGTGGGTGTGCACGCTGAAAGGGGAGCAGGGTGTGGAAGGCAAGAGAAAGCCTGGGAGAAGCACTTTTAGATACAAATTGAGGAACTAAGTTGCAAGAGGAGATGAGGCCTCCCAGGATGGCGGGGACATGGAGAAGGCAGGTTGATGGAGCTCGTGGAGGGGGTTGGGGTGAAGTGGGAAACAAGGGGGCAGCCAGGTGTTACAGATTGCTAAAGCTGCTGAAATGCGGTATGTCAGAAATAATGCTGGCTTTCAATGATGGAGATTTATTAGTATACAGGCTTACAGTTCTGAGGCCATGAAAATGTCTAAATTAAGGTATCAACAGGCAATTGGGACGTCCTGACCTCATCTTTCACATGGCAAGGCATAGGATGGCATCTGCTGGTCCTTCTCTCCTGGATGTTGTTGCTTTCAGCCTTTGGCTGCTCTGTCTCTGGCTTTCTTTCTGAGCTTCTGTGTCTTTTTTTCTGAATGAATTTCACCCTTTTATAAAGGACTCCCCTTAATCTTAGGATTAAGACCCACCTGGGACAGACCTCAACTGCAATAACCTACTCAAAAGTCCTACCCACAATTGGTCTACACCCACAGGAATGGATTAACTTTATCTTTTGGGGTCCATAAAGCTTCCAAAACATTACACCAAGGGAGGAAGGAGTGAGAATTGAAGTCAGCCTAGGAAGGGTTGCAGAATTCAGGGACTCAGAGGCCATGGTAGTCAGGCCATAGGAGTTGTTGGGGAGGTGGGCTACAGAACCAGTTGCTGGGGAGGGGGGAGCAGGAGTGCTGGGTGGAGACAGCTGTCATTGGGCTATGGCCTCCTGCTGCCCTGCTTTTGCTGGGGAAGGGGTGCTATGCTTGTCCAGGGCCACTTGTTCAGAGAGGGATGTTCCTTGCACGCCCCCAGTGTTACCCAGGAGGAATACCTTGGTGAAACAGTGGCTAAAAGAATTTTGTCAGTCTTGCGGGTTGCTTTCAGAAACCAGCTTTATTAAGCAAGGACAAGCATCAGCAAGCACAGCACCCTTTCAGGTGGGCTCAGCCTGAGCAGGCTGGCCTCTTCCCCCAAGAGTTAAACTCTTCTACTGCCGTGGCTGGGCACAGTGCACATGCTTATGCTGAGGTGGCCTTATGTCTCTCTACTGTGCATGCTTATGCTGAGGTGGCCTTATGTACTGTGCATGCTTATGCTGAGGTGGCCTTATGTCTCTGGTACTGTGCATGCTCCCCTTTGCTACCCCTTGGCAATAATTGACCTAGTCATCTTGTCCCTTGACCAAATAGTGCGGCTTAATAGTTTGGCTCATAATGTCCTATCTCCAGTCTCAGCCCGAACCTCACAGCCCCTACCTCGACATTCTCTTCCACCACTCTCTACCTATTTTGTACCTAACACCAGCCCCTCCCACAGGCTGCCAGAGGTCCAAAATAAAGGTCATGGTAGACCATGCCTTTTCCAAAGTCTTCAGTGTTCTGGTGGTGGCTTGCTGCAGCCAATCTCTTGCCTCTATCACCTGGCTCCCTGGCTCCGCATCCTCTTGTAGCTTGTACACTTTGTCCAAATTTCCTCTGCATTATGGGCTCTAGTCCTACTGGATTAAGGACCACGTGTTTCAGTTTGGATCTTGGAAGATGCCATTTGCAAATGAGCCCATCCCACAGCGATACTGGACAAAGGTGATGGGTTCTCTGCCTGAGGTGCACAACAGCAAGCCATGACTTCCAAGAAGAAAGGTGCACTGGGGTGAGGTAAAGGAGGAAGACCTGGGGAGCATGGCCTCTGACCTCTGACCTCTGACCTTGAGGCTGGTGTTTCAAAGAGAGAAAGTATTTAATGCTACTCGTGAAGCAGGATAGCAGATGTCATGTCTGCCCAAACATGTCTCCAGAGTCTAAGGAGTTCAGGGTTTTTATGGATTCACACAAGGGGGAATAGTGTTGTTACCCTTATAATAATAACTGTAAACAGGGCTGAAACAAAGTGAGAATAAACATGACAATTGTACTTGGGAACAGGACTGACAGCAGCCTCTCTATACTCACCATTCCAGTAGATGTATAAACGAGGCTGAGACTGGTTGAATTTCAGTAATCTAAGGTATCAACTTCTACCTATTCTATAATATACAAAGAAAAACACCTACATAATGATCCAGCAATCATAATCATTTGTTAAATTTCAATTTCTCTTTATAGTAGGTCTAGGGGTCAGGATAGAACATGTCTTTGTTGGGAGAGTGATGCATTCCGCCAGGGGCCTTTGAAGTGTCTAAAGCTTTGGGTGGACATGGGCCATGAGTGAGGGGCTGTGGCTTAGGCAGAGTCCTGGTGTCCCGGTGTGTGCCACCTCAGCCTGGGCACCCATAGGTAGGGTCGTCCCCCCACCTCCTGGTGTTGGCGGCAAGCACTCCCTGTCCCCTTTCCTTAGGAGTTAAGTTCCCTGCCCCCTTCCTTCCCTGTCAGCCTCACCCTTAGCCTCCTCCTGGATCTCACCACGTTGTGGAAGAAAAGCTCGCCTCGCAGCAGGGTCTGTGTGTGTGGCCTGGTGGGGAGGGCAGGAGGTAGTGGCCCCTGGGAGCAGTGCCCACCCCATTTGGGGAGGAGAAGTGCAGCCTGCCCACCTGCAGTGGGGAGGTTGGGGCTGCAGATGTCCAGGTCGGACAGAGGAGGTCTGGTGGGTTACACTGAGGGACTCCAAGGGCCAACTGCGTTAAGTGTGTAAATTCTGGGACACTTCAGAGTCCATCCACTGGCTCTTGGGGCAGAAATTTTGAGAAGGTGTGTGCTTTGGGGTGAGGTAACCGAGGAAGACGTGGGGAGCATGGTCTCTGACCCTAAAAACCGGAGAGCTCTGGGAAAGCCCAGCCAAAGGTACCTTTGCAGAACAGACCTGAGGTTCGGACTTTGCATAAATAGCATGTGGTTGATAACAGAGGACGATGAAATCCTTTACTCATAATCATTTGAAAATGGAGCAGTTTGTCTAGCAAAGAGGTTCAGTTCCTGTTGTAATTCCAGCGAATTTAAGAGTTGATGTGGGTCCACACACTCGCTTTCATAATTACAACGTGGTAGCTTTTCATTATACTTAATGTGGTTTTAATGGAATTAATGTTCCATATCAACAAATATATTGTTTTTATTGTTATGCAAAGAGGAGGCTAGCAAAAGGAGAGAATCAGAATGTTCTGCATATGGCTTATATAATTTTCTTTCCCAAACAGGGCGGGATACATGCACACCTAGTGTTTTCTTTCCCACCTCGGTTTAAGAGAGGGAGGGAAGCATGAGGCTCTTCCTTACATTTGGATACAAGTTGGAATTAATCCTTGAAACTTGCATTCGTCTTTTAAATTCTCATTATTCCCCATCAAAGAACAGCCGTTGACGTAGAAATGGCCCTTGACCACATGTCTCCTTACTGGGCAGTCCAAGTTCTCTCTGTTCCCCATATACACCTTGTGGTCAGCCCTTCCCCTGGACCTCCTTCATGGGGTTGGGAATTTCCTGCCCCTGAACAGAGACTGTCAGAGCCTATTGGATGAAGCAAAGGGCCCTTTCCCAACAACTGTTGGAATTTATCTTGCCCTGTCCACCTGTCCCACTGGTGGCAGGGAACTTAAGAGGGAGCTGTTATCCCACTTTGCATAGCATATGCCTCTGCTCTTGGAAGGCAGCACCAGCTGTCATTGGCCTGGGTTTTATTTATTTTTATTGTTTATTATTATTATTATTTTGCATGGGCAGGCACCAGGAAACGAACCCGGTGGCCTGAGTTTTAGAATCATCTTTTTTTTTTGGTTTTTGGGTACATGGTCTGGGAATCAAACCTGGGTCTCCCGCATGAAAGGAGGGCACTCTAACCACTAAACTACCCATGCACCCTTGGCCTGGGTTTTAGATAATGTGTTTTCTCTATTACATCTAAAACATAGGAAACACGGGTTTGTTTCCCGGTGCCTGCCCATGCAATAAATAAATAAATAAATAAATAATAAATAAATAATAAACACAGGAAACAAAAAACTACATGGTGGAAGTCAAACTCCGGAGTCGACCACCAGTGATTTAAAGATTCAAGTGCTGGTTTCTTTCTTTTCTTTTATTCAGTGTGAATATTCTCACATGACATTAAAGATTCACCCTTAACATGATTTAATGGCAGCAGTTGGGAAGGAGCCAGTTCATATAAGCATTTCCCTCTTGATGGAGTCTAAGGTCATTTCCAGGTTTCAAAATGATAAATAACACTTTGGTGAAGTTATAGGTTCAAAAGGTATGCAGAATTAAAATGCATATGAAAGAAAACATGAATATGGTTAAAGGTTAGTATTATAGGAAGTTACCCATTTGAAACAAGCATTTGCATGCAGATATTCTAGGAGCATTATTCACAATTGCTGAAAGGTGGAAGCAACCCAAGTGAACATTAACCAATGAATGGATAAATAAAATACAGTACATACATACAGTGGAATATTATTTGGCTATAAAAAGGAATGAGGTTCTGATGCATGTGACAACATGGATAAACCTTGAAGACATCATGTTGAGTAAAATAAACCAGACACAAAGGGACAAATACTCTATGATCTCACTGATATGAAATATGTAGAATAAGCCTATTTCTGAAGTCAAATACTGGTTACTGGGGGCCCAGTGGGGCTAGAGAATGGGGAGTCAATGTATAATTGCTATGGAATTTTTGTTTGGGATTGTCCTGGTTTGAAACTGTTATGTGCCTCAGAAAAACCATGTTCTTTTAATCCAGTCTTGTGGGTGCAGGCTTATTGTGGGTCCATCCTTTTGATTAGATTGTTTCCATGAAGCTGTGACCCCACCCTTTCAAGGTGGTTGAATTCGTTTACTGGCATTCTTAAAAGAGCCAACACAGAGAGCAGCACAAACAGTTGGAGATTGAGGCAGAAAAACCTGGGTTCTAAGCAAGGACTCACAGAAATAGCCAGAATCTGAGGAGAAAAACTCCCTG
Source organism: Tamandua tetradactyla (assembly GCF_023851605.1). NCBI lineage: Eukaryota > Metazoa > Chordata > Mammalia > Pilosa > Myrmecophagidae > Tamandua > Tamandua tetradactyla. The sequence goes on along the minus strand of NC_135338.1, from coordinate 81,980,833 downwards.
CCCCAGGAGATGCTAAGCTAAGAGATGAAACCCAGAATTCTGTGACAGAGTAGCTAAGTAAGGACCCACAGACACTCAGAGAGGAAGCCGCTGGAATCAGAAGCTGGAGGCAGCGGAACTGGGAACAAGGACCAGCAGATGCCTTCCCATGTGACCAAAATCAGCCTTTCTTCAGAGTCAAGTATCTCTCCCTGGATGCCTTAGTTTGGACACTTCTGTGGCCTTAGAATTGTAAACTTGTAGAATTACAAGTAAATCCACTTTGTAAAAACCAATCCATTTCTGGTATATTGCATTCTGGCAGCATTAGCCAACTGAAACAGTGATGGTGAAAAAGGGATGATGGAAAAGTTTTAGCAGTGAACAGTTGTGATAGAGGCTCAACTTTGCTTATGTAATTAATACCACTGAGTTGTATGTTCAAAAAGAGGAAGAGGGGGAATTTTAGGTTGTATGTAATTAACACAAAAAAACCCCCATAGAATTGTATACTGCAGAATGAACCCTAATAAAAACAGTGAGCTAAAGTTAATAGCCCACTATTAATGATAATATTAATAATAGTAATATTGTTTCATTCATTGTAACAAAGGTACCACATCAATGCAAAATATCAACAATAGGGAAAACTATGTGTGTTAGGTATGACATATGGGGACTGAATGCTTTTTTTACATGGTGTTTTTCTGTAAACCTACAACCACTCTATTAAAAAAAAATTTTTTTTTAAGTATGTTTCTCTATGCCTCATCCCTAGTACAGTTTTCCATTGTTAAGCTTTTTCTGTATCATTCTACAGAAAGATATATGCTGTGCATGCCAGCATATATCCATGTTTTGTTTACACATATGGAGATCGTTCTCTGTGCACTGTTCTCTTTTTTTGTTTGTCAATTATCTTTGTGCTCATCCTACCTTGGCATAAACAGATCTACCTTAACCCATGTAATATATATATTTATGTTATATGTAAATATTAAAGTTTATTTAGCTAGCTTTATTGCCTACCCACTGCTTCGTGGTTTTTTGGAATAAATTACCTTGTGTTCGGCTTGGTCTATTTCTGCTCATATATCCCTAGGTTGAATTCCTAGTATGGAATTCACTGAGTATGAGTATGCACATTTTTTATTTTGAAAAATTTTATGAAATTGGCCCTGTGAAGGCTTTGTCAGTTGGTACCTTCCACCAGTCATTTGCAAGAGGGACTCTTTTATATGTTTATGTTTTATATGTTTAAGCACTTATAGTTGGTTCCTAACACTGCCGGGTAACAGTGTGCAAGTCACGTAACCTTTGCACCTTGATTTCCCCTTCTGTGTATCGGGGTACAAAATCACACATACCTCTTGAGGTTGTCAGCATAGAAGAGTGAAAATATAAAGATGTTCAGGAGACAAGAGGTGAGCCAGTGTTCAGTGGATGTACCTGCTATTACAATTTTTTTTTAGCTTTTTTATTGTATAGTATAATATATATACAAAGCAAAGAAATAAAATAGCAATAGTTTTCAAAGCACTCTTCAAAAAGTGGTTATAGAATAGATCCCAGAGTTTGTCATGGGCTACTATACAATCCTCTCATATTTTTCCTTATAGCTGCTCCAGAATATAGGAGGCTAGAGGGCTTAAATACTTTTTATTATCACAATCGACTTTTTTCTTTCTTTTTTTTTGTGAACAATAACATATATACAAAAAAGCTATAAATTTCGAAGCACAGCACCACAATTAGTTGTAGAACATATTTCAGACTTTGACATGGGTTACAATTTCACAATCTTAGGTTTTTACTTCTAGCTGCTCTAAAATACTGGAGACTAAGATATCAATTTAGTGATTCAGCATTCATATTTATATGTTAAGTCTTATCTTCTATGTATAATTCCACCATCACCTTTGATCTTTTCACACATCTCACTGGGGTTGTTTGGGCTATGGCTGTTCTAAGTTTTTTATATTGGAAGGGTCTGTCACTAATATGGGGTAGGGAGATGGAACTATCTGATGTTCTGGAGAGGCTAGGCTAGGTTTCAGGACTTATCTGGACTAGGGACCCATCTGGAGGTTGTAGGTTTCTGGAAAGTTACTCTAGTGCCTAGAACCCTTGTGGAATCTTATATATTGCCCTAGGTGTTCTCTAGGATTGGCTGGAATGGTCCTGGTTGGGGGTTGGTAGGTTATGATAGGTAGCAATGTCTAATTGATGCTTGCAAAAGAGCAGCCTCCAGAGTAGCCTCTCAACTCTATTTGAACTCTCTCAGCCACTGATACTCTATTAATTAGACTTCTTTTCCCCTTTTTGGTCAGGGTGTAATTGTTAATCCCACAGTGCCAGGTCTGGATTCATTCCTGGGAGTCATCTCCCACGTCTCCAGGGAGGCTTTCACCCTTGGATGTCATGTCCTGCGTAGGGGGAAGGGCAATAATTTCACTTGTAGAGTTGGGCTTAGAGAGATGAGGCCACATCTGAGCAACAGGAGAGCTCCTCCAGAAGTAACTCTTAGGCATGCCTGTAGGTAATCTAAGCTTCTCCATTACCTACATGAGCTTCACAAGAGTAAGCCTCAGGATCGAGGGTATGGTCTATTGATTTGGGTATCCCTAAAATTTGATACAGTATCAGGGGATTCCCTGATGGTAAGGTATAATAGTTCCATATTCTGTCTCCCATCTCTCACAGGACTTGGCCAATACTTTTTGATTATCTGCTTAATATACTCTAGGATTTATCCAGGCATTATGATAATCTATACAGGATTAAAGAACCTCTTTCTTATTCTGTGCTTCCTGTATTTCAGTTGTTCAAAGGAGCTATACAGATAGGTTGAATTAGATTATGCACTACAGAAAATTTTAGTTCCAGATCTAGTAGACCTTTCTTCCATTCGTCTCAAAGAGTGTGTGTGGTTCTAAAATATAGACACTGTCTTCCTTAAGCCACTATGTTCTGAATTACTTTAACTCCAACCTGTTTGGCTTCGTTCTTATCTCTAAATATCAGGTTATATATATATAGAACAGCCTCTCAAAATCCAGAGATAATAATCACCACTCCAGACTTAATGTGTCTGCTTTTAAAGCTTACAGTCTAGGCCCCTGTTTTCTTATAAGCATTTCTAAACGTGACTATACCATTGTTGTTTTTATGTTTCTGGCTTATTTTGTCTCACTGAGTGTCCCACATGTTCATTCACATCGTTGCGTGCCTCACGACTTTGTTCCTTTTTGTAGCAACACACTCTTCATTCATAAGTACACACTATCGTTTGCCAATCTACTTCTCTGTCAGTGCATCCTTCAGCCACCTGTATACACTGGGCATCAAGTAGAGGGCCCAAAGTCCGTAGTTCATCGACATTTTCAATTTTCGATAATACTGTTCCCAAGAGACAGAAAACCAATAAACACACCCTTGCAAATAGGAAATCTAAACCTCCTCTTAACTCTTGTCCCTCACCCCATTATTTACCTCTGCTGTTGCTGTGGTAGTGCTGATAGTTTCCATTTGAACATAGCTCATAGCATGCAATAACAGTTTTCCTCCTGTACCCTGGACTTACACACTCTTTATACAAGAATCATATCTTTGAAGTAATTCTTACGAGAACTCATTCATATTTCTACTGTGAGTCAGTAGGACCCGTAGGTCTATACAACCCCTTTTAATCTTGTTCATCTTCAATACAGTGATATTACTTCTAGACCCACCAGAGAATCACCTTCGCTCCTCTCTATTCCCTTACATTGAAGTTCAACCTCATTAGTTAATGGTTAACCCATCTCTAGCTTCTGTGTATCTCTAAGCCCCCTATATTCTGTATTATAAGCCTCTGATTATACCTTTATGCTGGTCATAAAAGTGGAATCATACAATATCTGTCCTTTTGTGTCTGGCTGATTTCACTCAGCATTGTATCCTCAAGGCTCATCCATCTTTTCGTGTGCTTCAGGACATCATTTTATCTTAATACTGCACAATACTCCATTGTATGTATATACCCCATTCTGCTGATCCACTTGTCTGTGGGTGGGCATTTGGTTTGTTCCATTTTTTTTTGTCGATTGTGAATAATGCTGCTATAAACATTGGTGGGCAAATGTCTGTTTCTGTTGTTGCTTTCAGCTCTGCTGGGTATATACCAAGCAGTACTATTCTAGGTTATAGGGCAACTCGATATTTAGTTTCCTAAAGAATCACCAGTCTTCCGTAGTGGCTGCACCATTATACATTCCCACCAGCAGTACATAATTGTCCCAGTTTCTCCACATCCTCTCAAATATTTATTGTCTCCTGTTTGTTTACTAGCAGTCATCCTTACAGGTATAAGGTGGTATCTCCTGTAGTCTTGATCTTCATTTCCCAATTAAAATGAGCCAATGAAAATGAGCTTATCTTCATGTGCTTTTGAGTCATCTGTATTTGCTCTTCAGAAAAATGTTTGTTCATATCTTTAGCCCATTTTACGATTGGGTTGTTATTTTGTTGTTGAGTTGTATGATTTCTTTGTGTACACAGGAAATCAAACCTTTGTCCAATATGTGATTTCCAGATATTTTCTCTCATTGAGTTGGTTACCTCTTCACCTTTTTGACAAAGTCTTTTGAGGGTTTAGAAGCATTCGATTTTGAGGAGTTTCCATTTATCTATATTTTCTTTTGTTGCTTTTGCTTTGGTTGTAAAGTTTAGGAAGCTATCTCCTATTATTCGGTCTTGAAGATGTTTCCCTTCTAGATTTTCTTCTAGAAGCTTTACAATGCTAGTTCTTAATATTTAGGTGTGTGATCCATTTTTAGTTAATTTTTGTGTAAGTTGTAAGATAGGGGTCCTCTTTCATTCTTTTGGTTATTGATATCCAGTTCTTTTATGCCCAGTTATTGAAAAGACTAAATTGTCCCAGTTCAGAGGATTTGGGAGCCTTGTCAAAAATCAGTTGACCATAGATTTGGTGGTTTATTTCTGCACTCTCAATTCAATTCCATTGGTCAATGCTTCTGTCTTTGTGCCAGTACCATGCTATTTTTTTTTTTTTTTTTAACATGGGCAGACACCGGGAATCAAACCTGGGTCCTTGGGCATGGCAGGCAAGCATTCTTACCTACTGAGCCACCGTGGCCCGCCCAGTACCATGCTATTTTGACCACTGTGGCTTTATAATAAGTTTTAAAGTCAGGGAGGGTTAATCCTCGCACTTCGTTCTTCTTTTTTAGAACGCTTTTAGCTATTTGGGGTCTCTTTCCCTTCCAGCTGAATTTGGTAATTAGCTTTTCCAAATCTTCAAAGTACGTTGTTGGAATTTTGGTTGGTACTGTGTTGAATCTGTAGATCAATTTTGGGAGAATTGACATCTTAACTATATTTAGCCTTCCTATCCATGAGCAGGGAATGTCTTTCCACCTGTTTACATCTCCTTTGATTTCTTTTATCAATGTTATGTAGTTTTCTGTGTACAAGTCCTTTATGTCCCTAGTTAAGTTCATTCCTAAGTATTTGATTCTTTTAGATGGTATTTTGAATGGAATTTTTTCCTTAACTGACTCCTCAGCTAGGTCATTGCTTGTATAGAAACATCACTGATTTTTGCATATTAATTTTATATCCCGCAACCTTGCTGAATTTGTTTATTTGCTCAAGTAACTTTGCTATAGATTTCTCAGGATCTTCTAAATATTTCATCTTAAATAATGAGTTTTACTTCTTCCTTTCCAATTTGGATGCTTTTTATTTCTTTGTCCTGCCTGATTGCTCTAGCTAGAACTTCTAACACAATGTTTGAATAATAGTGGTGACAGTGGGCATCCTTGTCTTGTTTCTGATCTTAGGGGGAAAGCTTTCAGTCTCTCTCCATTGAGTACAATGCTGGCTATCAGTTTTTCATGTATTTCTTTTATCATATTGAGGTAGTTACCTTTGATTCCTGTCTTTTGGAGTGTTTTTATTAGAAAAGAATTTTGTTGAATGCTGTGCTGGTTTCAGAGGAAGTATGCCCCCTAAGAAAAGCCATGTTTTAATATAAATCCCATTTCATAAAGGTAGAATAATCTCTATTCAATACTGTATGTTTCAAACCGTAATGAAATCATCTCCCTGGGTGATGTGATTTAGTCAAGAGTGGTTGTTAAACTGGATTAAGGGATGACATGTCTCCACCCATTTGAGTGGGTCTTGATTGGTTTACTGGAGTCCTATAAAAGAGGAAACATTTTGGAGAAAGAGACTTGGAGAGAGCAGAGAATGTTGCAGCACCACGAAGCAGAGAGTCCACCAGTCAGTGACCTTTGGAGATGAAGGAAAATGCCTCCTGAGGAGCTTCGTGAAATAGGAAGCCAGGAGAGAAAGCTAACAGATGACACTGTATTCGCCATGTGCCCTTCCAGCTGAGAGAGAAGCCCTGACTGTGTTCACCATGTGCCTTCTCACTTGAGAGAGAAACCCTGAACTTCATCGGCCTTCTTGAACCAAGGTATCTTTCCCTTGATGCCTTTGATTGGACATTTCTATAGACTTGTTTTAATTGGGACATTTTCTCGGCCTTAGAACTGTAAACTAGCAACTCATTAAATTCCCCTTTTTAAAAGCGATTCCGTTTTGGTATATTGATTCCTGTCTTTGGAGTGTTTTTATTAGAAAAGGCTGCTGGATTTTGTTGAATGCTTTTTCAGCATCAATCGTGATGATCATGTGATTTTTTCCTTTTGATTTGTTAATGTGCCATATTATATTAATTGATTTTCTTGTGTTGAATCATCTTTGCATTACTGGTGTAAGCCCCACTTGGTCATGGTGTGTAATTCTTTTAATATGTTGTTGGATTTGATTTGCTAATATTTTATTGAGAATTTTTACATCTATGTTCGTTAGGGAGATTGGTCTGTAATTTTCCTTTCTTATAGCATCTTTACCTAATTTTGATATTGAAGTGATATTAGCTTCATAAAATGAGTTAGGTAGAATTCCTTTTTCCTCAGTTTTTCAGGATGTTTCAGCAGAATTGGTGTTAGTTCTTTTAGGAATGTTTGATAAAATTTCCCTCTGAAGCCATCTGGCCCTAGGCTTTTCTTTGTAGGAAGATTTTTAATCACTGATTGAATCTCTTTACTTGTGATTGGTTTGTTGAGATCTTCTATGTCTTCCTGAGTCAGTGTAGCTTGTTTGTGCATCTCCAGAAATTTGTCCATTTCATTTAAGTTGTCTAGTTTGTTGGCATATAGTTGTTCATAGTATCCTCTTGTGATTTATTTCTTCAGGGTCTGTGGTAACATACTCCTTCTTATTTCTGATTTTGTTTCTTTGCATCATCTCTCATTTTTTCTTTGTCAGTCTTGCTAGTGGCCCATCAATTTTATTGATTTTCTCAAAGAACCAACTTTTGGTTTTATTGATTCTTCCTATTGTTCTTTTGTTCTCCAATTAATTTAACTGCTTTAATCTTTTTTATTTCTCTTCTTCTATTTACTCTGGGGTTAGTCTGATGTCCTTTCTCATGCTTCTCCAGGTTTGCTGTCAAGTCTTCGATTTTTGCTCTTTCTTGTTTTTTAATATAGGCATTTAAGGCAACAATTTTCCCTCTCGGCACAGCCTTTGCCACATCCCATAAGTTCTGATAAGTGGTATTCTCATTTTCATTCATCTCTAGATACTACTGATTTCTCTAGCAATTTCTTCTTTGACCCACTGGTTGTTGAAGAGTGTGTTATTTAATCTCCATGTATTTATGAATGTTCTCATTCTTTGGTGGTTATTGACATCCAGCATCATTCCATTGTGATTGGAGAAAGTTCTTTGAATAATTTCAGCATTTTTAAATTCATAAAGACCTATTTTGTGCCCCAGCATATGATATGTCCTGGAGAATGTTCCATGAGCACTAGAGAAGAATATATATTCTTGTGCTTTGGGGTGCAATGACCTATATATGTCTGTTAGGTCTATTTCATATATCAAGTTATTTAACTTCCCTATTCCCTTGTTGATTTTCTGTCTTGTTGTTCTATCTGTAGAGGAGCATGGTGTATTGAAGTCTTATACTGTTATTGTTGAAACATCTATTGCTCCCTTCAGTTTTGCCAATGTCTGCCTCATGTACTTTGGAGCTCCTTCACTGGGAGCATACATATTTATGATTATTATATTTTCTTGTGAATTGACCTTTTAATTAGTATATTATGTCCTTATTTGTCTCTTACGATGTCTTTACATTTAAAGTCTATTTTGTCCAATATTAGTATACCTACTTCTGCTTTCTTTTCTCCACTCCTGCTTGAGTGAAGAATCTTTTTCCCTCCTTTCACTTTCAATCTATTTGTATCCTTGTATCTAAGATGAGTCTCTCATAAGCAGCATATAGTTGGATTCTGTTTCTTAATCCATTCTGCCAATTTGTATCTTTTAATTGGCAAGTTTAGTCTGTTAACATTCAACATTATTACTGAAAAAAGTGTTTCTTCATTCCACTGTCTTATCTTTTTTATTTTATTTGTCAGATGTATATATTCACTTCCCTCTTTCTCTTTGTATTATTTAAATTATCCTTAGTGGTACTGTTCAATTCTGTGCCCTCCTCCAGACCTCCCTCTCCTGTCTTTTTTTTTTTTTTTTTTTCAGCTGGCCGAACTCCTTTTTTTTCTTGTAGTGCTCATCTCTTGTTGACAAATTCTTTCAGGTTTTCTTTGTCTGTGAAAACTTTAATCTCTTTCTCAGTTTTGAAGGACATTTTGGCAGGGTACAGAATTCTTGGCTGGAATATATCATACCCCTGCCTTCTCACCTCTAGGGTGCTAGCTGAGTAGTCTGAAGTCAGTCTTATTTGATTTCCCTTGTATGTAGTAGATTGTTTTTCTCTTGTCACTTTCAGATTTTCTGCTTCTCTTTGCCATTTGACAGACTGATTAGTATATGGCTTGGGGAAGGCCTGTTTGGATGTATTCTGTTTGGAGTTCTTTGGGTTTCTTTGACTTGTATATTTATGTCCTGTGTGAGGGTTGGAAAGATTTCCCCCTTTATATCCTCAACTGCTCTTCCTAGCCCTTTACTCCTCTCTTCTTCTGGGACACCAATGATTTTTATGTTTGTGCTCTTTGTTTTGTCTATCATTTCCCTGAGTTCCCCCCATTTTTTCCCATCTTTTTTGACATTTGCTGTTTTGGATCTTTGAAGCTATTCTAGTTTGCTAGCTGCCAGAATACAATATACCAGAAACGGAATGGCTTTCAAAAAGGAGAATTTAATAAGTTGCTAGTTTACAGTTCTAAGGCTGAGACAATGTCCCAGTTAAAGCAAGTCTATAGAAATGTCCAATCAAAGGTATCCAGGGAAAGATACCTTGGTTCAAGAAGGCTGATGAAGTTCAGGGTTTCTCTCTCAAGTGAGAAGGCACATGGTGAACACAGTCAGGGTTTCTCTCTCATCTGAAAAGGAACATGGCGAATACAGTGTCATCTGCTAGCTTTCTCTCCTGGCTTCCTGTTTCATGAAGCTCACTGGGAGGCATTTTCCATCTTCGTCTCCGAAGGTCGCTGGCTAATAAACTCTCTGCTGCTCGTGGCCATGCCCTTCTGCTCTCTCAGAATCTGTCTCCTTCTCCAAAATGTTTCTTCTTTTATAGGATTTCAGTAAGCTAATCAAGACCCACCCAAATGGGTGGAGACATGTCTCTACCTAATCCAGCTTAACAACTACTCTTGATTAAGTCACATCTCCAGGGAAATGATCTAATTACAGATTCAAACATACAGTACTAAATAGGGATTAGAAGAAGCAGCTGGATTTATAAAAATGGGATTAGAGTTAAAACATGGCTTTTCTAGGGTACATACATCTTTCTAAACCAGCACAGAAGTCAATTATCCTGTCCTTATATCACTTATTCTTTCTTCTGCTTCTTCAAATCTGGTGTTGTGTAGCTGTAGTATGTTTTTTATTTGGTGAACATAGTCTTCAATCTCTGTGATTTCTGCTATTTTTCTATTTATTCTTTCAAATTCCTCTTTGTCATCTTCCACTGTCTTCTGGATCTCCTTTATGTCAATTTCTATCCCACTTAATTTATTAAGTAGAGTTGTATGAATGTCTTTGATTAGTTTTTCCAACATCTGTGTCTCCTCTGGTGTTTTAATTTGGTCATTAGGCAGGGTTATCTCTTTCTGCATTGTAATATGCTTAGTGATCTTCTCCTGTCTTCATCACGTGTAAATATGTTGATTGATTTACTTTGGAAGTTGATTTCTTTCAGTAGTCCAAGGCCTTGTGTTTGTGGGATGGTTGTACAGCAGGGAGCAGGGCATGGGGTGGAGCACTTAGTACAGTGATTTGTTTCAGGGTAAGTATGGGTGCAGGTTGGGGATGTTACACTGATGCTTGTGAATATGGGCACCCAGTGGCCAGGGAAGATGTAGCAGTGTGGGTGCGTTGGTGTAGGGGGTGTAACCCTGGTATGTGCTGGTCTAAGGCGTGGGGCCTTTAGTGCACACACAGAGCTGTGGTAGCTGGTCGGTGTTATGCCTTCATGGATTGGGGACAGTTGTGACCTGGCTGTACAGGTTGGCACTTTCTCAGAGCTGGGAAGTGAGGCTGAGGGCTGTGAGCATGTGCAGTTCTTGGACTGCTGTAAAGTGCGGTTCTCAGAGCTGAATGACGTGATTGGGGGCCTGTGTGCATGCATGGGTGTGGGAGTGCCATAAATGGATGTGCTGAGCTCAGGGAGGGTCAGGTGAGGCTGCGCGACACTATGGGCAAGGGGGGCAGGGGTAGCCTAGGTATGGAGGTTAGTGTCCATGGCCTTTATGCACTGGCAACAGCCTGCAGGAAACTGGAAGGGTGAGGTAGTGCTTGGGAGGGGTGCAGGAGAGGTGGGTTGGGTTGCGCTTGGGGTGTGGGGCAGGTACCTGCACTGGGGGCTGGTGGGGTGGGGGCTTCTGGAGGGTGGGGAATAGGAGTGGGTGGCGGGGTTCAGGTATGTGGGGTGTGGGGTGAGTTGCCGGTCATGGGGCAGCATTGGAGAGGGTAGTGCACCCAAAGAATGCAGCCTGGCTTACTTCCTTGTCCCATGTTCCCATCTGTGCACTTCTGCAGGCTCCGCTGCTCTGCACCTCCACACCAGGCTCCGGCTTTCTGCCTCTCAGTTCCTTGGCCTCTGAAACCAGGGCTGCCACTTATGGTGCAGAAGGCTCTGCCAGGTCAACTGTACTCCCTAATTGCTGCCTCAGTGGTCCTCCTGTCCCTTCTCCAACTTTTCCATGGAACAGGGCTAATCTTGAGCTACTCTAGTTGGCCATCTTCCCAAACTCCCCTATTACAATTTTTAAAATGTATTCCTTTTGTCACCAAGTGCTTTACTGAATTCTCTTATGGTTTCTTATTCTTTTGCCTGGGTTTCTAGTTGGATAATCATATCATTTTCAATACTAATACTTTGGCCCCTTCCTTTCCAATATTTAGAACTTTTCTTTCATCTTCCTGTCTGATTTAATGAGCAATTGGTATTAGTTTTCTAAATTGGTAATTCTGTTACCAATTACCACAAACTTAGTAGCTTAAAGCAGCAGAAATTTATTGTCTTACATTAAATTCCTGTGTGTCGGGTATCAGGCATGTTGTAGCCGAGTCCTCACCTTAGGGTGTGAAGGCTGGAATCAAGGTGAGGCTTCAGTAGGGAAAGATCTGCCTCCAAGTTCCCTTAGGATGTTGGCAAGATTCATTCCCTTGTAGCCATAGGACTGTCCTCCTAAATTCCATCTCACAACATGACATCTTAATGTCTTTGACCTTAATGTCTTCAACGCAGTGGCAGAATCTCACCATGCTTTGGATATCTGACTTTTTAAAGGGATTTCCTGATAAGGTCAGGCCCACCCAGGAAAGTCTCTTTTTTGGGTAATTCATAGTCAGCTGATTTGGGATCTAATGACATCTGCAAAATCCGTTCCTCTTTGTCACAAAATCTAACCTAATCCCAGAATTCAAATCCATCGCATTCATAGTTCTGTCCACACTCAAGGGGAGGGGATTATATTGAGATGGACAAGGTATAGGAATATCGGGGAAGTGTCATAATTCTGCATACAGTTCTAGAGTTTTCAGAATAATCTGAATAAATTGGTGTTTATGGGCATCCTTACCTTGGCCTGTTTTACTAAGAATTTTTTTTTCATTAAAAATTAAAGATTCAATTTTATCAAATGCCTTTTAGGTATCTACTGAATGATCATATTTTGTCATGTTAATATGATTCATCTTATTAATACATTCCTTCTTATTGAACCATCTTGTAGTCCTGAAATGAACCCCTTGCATTGTGGTTTTTAAAGTACTGCTGAATTCTATTTTTCTAACATTTTTATTTAAACGTGTGTACCTCTGCTTAGAAGTAAAATAGATCTGTTTTCAATTCTTGTGATATTTTTCATATTTGCAGTTGGTATGTTGATATTAGTAAAAATAATTTTGAATGTGCCCCCACCCATTTTTTCTCTATGCCTTGAAAAAATTTAAGCAGGTTTCTCTGAATTTTGATACTTTAGAAGAATTAGTCTATAGCTTTTTGATCATGTTCCCAATTTTTGAAATTTAATCACATATTTAGTTTTTCAATCTCTTTGTGAGCAATTATAGTAATTTGTATGTTCCTAGATAATCATCTGTGTTATCATGGTTTTCAGATTTATTTGAATAGTGATTGTTCTCATTTTGTTTTCAGTGCTTTTCACCATTTGGCAGAGGTCACCCTCTTGGTGGTGTTTCTTCTCTCCAGTTATGTGAGAAAGGGCTATCATTCCTTCTAACAACTAAAAGTTTGTCAGGCAGAGAGGAACCTATTAGTATACCTTTCACTTTGTTGATTACTTGTAAGTTTTAGTCTCTTTTTTACTTAGTGTACATTTTTTTTTCCAAGGGGAGATTATTTCTTTATGAAATTAACTGATTGCTTAGGTGGCTAATTTTTTTTTTACATTTACTTTTCAGTCATTTTGTAATGTATTTTGGTTCAAGACTGGCATATTAGTTTTTTAAGCTGCTGGAATGCAATACACCAGAAATGGAATTGCTTTTAATAAAGGAAATTTGATACACATTTACAGTTCTAAGTCTGGAAAGTGTCCAAATTAAGGCAGCAACAAGAAGCTACCTTCACTCAAAAAAGGCTGACATTGTCTGAAACACCTCTGTCTGCTAGGAAGGCACATAGCTGGCATCTGCTGGTCCGTGTTCTCAGTTCTATTGCTTCCAGCTTTTGATGCCAGTGGTTTCCTCTCTAAGCATCTGTGGGCATCCACTTAGCTCCTTTGGGACACAACTCTGGGGGTTTTGGCTTGCTTAGCATCTCATGGGAAGAGACATGGTAATATCTGCTGGCCTGCCCATGTCTAGGCATCTGCTTTCTCTGTCAGCACTCCAAGAATATCCAGATATCTGTATCTCTGTCAGCTCTGAAGCAATTATTTTCCAAGCATCTGCATTGGCTCTGAGCACTCTCCAAAATATTTGCTTTTTTTAAAGGACTCCAGTAAACTAATCAAGACCCATCTGGAATTGGTGCAGTCACATCTCCATCTAGTCAAAAGGTCACAGTCACAATTGGGTGCACCACATCTTCGTGGAGATAATCTAGTAAAATGTTTCCACCCTACAGTATTGAATCAGGGTTGAAAGAAATGGCTGCCTCCACAAGATTGAATCGTATTAAAACATGACTTTTCTGGGGTACATACTAGTTTCAAATTGGCACAATGGGTAACTAATTTTATTAATTTAAATTTATATTTAAATTTATTTATTTATAATTAGTGCTTGTCTCAGAACTGTTTTCGAGCAACCCTTCATTTCCCTGTTGGTGTAAAATACCACTGTGATGTAATTAAAAACAAGTACATGCTCAGGTCTGTTTCTGCGCTCTCACATATCAGTCTGCCTATCCTTGAGCCACTTTTAATTGTTGTGGTTTTCTAATGTGTTTTGGTTCTGACAGTTTTTAAACTTGGAATTAGAAAGGGAGGAAAACTATCTGGCAATGCATAAACCTCCCATCTTCATTGGCTCAGTGACTTCTGTCTTTGCAACTGTTATCATATAATAGATAAACTTGAGAATTATTTTTTCAAGCTTCAAAGAATCCCATTGGAATTTTGATTCCAATTTAAGTAAAATAAATATGGAGAAAGTTACTATTTTTATTATATTAAGTTTTCCCACCCTGGAACATTGTATTTCTCTCTACTTACTAAAATCTTATTTTATATCATTGCATAGAGTTTTGTACTTTTATTTTTAAAGATCTTATACATTTCTCATGAAGTTAATTCTTGGATAGGTTTTATTAATGTATTTATTTTTCACTTTGTGAATGGAATCCTTTTCTTTCTCATATTTTCTGAACCAGACATAGAAAGGTTATTGACTCAGAAAAGCTTTGGATGGTAATAAGTTTTTTCTAGGGAAAAAAAAGTCAAGGTAAAGGATTATTTGGGAATACATACAGGGAAATACATAGATGCTGGGGCTAAATGATTAAATAAGAAACAAAGTTTATCAGAATATTTAAAAATTTATAAATAATAATAATTAGATTTTATTAATTGTAAATAAAGTAATATCTGTTTAACAGTTTGTAATATGTGTTTTTAAAATTAAAAGTGGCTCCTATTTATTCCCCCTATATATTTGTGTATTTATGTGGTTGTTAAAAATAGCAAGGGTGGGAGACTTTTTTTCTGATTTTGACATTATGGCTGACTGGGAGCTTTGAGGAATGCATTTCTACAAAACAACTATATCCTGCAAAGGACATGCTCCTTGAGGTATTGCAGGTTTCCAGGAAGACCTCTCCACTCCCCCACACCACCCCCAAGGAACAAATAAGCGAACTATGAACTGAGGGCGGAGTGGTAGAGAGTAGAAACTGGAACAGCTAGAGGCTGGAGGAGGAAGTTGCCTGAGATGGATGCATAGGCAATGCTAGACAAAGATGCCAGCAAAGGGAACACTGAACCTTGTACTCACAATAAGGTAGGATCTCAGCCTGTGATTTCCACACTGAACTGTCAGCTGAGGCACTTAGGGACAATGGCATTTCCAAGCCCTAAGTGCTCTCTGGTTACCAGCAGAAGCACACCTCTCTGGAGGAAATTTCTCCTACTTGGGTCCATAGATCAAGAAATAGAGCACAAAGATTTCCATGAATGCAATCTAAAAGCAAGCAAGCAATGATGAGCAAGAATGATAAAAAAATAAACAACAGATTTGCCCCCCTCTGGACTTCACACATTGAAAGCTAGAACATCTATATATGAAGTATTTAAAGTAATTACAGACAGAATCATGAGCATGCATCAAGAAATGAATAGTTATATTTGGGAAAAAAGTAGAATTCTAACTATATAAAATATATTCACTAAAATTTTCTAAAGGAAATGCAGATGTATAGTTCAAAGCTGATTAGACACAGTGCAGAGACAATTAGTGGTCTGGAAAATATAGCTAAAGAAATTATCCAGAATGAGGTACTGAGTGACATGGGTGTGGAGTGTATGAGAGAGGAAGAAAGATGTGGAGGATGGAATGTGAAGGACTAACATTTGGCTATGGGAAATCCAGACAGAATAGAAAGAATGGAGGACTGGACAATATTTGAAGAGTTATTGACCACATCAGTTTGAGAACTAATAAAAAATATGAACTTCCTGATGTAGAAGCACAGTTCATCCCAAAGAAGACAAACAAAAAAGATTCCCCGCCTAGATACATCATTAAAAAACCAGAACACCAAAGGCACAGAGATGATTTTTAACCTCTTTAGAGAATAAGGTTAACAACAGTTAAGGAACAGTCATCAAAAGGACAGCAGATTTCTTGGCTGCAACAGTGGAAGCCAGAAGACAGTGGAATAATATTTTCAAAGTGTGAGAATAAACGGTCAGTGTAGAATTGTGCACCCAATAAAAACTATTTTTGAAGAATGAGGGTGAATTTTACAGATAAACAAAAAATTAGTTTGCCACTAAAAGGTCAGCACTAAAGGAACTTCTAAATTGGGAGTTCTGAACATTTGGCATGGACCTTTTGACAGTCTATGAAGCCTGTAGCCTTCTTCTCAGGTTAAGGCTTTTAAAAGCATGAAATAAAATATATAGATTTACAAAGGAAACCAATTATGTTGCAATCTTTTAAAATCAAAACATTAAAAAAATTTTATAATAATGTGGGTGCTGCCTTGTTAACTCATTAAAGAACAACATCCCAGGCAGGTCTAATAATTACCATGTGTCAGAGTAATCAGCCTTGGCAGAAGGCTCTCTCTTTCAGGGTGGGACCCAAGCAGATGAGTTTGGTATCAAGCCAGAAAGTGGTAATTTGTATCAATGAAACACATGTTGTAGCAGAATAGGCTGAGACTTGTTTCAACCTTGACTTTCTATTGAGTCATGAGTATAGAATAAAAAAATTACATTAATGGATTTTTTTATGGGCTCTCTTGTTAAATTACATGTTTTAGTTTCCTAGGCTCCTTCACAGCAATACCAAAGCAATACCTTGGGTGGGCTTAAACAGTGGAAATTGATTAGTTTAGTTTGAGGCCAGGAAAATATCGAGATCAAGCCACCATCAAGGTGGTACTTTCTTCTCAAAGACAAGCTACCAATGATCCTTGGTTCCTCTGTTGCATGGCAAGGCGCATAGCGGTGTCTGCTGGGCCCTCCCTTCTCTTCCAGGTTGTGTTGCTTTTAGCTTCTTGCTTTCTCTGTGGCATGTGTGGACTCTCTCTCTCTCTCTCTCTCTCTCGCTTTCTCTCTCTCTCACTATCACTCTCTCTTTCCATTTTGTTTATGAAAGATTCTAGTAATAAGATTAAGACCCATCTTGAATGAGGTGGGTTACACCTTAACTGAAGTAACCTCATCAAAAGGTCCTACTTACAATGGGTTCGCATCCATTGGCATTCTGAGTTTGACATACTGATGATGAGCCTCCAGTAGGAAAGGCTGCGGAGAAAGTTGGAAGCAGAGGCTGGAAGTTGAGCCATTTGCAGTGGGGTCAAAAGTGCCAAAGCAGAAGGGTCAGCTCCATGAGGCTGAAGGAAGAGTTTTGCATGGCATAGGGTAGCAGTCAGAAAAGCTTTGGAAGACACAATTGGTGGACATCTGTCTTTCAAGCAGATCTGAGTAGGTTTGTGCCAGTTTTCTAACAATTCTCCTTTCTCTAGATGTATAGGAAACACTGGCTTTTTAGTGGACAAGTGTATCCATTGGGTATATCCACCATATGTTTGGTGAATATAATTTAATTTGCTTGCAAGCCTTCACTCTGGAAGGACTTGCTTCATTACCTAAAATGTCGCATTATCATTTACCTTTTAACCAGATTTGAAGAGCTGAAGATGATTCTTGAGTTTAGGCTGTGAAACAGCTTTTCAGTCTTAGAGGACAAGGTTTAAAAGCTAATTCATTTCATGCCCCTGTGTCCAGGCAGTCCTACTAGTCAAGCTTAAACGTCTCTGGCTCTGAGTCACCCAATTGTGACTGTGATCTTTTGACTAGATGGAGATGTGACTCCTTCTTGGTGGTCTGTTATCCCCTTTCATTTCCCTTACAGCAGGGAGTTCTTTCTCATTTCCAGCTTTATCTCTAACTCTATTTTGGCTGAATGGGAAAATGGAGCCAGCGAGGTGCCATTCTTATAATAGCTCGCAGATGCTTGAGGAGTTAAGCTGCCTCTCTCTGAGCAGTATAAATATCTTTCAGGTTCTTTTTTACTTTTCTTTCACAGCTATTTAATGAGATGTTACTCTCGTCTAACCTCTTCAATTTCTTCGCATTCTTTGTAAACTGTGAACTTTGGATAATGACACTGGTCAATTGAATGGGACCACGGTTTCACAAGATGTGCTAAATTCATGGCTCAACTAGATTTGTGACCCTTTTTCTCACAGAAGTGCTACAGCATAAGCCTGCAGAGTTACTGAGATGTTAGAATCTGCAATATAATCCTCTCTGGTAGATGGAGTTGAGTAAAAGCAGTTTAAAACCTGATACTTTGGAAGCCATGGCTGTGAACTTCACCCATACCAGGTCTCCAAGGCACACACCTCACTCCCCTCTTCAGGCACTGATGGAACCAGAGCAGGTGTCCCTGGTGGGATGTCTAGGCTGGGAAAAACCTCCCCCAGGCCACTCAGCTTGGCCCTCCCTCATCAGAGCTGATGCAGTGATTCTGGTATCAAAGGGGCAGGGGAGTTGCTCCTTCCACCGAGGTACTGGGAGGCAGTGGACATTTGGGAATAACAGTCCAATATCCTGTTCTGGTTGTTTTTGTCTTCCATTGCTGCAAAGCAGATTGCCACAAACTTAAAACAAACATCCACTTATTATTTCATAGTCCTCTTAAGGTCAGGAGCCTGCAAGTGGCTTACTGGGTTCCTCTAGTCAGGGTCTCACAAGACTGCAATCTAGATGTCTCTGGGGCTTTGTTATCTAAAGGTGGCACTGGGGAAGGCTGACTAGGCTGATAGCACAAAATATCCACACTTAGGGGACGGCTTCATCCCAGGCCATGGGTCACTGGGGGTCATCTTATAATTTTGCCTGCCACATTGGGATTGATAGTTTTATTATTATTTTTTCATTTTTATAGGGGAATTTGATCCATTCACAATTCAAGTTATTAGTGGTAGTTAGAATTGTAAATTGTCTTAAGTAAGCAAACCATTCCTGTTTGTTGGAAGTAAAACTAGTTGTGGTTGTTCATGGAATGATAGCTTCATGATAATGATAGAAATCAAACCGTGTTCTTATTGTATCCTGAGATGAAAGCAATATCAATGCACTTCTTTTATGTTTAAAAATGCCTACTATATGGGGATTTGTGGATTTCCAGTAAAATCCCTGGTACAAGTGACTTTGTGACAGTTTTGATAAGCGTTTGATCATTATATAAACTTTAGCTTAAAAGGGATTAAAGAGTTCTGTCTGAGCTTATTAAAGATTCCTTAAGGGATGTGTTGGAAGTTTTAGGGTTTAGTCTGGTCCCCCACATGTTCTTGAATTCTTAGGCCCTTCATAAATGAGGAGGCATTAGATCATGTCTGGAAAAACAGGTAAAATTTCAAGTAGTGGAACTGCAAAGTTGGAGGAGCCATATAAATGGACACTTTGGGGAGTTGTTCATTCCTATCTGTTCTCCAGACCTAGTCTTGGTCAGGCTGCTGTTGTTGTGTGGGGTAAACAGAGGAAATGCTTTAGAAGTCAGGTAGCTCCCAGAGAGATGCTAGAGTCAGAAACTGAGGGATGGGTAAGGGGAGTTGGGGCATTTGGGGTGATGGAAGGGAGAGCTGAAAGAGGTGAGGCATAAAACACATTGAGTGTGAAGGGGACAGAGCTTGGAGGAGTTCTGGAGCCAGTACATGACACATCCTGTGGCCTTTGTGCACTTCTCCCTGCCAAGATCCCTCGAGGTGCCCAGAATGGCCTGGACGAAGCCTGGTGGTGGTGGTGGGGGTCATACAGGAGGTGCTGGGGGGAAATTGGGGATCTCATTCTGGTGGGTCTGGGTCATCAGGCTGGGAAAATAAGAGTCACCTGCAGAGGTGTCCAGTGTGGCTGCAGTGGTGAGGCCAAAGGTGAAGGTCAGGAGTAAGAATTTGAGCATGTCATCTAGGCAGAGGGGCTAGAGAG
Source organism: Tamandua tetradactyla (assembly GCF_023851605.1). NCBI lineage: Eukaryota > Metazoa > Chordata > Mammalia > Pilosa > Myrmecophagidae > Tamandua > Tamandua tetradactyla. Next base: position 81,961,172 of record NC_135338.1, on the reverse strand, counting down.
GAACAGACAAATGGACAGCAGATACTGAGAAGAAGAACCGATCCCACTCCATGGCTGGTGAGCTGAACATAGATGCAATGAACTCAGAAAACGATGGTGTTATTGGCAGAAATGTTAAATTCTGGAAATGGAGAAAGTTTGAAGGTGGAGGAATGAATTCCAGCTTTGAAATGCTGAGCACGAGATGATGGTGAGCTTTCTAGCACCAGAACCTTAAGAGAAATGACAGTTTAATCTGATTCTAAAATGACTTGGGGGAGAGTGTTTATCTCCTGCACATGCAGAATCCAGTGGCAGAGAGGCTGTTCAGATAGTTCATGTATTGGTTCTGGAGGTTGGAAGGTAACGAGAGATTTTAGCAGAATTGTGGAAGAATTTGTGAGACTTGGCCTACGAGAGACACCAGAAAACAAGTCAAGGATTTCTTCATAGGTTGGAACCTGGAATACAAAGAAAAGGGGAGGGTGCATGAGTAGTTCAGTGGTTAGAATGCCTGCCTTTCATGCAGGAGACCTGGGTTCGATTCCCGGACCATGCACCCGAAACAAACAAAAAAAAACAAAGAAAAGGGGAGATTGGGGGTGGGATTATGAACAAAGGATATTTAGGAGATGGGAAAAGAGTTATGAAAAATATTTGTCAACATCAGTGGCATTTGGGGGATTTGAATTTGGAGAATATATGCGTGGTGTGGTGGAGAGCAGAGTCCTGTTGAGTTATCATTTGGTTTGTGTGCTTTGGGTGAATAAGATTCAACAGTCTTTCATATAAATTATTGGCCCAGATATTTTGTAAATCCACCTGAGACCAGCACAGTGTAAGAGGTGCTCCCTAGGTTTAAGATGTGTTCCTGGCCACCGATTTGGTGGCTGAGGAAGGGTAATGTGGAGTCTGTTACATTCTTAGCTTCCTGTGGCTGTCAGAAGGGAGTACCATAAGCAATTTGGCTTAAAACAACAGACATTTATTGTCTCATGTCTCTGGAGGTGAGAAGTCTGAAATCAAAGTGTCAGCAGGGTAGAGTTTTCTTTGAAGGCTGTATGGGAGAATCTGTCCCGTGCTTCTTTCCTGGCTTGTGGCTGGGGCTGGCCAGCAGTCCACGGTGTTCTCTGCCTCAGCTGTCACTTGGTGTTCTCCCCTCTGTCTCTCTCTGTCTAAATTCCCTCTTCTTATAAGGACACCAGACCTGTTGGATTAAGGGCCCACCCTACTCCAGTATGACCTCATCTAACCGTATCTAATTCCATCTGTATCGAGCCTGTCTATAGGCAGGTCACATCCTGAGGCACTGAGGTGTAGGACTTCCACATCTCTTTTTGGGGGGACACAACTCAGCTCACACCAGTCATCCAGAGAATTTGGTAGCATGCTCTTTTCCTAGGATGGAATCAGGCCAGGCCTTCCTGCCTACTCACTCCTTTGGCCACAGTGGAAAGTCTGGGTTATGTCTCTTCACATGAAAACCCTAGGACCTTACGTATACTGGAGCCTGCTAAAATATTGCCCTGATGAAGGGGAAGCCAGAGCCTTCTCCTCCTCTATGTGTCTGATTGGGTGTTGGGCAAGGAGGAGGGCAGCTTCTCTAGATCTGGGGCTGGAGTGACCAGGAGGCAGGGGGTGCTATTTTGGAAAGTAGAGATTGTAAGAGGAGAGCCAGGTTTGTAAGGTTGGGACTGCAAAGTCATTTCTGGACACTTTGAGTTGGAGAGTGACACCCAGGTGCCAGTCCTCGTGGACAGTTTATGTGGTGGGCAGGGGAGAGGTCTGGGCTGGACATGACCTGTAGGGGCCATTCATGTAGGGGGCTAGAGGAGCCGTAGTGGCAGCCAGGTCTCCAGCAGAGTTGTAGAGTAGAAAGAGACAAAGGGCTGTGAGGGAGGGGATCCTGGGAAACCAGAAAGCAGAAGGGGAGAGGTAAGAGAAACTGAGGCAGGCCGACAAGTGAAGTGAGAGAAGTGGAGAAGTGAGAAGAACATGAGGGAGAAAGGCACCCCAGAAACCTGGAGGAGGGGAAGCTTCAGGCAGGAAGATGTGGTTAGCTGTGTCCATGGATGAGGCCATGAGGGAACTTTGGTGCCTTTGCCAGCATCTCAGGAGGAAGAGTTCCTGTAGGGTGGGGGTGATGGCAGAAGCAGACTGTAGGGGTGGGGAGTGATTGAGTTTCCACCCGGGCATCGGTAGGGCTGGGAATGTAGAGCTGCAAGCTGGGGGTCAGCCAGCCAGCCTCTGCTTAGGGAGTATGGACTCTTGAAGATGCCTGAGAAAGAGGCCGAGGGCTAATGAAGGGCTGCATTGTGGGGACTTCAAGGTATTCATGTGAAAAGGATGATAAGGAGGAAGTGGGAGAGAGAAGATAATGGCTGGAAGAGGTTGGGTAGGACCAACCTCTGAGAACCTGGGGGAGGAGTAAGCTTCTGAGATCCTGCTCCTGGAAAGTTGGGGAACCTTCTCAGATGGCTGTGGTGGTGAGGTGGGAAGCTGTGCCGAGTGATGGGGGAGGCCTTTCTGGGGCTAAGGGAGTGAGACAGGAGAGCCAGGCAAGGGTGGCTGGTTCATCAGGGCTTGGAGCCCAAGCACAGAAAAGCAAATGCCAGGCAACATTTTGCCTCTCTCAAAAAGGCGTTTTAAATGCTCTCTGTGTTTTTTCAGTAGCATAACCAGATAACTTACAGGATCACATGAAAAGGTGGCCTAATAGCAGGGTGTTGGTCAGTCTCTTGGTAGTGCCCGATGGTCCAAGAGGCCATGTGTGCTTCCCACAGTGGCCCCCAGACCATGAATAACCAAATGGAAAACACAGCTCATTCTAACTGCTCATGTGTATGTGTTGTGTTCTACAGGCCCTTCTTCAGGTTGAAAAGGTTAATGTTATCTTGATTGTTCCTTAAAAGTTCCTGAAGTGTCTCACCTTCCTGGTCCATTTGTCCTTCCAGGTACTGCTATCAGGACTTATTGGCGTGGTCTCCTGGAAAAGACCCCTCTCCCTCGTGGTAAGTCGCATTTTGTCTCCTTAGTGATCCATGCAGGAAGGCTCTGCCTGCAGAGATGTGAGCACTGTAAATGCAACTGGTTTCTTGGTACAACCTTTGATGCAGAGCTTAATAAAAATGCAACTGTTGCATGCTGATGGACTCTTAAATCGGTACCACTTTGCATAACCTGTGTTCCACATCTCAGAATGTTCCCCAGATATTTTCCTAAGATGCACACGTGGCATCTGCTTTTCTTTGTGTTGGTTTTGGTGCCCTCCTGTAGGAGCATACCACAAGCAAAGACATCATAAAAGTGGAGATGTGAGCATATTCTCTAGACATGAAAACACAGCCATGCTTATACATAGCATAAGCCCAATCACACAGACAGGAGATACTTTATCTGAGTTCAGGAGGTATTGGTTTTATGTGTGTGTGCTTTAGAGACTATAAAATTCCATAAGGGTAAAATGAGAATATTTCTTGGAATTGAAGAATGAAGAAAGAAGTGCCCACTTGAACTGCTACTCAAAATTCTGTGCCACTATTCTACGAAGGAGCCAGTAATGTGGGAGATGTAAAGAGAAATGATTGTTTTTCCATCAAGAAGGTTCCCAGCCAGATTTGTATCTATTGATTTTTACGTGTGTTCTTCTCAGTGTCTGCATTAATGTATTTGTGTGTCTGTGCCAGGACTAGGGGAGGAGACGTTCCCGGTTTCAATGAGTAATGAAAAAGGTCGTGGGGCTTTTTTCTTTGTATTAATTATTTAAAATCTTTTCTTTAAGTGATTAGACTTGGACATAATGTCATGTTACTAAATATTAACGGAGAGAGATAAAAAACAATTTCATCTGTTGTAAACAACTCCTCCTTCACTAGTGGGACCATAACATCCTGAAAAGAATCAGAGAAGACAAGAATTGTGTTCAAAATTCCACTGAGCCTCTTCTACTGCCATATCTCAACTCATATGAGAAACTTACTTTTAAAAGATATTTTTTTATATGTACAAAAATTTTCAAACATGCCCAAAAGGAGAGGGACTAGTCTAGCGAAGCCCTGTGTGTCCGTCACCTGGCTTCAGCAAATATCACGCTATGGCCAATCTTTTTGCTTCATTTGTAACCACCCACTCCTTCATGCTCCACCCCAGCCCATTATAGGATTATTTAAAAGCTTATCTAGTGTATCAGGAAGTTGAGTTTTCTTCTTTTTACAGGCTTGACATGGCAGTGATTGTGATGACTTTATGGTCTAAGATCCTTTGTTCCTGGAATGACTTTTATGCTCCTCCCTTGGGGGACATGGAGACAGCCTGCTCGGTTTCTCCTCACCTGCCCTCCTCCCACCCCATGCAGTGAGATTGGTTCCCTGACAAAGGGAAAGCCATTGTCCTGTAGGTGGGTGTGGAACAAATAGGCAAGAGAGGAATGGTACCTGTCACCCAGCCTGCCCCTCCACCTCAGTTCTGGGTCTGAGTTTTTCATGGGTCTGGGTCTTTGAGCACCCAGGTTGGGGACTGTGTACAGTTAATTAAGAGTTGAGACTCCTATGTACATGGCTCAGTTGTGTTCTGGGGAAGCCAGAGGCATTGGGTGATGTCTCAGGACTCATCCCTAAGAGGGGGGATTTACCACCAGCTTGAGAGTCAGAGCAGTTGTGCTTCCAAGTGCTTATGCAGCAGCTCCTGCCTATCAGTGGAGAACCAGCTATTCTCTGGCAAGGTGTTCAGGGTCTACCTCTAGTTGGTTTATTTCCTCCTAAGCAGAAGGGATTCCTCTAACTTATCTATTTGTCTTACTTAGGAAGGTGTGGAGCAGTTGGCGTAATACTAGCTGCTGTTACAAATCCACAAATTTCGTTGACTTAACACAATACAAGTTATCTTCTTGCTCATGTCCCAAGGTAGGCATTCCGGTCAGTGGACTGTTTTCCTGCACACAGTGATTCAGAGACTTTGGTTCCTTCTACCTTTTGACCCTGTTACAACTGCTTTCTTAATTTTCTCGGCCTGGAAGTGATACTCATCACCTGCAGGTCAAGCCACTGGGGAGAATTTGACATATGGCCTGATTTAGTTGCCAAGGAGGCTGGGAAACATAGTACCCCTGTGGATAGGCACTTCGTAGAGGCATCCTGTGCTGTAGGGGAAGGCGTGGATTTTGGTGCATAGTTAGCTCTGTCTTTAACTGAAGAATATTCTTCTTCTGTATTGACCGGGACAATGTAATCTTTAAATTCATAACAGAAACATACTCACGACTAAACCACAAGCATCCATATGGCCTTGACTTCAATTTATTTTGAATGGAGTAAAAGCAGTCACAATATACAGGAGGAAAATCTACAATATGCAGAATTCTATAAACATGATCAGAAATGTTCTATCCAGAATAATACCATCAAAAATATAAATAATGATAGTAACCATTCATGGAGTGAAACCTGTGTCCTTATCTTCCCAGTCCTGGCAAGAGCAGGTTTACTAATTTTACAAGAGAGGTTAATGTCTCCAGAATATTAAATAATAAGCTTGGACTTGACCCCAAAGCTCTTAGGCTCCAAAGGCCTCCTATTCCCTAGCCACACGGTCCATGTTAACCTTCCCTCTCCTGTCTCACAGCACTTGTCTATTTATAAATCACTTGCCTTATACTCCTTGAAACTCTTCTTCTTGACCCATAAGTTTGTCTGAGCTGGTGACACTGCCATCCAATCATCTTAGAAATTGGGTGTCACTCTCCTCTTCTTCCCCTTCCATATCCATTCACAAGTTCTCCCATTTTTACTACCTTTATCTATATCAAATTGACCTTCTCTTCTCTATTCCTTGAAATGTTGGTTCTAGGGCCAACTCCTGCCTTCCCCCATAGGATGCTGCAACAGCCTCCTAATGAATCTCAGTACCATGAGTTTTCTTCTTCTCCAATCTGCTCGTCTTACATGTGCACACCGAGTGATTTACTGGAAGTGTCAGTCGAATTCTCTTACACTCCTTCTTTAAGCCCTTCAGGGGTTCCCCAGGGCCTAGAACATAGAAATGAGGTAATTTAGAAGAATTCGTGGTGCGGACCTTGCATCCCTGTCTAGTCTCATCTCTGTGACCTGGCCTCTGCAGCCCAAACCACTGAATCTGTTTAATGAGCCCATATCCTCTACCTGAACAACCAAATCTAGAATCCAGTCTGTTCTCTGTAACCTGGATTTAGCAGTCTAAAACACTGACTCCAGCATCTCTGTTTAAGGGGCCCATATCCTCCACCTAAATGACTGAATCCAGAATCCAGCCTCATTTCTGCAGCTGGATGTCCTCCCAAGTTCTTTTTCTGCCCTCTTCCTTTCACCTCATTGAGGTTTATAGGTCACTCCTTTCTGGAGGTCTTCTCTTTCTACTTCTCTGGGTGAGTTCTCCCCCTCTGAGCTTCCATGTCAGACCTTCCATTATCATCCCACATGTTGTAGAGGCTACCTTGATTCTACTGTGAAATGTGAGCAGGTGGTGAGCATTTCCCCTGTGAACTTGACAAGAATGTTCTTATGCTATCCACACAGTAACCCTGCCAGGAAGGTACTATTTTTTTATCTAGTTTTTTTTTTCCAGATAAGGAAAAGTAGACATAGAGAGCTTAAGTATTTTACCCAGGGTTTCACAGTTAAAAACTTGAAGGCTTTATTTAAATAATTATTTGTTCTAGTTTGCTAGCTGCTGGAATGCAATATATCAGAAACGGAATGGCTTTTAAAAAAGGGAATCTAATAGGATGCTAGTTTACAGTTCTAAGGCTGAGAAAATGTCCCAGTTAAAGCAAGTCTATAGAAATGTCCAATATAAGGCATCCAGGGAAAGATACCTAGATTAAAGAAGGCTGTTGAAGTTCAGGGTTTCTCTCTCAAGTAAAAAGGCACATGGCGAACACAGTCACAGTTTCTTTCTTGGCTGGAAAGGCACCTGGTGAGCAAGGCATCATCTGCTAGCTTTCTCTCCTGGCTTCCTGTTTCATGAAGCTCCCGGGAGTCATTTTCCTTCTTCATCTCCAAAGGTCACTGGCTTGTGGGTTCTCTGCTTCTCTTGGCTATGTCATTCTTTTCTGCTCTCTCTGAATCTCTTTCTTTCTCCAAAATGTTTCTTCTTTTATAGGACTCCAGAAACTAATCAAGACCCACCCAAATGGGTGGAGACATGCCTCCAGCTAATCCAGTTTAACAACCACTCTTGATTAAATCACATCTCCAGGGAGACGATCTAATTACTGTTTCAAACATTCAATACTGAACAAGGATTAGGAGAAATGGCTGCCTTTACAAAATGGGATTCGGATTAAAACATGGCTTTTCTAGGGTACATACATCATTTCAAACCAGCATTTTCTTTTATCTCCACCTCCTGCTTTTATTCTCTATCCTAAGGATGTGTTTCTGTCTTCCTGGAGATGTCAAACTGAAGAGGCCACTCTGGTTTTCAGAATCATTCCCAGGGGGATGCTCTGCTATACCCATTTCCCAATAAGGATCCCGTAGTGAACTGCCCTTTCTGAAGGGAGGTCATCGCTTGGGGGATGGCATGGGGTGGGGACGGAGGTTAAGAAGAAGCAGGACTGTTCCAGGAGGCTGTGAAGGGGTGCACAGGGTGAGTACAGGAACGAATGGACCTTACCGAAGGTAGTAAGGTGGAGGGAGTGTCTTCAATGTCGGTGCATCCATCAGTCTGTTGGAAGGGGCCTTCCTGCCCAGCCTGTCATCACCCGTGCTATATCTTCTTCCTCTTCATCACTCTGAGCCTATAAGACAGAGCAGATGAGATGACAGAGAAGGTAGAAAGCTCTCTCTCGGAGCAGCTGTCCCAGAGGCGGAGGCTCTATAGAAAACAGGAGAAGAGAGGGATGCGGTGGGCTGTGTGTGAAACTGGAGAGGCTAGAGAGGCTGGAGGGTTCATGAACAAAATCCTCCCTTTCCATGCTGGTAAATGGGATGCCAGAGGTAGAAGAGGGAAAATACTGTTGTTATTTTTCTTTGCCATAGTATTTTATAAGCATCATTTCAAATGCTGAAAACTAGTGATAGCTATGTATAAAGCTTATGCAACTTTGCCTTATTCTGATGGCTTTAAAAATAACTACTCAGTGTCTACTATGATTGAGATAATTGTCTTCCGTACATTAAAATATAAAAGGTTCTACATTATGCTGGGTGCCAATTAAGAATCAGGTTGTGTGGCTCTGATTAGGTGAATTTTTGAAAGATTCAATGAAACATTTTGTGATTGCTTATGTATCAATAATGGAAAGAGTCTCACACATAATCACAGGTAGTATCATTTTTAAAAAGCCTGAGTGAAGTAGTACTGAGCTGGATGCTAGGTTATTTGTAACAGCTAATACTGCTGAAAGCGACAACTGTGGGTTGACAACATTTTTTAGAATTTAGTTTTATAAGTAAAAAACTGACAGTTTAATACAGATTTTTTTCAAAGCAAATAAATTCTTTTAAACTACTGATCTGTCAGAATATGAGTGCTATATTGACTCAGGATATATTTAGTTGTATTTGCATTTTATGTTATAGTCTTTGACAAGTCTGGCTCTGTGATATACTCACATCGGGGTTTACTTTTAATGCTAAATTTTATTAACCCTAATAAGTTTCTGTCACAGAAGAAGAACCTTCAGGAGCCAACATTAGCTGTTGTTGTGAGTCAGACTGTTCTGGTTACTGTTTTGGTTCTAATGTCCGTTCAGTAACCTACTGAACACATACTTTGTCTTGGGTGATGAAGTGCCACCTCTTGGCCTTTGCCAACCTGGCATCTCATGATCCTTGTTGTACTGAGGGGTCCTACTTTGATGGTAGCAGTTTCAACGGTTAATTTTTACTTGCAGAGAAGAGCAACCACAAGAGCTCTTCAAGGATGCTGGGTCTCCCTCAAACATTTCTCACAGCTGGGATGAAAGGTGGGGCCTCTGGATCCTCCCAGGATCCGTTCCACATTCCAATCGCCCTGGACCTTTGGATATCTTCCTTTATGGTATACTAAGGCACTTATGGTATTTTAACTTCCCTTAATGTAGGCCAACTTTGGGTTTCTGATTTAGACAACCAACCAAATTAACTGTTAGAGTCCTGCCTGACTTCAAACCACCGAATCCAGAATCTCTGCTTAATGGGCCCATATCAATAAATTTGGACTGATTTGACTTTATATTATATCTACCTTGAGCCACACCCTTAATAGTAAGCTCTAGGTTGCCTGAGCTTACTGTTTGGGAGAGTTTCCAGGTCACCACACAGGTTGGGCAAATCCAGGAAGAGATTAGCATACTTCCTGAATTGACGCATTGCTGGGTGTCTGGGGAGTCCAAGACAACTAGAGTTTGCAGGACAAAGTTCCAAAGAGAGGAGACTTAGAATTGTAGAGATCTCTTGAGGCTCCCACATGAGTATTTAACTGATACTGATTAGTGCTTATGTGTGAAGAAACTACCCAGGGCTAGGACAGAACCATCTGAGAGGATTAGAGGGATCAGTGCCAGTAACAAAAATAGGGTTTTCCCACCTTCCAGATTGGAAAATGTCGTGACTCACTGAGGGCATTGGATAGAGACCTCAGAAGAGTTCTGTCTCAGTGGTAGGAAATAATAATCCCCAGATTAAATGCTGTTCCAGTCCTGCCTAAGATATCTTAAAACACACGATCCAAGAGACTCAAATGCTTTCTAAGTAACGTCACTGTGTCCCCGACAAAGTCCAAGATGTTCATAGAAATGCAGAAATATCCAGCAACCAAAAAAATAGCATTTATAATATGACATCGATCAAAGAAGAGTAGGCATGTAAAGAAGCAGGTAAATACAACACAATGTATGGATAAAAGTTTACCAATTGGTGCAAAACTGACACAGGTATTAGAATTAGCAGGCAAGGACATAAAAGGACATAAAAAATTATAACTGTATTCCTGGTTTTCCAAAAGTTAAATGGAAATATGAAGGTATAAAAAAGACCCAACTGAACTTCTAGTGAGGAAAACTACACTATAAGAGAGAAAAATACACTGGATGAGATTAATAGCCAATCAGATAATAGAATAGAAAAGATAACTGAACTTGACAACTTTACAATAGAAATTATCTAAAACACAACATGGGGGAAAATAATAAAAAAGAAAGAAAGAAAAGAATATCAGTGGGAGAATAAAAAAACCTTTTGGACATGTAATGTGAGTCCCTAAGTGGAGATGAGATGGACAGAAAAATATTTAAAGATAGCCAAGCATTTTAAAAATGTGATGAAGTCTGTATATTCACAGAATCAAGAAGCTCAGTGCAAACAAAGTACAAGGAACCAAAATATTTTTGGCTCAAAACCAGTGATAAATAGAAAATATTTAAAGAAACTAGCGAGAAGTTACTTACAGAGAAGTGAAAAATAGAATGACAGCAGATTATGTGTTAGGAATAATGGAAGCAAAAGAGAGTGGTGCAACACTTTTGATGGAAAAAAAATAAAACAGACCCCCAACCCTGTCAGTCTAGACTTCTCCAGTAAAGACCGGGGTGAATATAAATGCCAATAGCCTTGTATTTTTTTTTAACCCTGCTTTTTACTCCCTATAGCATCTCAAATGGAAATGCCTAAGAAGTAATGATAAATCAATGGTTTTGGACTTATCATGTATAAATACATAATTAGTGACAAGGACTACATAAAAGTGAGAGGTGTTGGGGAGTATAAAAACATAGTGTGTGTATGCTATTGAAGTTAAGTTGGTTATCAAAGCAAAGAAGATTGTTATGAATTGAGGATGTTAAATTTAAGCCCCATAGTAACTACAAAGCAAATATTAGGAAAAATATGCACAGAAATAAATGAGAAGGGATTCTAAAAATTTCTTTTTTTAAAAAAAAAAGGGCAAAAATTAAATAGATTTTCTCTCCACAGAAATTATACAAATGGCCAGTGGGTATCTGAAGGGATGTTCAGTGTACTTACCTTTGGGGAAATGTAGATCAAAGTCACAATGAAATACCACCTCATATCCACTAGAAATGGGAACCTTAGAACTTTGTTAGTGAGAATGTAGGGTGGTACTGCCACCATGGAAGGCAGTTTGGTGGTTCCTCATAAAGTTAAACATAGAATTACTATATGGCTAACAATCCTGTTTTTTGGTATATACCAAGAATTGAAAGCCAGGACTTAGACACATATTTGTACATCAGCGTTCATATCAGCATTATTTATGATAGCCAAAGGGTAGATGCAGCCCAAATGTCCATCAGGCAATTAAGTGGATGGACAAGATGTGCCATAGACATATAATGATATATTATTCAGCCCTATAAAGGAATGAAGTTCTAGTGTGCTACTATATGGATAAACCTTGAAGACATCTTGTTGCATGAAATCAATTACAAAGGGACAGATACTGTATGATTTCACTTATAAGAAATAGCTGGAATATGCAAATTTGTGAGGACAGAAAGTGGAGTTTAGGTTCCTGGGGCAGGGGAGGAGGAAAGAGGGTCAGTTAATGCATAATGGATATAGGGTTCTATTTGGGATAAAGGGAAAGTTCTGGTAACGGAGGGTGGTAAAAAGAGGAGAACGTTGTGTGTGTGATTAATCCCATTCAATTGCATGATTGGCAGTGGTTGAATTGGGAAAGTTCATGTTGTATGTATATTTCCACCACGAAAAAAAAAAAAGGGAGCAATCAAAGGGACAATAAGGAAATACATGATCCTGGGCTGGATTTAATCATGAAGGAGAAAATTTCCAAAATAACATTACTGGAACATGTGAGAAACTTAGAGTAAAAACTATAAGCTTTATATCAATATTAAATTTCTTGAACAGGATAACTACTTCAGGTGGTTACAAAAATGAATACCCTTGTTCTTAGGAAATATGCGTGGAGGTATTAAGTGTCCAGGAAGCATGATATATACACATATGCTAAAATTTTTAGGAAATAAAGATACATAGATATCTGGATAGAAGAAATGATATGGCAAATGTGATAAAACATTAAAAATTGGTGATCTGGGTATCTGGGTGGGGGATAGATTTGAGTTCTGTTTATGGTGTTTGTGTTAACTTAGCAACTGTCCTATAAGTTTGAAATTATTTCCCAAATAAGTTTAAATTATTTTTAAAAAGGTGAAATAAAGACTTTTTAAGGCATACAAAATCTGAAAAAAAAAATTCCCCAAAGAACTACTCTACAAGAAATGTTAAAAGAAATCTTTGAGGTAGAAGGAAACATGATACCAGATGGAAACAGGGATCTATGCAAAGGAATGAAGAGCATCAGAAATGGTAACTACATGTGTGTTGAGGACTGAATCATGCCCCCTGTAAAAAGCACGTTCAGGTCCCAGCCACTGGTCCTGTAGGTGTGAGCTCATTTGTAAGCAGACCTTTGAAGATGTTGCTATTAGCTAAGGTGTAACCAACATGAATGAGGGTGGATCTCAGTCCATTATGGCTGAAGATCATACAAGCAAAGGAAAATGGACACAGAAGGAAAAGCCTGAAGGAGCAGCAAGAAACTAGAAGTCAATAGAACTGGAAGAGAAAGGAGAAGACACTGCCTTGTGCACAGCCACCCGATGGAAAAGCCGAGGACCAAGGATCACTGGCAGCCAGCCCCTGATCGCCACAGTCTTCAAGGACAAAGCATCACCTTGTTTGACTCTTTGATTTTGAGTCCCTCCTAGACTTAAAACCGTGAGCCAGTAAATTCCACCTTTTAAGCCAACCTGTTATATGGTATTTGTTTTAGCAACTGGGAAACTAAAACAATGGACACATGTATAATATTTTTTTCTCTTAATATTTAAATCTCTTTAAAAGATAACTGACTTTAAAGAAAAACTTAATAGCAACGTTTTATGGGGTTTATAATATGTGTATAAGTAAATTGTATAAAATATTAGTATGAACATGGGATTGATAGAAGTATACTAATATAGGGTTCTTAATCTATATGTGAAGAATTATAATATCATTTGAAGGGATCCTGTGATTAGTACTATAAATCCCAGTACTACCATTAAAATAATGAGAAGAAGCGTTATACCTAATAAGCCAGTAAAGGAAATAAAATAGAGTAATGAAAGTACCCAATTAATTGAAAAAAAGGCAATAAAAAGAAAAAAATGTTATGTAGAGTTGATGGGACAGAAAGAAAAATATCAAGATTTTATTACTCATGTGCATTTCTTCTGTGAATTGCTTGTTTATATCTGTTATCTGTTTTCCTATAAGGTTGTGTTTCATTGTTTTGTGGGATTTCTTAATATATGAATTATTTACTGTTTTGAGTAGCTAATATTTTATCCCAGTCTGTTGTTTGTCTTTTAATTTTTAATGAAGTCCTTTTTTTTCCATATAGAAACATGTTGTTTTTTTCCCCTCAGTGTTCTGTTTCCTTTACTGACCCCCATCTCCTTGAAGGCAGGTGTAGAGAACTGGGTGATGAGAGAGATGCTCACTTGAAGTTCTTGCCCTGATTGAAGGCTTTACCCCCGTGCTGAAAGACCCCCTCCCAGGAACTGTATTCCTGAAACAGCGCTGGGTCCTTTGTTGTCAGGATCGAGTTTCTGCCACGTGTACAATTCACAGTCTAACTGCCAGTCTGGACTCAGCAGAAAGGCAAGCCCTTGGCCTCTGAAGACCCACACTTCAGAAATGAAGCTGCTATCGTTGGTTCCAAAGAGAATAACACTGACAAAGGCATTCTTCCACAGCTTATCTAGGGCTGGAATATTCCAGTAATGAGGTTGCTGCACATGATGATCTGGGTGAACTCTCTAGGGACATGGTACTCAAAATATTGCAGGGATCATCCGTCTTTTTGAAAGTGCTCCCAACAATATGGCAGTACCAAAGAAAGTATGTCGTCCTTGGAGTGCTTGTGCTTACATTCATCCAACACAAAGGTACTCTTGAGCAGGTGAGCAAAGTTGTCTATGGTCTTTGGCTCTGCAGCCAGTGCCTGCTCATGTGTGACCATCTCTTCCTTGGATCAAGGAACACTGGCCTTTTTCTTTTCTTTCTGCTCAGTCTAGGGCTTCTGATTCTTCTGCACTCTTTTCTCTTTCCATGGGCTGGCTTTCTGCAAACTTTTTTACCATCAAACTGGGACATCTTCTTAGAGAGCTTTGCCTCCCCCAACACAGCTTGGAATTGGCACTGATTGAGGCATGGGAGGAGCCAGTAATGGGATTTGGGGAAGGCGTCATGGAAAGAAGGCTCTAGGACCTGTTTATCAAGCTACAAGCGGGTGCAGACAACTCCGATGCCAGCTAGAGTCACAGCTTGCCTTCCTAAAACATTCTTGGTCTTTGAGTGAGCTTCCAGCAGCCCCAGAATTAGCCTCACTGCATCCATTGCATTCTCTGTGGCTGCTTGTTGTGGTGCATGGTACCCAAGGTGGGAAATACCTCGATACTGGCTGAAGGACTGTGTCACTGTCTCAAAGCTCACCTTGGCTCCACCTGGGCTGCTGCATCTGGGGTACTTCCCACAGCTCTTCATTGCTCACATTGTAGGTGTTATAATTTCCTAGGTAACTTAAAGCAGATACCATGAAATGCATTATTGTATTTTTTGACTCTAGGAGTTCTATTTGGTTCTTTTTTTCTAATTTCTATCTTTTTATTGGCATTCTCTATTTTATGAGACATTCTTCTCATATTTCCGTTTAGTTCTTTTGATATAATCTCTTTTAGTTTGCTTTTCCCCCATATCTTAGTTTGTTTTATTCCCCTGTATAAGGGCCTACTTTCTTGTTTCTTTGCATGTCTCGTAATTTTTGGTTGAAAATGGACATTTTAAATAATATAGTATGTCACCTCTGGACATCAGATCCTCCTCTGTCAAGAATTTGTTGTTTTTGATACTTGTTATAGTTGTTTGTTCATTTAGTGACTTTTATGGACCAATTCTGTACAGTCTGTGTTATTTAACATGTGTAGTTGCTAAAGCATCTACTCAGTTGGCTTATTGGTCAACTAATGATTGGATGGTGATTTCCTTCAATGCCTTGAGCCAATACATCTCCTAGTTTTTGTTAGGAGGCTTTGTGTGCTTGTTGGTGTGCATCTTCAACATTCTGCCAGACACTTGCTACCTCTGCCGTATCGATCCCCTCCTGCTTGTATAGAGCCTGAGAATCAGCTAGAGGTGAGGTCTTAGGGCCTTCTATCCTCTTCCCTGAGCATGCAAGAGCCCTAAGTATGCATGAGGCTTTCTAGGTCCCCAGGAATATGTAGGAGCTTTTCAAAGGTCCTACTGATATCTTATTCTCCAGCCTTTTCTTTTTGGTTAGTTTGTTTGCTCCAACAATTATTCATTGCCCCAGGAATTGCAGACTGAAAACACTTGTCTGTAAATGTATTCAACTAGTGCCCCCCATTGAAAATACTTTTCATACAGGTTGAGCTCCAAGTCAGGTCAAATGATAGACATGTAAGTGGAGCCTTCCAGAGAATCACTCAAGAGGCCAGACTATGACAGTTATTTGGGAATAAGACTTTGAAAGTGCTCCAGTTTTGTTCTGTTTTCCCCCATTGGCTTCCAGGCTACCCTGGAAATGTGCGCTATTACTTTTCAAGGTGCCCATGGAGATGGGGAAAGGTAGATGGGAGTAGGGCAAGTTAAATTGCTACAAAGTTTGCTCTTCTTAGCACGATTCAGTTGTTTTCCTTGAACAAATCTTCCCCAGGTGCTGCAAGTCTTTAGTTAATATCCAGAGTTCTGAACAAGATGATGCTGACCGTTTTTGCCAGTTTTTTGTTCCTTTTATGGGGGAGCAAGTTTTTGGAGACCTTTTTCTTCACCATGTTCACTGATGTAACCCGTAAAATCTCTTTTAATGGTTCTTTAGCTAGCAAGATTAAAAAAATGAAATCTATCATATAAATCACTTGACAGTATATCTGGAAATAGCCTGTGAGCTTAATTAATGAAGCTTCAAATCTCTTTGCTCTCCTAAAATAAGAATCACCCGTTATTCAAGGGTTTCATTTTAGAAGAGTGGAATATAGTTCTTAATCAGCTTGGAGTGTTTAACTGTAGTAGCTTTTGCTAAATAATTTCCCACTTTTCAGGCACTGGGAATACGGGGTTAAAAGATTCCAGTTCTTGAAATGTGCAATGTGGATGAATCTCAAAAACATCAGACTAAGTAAAAGAAGCCAGACTCGAAAGGTGACTGCTGTACGATTCCATTTATATGAAATTCTAGTAATGGAGAACAGATCAGTGGTTGCCTGGAGCTGGAGTGGGAAGAGGTTGAGTGCAAGGGAGCATAAGGGAAACTTTTTGGGTGATCGTTCTATATTTTGAATGATATGTATTTACATGATTATGCATCTGTCAGGATTCATGGAATGATGTACCTTTAAAATGGATGAATTTCCTTTTATGTAAATTATGCCCCCAAAAAAACCTGAAAAAAAATCAAATTGAAATATTATGTCAAATTTAATTACACAAGATGTTTATTGTATTATTTATTATATTTTTATTGTATTTATTTTTTATTTATATTTTACATTTTAATTATTTATTTAACACTGGTGTTTAACCCAATAGATGATAGCAAAAGTTTTCCAACCATCTGTGTCATAGTACTTAGGTTTTGATATGCACCAGAATCTCCTGGCACAGTTGTTTCAGAACGAATGCTGGATTTTGCAGCAGAGTTCTGGTTCGAGGAGTTGTTGCAACTAACAAAAGAATTCACAAAATGACTGTTGGGCTAAAGGGTATGGAAGACCCAACATTTGAAGAGTGTTTAGGTGGTAAAGATGTTAGAAGCACCTTTAGTAGATTGTTTTTGTTTTTTATTTTTATTCCAATAGACTTGTATAGGAGGGAGACAAAAAACAGTAGCCTTCAGAAATACTAAAAGGTGTTCAAGATTTTTTCTGCTTTTTGGAAACCACAGTCACAGAGAGATGGCTTAAAAAGAAACAACCTGCAAATTAGTGTAAATTCCATTTATTTGAAATGATTAATAACTGCTAAAATATGTGACCTATCTCTCTCTCTCCCACAGCAGTTTTCTTTTAGAGTGCTATCCAAAATGCCTGTAGCCGTGTTATGCTTCAGGTAAGGGAATGCTCTTGTAATGAAACCATTTTGCAGTAAGTGAGTTGCCTGGAACAGAGAAACCTGTCCCTTCTGTTTAACTTCCGTAATAAGAAGCATGGCTATAAAACATATTATGTACCAGGCCCTTTTCAAGTATCCACTCCACTTAATTCTCATCCCACCCGGTGAGGTGCCTCTGTTATGAGCCCAGAGGCATTAACTGAGACCCAGGGCAGGTGCATAGCGGTCGCTGGTGGAGCTGGCTTCCAGCCCTGTTGTTCTGGCTCCGTGCCCTGTGCTCTCCATCACTGCGCCACGCTGCCTTCCTTGAGAACTTTAAATTGCACAGAAGCCTCTTTCTTTAGCTTACTGAGGCAGAAATTCAGTTGCCTTAGCAGCTCACACTAAGACTTTGCAGCACTGCATCAAACCAAATCAAACCCGTGAATTGTTTCATGCTTTCCTTTTCATTTGAAGCCACCAAATACAGGATGCATTTTTTTTCCTTCATAATTTCCTTCCTCAAAGAGGGGGCTTCTCTGGTTTTGCATTTATTTCAACAGGGGTCTGGGTGGTTCTTAAATGGCAGGAACATCCCAGTACTGATAAATCCAATTGTGTCCTTGAAATGAATAGCATCAGGGGCTTTGAGGAGCCCTCCCACTGTGCTGGGTGCCTGGGCAGACCATGCCAGTCCTTTGGTGCCATCTTCACTGGGACTGTCCCACGAGTGGTAGGCATTAGATGTCTGATAATTATCCCCGGCATTCAAGAAAACAGCTTTCTAGAAAGCTACTTAAGGGTGAATAACTGATTCTTGCCTCACTCTCAATTTTATTGGAAACCTACAGAACCACTTGATGGGGAATAATAGATTTGATTACCTTTCCATTCAGCTTTGATTCTGTTATTTTTCTCAACTACAGTATTTAATGTAACATGTAAACGCCAAGGAACTGGAAGGAGTGCATGATGAATGAGCTTCAGTCTGGATTAGTAATTTTTTAAAATTATTTCTCTGTCTTCATTGCTATGCTGGTCATTTTTCAATGTACAAAACCTTAAAATCTTATGCTGCGTGTATTATTTTCTTTTCCAAGTTTCTTTGAATGCTCAAACCAATAGAAATACTTCCTGTTGCACCCATCAAAAATTCAGTCCCCTGGCAATTCAGTCCCACTGCAAAGTCATATGTTTGTCCATATTTTGTGGGGAAAATGTCTGTATCACTCTAACCTTCATATGATTTATAGAAAGGCTGTAGGTCATTTTTTGTTTTTTTTTCAAATCCATGAATTGAGCTCAAATATAATATTAATATGTTATTTAAAAATCTGGGTGAGTTAAAGGTTAATATATTTAATGTAAATGTATTTGGAGTCATTATTTATTCAGAAAACTCATTATAAAT
Source organism: Tamandua tetradactyla (assembly GCF_023851605.1). Taxonomy (NCBI): domain Eukaryota; kingdom Metazoa; phylum Chordata; class Mammalia; order Pilosa; family Myrmecophagidae; genus Tamandua; species Tamandua tetradactyla. The sequence continues at coordinate 81,942,686 of NC_135338.1, read as the reverse complement.
CCACTTTGGGGCTTTCTTGCAGTCACGATCCTGACCTCTTTTCAAGAGAATCTGTTTTGCTTGATCACATTAAAGATGAAGCTATTGTTCATTAAGTGAAGAGGAGAAGGAAGTAGGACACACATTTGTACAGGTCCTTGAAACAATGTAGAATTTTACTCTGATAATAAAACAGCTTCAGTGTCTAAAGCCCTTTCTTGTTTATAAAAATAGACTGATATGTTACTCTTTAAATTTACTAAAAGTACTAAATGTCATCAGGGAAAGATAGTCTGGCCAGAAAACTGAGTTTGAAACAGGCTAATTAAAGTATAACACAATGAGACTACTCAAGACCAAGTGAAATTAAAAAGGATAAAATACTCATTTTTAGGTAAAAATGACAGTGACTTATATTTGGGTAACTCACTGGAAAGGGTAAATTCTTTCATATTAATCCAGCAGGCACATTTTTAAGTGAATAATAATAAAACTGATTTTTTGGCAAGAACCCATGAATTTGAATAGGAAGATTAAAAACAAGGTAGATGAAGACACCTAATAAGATAATCATAGTGAATTAAATGCAGCATCATGAATTGTACCCGGAAGCCATCGCAATAGACTTTTCCCTGGTTATTGCTTCTGGATGGTTGTTCAGAAAGTTCTTAGAAACTGAATTACTACACAGTCCAGTTGGGAATATATTCCTGTCTTCCCAAGAAGACAGAGGTAGCAAGGGTGATGAGGTCCATCAGATACTGCATTGATGGGTGGCCTTTGGGAGCAGCAACTCCATGCTGTGGACAGTCCAGCATGTATCTTGGGTGGATTCTTCATATCTGTTTGAATTATGAGTTGAGTGCTTTATTTGTAATTCATATTTATCAGTTGATGTTCTGTGAAGTATATTTCATGTAGCTGGAACCCAAGATCCTGATAAATTTCTCAATTACGATAAACCATTTGGTAAAACCATTTGCTAGCTCCAGCTGTGGGCATCAGAGAAGTTTAAAGGTGTTTCCTGAAGAGAGGAGTTTATGCAGCTGCTGATAACTGAGTGGTAACGAGTTTTCCTAAAGCCCTTCAGCCCATGACCCCCAGGCTGGTTCTGCAATGTGCTCCATTGCCAGTTCTTTCCTTTGACTGTCCTAGACATAGGAAGGACACACTTAAACCACAGTGGTTATTGGGATTACCATCTGATGAGGCTCAAAGCCTGCTGGGCTACAATTCTTCAGTATAATGGGAATTGGTATATTGCTATTTTTAAAATATCCCTTGGGTAACTCATGCAAGACACTGAGTCATGTGATGAGTCAGAAACAAAGAAGCATAAAATATGGTGTTGCCTTTAAGAAATTTAGATTCTAGATGAGGAAATGATGAGAGTTGATAAAATGTAAATGGCCATAAATGCTAAAATAGTTAAAATAAGATAATAGGATACTAGGAGGAAATAATTGCAAAGTGTTACTTAATGAATCCAGAAATGAATTGCATGTAAATTTTTATTTAGCAAGATCAAAGGAAGCCAGTGCCTACTGGGTACCTTTTGTAGATTGGTCTGCAACAGCCCTCACTGGAAGAATGCATCCCTTTCAAAGCCATTATGTAATGGGCATGGGTTACAGAGGTAGCAATTGCTAATACTTATATAAAGAAAGCTCAGTTCATCTGACTTCAACAGGCATGTTATTTTCATCGTGCTGTGCGACTTCCATGAGGGTTGAGGTGGGGAAGGATTAATTCAGGCTGAATCTTCACTGTGAGTATAGATTTGACTTAAATAGTGGGTAGGTAGAGTTTGGATGTGTGGATTAGAGAGTAGATTCCTTACAAGCCAGCAGTACAACACAAACAAAATCCAGGAAGCAGGAAAAGTCAAGGTCCAAGGGCCTGGGAGCAAGTCCAGTGTGGAAACTTTTGAAAGAAATAGCAGGAGTGACACCCCCCAATTGGTCCTTAAATTCTGTCTACAGCATTGAAGTTGTCCTCAACTTCTGTGTCAGCACTTTTGTCAATAGGAGATGGATGACTCCAAGAGAGCCCAGCCTGTTGGTGAGGCAGCTTCTTAGAAATGCTTCTTGGTGATACTCCCATAACTGGCTTCCTGATCCAAGGGGCTATGGGAACTCTCTTTGCCCCAGCACAGATTTAATCACCATTGTTTATGGTCTGGAAAAGAGATAGTCAGCTGTCAGAGAATTCACTGTATCCTGGCCATGTGGACCAAGTGGTGCTGTTCTACACAGGGGTAGTTGAACAGGCAGAGCTGTGCAGACAGACCCCTCAACTGAGAGGTGGAGGAGGAGGGATGACCATTACTTTCTTAACATGTTTTATTGCCATAATACACTTAATTCAGTGTATTAATGGTATTTTTTTTTTTTTTGGATTTCATAGCCTTATGTTTTTAGAGATATGTCCTAATTCATCTGTAATGTTGACCTTCATCTGTAGTGTTCAGCAACATTAGTCATTAGGGAAATGCAGTCAAATCCATAATGAGATACAATTCACACCCACTACAATGGGTATTATTAAAACAACAGAGAATAAGTATTGGCTAGGATGTGGAGAAATTGGAGCCCTTGTGTATTGCTGGTGAGGCTGTAAAATGGAGTAACCACTGTGGAAAATAATTTGGTGATTGTTCAAAAAGTTAAACATAGGATTACCATATACCTTAGCAATTCCACTCCTAAGCGTATACCCAAAAATATCGAAAACAGAGACTGGTACATTGTGCTCAAAGCAGCATTATTCACAATAGCCAAAAGGTTGAAACAACTGAAATGTCTATTAGTAGATGAATGGATAAACCCAATGTAGTAAATCCATACAGTTAAATATTATTCAGCCATAAAAAGGAATGAAGGTGTGATATATACTACCACATAGATAAATGTTTAAACGTTATGCAACATGAAAGAAGCCAGACACAAAAAGACAGACAACGTATGATTCCACTTTTATGAAATATCTAGATTAGGTAAATTCAGAGAAAAAGTATAGGCTAAGACAGATTAGAGGATACCAGGGGCTGGGTAGAAGTGTAGAGTGAATTGCTATATGGTGCTCAGACTTTCAGTAAGTGACTGTTTTACTACTTACGTGGCAAAAGAGGTTCAGAAGAGCAGGGGAAAAGGTCACACCTTATCTGGTCTCTTGGGGAAGACACCTGCTCAGGTCAGGGTTGGTGGATGGCAGCACCACTTGCCACACTTCATATCTTCATATTGGGGGTGAGGGACCAATTGCAGCCGGCCCCCTGGGGAGGCCAATTGCTCAGCAGCTCTGCACGTCTCTCTTCATGTTGGAGATAAGGGTCACCTGCACTGCCCAAGTACTGGGCTTTTATACACTGCAGAGGGAGGAGGCTCTACCTATGAGCAACAACTGTGTTCTGGCAAGCAGCTGGGGCTGGTTAATATGTCTTCTGACTCCCTGAGGTCTCGAGAAATAGAAACATCTGAAACACCTGCATGCAAACAAGGACAATTGGAAACATACCAAATGCCCGCATACAAACAAGAGGGGTAAAGGAGGCAGGTAGACGAGGGATGGGAGGTCACTGCTCTGAGTACATCAGTGTGAGTTCTCCAGTAGGAGAGGGTAATGGAGAGTTACTTCTGAATGGGTGCAGGGTTTCTGTTGGGATTGATGAAAGGGTTTTGGAACTAGATAGTGGCGACTATTGTACAATATTGTGAATCTAATTAATACCACTGAATTGTACACTCAAAATGGTTAAAATTGCAAATTTTGTTATATATATTTTACCACAATACGATTTTAAAATGTCTAAAATTTACAGGAAATAGGAGATAGCCTATTCCTGGCAACAATTGCCTGATGTCCACCTTAGAAATTCCTGCCTTCTCTAAAATCCTCCCTTTCCTAATGGACTCCCTTTGCCTTGGGATCCTTACAATCTCCTAATAGGAAAAAGTCATTAAGAAAAAAATCTAATATGCTGAGGCAGCTCTAATATGAGAAAAGTAATAAATGAAGTGTCACTAGATTCTAAAGGCATATTCTTTCAGAAAGGAGGCAATTACTGTTATAAAGATATAGCATTAGAAAAATTATTACGGCTGAGAAGTATGTGATATGTCTGTCTGTGGCAAGTTAATTTTAAAAGTATTACCAAGCATACAAATCATAAGAATAAAATGCTGAACAATACTAATTGAAAGTGAATTTAATATGCAGTTCTGAGCAACTGCCTCTACTTATCTAGCTTAAGAAAAATTGTAACATATAGGCTATTAGTTATCAGATTTTCTTGCAAATGTCCAGCTCTTTTAATGAAGGATATTACTCAGGGACCTTATCTTTGATCCCTGAATAATTTTATGCTACATAATAAATAATAGTGATCTTGGAGCACTCATATTTTACCTTCATTTTTTTATGTTCACTGAGCCATATTTCTGTAGGTTTCAATTTTTATTAAAACACAAAAGTTCTGATTAGGGAAGAAAAGAAGACTCAAAGGTATTAAATTTAATTGTTTTGCCATTCAGCTTGTATTGTTCAACAATTGTGAGAAAAATAGATTGAAATGGACTTAAAATTACACTGTATGGGCAGCATTATATGATGACTTATAGGTGGACTGATTATGGGAGATTGACTTTTGGAGGAAGAGTCTGCCTTCCTTTCTTATATGTGTGAGATTGTTACCAAAAGACCTTAACTGTTAGTAATAGCTTCGAAGTTCCTATTTACAAGTGGGTTCACACCCACAGGAATGCAGATTAAAGCTTGAACATGTGTTTCCTGGGGGGCGTGATTCAATCCCTAATACAGTGGAACCCTTGAAATCTTAGTAGTTGTCTACACCCACAGTTGATAATACGGATAAAGGGTGGGTGATGGTGGCTCAGTGGCAGAGTTCTCACCTGCCATGCCGGAGACCCAGGTTCGATATCTGGTGCCTGCCCATGCAAAAAACAAAAACGGATAAAGATACAGGGGCTCTGTCCCAGTTCTAGTAGATGGGGGATGCCTGGCCTTCTGTCTGCTCAGTGTCCATCAGGATCCATCAGGAAACAGGTGGCACACTCACATCAAGAATTTAAGGAGAGATGATTTGCAAAGCTGTGGACAGGGCTAAGGGAAGCCATGAGGGATGGTGAAGCATGCCGGGGCTGGCAAGAGCTGAGAGCTGTTACTGCCCTTCAGCCAGCAGGGCAGAGAGAGGGAGTGGCATGGAGCCTGAGAGAGAACTGAAATTGTAGGAAAGCACTGCCTTTGGTAGAGGAAGGCAGGCACTGACAGCCTATGGCTCAGCAGTGGGGGAATAAATGGCCTTTCTCCTCGCCCCCCCCACCATGCTCCTGTCAGTGCCTCCCATTGCCTGAACCCAGCTCAGCAAGATCAGCCTCCAGCAGGCAGGATGGGATGGACAGTGAATGTGGAGGACAAACAGAAAAATCAAGTAACATTGGCCAAAGTTTTTAAAATGCTGCTCCAACAGCAAACATTTTTAAGTGTTTTGACTTTTTAAAAAAAATTTTACAGTGTCTGACCTGTTTCTTCCTATTTCCAATGCAGAGTTTAATTTCACATGTCTCTTTTTATATTTTTGTGCAGTCTCTTCTTATCTTGGTGTGTTTCCGTCTCATCACAAGCTATTCTTATCTCTTCCATTCCTGCCATTACAGCCTGCTCATGCTTCCCATAGGCAATGACTTTTTTTTTTTTATCTTTGGGACATTTATAGAAATTTATAAGAATTTATTCTGGTTTCTTCAAAATATCTATTTTTGCTTTATCCTTTCCCCTGCCCTCCCCCAGGATATCTTAGAACATGCCCCCATTCTCTCATGACAGAAATATCTTATATAAGTTGTGTACATTTGTTTTTCCTTCTGCATATTCCTGAGAGGAAGGCGGTCTTTCCTTACTAAGAAGCTGGGTATTGTGGCTCAAAGTGTAGGCTTGTTTATTATTCACCATATGAGCTTTGGCAAGTTCTGAGCCTCTCTTGGTTTCCATCTGACCCCTGATAATTTAATAATAATACAAGTTCCTTGGGTGAGTGACTTGATAACTATGAATCTCAGTTCACTCATTCGTACAATTGCAAAAGTAATAAAAGCTAGGTCACAGGTGGTAGCATTGCAGGACAAGCAGTTTCTGGCATAGTGTTCAATATGTAGGTAGGAGCTGTTGGTGTTTATAGTGCAAGTGTGGCTGTAATGACTGAATGAGATTCTGCATCTGGCAGCTTCATGCAAAGCCTTGTGCATCATCACACTCAGTAGTGTTAGCCTATCTGCATTCGTACAGACATACTTACCCACCCTGCCACCCACCTGCCTTCCCACCTCCTGCACACACAAGCACACTCTCCAACCTGGACCTTTCAAGAGCTGGAAGATTCTTCTTCTCTTGTTATTATGTACATTTGCAGAGTCCCTGTCCACTGTGCTTGTGGTTTTCACGACTGATTCCTTTTTTGTTTGCTTTTGACTTACAGTCACAGAAATCTATTCTCTCCCACTTCTGGTGGCCAGAAATCAGGGTGTCAAAAAGGACTGTGCTTCCTTTGCAGGCTCCAGGGAAGAATCTGTCCCCTGTCTTTTTCCCCAGCTTCAGGTGTAAGCTGGCAATCCCTGGCCATCCAACCTCTGCTTCTGGCCATCTTTGCTCTCTGGATTCTCTTTTGTGTACAGTACTGGGTTCGATCTTCTTTTCTGAGGTACACGCGCAGTCCATACTAAAGAGACTAGAGAGAATCCATTTCAGTCACCTAGGAGATGTTAGAACATATTGCCATTTTTATGCATTGAGGAGAATAAATTATTTTGTTATTTTATAAAATGATGCTGCATGATCTTTATTAAAATGTTGCTGATAGCCTAGGTTTTCCTTCCTGTGAAAGGGAAGTGGACATTTTATTTCTGATATACATGGACCATAGCAAATACACTCTGATTTAAGTGCCCTCCTCCTGAAAATCCTAACTCACTTTACATAAGAGGAACCCATATGGGTTTAATCTGATGAGATAGAATCCATATGTTTATGTATCTTGACTAATGAACACTGAAAAGCTTTCAAATGAGAAGGGGTAAATAATATCATGTGTTATAATTAGCATGTGTTATTAACAAATGAGCCAGATTGCTAGCCCCAGGGAACAAGAACAAAAGATTCAGGAAATATACACAGGGGCGTTAATAAGCAAAAAAAAAAAAAAAGTAAAACAATTGGCAGTTGGGTTGATAGCAACTACCGAGAAAAGTACTGGTTTGGCTGGCAAAAGATGATGGGCAGTTGGCATGTCACAGGAGGCTTGGAAAGGAATGTGAAGTACAGGGTCATCAATGGCAAAATGATGAGTGAGTTAGTAAATTCGACAGATGATGAAAGAGCTAGAAATACACATCGGACAGAAGACAAAGTAGAGGCCAAATGAAAGGACAAAGCAGAGAAGGCATAGGAAGGAGAAAGTCTGCTTTCCTAAAACCAAAGGACTTCAGAGTAGAAAAAATCCTATAACTCTAATCAGCATACACTATCTGCTTTGTCAACTGTTCAAAACATAGTTCTTCTGCTGAAGAGTTAGTGTGCTCATTGGCTGTTAGTAATGATTTGGACTATATGCCCACCACCTGCTAGCTGTCATCCTCGCCATTCATGGGTGTTTGCATCTGTAAAATGGTGATAATAATGGTAACTTCCTTATGGGGCGATCTGAGTATTAAATTCCATATGAAGTACTTAGACTGGGACCAGGCATATAACAAGTAATTAAGAAACAACTGCTAGTTGTTCTTGTCGGTGTTATTTATATTATTATTTAAATTTTTCATTTCTGTTTATTTCTTGGACCGTGAACTTTTTCATATACATCCTCAGTGCCTAATTCAGCATATGGCTCATCCTAAAGACCAGCATCTATGTTGAATGAATGAAATACTGATGAGTTATCTTGTCTCTTGTTGAATATTAACAAGCATTGCAAACTTTTAGAGGGAGTGTTTAAAGTTTTGTTTTTTTCCCTTCATTTTTCAGAGTATAGTTTCCAAACTTTATAAACACCAGAGGATAAACTTACATTTCTGTTAGTACTTGTTAGGCAAGAAAAATGCATAAATTCACACAAAGTAGAATACATTTTAGTACAGTGCAAATAAGTGTAAAATAGAAACCCAAGAATCAAAGAGGGTTGATTTAAAACCCCTAGAATTCTTTGAATAGAGTTTTAAGTGCATACATCTCTGGTATTATTAAGATAAAATGAGAAGAAACATATAAATAATATAAAAATTTATAAAGGGGCCCTAACAGTGTAAAGAAGAGACTTATACATTGTATAATAATAATATAAGCAATTTCAAGGCAATAAATATGGAAATTTATATGAAAAGGCTAGTTTTCATATATAATATAAATAGCCAAAATTAATATAAGAAAATAGAAAAACTTAAAAGAGGAATAACCATCAAATGATTGAATCAGAGTCCAAAACCATCCTGTTCCCTGATAGACATGAGGTGTAAATGGTTTTACAAATGAATTTGAGAAAATCTTTATGGACTAGTTCATAGAAAAAGAATGAAAACTACTCAACTTATTTTATTAATCTAGTTTAATATAATAGTAAAACTGACAAGGAAAGTAGAAGAAAAGAAAATTAGAAGGGAATTTCACTAACGAGCATAGAGGAAAGAAAATCTTGTGTTAAATAATAGAAAACCACGTCTAGGAATTTATATTTAAGTGCATTATAACTTAAGTACAGTTTGTTTTAGGAAAGAAAGAATGAATTAACCTTAAAATCCATCAAGTTACCACATTAAAAAATTACAAATGACAGGCCATGTGATTTTCTCAATAAATATTGTGAAAGCATTTAATCAATTTAATACACTTTCATTATATAAATACAAATGATATAAAACTAAACAGAAAGTAATTCTTTAACCTGATGAAGGGTATCTATGAAAGACCTATACCATATATTATATTTAGTTTTAAAAACATTAAAAATTGAGAAAAATACTAGAATTCCTCTTGTCATCACTTTGTCTTGGTGACTCTTGCCAATGCAATTAGATAAGAAAAAAATAAATCACATGATAACATAACTGTTTTATTCACAGACTCTTTGATTATCTGCATAGAAAATCCTAGAGCACCTTCCAAGTTTTAGAACTAGTGAGAAGAGGTGATATGATCAAATTACAAAACAATGGGCATTTATGCATAATAACCAATTTGAAAATTGTAATTTAAATATATAATTAAAAGGTCCCAGTCACAGTAATAATAAAAAAATGTAAGTATCCACAATTTAATTTAATCTATGACATATAAGATTTTTATTGGGGGATATATTAAATGAAGAGCGATTAAATGAATGGACAAGGGAAGTCAGGGAAATTCAGTTTCATAAAGATGGCAGTCCTTCCAAATTAACTCATAAATTAAGTGGGATTTTTTTGCGTGTGAAATTTAACAAAGTGCTCCCAAAATTTATGTGGAAGAGTAAAGATCTAAGAATAGCCAAGTCAAATTTGAAGGAGCACTAGCAAGTGTGACTCACTCTACCAGGTAGATTTACTATGAAGCCATAATAATTAAACAACATAGTGTTAGTATAGTGTAACCAGCTGGATCAGTGGAACAGAATGAAGAGCCCAGAAGCAGCTTCATGAATATTGGAATTTGGTTTATTGCAGAAATGATGTTATAAATCAGCTGGGCAAGGATTCAGTAAAAGCTGTGCATATAGCTCTCTATCCATGTGAAAAAAAGAGAAAGAATAAAATTAAATCCCGCTTTTCATTAAAAAATGAAAGTAAATTCCATATGAATTAAAGACTTAAATGTGAAAAGCAAAACAAGACAAAAAGCATAAAGGAAAGACAGACAATAAAGTTTTTAAATTAAAAGATTCCATGCATCAGGAAAATACCACGAAGGTAAAAGATGAACCTCTAATTAGGAGAAGATTATGCCAAATATGTATTCAGGAAAGGGTTAACATATGCAATATTCTAAACACTGACAAGCTCATAAATAAGAGACAAAGAACACAGGAGAATAGGCAAAGAATTCTGGTGCAGAAAAGCTCATAATGAAAAGTTACTTTCCTCTGCCTCTTCCTTTCCTCCCTCTTCTTTAAAATTTGATTTTAACTTAAAAAACAAAAATCCAACAATGTCCCCAAATACTATGTACTACCATCTCTTGACTTATTGGCTTTTCTCATATAGCTCTTGCCTTCCTATTTGATAGATAATATGGTATCTGCTAATACAACTGGATGCTATCTTTACTTTCACTCTTGATTACATCTATAATGTAAAATAATATACTTAAATATCAATTTGTTGTTCCATTAACTATGGACAATATTGTTTTTACATCTAATGTTGTAAAATGTATAAATTAGCTTGTTCTCCTATTTTGAAAAATTGTATAAAATAATAAGCAATTTATAGCTTAGTTTTTAATGTTATTTTCTAGCATCGGAAACCCTTTAAGAAAGATGTCTTTGATTAGAGATAAAATGGTTCTTAGTGTCTATATAAATGGAAAATAGTTCATATAATTCATCACAGGTTGGTATACTATTATTTCTACCCCTTGCAATGAATTAATTGTGTTATCATGGTAAGTTTTTCATACATTGGGAAGTTAAAACACTGTCATCTTCTTGTTTCTGGCAGCTTGGGGGTATTTCCAGATTGTGTTATAATTTGTATTGTTAGTTTATATTCCAGCCTGCCAGTATGCCATGTAAATGTAAGTCCTGTGCATGAAATGTAAAAATTCATTTATTCATATTTGATGCCAGTTTGTATGCATACAGCTTATGCATTTTCTGATTAAACCATTTATTTCGATAGATATATTCTTCTGGATTTCACATTCTAATTTTGGTTTTGTCCTTGCATTTGTCTTATCTTTAATTTTACTTTATGTCGTCCAAGGATATATGTTAGGATTTTGCTTTTTTGTATACTGAGGGGGAAGGTATACACACTTTTGACATTTCCTGGTGCGAGCAGGCTTTTCACAGTAGGGAATAGGGTTGATCACTTCAGAGAGCCTGGTTAACCTTGGTGGAAGGTTCTGGAAAGCAGCCATTGCAGTAGAGATAGGAGCCCCAGCTGAACCATCCTGGGGAATGTTAATCTGCACATGACAATTGGGAAGAACCTGGTTTGCCATGCCTTATCCCATCACATGGGCACCTACTCCTCCAACTTGCTTATTAATTGCCCACACAGCTGATAGGATATTTGAGTTGAAGCCCTAAAATTAGATCTAAGATGTTGAGTGATCTTGTTAGCCAATGTTAAAATATTTCATCAGAATGCAGAGATCAGATCACCACTATATGAAAAGAAAACATTGACTATTAAGTTTTCATTTACACTATTGTGCAAATACAATAGTGTATTTTGCAATGGTTTTATTTATTGGGGGACTTTTTTCTAACATGTCTTTAGATATGTATTATTTCACTTTATTGATTACCCTCTTCAGTTGCATTCACTGTCCTTAAGCAGAGGGATTTGTAACAAGTGAGAAATCAGTCAGGGTATGTAGGCATGCAAAGCTTTGCCAGTGTAATGCATCGTCGTTTACCCAACTGATGTTTTTACTGGAGGCGCCTTCAAGCAAGACACGGGTGGTAAGGTAGCAGGGATGACTGAGAAAGGCAAGGTCTTTGACCTCCCGGACATGATGGTCTGGTGGGGGAATCACCTTGTGAAGAAGTCCACTGACGAATAAATAATCACCAGACAGGGCATTGCAGTGGAGTCAGTAGAATGTAGTGGGGCAGAGGCATCCAAGCTCAAGATGACAACCAGCTTGGTGTGCTTTAAAGAACAGGAAAAAGTTGTATCCAGGAACTTCAGTGTTTACTGGCTGCTCTTACCCTAACGGGTCCCAGGTAACAAGCCACATCAGAGCGTTTTTCCTCCACCAGCACCATTGCCACCTCTCACCTGTCCTTCCTCCCTGGCCTCCAGGTCCTGGGCCACTTCCCTAACTCTAATATCCCCCTGTTTATAGCTTCTCTTTCAAATTTCCTGGATTTCAGACCTGGTGTCTTGTTACTCTGATCCCCCGATGCTCATTTTGTTGTTTCTGTTCCTGGCCCATAACCTAATCTTAATCTCTTGATTCAGTAAGAACATGCTGATATCCTAGTGTTGAAAAATCCATGTTACCTACTGCATGGGTTGAAAATGAGTTAAATCAATCAAGTTCCAACATTAAGCAGCTGACAGTCTATTAGGAAGGATCAGAGACAACTATAATTCTAATCAGAAGTCATAAATTACCAGAAAGATGGGTTTCCATGTGGATTAGCGTAAAAATTATCTTCTAGTTTGAAAGTTCACGAGGTACTTTGTAGACTACTTCAATTAACTATTCTGATAGAGTGCCTTGAAAAATCTCGTTATCCACTTGAAATATCCTGTCAATTGCATTTCCAAAATTAATAGGATACCTATAATGTCTCTTTGACTTCGCAGTTATATTACAAAAATCACACTGATTGGTGCCTGATGGACTATCAGTCTTTTGCAGCATGAATTTATTAGACTGTCTTGTCAAAATGTATTCTTTGCTCAGACCTGAGGTGATGATTTAGGTGAGAATCCTCCACTTCCAGATGGCATCCCCACAATATCATCCTGTTACTGCAGAGTCCCTGGTGACTCCAACGTGGTGTGGCTCCTTCAGGAACCTTGCTGAAGAGTGCAGAGTTAGTCTGTACCTGTGCTTCTCCTCAGGGATCTCACATAGAATTTCACATAAAAAGCATCATGAGAATCCCTTTTGGGTCTCTTCTGCCCTTCAAAATTTTATACTGTCTTAGTTTCCCAGAGCTGCTTACAACAAGCACTGCATGATGGCTTGGCTTAAACAATGGGGGTTTATTGGCTCACAGTTTGCATGGTTAGAAGGTTTCTTCCTCCTAGGGTCAGTAGCATTCTGATCTGACCATCCTTGGGAGTCCTTGGCTTTCCCATCACGTGGTCATGCCCTCTCCTATCTCTTGTGGGTTTCTGCTGACTTCTGGCTCCTCTCCATGGCTTTCTCCTTATAAGACCTCCAGTGATAGTATTAAGACCCATCCTGATGCAGGTGACCACACCTTAATTAAAAGTACCATCTTCAAAAGTTCCTATTGACAAAGGAGTCACATCCGCAGGAATGGGTTAAGCTAAAGAACATTTTTTTCTGGAGTGTATGACTCAATCTGCCACATACACCCATTCTACATCACTAAAATCTCTCTCTCAATTCACCTCTCCACCTACCCCCTTCCCACCCGCCCTTCCACCTGTCCTCACCCCTGCAGACCGGATTCCCTCCCTCAGGAAGGAGGCATGTGGTATCCCTTGAGAGTTTGTATTTTCACCCACTGTGCTGTTTTTATATGAAATCCTCGAGGAGATTTTTTTCTTTTAATAAAATTCTCCTCTTTAGAGGTAGATGGGACTCTGGGACTGAGTAGTCCTGGGGAGTGGAGGTCCAAGATGCCTGAAACCTCCAGACTGGGATGATGGGTTGGGAAACAGGAGACTGAAATGAGATTCAACATGGAAAGAGAACCACAAAGCATGGTGTCCACTTCTTCATCATTGAAGCTGTTCCCTAGTTTTTCCTAGGGATGCCTTAACAAATTACCACAAATGGGGTGGCTTTAGTCCACAGAAATTTATTCCCTCGCCTTTCAGGAGGCCAGAAGTACAAAATCCATGGTATCAGCAGGATTGATTGTTTCTGGGGTCTGAGATTAATCTGTTCCATGCCTCTCTCCTGGATTTCGGTGGCTATCAGCAGGGCTTGGCATTCCTTGATTTCTGGCATCACTCCAGTCTCTGCCTCCATCTTCACGTGGCCTTGACGTCTGGGTCTTCTCTTCTTTGTGTGTCACCACTCTCCTTCCTTTCTCATTGGACTGAGGGTCTACCTTAAATCCAGGGTGACCTCTTCTTGGGGTCCTTTACATCTGCAGAGACCCTGTTTCCAAGTAAGGTCACAGAAGTCCAGGGTTTGAAGACTTGGGTATATCTTTTGGGGGAACACAATTCAACTCACTGCAAAAGCTTTTCCTGTGTTGAATACTGTTCATGCCTTCTTCTCTTTCTTATCCCTCCTTCCCTCTTAGTTTGCTTTTGCTAAAAAAGTAGTAACTGCCTTTTTGTCTCAAGTGCTGAACTTGAGCTATGTGATTTTATTCACCTGACAACATTTACTCTTTGGGACAGCTCTGTGGAACAGACTTTATCATCTTGTTTTTAAAAACCAGGACGCTGAGGCTCAGAGAAATTACAAAGCTTATGTGCAGTCCACATACTCAACAAAGCCCAGGGCTCCAGCTCCTGTAGACTTCCTCCCAGGGTATGATAATAACTGTATTCACAGTGTTCTCATCTGAATATGCTCTAGGGTGTCTTAAATTACAGCACAGAGTTCAAGCCTCCAAGGGCATCTGACAGCACAAAATATAAATATCACAAGGCTATGACCAACTTTTTAAATCTTCTCTGTTTTTTCCATTTAAAAAATATTAAGGCACAGCATACATATAGTGAATTGACCTTTTTCCAGTGTATATTTCTCCTAATTTTGAATGTATACAGAGTACCACACCATAATTAGGCCCATTTATAGTCAACCCTCTACTCTTTTGTTTTCTCTCCCTAGAGTTTTGCCTTTTCCAGAACGTCATGTAAATGAAATTGTACAGTGTGTAGACATCTGAATCCAGCTACTTACACTTAGAGCATAATGCATTTGAGATTCACATTGCATGCATTAGTAGTCCATTCCTTCTTATCACTGAGCTGTATTCCATTATCTGGCTATCCCGCAGTTTGTTTATCCATTCATCAGTTGAAGGGTATTGGATAGCAATTATGAGTACAGCCATTATAAGAACTTGCATGCAGAGTTTTGCATGTAAGTAAGTTTATATTGCCTTTGGCTCAATACTGAGGAGTGTGATTCTTGACTTATATGTTAAACTTTATGTTTAACTTTATAGGAAACATTCAAAGTGCTTTCCCATTTGCATTCCCACCAGCAAACTATGAGAGTTCCATTTGCTCTCTGTCCTCATCAGGATATTGTCAGGTTTTTGTTTTTAATTTTAACCATTCTGGTAGGGGTGTGGTTGATTCCTCTTTTCACTTCAAAAACATTACTTTCTTTGTTTTGTTTTTTTATACAGACATAGGGCAACAGTCGATATCAGAATCTAGGGAGAAAAATCTCAAAGTATCCTTATGCATAAATCATTTTTTTACCCAGTTTGTAATCCTCTGTTGATGATATTTGTGCGTATTACAACAAATTATTACTGAACAGTATTTCTGTTGTGGTATCTAAGTTATTTCTAGTGTTTGTCTGTTATAAATTAATCCTCTATCTCTATCTCTAGCCATATAACATGTATTCCTTTTGTAAGTCATGCTTTTAGGACAAATTTCCTGGAAAGGGATTATTAACACTGGTTTTCAGCACCTTAATGTATTAAAAAATGTATTTCTCAAATGTGTGTGCTGGTTTAATCTACCATCAATGCATGTGTGTATTACATTATCATTGAGTCAGTGGAATATCAATGACATTATCATTATTTTGATGTTTTGCTAATGTAATGACCTGCTATTCGTTGCTACTAGTTTGCTTTTCTTCTATACTGTGGCTGAAAATAGCTCTGACACTGGCCTCCTGAGGTTATGCCTTCCCATGTGAATTCTCTGTGGCCTTTGGTGTTTTCCTGTTGGGAGGCTGGAGGTTTATGACAGCAGTGGGAGGACACAGGTGACATCACAGAAACCATCTGACCCTGTTGCTCCTGAGCTATTCTTGTGAGCCACAGGGGTTCTTTCAAAGCTGATGTCATACCCTGTTGCTCTCCTGCTGAAAACTCTCCAAAGATTTCCAGTTCTCTTAAGCTCCCTCGAGCTGCAGAGATCCTCTCCTCAACCAAGTGTAAGCTTGGACATTTATCTCCTGTAATTTTCCTCCCGGTACCCTGAGTCAGTAATCTGTTGACATCCCCATTCGTCGCAGCTCATGTGCCCTGTACACGTGTTAAGCCTGACTTTCCGTGGCCTCCCTCTAACATGAATCACAGTCAACAGAAAGGCAGGGTTCCAACTAGAATTCGCTTGTCAAGGCTCTGCAGAAATTCAAAATCTGACCTATCTCTGCCCAGTGATGAACTGTGTCTGCCTGCCCTTGACCTCATCAAGGAAAGAATCATGTGTCCTCATCCCCCTGTCTTTGGGAGCCAGCCTGAGCTCGTGTGCCCGCATGTGCCGACAGACTACGTGAATGCTTTGTTCTAGTTAACCCTTATCTTTAAAAAAAATCACAGTAAGAGTTGTCTTATCTTCTTTAAGCATTTTCCTTTCTCCATGACTTTTTTTTTTTAGGTAAAAAAATTACTTTATGGTAGCAAGATGTTTGTATTTTTCTGATTCATTCTAAGATGAAACTGAAGTCCCCTTGTGTCTCTGTGTATTTGTGTACAAATCAAATAATGACCTCGTGTAGGAAAGAAATGAAAAGAGAAGCAAATTTAAAAGCTCAAATAAAATATACGAGGAATTATTCCTTTCTCCAGGATTCTGAGGACAAGGAAATCTGTTTCTGTTCCCATCTACACAGGGCATTAAGGGACAGTGAGAACCTTGGTTTCCCCTTGGACCCGGTCTCTGATGGCTGTATGGATAAAACCATTTTCTATGGGCTGTAAATAACAAGATGCAGATGAAAATGGAAGTAAAGCAGAAGCTATAGTTAAAATCCTTCACCTATGCCTTAAAGTTCCAATTTATGCCCAGAGAAGCTGGACAAGAGTAAATGGGGTATAAACTTCACTTAAGACTTGTACCTTTTGGAGTTTAGACTTAGATTTGTTTATGGTCAGAAATTTTCAAAATGAATAACTGCTTATTTGGAATATTTTCTGAAATTTACATTATTTCAACAAAAACAATCTTCACTAAATAATGCTACTATAAATCTTCTTGGTTTCAGGGGATAGCAAGGGTCAGTTGATGGTAGAAAAGTAAAATAATTAACTTGAAAGTCAGGAGAAAGGGCTGTTTGAGACGAAATGAAAATTCTCCTTTCATGGAACTGCTGTGTATAATAACAAAGAATTTGGTTAATGCAAATATTTGACTTTAATGGACTTAATTTATGTAGAAAATGGAAACCAGCTGGCATGACTTCCAACCCACTCTTAGCTGTCCCTTCATCTGTCTGTTCTTGGCTGGGAACTGGGGCCACTTGGCGAAAAAGAGAAAAAGACCCATGTGTTGTGCCAGGGCTCCCGGCCTGGGGAGCAGGGCCCAGACTAGGAACCTTCACAAGCACTGTTGGGAACGCACAGTGATGTTTCTCAAGGCTCTTACTCCAAGGATTTCATCAGGAATTAAAGACCCTTCTCCATTTCCCCGTGGCTCCTTCCCTCGGATTCTGTGGCAGGCTTTCTACTGGTTTTATTCTTTGCTTTCTGCATCTTCCCTGCCTTTGCAGGCTCTTCTTTCCCTTCTGATTTCTATCTGCGCACATACTTCAAAGTTCTCTTCCTGGCATCCTGCATTCCAGCTGCTGCGTACGGAACACGAGCTCTGGGGCTAGCCTGCCACGTTTGAGTATGGTCCTGCTGCTTCGTGGCTGTGCACCTTGGAAAATTATTTCATTCCTCTGTGTTTCAGATTCCCCATTTGGGAAATGAGGCCAAAAGTAATTCATCAAGTTGCTGCGAGAATTAAAATGGTTCGTACTAAGGTGTTAGATCAGTGGCTGTCATGTAATAAATGCACAGTAAATGCTAATGCTTACTATGCTTGTTAATTTGCCTTGCTAGGGAGTGCATTTTAGGGGCAGTGACCACAAGGGAAGGATCTGACCAGGAGGTGGACAAGACCAGAGTGTATGCCTGGGGATGTGAATGACGTTACAGCAGAGGTTACAACTCTGATATGGAATCGAAGAAGGGGCCAAGGACCTGAGGTTGTAGAGGAGAAACAGTTACCGTGGATGTGGAGGGGAAGATATCAAGAAATATGAATAGACTATGTATAGCTCTGAAGTCGTACAAAACTTGAAGTGAGGCTGGTGAATTTTTGAGGGGCTTTGGGTTTTTCAGTAAACCCATTTCTCTCAGATGTATATCCTCAGCCACAGTGCCAGCTTTCCATTGTTATCTTTCGATTATTGTATATATACTATATATAATATAATTTTACGATATATATATGTATATATATGTTTTGTATTGTTTTTTGCAAAATTTGTCGACATTCCAGGTAACAAATATTGGGTGGGAGATGGCAGTCATTTCCCAGCTGATAACTAGTTTTCTGTTAAATAAAAAGAACCCTCTAGGGTGCGTAGGTAGTTTAATGGTTAAAATGCCCGCCTTTCATTTGGGAGACCCGGGTTCGATTCCTGGACCATGCACCCAAAAAACAAAACAAAACAAAACTCCTCTATATTAGCATCATCAGAAATTATGCAGCTCTCCATGTTGTGGTGGTCCCCATTTCATTTAAGCTTCTAGAGTGGCTGAGGTCGGGGTAGAAGTGATCTGTCTCCCATGAGACTGCAAACACGCTTGATCAGAAAACAAGGTAGTGACTTCAGGGTCTCACAATCTCCCAGTCTCTCTGCCCACCTTGCCCTGCCCAGCACTGCAGGTGGAGTCACATCACCACCTTGCTCAAAGTTCTTTGTGCCACACTGCTGTTTATAGAGAATAAAGCCAAATTTATTAGCAAACAGATAAGTAATGCTTGCCATGGTGTTTCGTTTCAAGGCTCCACACATTGCCTGTGCTGACTTCCTTCTGAAATGCTTTCCTGGAGTCAGTCCACTTGGCAAACTCCTACTCATCCTGCAGAACCTCCTGAAACATCTTCCAGGACCCCCTAGGCATTTTCATGAGGTCTTTCTTCTTTCCACCACAAAGCCTGGGATCAGTGTTGGATTGGATGCAGGGTGGTTTCACCCTTATTATAGACAAGGTTGCAGAATTGTGGCTGTTTTACTGTCTACCTCTGGTTACCAGGGCTCCTCTGATTGACAGCCCTTTTTTCAGGTTTTAAAACTTTTCGTTTGCATGTTTTAGAAATTGTGCATTCCAATCATTTAAATCATTTGAACACATGCACAAATGGCACTCTGATTACACTGCATTTTACAATCTGTAGGACACCTTGGGCCAGCTTTGCTTTTACTCTGGATTCACTGTCCTCCCAGCTTCTTCCTTCACCAACATGCAGGTTCTTTCCCCAGCTTGCCAGCCAGCCAGGCAGATGGGGGAGGCAGGCACGGCCTTCCTTGTCAGTAGTTCTTGATTCTCTGATGTGCAAAGGGGCAGCACAGTCATTTAAACTTGATCCAACCTCTTTATATCTTCCTAATAGCTAAATGAAGTGAAATAAGAAGGCAATGCTTCATGAAATATACAATGCATATTGACTGTGTATGCCTCATTACGATTTGCCTGCTTTCTTCTGTTCAATCATTTCTTTGGAAGCAGTGATTTTTCTCTTGCATTTCAGTCTTCAATTTCAACGTATTGAATTTCTCATTCTCAGTCATATCAGGTTTGTCAGACGTGGTTTTAGAGGAAGCCGAGCCAGAGGTCTGGTCTAAACAATGGTTGCTACCAGGTGTATCTTGATAGCCTTTTTAAGTATAATTTTATCTCATGGCAGCCTTGCAGTAACCTTTAAGAGAACTTTTACCTATTTTGTGTATTGTATCCTAATGCAAATTTGAATTTGGCACTATGCCCAGCTAGAAAATCAGAACACAAGAAAATAAAGAAGAATTTTTTATGACAAAAATAGCCGTCTTGTGGATGAAGGTAAAGAACGTCCGTTACTGTGACTTATGACATCAGACTGAGCAGATACTGTGAGCAGTCACTGCCACCTTCCATTTGGAGGGATAATGGGGGCCCTGGTTTCCACAACCAGTTTATTAAAGCATGTTTTGGTTTCCTGGGCTGCTCAAGCAAATGCCAATGTAATAGTTCAGGTTAAATAATGGGAATTTATTCTCTCATAGTTTTGTGGGCAGGAAAATGTCCAAATCAAGTCCTCATCGAGGCAGTGCTTTTTCCTTGAAGATGGTGATGATTTGGGGCTGGCTGCTGGCAATCCTTCGTCCTTAGCCTGTCCCCTGGCCAGGCATATGGCGGTGTCTCCAGGTCTCTCCCTTCTTTTTCAGATTTCATTGATTTCAGCTTCCTACTTCCTGTGTCTTTCTCTGTGTCTGAATTTCATTCTCTTATGAAGAACTCCAGTAGTAGGATTTGGACCCATCCTGATTGAAGTGGTCTACACTTTAACCAAAGTAGCCTCATCAGAAGGTCCTATCTGCAATTGGTCCATACCCCAGGAGTGGATAAAGTTTAAGAACATGTTTTTCTGGGGTACAGAGCTACAAACTACCATTGTTTTGTTTGTTAAAACTGCCAAAGTGCAGGGCCGACCATGGTGGCTCAGCAGGCAGAGTTCTCGCCTGCCATGCCAGAGACCCAGGTTCGATTCCTGGTGTCTGCCCATGCAAAAAAAAAAAAACCTACCAAGGTACAATGTACCAGAAATGGTTGGCTTTTACAATGAGGATTTATTAGCTTGCAAATTTACAGTTCTAAGGTCATGAAAATGTCCCAGTTAAAGCATCAACAAGATGATCCCTTCTCTGAAGAAAGGTTGTTGGGATTCGGGGTTCCTCTGTCAGCTGGGAAGGCACACGACTGGCACCTGCTGATCTCCCACTCCCAGGTCTTGTTACATTCAGCTCCTGGTTCCAGTGGGCTCCTCTCTGAGCTTCTGTGGGTGTTCCTCTCTCTCTCCAAGCTCTCTTGGCTTTTCTGTCTTTTATCCTCTCTTAAAGGACTCCAGTGAATAATTAAGACCCACCTTGAATTGGGTGGGTCAGATCTCCATGGAAACAACCTAATCAAAAGGTCCTACCCATAATAGGTCTGAACCCACAAGAACAGATTGAAAGAACATGGCCTTTTCTGGGCTGTGTAACAGCTCCAAACTACCACAGCCGTGAATGGTAATGTTTTCATATGTTAGTGAATGACTTTATAGTGATGAGATTCCATGCCTTGAAGTGACAGTTTTTTGTGTTTGAAAATCTTCCTAAGCAGACATTTCTCTGTGGAAGTCAAAAGATGTAATTTATCCTGAAGATATACATAAATTAGAACACCACTGGGTGCCGCTGCCATTGTCATTAAAACATTATTTGGTAAATTGAATCTGTATTTAGTTCACAGTGAATGATTAAGGTCTTATTGTGGTGTGTGGCAGAGGCAGGGCTGAGCATGTTGCAGTGAACAAATCCCCCCAACATCTTTACTTTCAGAGATCTCCCACCATGTCACAGAGCGTTCACTTGTCCCAGTGACGTGTCTAGCCTTCAGATGGGCTTTTGTGTCACACTCATCTTTCCTCCATTAGGACCTGTTGATATGTTCCTTCTCCACTTCCCTGGACATTAGAACCTGCGTTTATCTCTTCTCCCAGCTTCCCCTTTACTTCACCCCGTCATGCTGATGAACTTCCAGAAGCCTTGATCCCACAGGCCTTGGCACTCACCAGCCTCACTGTCTTAGTCTGCCAGAGCATCTATGACATATACCATACAATATGTTGGCACAACGGGAATGTACTGGTTCCTGGTTTTGAGACTAGAAGAGGTCCAAAATCGAGGCATCAATAAGACTGTGTTTCTTCTAGCATTATGATGTTCTGGGGCTGGCTGCCAGCATCCTTGGGATTCCTTGTCTTGCATTTCTGCCTCCCATCACATGGTAAGGTCCTCTCTTTTCCTGGCATCTGTGACTTCCAGGTTCCCTTTATAAAGGTTCCAGTGGTCTGGATTAAGGATCACCCTGCTTCACTCACCCACACATTAAATAAAAACAGCATCTTCAAAAGCTCCTGTTGTCAGTGGGTTCACACCACAGGCGTGTGGATTAGGATTAAGAATGTGTGTTTGTTGGGGTATACAGCTCAACTTATCACACCCAGCCATCTGTATGGGAACTGAATTAAGGGCCATCTCTCCACCCCATTTAGTGCCCAGCACCAAGGCAATATTGGAAAAAATAAAAAATGTGGTTCTAGTTGTTGAGGCTTCTGCAGGGAGGTCTCCTTCCAGGTGGGTGAACTGGGCCTTGGCCTGCTCCTGCTGAGGGGGGCTGTGCCCTTGAGAGCAGTTGACACTCCAGCACAATGCCACCTCCCTGGGCCCAGGTGCAGCCAGCTGAAAATGGGAAACTAAGTGGGCTAGGACTTTTCACTGAGAATCACTCATTCATGTTATGATCTAAAATTTGAACACTTGCTATGCCTCCCACAGTTGTGTTATTGGGAAAATTGTATTTAAAGAGACCCTTATTTTGCAATGAAGAATGGGGCATAGCATTCTCTATGAGAAGATATTCAGTTTGTGCCCATCCCTCCTCCTGCATGAATATTGGACAGATACTGAAAGCGCGTTGGTTCAGGGCGGTGGAGAGGAATGATGAATACTAAGGTGGGCTGAAACACCGGTGCTTTCTGGGGCCTCGTGGATGATGGATGAGACAAAAGGGCCAGTTTCTAGCGGAAATGACACAGAGAAACAGCTGCTGTGCCGCCCAGTGCCTCTGAGTCAGCTCTCCTGTTTGTGCACTTTGCTTCGAGCTGGAGGCTGGCTTCCGCACTGGGGTTGCCCCCACCCTGCATGCTCCCACACCTGCCTGCTTTTTCCTCTGTCTCCCATTCCAAACTCCTGATGTTCTTGTACCATCCTCCTCTCTATATCTTAGATCCAAAGGAGCCTCAGCACTCACTGCCCACTCTCCCTAAACAGACTCATTCCCAGTGGCCCTGGTGGCACTT
Source organism: Tamandua tetradactyla (assembly GCF_023851605.1). Classification (NCBI taxonomy): domain Eukaryota; kingdom Metazoa; phylum Chordata; class Mammalia; order Pilosa; family Myrmecophagidae; genus Tamandua; species Tamandua tetradactyla. The sequence continues at coordinate 81,919,767 of NC_135338.1, read as the reverse complement.
TGCTCACACTCAGTAAGCTGGCTCAGTCCACGTGGGGTTGGGAAGGCACTTCGCGTAGTGAGAGCATAGACTTGGTGGTTACTGTATTAGTTATCAGTTCTGCAGTACCTCCTTTCAGATGAGACAGAGTAGGGGTACAGCTCTAAGGTCATGTGGGCACAAATGGCCTCTGGCTGGGATGACCACTGGCTGGCCAGGGGACCTGGCCCTGCTGAATCAGAAGCACCCATTTTTTTCCAGGATCTGCAGTCACATTTTCTTCTGCATGAGCCATGAAATTGGAACCACGAAGCCCATAAATGACCCCAAACCTTCCTTTCTATTGACATTTCCCACCATTCTTACCTTGGAATTGAAATCCCACTTTTCTTGTAAGCATTGAGTAACACTTTCCCCAAACCCTATGTTAGTTTCCGTTGTACTTCGGCAGCTGTTTGAAGGTGTGTTAGTTAGATTCAGTTGTCAACTTGGCCAGGTGAGCATACCTAGTTTTGTTGCTGTGGACATAAGCCAATGGTATGTGAACCTCATCTATTGCTAATTACATCTGCAGGCGGCTAGGAGGCTTGTCTGCTGCAATGAGTGACGTTTGACTTAATTGGCTGGTGCTTAAATGAGAGAGCGCAACGTAGCACAGCCTAAGCAGCTCGGCATTCCTCATCTCAGCACTCGCAGCTCAGCCCAGGCCTTTGGAGATGCAGAAAGAAGTCACCCCAGGGAGAATTGTTGGAACCCAGGGGCCTGGAGAGGCCAGCAGAGAACATCCTGTGCCTTCCACGTAAGAAAGAACCTCAGTTGAAAGTTAGCTGCCTTTCCTCTGAAGAACTAACAAAATAAATCCTCTTTTATTAAAAGCCAATCTGTCTCTGGTGTGTTGCATTCCAGCAGCTAGCAAACTAGAACAGAAGGTATGCACATTAGATACATATTGGGGTAGCTTCAGAGTGTAAGATGTAGTTTGGCAAGGATATTGCCGTCCTTTGTAGTGGGAAGATATCTTAGTCTCACTTGCTTTCTAAAAAGCATCTTTAATGGAATTTCAGTGACTCTGCAGCCCCCTAGATAAGTCTGCCTAACTCTGGTAGAGAGAGAGTAAAGAAAACTACTTCATAGAAGGGATGTTCTGTTACCAAGTGCTGCAGAATGAACCACCCCCAAATTTAGTGGCATTTAACAACCACCTGCCTTTTATTATGTTTTGTGAGTCAAGAATTTCCAGAGGGCGTAGCAGCTGGGATCTCACCTAGGACAGCTCAGATGGCTGGAGATGGCTAGGACGTCTCCAGCAGGCCGTATGGTTAGGGTCTCGGTCCTGGGTATTGGCGAGATTCCTTGGGTCTTTTCCACATCACAGCTGCTGGGATTGTAATGTCCAGGGAAGCTCCTTCATGGCAGGTGGCAGGTGCCTGGGCTGGAATGGCTAGGACTGGCTGCTCTCTTCACGCAGCCATTCTGGGTGGTTGGCTTGGGCTTTCTTACAGGATAGAAGTCTCCAGGTGGTCATACTCCTTAGGGGATGTCATGGTCAGGTTCATGTGTCAACTTTGCCAGGTAGCAGTGCCCGGTCGTTTGGCTGGGCAAGTACTGCCCTGTCTGTTGCTATGAGAATATTTCATGGACTTAAATTATAACCACGTTGGTGATATCCACAGCTGGATGCAAATGGAATCAGCTAAGGGGAGTGTCTTCTGCAATGAGTGATGCTTAATCTAATCACTGGAAGGCTTTTAAAGAGGACTCAAAAGAGACAATCACTCTTCCTGCTTCAGCCAGCCAGCCTGTCCTGAGAGTTCATTGAGAACCGTCCTCAGAGCTGCCAGCTTATGGCCTGCCCCACAGACCTTGGACTCTACATCCCCATGGTTATGTGGGACACTTTTATAAATTTTATATTTACAAATATCTCCTGCTGATTCTGTTTCTGTTTTTCTAATGCAGCTGGTGTTTCAGTTTGCTAAAGCTGCTGGAAGGCAATATGTTTGGCTTTTATAAAGGGAATTTATTAACTTATAACTGCCAATTCTAAGCCTGTGAAAATGTCCTAATTAAGGCACCAAAAAGAGGATGCCTTCTTGGAGGGAAGGCAGCCAACATCTGGAGTGCCTGTCAGCTGGGAATTACACGACTGGCATCTCCTGGTCCTTTGCTCCCAGATTGTGCTGCTTTCAGCTTCTAATTCCAGTGGCTTTCTATGTCGGCTCCCCAAGCATCTCCAAATGTCTATATCTAGATATCTGCTCTATCGGCTCTTTTAAGGACCTCAGTAAACTAATTAAGACCCATATTGAATGGATGGGACCACATCTCTGTGGAGATGATCTAATCAAAAGGTCCCACCTTTTGGATGGGTAATTGGATGGGGAATCAAAAGATCCCCTCCATAGTATGTCTGCCCCCACAAGATTGGATTAGAAGAACATGGGTTTCCTGGGGTACATAACAGTTTCACAGCACACATGGTATCTGGCTTCTCTCTGAATGAGCATTTCCCAGGGCAGAAGCTGCAGTGATCCTTAGGAGCCAACCTCTGGTGTCCCAGACTGCCACTTCTGACACATTCTCTTGGTCAACCAAGTCATTCACGCTAGGCCATATTCAAGGGGAGATGAATTAGACTCCACTTCTCAGTGGGAGGAGGAGCCACTTCTAATTTCCTATATAAACATGCCTTTTAAATTTCAATATGGGAAAGCCCTGTTTTAATAAACATAAGTTGAAATTCAACTTAAAAGTCCTATTCTAATATTTAATATTTTGTTCCAATGTTTAACCTAACAGCAAGACGCTTTCATTCTATCCCTTAGAATCACCTAACTATGAAAACATGCCTTTCAGAATGGATTGACAAGCTGTGAAATTCTTAGCATCTCAAAAAACCCTGCTGCACATTTGAGATGAAGTGCTCTCACTGCGGTGGGCGGTGTGGATCTTGGAGCTTGTTAGTGCAAGTCATTTCGTTTCTAGCCGAAGGCCAGGAGGCCCCCCATGAGCAATGCACAGGTGCCCGGCAGTGTGGTCATGCCTGGGTTGCCCCAGGGCCTCCTCTGCTTCTTGTCTGGTTTCCTGAGAATGTGTAGCAACATCTGTGTAAAAGCGAAGTTGACATTACTAATAATTTTGATTATTTTTTCTCCCTTGGGAAATAGGAGATGGTGAAAGCTATGGGGAAATTTTCTTTATCACTGAAAAGTAATACAGATCAGGAAAGAGGAATGTCATGGCCAGAAAGTATGGGGTACATGCATCTGCTTGCCACACACCACCCCCTACCCCCACCCCTCTGCCCCCTGCACAATGGCCATCTACTGGACACCCGAGTGCTATTAGCACAGGGAGTGGGACGTTCCTTCCTTAAACGGGCAGTTCTCCTTGACAAACCTTGTCTCGGGAAAGGCACTGGACATCTCTGGGCTGCTGGCCGGGCTGACTCCCAGGCTCAGCGTGCAATTAAATAGCATTGCTTCTCAGACTGGCCTCTTCAGAGGTTCCTCATGGCACCCTACTTGTGGACCCACTTTTCTCAGCTCAAAGGTCATAGTTTCTGCTTACTGTGGCTGTATATATTTTTTAAATTTTAATTCTATTTTTATTCTGAAGATGGATTATCACAGCTTTCCCAAAGTCTTCCTAAGTCTCCCAGGACCACGTTCCCAGCCATTTCTGAAGGTGAAGTTGCGGACGTTGGCTAGTCTCACCTGGTGTATGCAGCTTAACATGTTCTTATCAAAGAGGGGCATTTTCTTACCTCCTCCCCAAATTCTAAGAGTGAGCCCTGCTTGCATCTCTAGTCCCACGTGAAAAGAGTAGAATGCATCTTAGAAAGACTAGCACTTAAAAGTCGAAGTATTAATTTTTTAGAGAAATGCCTTGTGCGGCACTCTAAGTTTCCTGAAGATGCTGGAGAAGTAGAAAATTACTACCTGTGGTTTAGCTGTGGGCATTTTTGCTTCTTGCCGCTGTTACTTTTTTACCACAACATCACAGGCTGAAAGGAAATTCAGGAAGCCATCTAACCCATCATCCTCCGTTCAGGAAAAAACTAGCACAAAGCACTTCAGCTAAATGAGAACTTCTTCTTCTTCTTCTTTTTTTTCTTTCTGTTTCAAAATATTCAATAATCCACTTCCATTAGAAGCTACCCATAAATAGTCAGTATAAATAATTGAGTGTCGGTGATCTGGAGGTAACCATGGAGTTTGCTTTTTAATCCAGGATTTACATGTCAAAATATGGCTTCAGAATTACATTGCTGTCATGATTTCATAATTGTGTTCTCTGAATTTTAATACCAACCTTCCTTTGGAATTTCCCCTTTGCTTTCTGTTATTTCTTTTGAGTATGGAATTGAGAAATCCAGCAGCTTTCTTTGATCTCTTATATTAGCTGGTACTGGTCTAAATTTTACTAAGGTACATTTTCCTTTAACTGCCAGTAGATTTGCCCTGATGCACAGTGCACTTTACTTCATTATGTGCCTAAATTATTGACATCTATTATTTATGCTTTGATGATCAGATGCAAATGCTCTGTATTTATTTTTATAATAGATGTTTCCAAGATGCCATTTGGGTTTTTAATGGATAAAACAGCTAAATCTCTGCCACCTAATTTGTATGTGATTCTAAATATGCTTCTGATGTCTGGGGGATCTCTGTCTGTTACAAGTAAAATCAGACTCCCCACAGTGCTTCCCCTATCACGGTTTCCACAGTGATTGGTATTTGCCCTCAGGGGTAATTTATGTAATTTGAAAAGACACCCCAAGCTGGCCCCTAGGTGGACACAGGCAGCAGCATCTGGCTCTAACTCTTGACCACTGGGAAGTTCTGGGCTTTTCATGGAATGCGCGTGGAATACCAATGCCACACAGCGTTTCAAAGTGCTGTGGTTTAGTGTTCCCTATGCATAAGCACAGTTCCTTCCCAATCTTTGCTTGGGCACAGTGGTTCTCAAACTGTGGTCCCCAGATCATCAGCGTCACCTGGGAACCTGTTAGAAATGTAAATTCTCAGAAACTCTGGAGTAGTTCTCAGTTGTTTGTGCCTTAATAATTCCTTCAGATGATTCCAATGCACTGTTACTAACTAGGAGAATGTTTATGTCATTTCTGTATTCATGTCTGCTGTGGCCTTGACCCTGGCTGTCTAGGTGCCTGCCAAAGAACTGCGTCAGTTTGCTCTTGAAATTAAGTCAGTGCCGTTTGTACCTTACTGGCATGTTGGATTTAAAGTAAGGAGATTTTGGCTGACTAGAAAACTAGGCCTATTTCCATTTAGTTGGAGTACCCTCTTTCACATCGTTTCAGGGCATTATTTCTCCTCTTGCTTTTCTAGCAATAACTGGAACTCTTGGCCCAGTATCCTTAGAGATAACTTGTGAACACATTCTCCCTTTCAATGAACTTAGTGGACACTCCTTGTCTTTTTGCTAAGTTTAACTTTCTTTTACATTCACTTGTAGAAAAATATCTCTAGCTCAGTGTTGGAGAAGTTCTTAAAAAACATTCAATGAAGAGAACCTACCCTTAGGTTTTCCCTCGTGTGATTCTCTCAGCTGCACAGGTAAATGAATGCAGAAGCTGTGAAGGCTGGGCACACCAGGTTCTTGGTCTGTTTAAGCCTCTTCACCTTCTCCTGAAGATGTGGACCATCGTGCATGGGGGTCTCAAAGCTGATATTCCTTACCTGTATGGAGTCGTTACTGTGGGAAGATGGAGGGTAAAAGTAAGTGCTGTCTTATAGCTAAAGCTCTGCAAATGGGACCTTCCATTCTGGACATCATAGGAGCTATTATGCTATCATTATTGAATGTAGGTGCACCAATTTTATATTAAATATGTTCGGTTCATGATACATGTTTAGCTGTCACACAGAAGCACTCTTATTATGTCAGTTGTTTGTAGGGAGATAAGACTCTTTCCCCTTTTAGGCATGAGGAAGTTCGAGGCCCAGAGCAGTGAAAGAAATGGTGATACAAATTCATGCTTGTGCTAACCTAGTGGTTATTGAGAGGATAGCCTTTCTTTTTTTTTTTTTATTAATTAAAAAAAATTAAAACATTTAGAAATCATTCCATTCTACATGTACAATCAGTAATTCTTGATATCATCACATAGTTGCATATTCATCATTTCTTAGTACATTTGCATCGATTTAGAAAAAGAAATAAAAAGACAACAGAATAAGAATTAAAACGATAATAGAGAGAAAAAAAAAAACCTATACCTCACATGCAGCTTCATTCAATGTTTTAACATAATTGCATTACAATTAGGTAGTATTGTGCTGTCCATTTCTGAGTTTTTATATCCAGTCCTGTTGCACAGTCTGTATCCCTTCAGCTCCAATTACCCCTTCTCTTTTTTTTTTTTTTCAATTAACGGATAAAAAAGAAATTAACCCAACATTTAGAAATCATACCATTCTACATGCGCAATCAGTAATTCTTAACACCATCACATAGATGCATGATCATCGTTTCTTAGTACATATGCATCGGTTTAGAAGAACTAGCAACACAACCGAAAAAGATATGGAATGTTAATATAGAGAAAAAAATAAAAGTAATAATAGTAAAAACAAAACAAAACAAAACAAAACAAAAACCTATAGCTCAGATGCAGCTTCATTCAGTGTTTTAACATGATTACTTTACAATTAGGTATTATTGTGCTGTCCATTTTTGAGTTTTTGTATCTAGTCCTGTTGCACAGTCTGTATCCCTTCAGCTCCAATTGCCCACTATCTTACCCTGTTTCTACCTCCTGCTGGATTCTGTTACCAGTGACATATTCCAAATTTATTCTCGAATGTCCGTTCACATCATTGGGACCATACAGTATTTGTCCTTTAGTTTTTGTCTAGACTCACTCAGCATAATGCTCTCTAGGTCCATCCATGTTATTACATGCTTCATAAGTTTATCCTGTCTTAAAGCTGCATAATATTCCATCGTATGTATATACCACAGTTTGTTTAGCCACTCTTCTGTTGATGGAGATTTTGGCTGTTTCCATCTCTTTGCAATTGTAAATAACGCTGCTATAAACATTGGTGTGCAAATGTCCGTTTGTGTCTTTGCCCTTAATTCCTTTGAGTAGATTCCCAGCAATGGTATTGCTGGGTCATATGGCAATTCTATATTCAGCTTTTTGAGGAACCGCCAAACTGCCTTCCACAGTGGTTGCACCATTCCCACCAACAGTGGATAAGTGTGCCTCTTTCTCTGCATCCTCTCCGGCACTTGTCATTTTCTGTTTTGTTGATAATGGCCATTCTGGTGGATGTGAGATGATATCTCATTGTGGTCTTGATTTGCATTTCTCTAATGGCCAGGGACATTGAGTATCTCTTCATGTGCCTTTTGGCCATTTGTATTTCCTCTTCTGATAGGTGTCTGTTCAAGTCTTTTTCCCATTTTGTAATTGGGTTGGCTGTCCTTTTGTTGTTGAGTTGAACAATCTCTTTATAAATTCTGGATACTAGACCTTTATCTGATATATCATTTCCAAATATTGTCTCCCATTGTGTAGGCAGTCTTTCTACTTTCTTGATGAAGTTCTTTGATGCACAAAAGTGTTTAATTTTGAGGAGCTCCCATTTATTTATTTCCTTCTTCAGTGTTCTTGCTTTAGGTTTAAGGTCCATAAAACTGCCTCCAGTTGTAAGATTCATAAGATATCTCCCAACATTTTCCTCTAACTGTTTTATGGTCTTAGACCTAATGTTTAGATCTTTGATCCATTTTGAGTTAACTTTTGTATAGGGTGTGAGACATGGGTCTTCTTTCATTCTTTTGCATATGGATATCCAGTTCTCTAGGCACCATTTATTGAAGAGACTGTTCTGTCCCAGGTGAGTTGGCTTGACTGCCTTATCAAAGATCAAATGTCCATAGATGAGAGGGTCTATATCTGAGCACTCTATTCGATTCCATTGGTCGATATATCTATCTTTATGCCAATACCATGCTGTTTTGACCACTGTGGCTTCATAATATGCCTTAAAGTCAGGCAGCGTGAGACCTCCAGCTTCATTTTTTTTCCTCAAGATGTTTTTAGCAATTCAGGGCACCCTGCCCTTTCAGATAAATTTGCTTATTGGTTTTTCTATTTCTGAAAAGTAAGTTGTTGGGATTTTGATTGGTATTGCATTGAATCTGTAAATCAATTTAGGTAGGATTGACATCTTAACTATATTTAGTCTTCCAATCCATGAACACGGTATGCCCTTCCATCTGTTTAGGTCTTCTGTGATTTCTTTTAACAGTTTTTTGTAGTTTTCTTTATATAGGTCTTTTGTCTCATTAGTTAAATTTATTCCTAGGTATTTTATTCTTTTAGTTGCAATTGTAAATGGGATTCGTTTCTTGATTTCCCCCTCAGCTTGTTCATTACTAGTGTATAGAAATGCTACAGATTTTTGAATGTTGATCTTGTAACCTGCTACTTTGCTGTACTCATTTATTAGCTCTAGTAGTTTTGTTGTGGATTTTTCTGGGTTTTCGACGTATAGTATCATATCGTCTGCAAATAGTGATAGTTTTACTTCTTCCTTTCCAATTTTGATGCCTTGTATTTCTTTTTCTTGTCTAATTGCTCTGGCTAGAACCTCCAACACAATGTTGAATAATAGTGGTGATAGTGGACATCCTTGTCTTGTTCCTGATCTTAGGGGGAAAGTTTTCAATTTTTCCCCATTGAGGATGATATTAGCTGTGGGTTTTTCATATATTCCCTCTATCATTTTAAGGAAGTTCCCTTGTATTCCTATCTTTTGAAGTGTTTTCAGCAGGAAAGGATGTTGAATCTTGTCGAATGCCTTCTCTGCATCAATTGAGATGATCATGTGATTTTTCAGCTTTGATTTGTTGATATGGTGTATTACATTAATTGATTTTCTTATGTTGAACCATCCTTGCATACCTGGGATGAATCCTACTTGGTCATGATGTATAATTCTTTTAATGTGTTGTTGGATACGATTTGCTAGAATTTTATTGAGGATTTTTGCATCTATATTCATTAGAGAGATTGGCCTGTAGTTTTCTTTTTTTGTGATATCTTTGCCTGGTTTTGGTATGAGGGTGATGTTGGCTTCATAGAATGAATTAGGTAGTTTTCCCTCCACTTTGATTTTTTTGAAGAGTTTGAGGAGAGTTGGTACTAATTCTTTCTGGAACGTTTGGTAGAATTCACGTGAAGCTGTCTGGTCCTGGACTTTTCTTTTTAGGAAGCTTTTGAATGACTAATTCAATTTCTTTACTTGTGATTGGTTTGTTGAGGTCATCTATTTCTTCTTGAGTCAAAGTTGGTTGCTCATGTCTTTCTAGGAACCGATCCATTTCCTCTGAATTGTTGTATTTATTAGCATAAAGTTGTTCATAGTATCCTGTTATTACCTCCTTTATTTCTGTGAGGTCAGTAGTTATGTCTCCTCTTCCATTTCTGATCTTATTTATTTGCATCCTCTCTCTTCTTCTTTTTGTCAATCTTGATAAGGGCCCATCAATCTTATTGATTTTTCTCATAGAACCAACTTCTGGTTGGAGAAAATCTTATTGATTTTCTCTATTGTTTTCATGTTTTCAATTTCATTTATTTCTGCTCTGATCTTTGTTATTTCTTTCCTTTTTCTTGCTTTGGGATTAGTTTGCTGTTCTTTCTCCAGTTCTTCCAAGTGAACAGTTAATTCTTGCATTTTTGCCTTTTCTTCTTTTCTGATATAGGCATTTAGGGCAATAAATTTCCCTCTTAGCACTGCCTTTGCTGCATCCCATAAGTTTTGATATGTTGTGTTTACATTTTCATTCGCCTCGAGGTATTTACTAATTTCTCTTGCAATTTCTCCCTTGACCCACTCGTTGTTTAAGAGTGTGTTGTTGAGCCTCCACGTATTTGTGAATTTTCTGGTACTCCGCCTATTATTGATTTCCAACTTCATTCCTTTATGATCCGAGAAAGTGTTGTGTATGATTTCAATCTTTTTAAATTTGTTGAGACTTGCTTTGTGACCCAGCATATGGTCTATCTTTGAGAATGATCCATGAGCACTTGAGAAAAAGGTGTATCCTGCTGTTGTGGGATGTAATGTCCTATAAATGTCTGTTAAGTCTAGCTCCTTTATAGTAATATTCAGGTTCTCTATTTCTTTATTGATCCTCTGTCTAGATGTTCTGTCCATTGATGAGAGTGGTGAATTGAAGTCTCCAACTATTATGGTAGATGTGTCTATTTCCCTTTTCAGTGTTTACAGTGTATTCCTCAAGTATTTTGGGGCATTCTGGTTCGGTGCGTAAATATTTATGATTGTTATGTCTTCTTGTTTAATTGTTCCTTTTATTAGTATATAGTGTCCTTCTTTGTCTCTTTTAACTGTTTTACATTTGAAGTCTAACTTGTTGGATATTAGTATAGCCACTCCTGCTATTTTCTGGTTGTTATTTGCATGAAATATCTTTTCCCAACCTTTCACTTTCAACCTATGTTTATCTTTGGGTCTAAGATGTGTTTCCTGTAGACAGCATATAGAAGGATCCTGTTTTTTAATCCATTCTGCCAGTCTATGTCTTTTGATTGGGGAATTCAGTCCATTAACATTTAGTGTTATTACTGTTTGGGTAGTACTTTCCTCTACCATTTTTCCTTTTGTATTATATATATATCATATCTGACTTTCCTTCTTTCTACACTCTTCTCCATACCTCTCTCTTCTGTCTTTTCATTTCTGACTCTAGTGCTCCCTTTAGTATTTCTTGCAGAGCTGGTCTCTTGGTCACAAGTTCTCTCAGTGACTTTTTGTCTGAGAATGTTTTAATTTCTCCCTCATTTTTGAAGGACAATTTTGCTGGATATAGGAATCTTGGTTGGCAGTTTTTCTCTTTTAGTAATTTAAATATATCATCCCACTGTCTTCTAGCTTCCATGGTTTCTGCTGAGAAATCTACACATAGCCTTATTGGGTTTCCCTTGTATGTGATGGGTTGTTTTTCTCTTGCTGCTTTCAAGATCCTCTCTTTCTCTTTGATCTCTGACATTCTAACTAGTAATTGTCTTGGAGAACGCCTATTTGGGTCTAATCTCTTTGGGGTGCGCTGCACTTCTTGGATCTGAAATTTTAGGTCTTTCATAAGAGTTGGGAAATTTTCAGTGATAATTTCTTCCATTAGTTTTTCTCCTCCTTTTCCCTTCTCTTCTCCTTCTGGGACACCCACAACACTTATATTTGTGCGGTTCATATTGTCCTTGAGTTCCCTGATACCCTGTTCAAATTTTTCCATTCTTTTCCCGATAGTTTCTGTTTGTTTTTGGAATTCAGATGTCCCATCCTCCAAATCACTAATTCTATCTTCTGTCTCTTTAAATCTATCATTGTAGGTATCCATTGTTTTTCTATCTTTTCTACTTTGTCCTTCACTTCCATAAGTTCTGTGATTTGTTTTTTCAGTTTTTCTATTTCTTCTTTATGTTCAGCCCATGTCTTCTTCATGTCCTCCCTCAATTTATCGATTCGTTTTTGAAGAGTTTTTCCATTTCTGTTTGTATATTCAGCATTAGTTGTCTCAGCTCCTGTATCTCATTTGAACTATTGGTTTGTTCCTTTGACTGGGCCATATTCTCAATCTTCTGAGCGTGGACAGTTATATTCTGCTGATGGCATCTGGGCATTTAGTCAGTTTTCCCTGGGTGTCGGACCCAACAAGGTTGTAAGATTTTTCTGTGAAATCTCTGGGTTCTGTTTTTTCTTATCTTACCCAGTAGGTGGCGCTCGTGGCACATGTTTGTCTGCGGGTCCCACCAGTAAAAGGTGCTGTGGGTCCTTTAACTTTGGAAAAATCTCGCCGTCCGGGAGGTTCGCTATCCGAAGCAGCTTGGAAGAGTGCGAGCCGGCCCGGGGTCTGAGCACGGGGAGGGTTGCTGGCCGCCGCAGCCCGGGAAAGCGCCCGTCCGAATTTCCTAGTCGGCCTGGGGCGACAAGCGTGGCGGGAGGGCGCCAGCGGCAGCAGCCCGCCCAGGAGAGTGCACGTTCCCGGGGAGTCACGGGTTTGAAAGGGACCCCTCCCCCCGTCACCGTTCTCCGTGGCCTGGGGATTTCCGATCCAATTCTCTCAGTTGGTCCAGGGGGCCGCGCGTGGTGTGGGCGCCAGCCGCCACGGTTTGAGGGGACCGCCTGTCCAATTCTCCCAGCCGGCCCGGGAAGGGGGAAGGGAGTGACTCTGGCCGCTTGCCGCCCCGCCCGGTGAAGCCCGCGCCCCTCGGCGATCTCACCAGAGCGAGTTCTCTCAGCCAGCCAGCCGTTCCAGGATGGGGTACGCTGTCTTTTTTATCTCTGTCGTGGCTTTGGGAGCTGTTCTGTATCGTTTCTACTCCCCTAGTAGCTGTTCTGGAGGAGAAACTAAGATCCGCGCATCTTACTAAGCCGCCATCTTCTCCGGAAGTCTAGCCTTTCCCTCTTTGTAGGACATGACACCCGGGGTGAAAGTCTTCCTGAGAACATGGGACATGACTCCCAGGGATGAGTCTAGCTCTGGCACAAGGGATCAACAATGCCTTCTTGCAGAGCTGGAAGTGCTCGGCCTGCAGCGTGTCGGCAATCTCCGGCTCGCCGCCTGCTGTTGAATTTCCTCACGGTCTCGGCGAGGCCCCTCCCGAGGGTTCCAGCCGCCCCAGGGCGCGTGCGGGACCCGCAAGGGAAACGCAGCGACGACGGGCCTGTGCCCAGCTGCCCGCTAACCTGGCCGCGGCCGGGTCCCATGCCGCCCCCGCCGCTTCCACTCCGGCTCCCCGTCCGGCTTCAGCTTCGGTCGCGGCCGCCTGGCCCCACGCAAGCGCCCGGGAACCCGGGCCAGGCTGCCCCGCTGCTGACTGAACCGCCGCGGCTCCCTGAGGGTCAGCTACTGGTGCCAACGCCCGCCGAGCCGCGATAAACGCCGACTGCCGCGATCCGCACACTGCGCCACTGGGCTGCAGCCGGGCCTCAGCCGAGAGGATTGCCTTTCTGTTTTCCAATTTGTGACTCCTTCTCTGTTGCAGTGTAGCCTTCATGACAAGTCAGCATGAGGGATGGTACTGTGCCCATCAGGACTACTTCTTTGGGGTCCTCCATGTGCTTCCATTGTGCTTTTCCCTCCTTCTGGCATTTCCACTATCTTGCAGTGCAGTTGCCACATACTGCATCACCATGCTACCTTCTGCCTGTTAGGAAGCCCTTCTGAATAGCGTGCTCTAAAATTATTCCTCTTCATCTCAAAATAGCTAAACACTAAATGCCCATCCCCCTGTCATAGAGCTGCCTAAAACTGTATAAATTAATCTGATTTGGGGGTTGAGTACAGGGCAGTGGCAGCTCCCTGACATACCCCAAGGACCATGAGTACCCAGGGATATCTGTTTGTTTTTAAAAGCAACTTGCAGTGAGGTGGGATGTGAATGTCTGAGAGATCAGTGTTTTGAGATTATAGTTTGGGATTTTTCTGCAATAAACTTTATTTTTTAAAACAGTTTGAAGTTTCATGGAAAAATTACAAAGATACTACAAAACAATTTCCATGTATCTGGTACCCATTTTCCCCTATTAGTAATGTCTTACCTTAGTATGGTTGAATTGTTACAATTGATGAACTGATATTGATACATTATTATTAGCTAAAGTCACACTTTATTCAGATATCATTAGTTTTCACCTAATGTCCTATTTCTCTTCTGGGACCCTATCCAGGACACCATGTTATATTTAGTCATCATATCTCCTTAGGCTCCTCTTGACTGTGACAATATCTCAGCCTTTCGTTGTCTTTGATGACTTGGAGAGTTTTAAGGAGTAATGGTCAGGTATTTTGTAAAATGTCCCTGTGTTGAATTGTTTGGTATTTTTCTCATTATTAGAACAGGGTGATGTGTTTTTGAGGAATAATATCCTAGAGGTGAAGCATCATTTCCTTCATAACATAGCATAGGGTCCCTACATACTATCAACATGATTTATCACTGTTGACGTTAACCTTGGTCAGCTGTCTTGAGATAGAGTTCGCCAGCTGTATCTACTGTAAAGTTACTTTCCTTTTCCCTAATCTGTACTCTTTGGAGGAAAGTCACTGTGGATTTTTGTTTTTGTTTATTTGTTGAAAATTTCTTCATAGATAATCATGTCATCTGGGAACAAAGTTTTATTTCCTCCTTCCCAACTTATATATATGTTTTTCTCTTGTCTTATCACATTAGCTAAGAATTCAGTATGATGTTGAATATGAGTGTGAGAGTATATACTTGCCTTGTTCCCAGTCTTGTGGGAAAGCAACCAGTTTCTCACAGTTAAGTATGATGTCAGCTGTAAGTATTGGTTTTTGTTTTTGTTTTTTAAACTTTTTTAAATTATAAAATATGACTATATACACAAAAGCAATACATTTCCAAGTACATTTTAACAAGAAGTGATAGAACAGATGTTAAAGTTTGATATGGGTTACAGTTCCATGAGTTTTCATTTAGGATTGGCTGGAATGGTTTTGGTTGGGATTTGGCAAGTTATAATAGATAGCAGTGTCTAACTGAAGCATGTGTAAGAGAACTCCAGTGTAGCCTCTCAACTCTATTTGAACTGTCTCAGCCACTGATATCTTATTTATTACACTCTCTCCCTCCTTTTGGTAAGGATGGCATTGTTGATCCAAGGTGCCAGGGCTAGGCTCATCCCTGGGGTTTATCACCCATGCCACCAAGGAGGCTTTCATCCCTGGATGTCATGTCCCATGTAGGCGGGGGAGGGCAGTGGTTTCACTTGCAGAGTTGGGCTTAAAGAGAGAAAGGCCACATCTGAACAATAAAAGGGAACCTTCAGAGGTGACTCTTAGACATACCTGTAGGTAGGCTAAGCTTCTCTGCTACATACATAAGCGCCACAAGAGCATGACTATTGATTTGGGCGTCCCTAATGTTTGCTACAGTGTCTGTGATTTCCCTGGTAGTAAAGTTTAACAGTTCCATAATTTTTCTCCTATCTGTCAAAGGGACTTTGTCAATACTTTTTGATTATCTGCTTAATTTACTCAGATATACTTGATAGATGTTCTTTATGAGGTTAAGGAAGTTCACTTCTGTTCCTTGTTTGGTGACAGTATTTTTTTATTATTATTATGAATTGGTGTTATATTTTGTCAATTACTTTTTCTGCATCAAAGTGATATATGATCATATGTTTCATCTTCAGCATGTTGATGTAGTTGATTACATTGACTGATTTTCAAATGTTTATTCCAACCTTTAACACCTGGAATAAATCCCACTTGGTCATAGTGAGTAATTCTTTTTATGTATTGCTGGATTCAATTTGCTAATTTTTTTGAGGATTATTATATCTGTTCATGAAAAATTTTGGTTTGTAATTTTACTTTCTTGGGCTGTCTTTATTTTGTTTTAGTATAGGGTAACACTGTCCTCCTAGGATGAGTTAGTAAGTATTCCCTCTGCTTCCATGCTTTGGAAAAGTTTGTGGAGAATTGGTATCACTACTTCCTTATAAAATTGGTAGAATTTACCTGTGAAACCATCTGATACTTTCTCTTTATTATTATTATTATTTTTGTATTGACAGGTATCAGGAATCAAACCCCAGTCTCCGGCATGGCAGGCAAGAACTCTGCCTACTGAGCCACCATGGCCTGCCCAATACTTTATCTTTTGATGGATTAATAATGATTAAATCAATTTAGATCGCTTAAGATTATTTATTTCTCCCTGTGTGAATTTAGTTTGTGTCTTTCAAGGAATTGGTCCCTGTGTTAGTTAGATTCAGTTGTCAACTTGGCCAGGTGAGCATACCTAATCTTGTTGCTGCGGACATAAGCCAATGGTACCTGAACCTCATCTGTTGCCAATTACATCTGCAGTCAGCTAGGAGGTGTGCTGCTGCAATGAGTGAGGTTTGACTTAATTGGCTGGTGCTTAAATGAGAGAACACAATGTAGCACAGCCTAAGCAGCTCAGCATTCCTCATCTCAGCACTAGCAGCTCAGCCCAGGCCTTTGGAACTGCAGAAAGAAGTCACCCTGCGGAAAGTTGTTGGAACCCAGGGGCCTGGAGAGAAGACCAGCAGAGACCATCCTGTGCCTTCCATGTAAGAAAGAACCTCAGTGGAAAGTTAGCTGCCTTTCCTCTGAAGAACCAACAAAATAAATCCCCTTTTATTAAAAGCCAATCTGTCTCTGATGTGTTGCATTCCGGCAGCTAGCAAACTAGAACAGTCCCTTTAATCTAAATTGTTATATTTGTAGATATAGAGTTATTCATAGTATTCCTTTATTATCTTATTAATGTTGAGGGGATACAAAGTTATGAACCCTAACTCATCTCTTCTATTGGTAATTTGTGTTTTTATCTTTTCTTTTTTTTTTGTTAGACTGATGTATCTATTGTTTTCCTAGTTTCAATTTCTGCTCTGAATTTTATTTCTTTTCTTCTTTAGACTTACATTATACTTATCTAGTTTCCTAAGGTGGAAGCATAGAGTTTTGATTTTATGTGTTTTTTTCCTTTCTAATATATGCATTTAGTACTATGAATTTTCCCCAAACACTGTTTTCACTGCATCACACAATTTTGATAAGTTGCATTTTCATTTTCAATTAGGTCAAAATATTTCTAAATTTCTCTTGAACCTTCTGCTTTGATCCATGTGCTTTTAAAAAGTATGCTGTTGAATCCCCAAATATTTGGGAATTTTTCATCTATCTTTCTGTTATTGATTTCTTGTTTAATATCATTATGGTCTGAGACATAGTTTATATGATTTCTATTCCTTTAAATTGCTTAAGATATTTTTATGGCCCAGAATATGATCTATCTTGTTGAATGTGAACTTGTGAAGAATCTGTTTTCAGCATTTTTCAATGGGATACTCTAAATGTCAGATCAAATTGATTGTTAATGCTGGTCAGGTCAATTGTATTCTTACTGATTTTTTGCCTGCTTTGATTTGTCAATTACTGAAAGAGGGGTTCTGAAATCTCCAAATGTAATTAGGTTCATCTATTTCTCTATGCAGTTATATCAGCTTTGCTTCATGTATTTTGAAACTGTGTTCTAAGGTACGTACATATTAAAGATTGGTGTCTCTGGAAATCTGAGCCCTTTATCATTATGTAATGCCTATTTTTTTCCTTATAATAGTCCTTGTTCAAAAGGGTAATTTCTCTAAAATTAATTTAGTTACATCAGCATTCTGTTGGTTGGTGTTAAGATAATGTGTTTCCCCCCATCCATTTACTTTAAACCTGTCTGAGTCTTTATGTTTTAAATGGATTTCTTATGGACTGCCTGTAGTTGGATCTTGTTTTATTTTTTATCCACTCTACAATCTGATTTTAATTGACATTTTTAGACCGCTCACATTTAAAATGAGTATTGATGTAGTTATAAAATATGTACTATGTTTGTAACTGTTTACTATTTGTTGCATCTGTTTCTCATTTCTCCTCTTTTTATTCCTTTTCTTGTGGAATTTTCTTCCCTCCATATTCTCATTTCATTTTAACCTTCAGTCATGCTAAAATCTCTTCACAAAAGCAAACTTAGCTGTGAGATATTATTACCCTCTTCATTCCCAAAACATTGTCTCCTATTTTTGTCTTTAAATTAAATTTTATTAGTGTTTTTTCTTTTTCTGTATTAAATACATAGTGCATTTTTGTGAAAACTCATGTTAAGACAGCTAAACCATAGTAAATGATAGAACACAGAAGTTTATTTCTAAGTGATAGAATTCTTTTTCTTTGACTTTGTTATTGTATATACACCATATATACAAACCAAAGAAATTCAAAAGCAATAGTTTTCAGAGCACTCTTCAACAAGTAGATACAGGACAGATCCCAGAGTTTGTCATGGGCTACCATATATGATCCTCCCAGATTTTCTCTTCTAGCTGCTGCAGAATATAGGAAGCTAGAAGGCTTAAATATTTTTTATCACCACAATCAACTTTTTTCTTTCTTTTTTGTGAAAAATAACATGTACAAAAAAGCAATAAATTTCAAAATGCAGTGCCACAATTGGTTATAGGATGTATTTCAGAGTTTGACATGGGTTACAATTCCACAATTTTAGGTTTTTACCTCTAGCTATTCTAAGATACTGGAGACTAAAACAGATATCAATTTAATAAATCAGCAATCATATTCATTTGTCAAATCCTATCTTTTCTTTATAACTCCACCATCATCTTTGATCTTTTTATCCTTCTCTTTAGGGGTGTTTGGGCTATGGCCATTCTAAATTTTTCACACTGGAAGCATCTGCCACTAATATGCATTAGGGAGACTGAACTATCTGATGTTCTGGAGAGGCTGGGCCCTCTAGGTTTCAGGACTTATCTGGTCCAGGGACCCAACTGGAGGTTGTAGGTTTCTGGAAAGTTACTCTAGTGCATGAAACCCTTGTGGAATCTTATATGTTGCCCTAGGTATTCTTTAGGGTTGGCTGGAATGGTCCTAGTTGGGGTTTGGCATGTTATGATAGGTAGCAATAACTAACTGAATCCTGCATAAGAGCAACCTCCAGAGTAGCCTCTCAACTCTATCTGAACTCTGTCTGCCACTAATACTTATTATTTACACTTCTTTCCCCCCTTTTGGTCAGGATGGAAGTGTTGATCCCATGGGACCAGGGCTGGATTCATCCCTGGGAGTCATCTCCCATGTCACCAGGGAGACTTTCACCCATGAATGTCATGTCCCACGTAGCGGGGAGAGCAATGATTTCACTTGCAGAGTTGGGCTTAGAGATGTGAGGCCACATTTGAGCGACATAAGAGGTCCTCCAGAATTAATTCTTAGGCATACCTATAGGTAGTCTAAGCTTCTCTGCTACCTACATAAGCTTCACAAGAGTCAGCCTCAAGATCAAGGGCATGGCCTATTGATTTGGGTGTCCCTAAAGTTTGACACAGTATCAAGGGATTCCCTGATGGTAAAGTTTAATAGTTCCGTATTTTTTCTCCCATCCATCAAGGGACTTTGCCAATACTTTGAAATTATCTGCTTAAAATACCTAAGATATATCCAGACATTGCATTAAGCCATCAGGATTAAAGGCCCTCATTCTTATTCTGGGCTTCCTGTGTTTCAGTTGTTCAAATGAGCTATACAGATAGGTTTAGTTAGATTATGTAGCACAGAAATTTTCGGTTCCAGACCAAATAAACCTTTCTTACTTTGGTCTCAAAGAACATGTGTGGTTCTGAAATACAGACATTGTCTTCCTTACCCCTGTGTTTTGAATTAGTTTAACCCCAACCTGATTAGTTTTGTTCTTTTCTCTAAATATCAGGTTATATATACGTATATAACGGTCTCTTGAAATCTAGAAATAATAATCACCACTGCAGACTAAATGTGTCTGCTATAAAAGCTTACAGTCTAGGCCCCTGTTTTCTTGTATTTTCTAAAGGAGACCATACCATTGTTGTTCTTTTGTTTCTGGTTTATTTTACCTCACCAGATGTCCCACACATTCATTCACATAGTTGCTTGCTTCGTGACTTTGTTCCTTTTTGTAGCAGCACAACACTCATTTATAAGTCTACATCGTTGTTCACCAATCTACTTCTCAGTCAGTGCATCCTTCAGCCACCTGCATTCATCAGGGATCAGGTATAGAACCCAAAGTCCACAGTCCATCAACACTCTCAATTTTAGATCATTTAATTGTTCCCAGGAGAAAGAAAACCAATAAACACACCCTCACCAAATAGGAAATCTAAACCTCTTCTTAATTCTTGTCCCTCCCCCATTATTTACCTCCATTGTTGCTGTGGTAGTGTTGATGTTTTCCTCTTGAATATAGCCCAAAGTATGCAATAGCAGTTTCCCCCCTGTACCCTGGACTTAAACACTCTTTGTACATGAATCATACTTTTGAAGTAGTTCTTTTTTCATTTGTAGTGTTAATCAGTGGGACACGTAGTTCTATACAACCCCTTTTGGTCTTGTTCATCTTCAATATAGTAATATTATTTATAGTCTCCTAGAGAACTGCCTTCCCTTCTATCTATTCCTTTACACTGGAGTTCACTCTCATTAGCTAACCATTCACCCATCTCTAGTTTCTATGTATCTCTAAATCCCATTCTGTATAAGCCTCTGATTTTACCTTTACCATAGTCATAAAAGTGGAATCATACAGTATCTGCCCTTTTGTGTCTGGCTTATTTCACTCAACATTATGTCCTCAAGGCTCATCCATCTTGTCATGTGCTTCAGGACATCATTTCATCTTACTGCTGCATAATATTCCATTTATGTATATACCACATTTTGTTAATCTGCTTGTCTGTTGATGGGCCTTTGGTTTGTTTCCATCTTTTGGTAATTGTGAATAATGCTGCAGTAAACACTGGTGTGCCAATGTCTGCTTGTGTCATTGCATTTATGTATATACCACATTTTGTTAATCTGCTTGTCTGTTGATGGGCCTTTGGTTTGTTTCCATCTTTTGGTAATTGTGAATAATGCTGCAGTAAACACTGGTGTGCCAATGTCTGCTTGTGTCATTGCTTTCAGCTCTTTTGGGTATATACCAAGTAGTGCTATTGTTGGGTCATAGGACAACTCGATATTTGGTTTCCGACGTAACTGCCAAACAGCCTTCCATAGTGGCTCGCACCATTATACATTCCCACCAGCAGTGTGTAAGTGTCCCAATTTCTCCATATCCTTTCCAACATTTATAGTTTGCTGTTTGTTTGATAGCAGCCACTCTTATAGATGTGAGGTGGTATCTCATTGTAGTCTTGATCTGCATTTCCCTTATAGCCAATGAAAATGAGCATCTCCTCATGTGTTTTTGAACCACCTGTGTCTGCTCTTTAGAAAAATGCCTATTCATATCTTTAGTCTATTTTATAATTGGGTTATTTGTTCTTTTGTTGTTGAGTTGTATGATTTCTTTGTGTATACAGGATATCAAACCTTTGTCTGATATGTGATTTTCTCCCATTGAGCTGGCTGCCTCTTCATCTTTTTTTTTTTTTTTTAATTTTTTTATTAATCAAAAAAAAGAAAAGAAATTAACACAACATTTAGAAATCATTCCATTCTACAAATGCACTCAGTAATTCTTAGTATCATCACATAGATGTATGATCATCATTTCTTAGTACATTTGCATCGATTTAGGAAAAGAACTAGCAAAACAGCAGAAAAAAATATAGAATGTTAATATAGAGAAGAGAATTAAAATAATAATACTAATAATATATATATATATATATATATATATATATATATATAAAGGAAAAAGAAAAAAACAAAAACAAAAGATACAAACACACAAACAAACAAAAAACCATATTTCAGGTGCAGCTTCATTCAGTGTTCCAACATAGTTACATTACACTTAGGTATTATTGTGCTGTCCATTTTTTAGTTTTTGTATCTAGTCCTGTTGCACAGTCTGTATCCCTTCAGCTCCAATTACCCATTATCTTACCCTGTTTCTAACTCCTGCTGGTCTCTGTTACCAATGATATATTCCAAGCTGATTCTCAAATGTCGGTTCACATCAGTGGGACCTTACAGTATTTGTCCTTTAGTTTTGGGCTAGACTCACTCAGCATAATGTTCTCTAGGTCCATCCATGTTATTACATGCTTCATAAGTTTAGTCTGTCTTAAAGCTGCATAATATTCCATCATAGGTATACGCCACAGTTTGTTTAGCCACTCGTCTGTTGATGAACATTTTGGCTCTTTCCATCTCTTTGCAATTGTAGATAATGCTGCTATAAACACTGGTGTGCAAATGTCCGTCTGTGTCTTTGCCCTTAAGTCCCTTGAGTAGATACTTAGCAGTGGTATTGCTGGGTCGTAATCCATTCTGCCATTCTATGTCTTTTGATTGGGAAATTCAGTTCATTAACTTTTAGTATTATTACTGTTTGGATAATATTTTCCTCTACCATTTTGGCTTTTGTATTATATATATCATATCTGATTTTCCTTCTTTTTACACTTTACTCCATACCTCTCTCTTCTGTCTTTTCGTATCTGACTCTAGTGCTCCCTTTAGTATTTCTTGCAGAGCTGGTCTCTTGGTCACAAATTCTCTCAGTGACTTTTTGTCTATAAATGTTTTAATTTCTCCTTCATTTTTGAAGGACAATTTTGCTGGATATAGGAATCTTGGTTGGCAGTTTTTCTCTTTTAGTAATTTAAATATATCATCCCACTGTCTTCTAGCTTCCATGGTTTCTGCTGAGAAATCTACACATAGTCTTATTGGGTTTCCCTTGTATGTGACAGATTGTTTTTCTCTTGCTGCTTTCAAGATCCTCTCTTTATCTTTGACCTCTGACATTCTAACTAGTAAGTGTCTTGGAGAACGCCTATTTGGGTCTAATCCCTTTGGGGTGCGCTGCACTTCTTGGATCTGTAAATTTAGGTCTTTCATAAGAGTTGGGAAATTTTCAGTGATAATTTCTTCCATTAGTTTTTCTCCTCCTTTTCCCTTCTCTTCTCCTTCTGGGACACCCACAACACGTATATTTGTGCGCTTCATATTGTCATTCAGTTCCCTGATTCCCTGCTCAAGTTTTTCCATTCTTTTCCCTATAGTTTCTGTTTCTTTTTGGAATTCAGATGTTCCATCCTCCAGTTCACTAATTGTAGCTTCTGCCTCTTTAGATCTACCATTGTAGGTATCCATTGTTTTTTCCATTTTTTCTTCTTTGTCCTTCACTCCCATAAGTTCTGTGATTTGTTTTTTCAGATTTTCTATTTCTTCTTTTTGTTCAGCCCATGTCTTCTTCATGTCCTCCCTCAATTTATTGATTTGGTTTTTGAAGAATTTTTCCATTTCTGTTTGTATATTCAGCATTAGTTGTCTCAGCTCCTGTATCTCATTTGAACTATTGGTTTGTTCCTTTGACTGGGCCATATCTTCAATTTTCCGAGCGTCATCCATTATTTTCTGCTGGTGTCTGGGCATTTGATCAGATTTCCCTGGGTGTGTTACGCAGCTGGTTGAAAGCTTTTTCTGTGAAATCTCTGGGCTCTGTTTTTCTTTTCCTGCCCAGTAGGTGGCGCTCGTGGCGCTCGTCTGTCTGCACAGCAGTTGGGGAAACCGCGCGTGGAGGTGGGGGTCGCTGGCCGCCGCGGCTTGGGAGATTGCCGGTCCTAATTGCCCAGCTGGCCCGAAACGCCAAGCGTGACGGGAGGGCCCCGCTATCCAACGTTCCCAGTCAGGCCGGTGAGCCACGTGCATGGAGGGGACCCCAGTTGCCAGCCGCCCCGGCCGGGAAAACGCGCGCCCCTCGGGTATCTCACCGCAGCAGATTCTCCCTGCCCGTTCAGCTGTTCCAGAATGGGGTACGCTGTCTTTTTGGTCTCTGTCGTGACTCTGGGAGCTGTTTCGTATTGTTTCTGTTTCTTTAGTTGCTTTTCTGGAGGAGGAACTAAGACCCGCGCGTCTTACTAAGCCGCCATCTTCTCTGGACCCTCTTCATCTTTTTTGATAAAGACTTTTGAGGTTCAGAAGCATTCGATTTTGAGGAGTTCCCATTTATCTATTTTTATTTTTGTTGCTCATGATTGGGTGTAAAGGTTTGGAAGCTGCTCCCATTACTAGGTCTTAAAGATGTTTCCCTACATTTTCTTTGAGATACTTTATGGTACTAGTTCTTATATTTAGGTTTTTGATCCACTTTGAGTTAATTTTTGTAAAGGGTGTAATATAGAGGTCCTCTTTCATTCTTTTGGCTATTGATAGCCAGTTTTTTCATGCCCATTTATTGAAAAAACTATTTTGTCCCAGTTCAGTGGCTTTAGGGGCCTTGTCAAAAATCAGTTGACCACAGATTTTTGGTCTATTTCTGCACTCTTGATTTAATCCCATTGGTTATTACTTTTATCTTTGTGCCAGTACATTGCTGTTTTGACCACTGTGGCTTTATAATAGGTTTTAAAGTCAGCGAGAGTTAATCCTCCCAGTTTGTTCTTTTTTTTCGGACGTTTTTAGCTATTTGGCATTTCTTTCCCTTCCAGATGAATTTGATAATTAGCTTTTCCACATTTTTCAACATAGGTTGTTGGAATTTTGATTGGTACTGTGTTGAATCTGTAGATCCATTTGGGGAGAATTGACATCTTAACTATATTTAGCCTTCCTTTCCATGAGCAGGGAATGTCTTTCCACCTATTTAGATCTCCTTGGATTTCTTTCAGCAATGTTATGTAGTTTTCTGTATATGAGTCCTTTACGAACCTAGTTAAGTTCATTCCTAAGTACTTGATTTTTAGTTGCTATTTTGAATGGATTTTATCCTTAACTTTCATTTCTTGTGTATAGAAACATTACTGATTTTTTGCACATTAATTGTTTACCCCACCACCTTGCTGAATTTGTTTATTAGCTCAAGTAACTTGGCTGTAGATTTCTCAGGATCTTCCAAGTATAGTATCATGTCATCTGTGAATTATGAGAGTTTTACTTCTTCCTTTCCAATTTGGATGCTTTTACTTCTTTGTCCTGCCTGATTGCTCTAGCTAGAACTTCTAGCACAATTTTGAATAATAGTGATGACAGTGGGCATGCTTGTCTTGTTCTTGATCTTAGGGGGTACTTTCAGTCTCTCTCCATTGAGTACAATGCTGGCTATCGATTTTTCATATATTCCCTTTATCATATTGAGGTAGTTATTTTTGATTCCTATCTTTTGGAGGTTTTTTTCTCAGAAAAGGATGTTGAATTTTGTTAGATGCCTTTTCAGCATCAATTGAGATGATCATGTGTTTTTTGCCTATTGATTTGTTAATGTGCTGTATTACACTAATTGATTTTCTTGTGTTGAACCATCTTCGCATTCTTGGTATAAACCCCACTTGGTCATGGGGTATAATTCTTTTAATATGTTGTTGGATTTGATTTCCAAATATTTTGTTGAGAATTTTTGCATCTGTGTTCATTAGGGAATTGGCCTGTAGTTATCCTTTCTTATAGCATCTTTACCCAGTTTTGGTATTAAAATGATATTAGCTTCAGAAAATGAGTTAGGCAGAGCTCCTTTTTCCTCAGTTTGTTGGAGAAGTTTGAGCAGGATTGGTGTTATTTCTTTTTGGAATGTTGAATAAAATTTCCCTGTGAACCCATCTGACCCTGGGCTTTTCTTTGTAGGAAGATTTTTTGATGACTGATTGAATCTCTTTACTTGTGATTGGTTTGTTGAGATCTTCTATTTCTTCCTGAGTCAGTGTAGCTTGTTTGTGTGTCTCCAGGAATTTGTCCCTTTCATCTAAGTTGCCTAGTTTCTTGGCATATAGTTGTTCATAGTATTCTTCTATTATTTCTTTTATTTCTTCAGGGTCTGTGGTGATGCACCACTTCTCGTTTCTGACTTTGTTTATTTGCATCCTCTCTTTTTCTTTGTCAGTCTTTGCTAGGGGTCCATCAATTTTATTGATTTTATCAAAGAATCAACTTTTGGTTTTATTGATTCTTTCTGTTGTTCTTTTGTTCTCCCATTCATTTAACTCTGCTTTAATCTTTGTTATTTCTCTTCTTCTGTTTGCCTGAACATTAGTTTGCTGTTCTTTCTCAAGTTCTTCTACTGAGCAGTTAAATTCTCAATTTTTGCTCTTTCTTATTTTTTAATATATGTATTTAGGACAATAAATTTCCCTCTCAGCACAGCCTTTACTGCATCCCATAAGTTCTGATAAGTTGTATTCTCATTTTCATTCATCTCCAGATAGCTACTGATTTCTCTGGCAATTTCTTCTTTGGCCCACTGGTTGTTTAAGATTGTATTATTTAATCTCCACATATTTGTGAATGTTCTCATTCTTTGGTGGTTATTGAGATCCAGTTTCATTCCATTGTGATCAGAAAAAGTGCTGTGAATAATTTCAATGTTTTTAAATTTATAAAGATCTTTTTTGTGCCCTAGCATATGATCTATCCTGGAGAATGTTCCATGAGCACTAGAGAAGAATATATATCCTTGTGTTTTGGGGGTGCAATGACCTATATATGTCTGTTAGGTCTAATTCATTTATCAAGTCATTTAACTTCGATATTTCCTTGTTGATCTTCTGTCTGGTTGTTCTGTCTTTAGAGGAGAGTGATGTATTTAAGTCTCCTACAATCATTGTTGAAACGTCTGTTGCTCCCTCTAGTTTTGTCAGTGTCTATCTCATGTACTTCGGAGCTCCTTGATTGGGAGCATATACATTTATGATTGTTATATCTTCTTGGTGAATTATCCCTTTAATTAATATATAGTGTCCTTCTTTGTCTCTTATGATGCCTTTGCATTTAAAGTCTATTTTGTCCGATATCAGTATAGCTACTCCTGCTTTCTTTTGGTTATAACTTGCATTGAACATCTTTTTCCATCCTTTCACTTTCAAACTATTTGTATCCTTGTGTCTAAGATGTTTCTCATAAGCAGCGTATAGCTGGATTATATTTCTCAATCCATTCTATAAATCTGTATCTTTTGATTGGTAAGTTTCATCCATTAACATTCAAAGTTATTACTTAAAAGGCATTTCTTGAATCTACCATCTTATCTTTTTCATTTTATTTATTAGATCTATATAGTCTTTCCCCGCTTTCTCTTTTTGTTGTTTAAGTTACCCTTACTGGTACTCTGTAATTCTGTCCCCTCCTCCAGACCTCCCTCTCCTGTCTTTTTCTTTCAACTGGCAGAACTCCCTTTAGTATTTCTTGTAGGGCTGTTGACACATTCTTTCAGGATTTGTTTGTCTGTGAAAATTCTAATCTCTCCCTCATTTTGAAAGACAGTTTGACTGGGTACAGAATTCTTGGCTGGAAGTCTTTCTTTTTCAGGATCTTAAATATATCATACCACTGCCTTCTTGCCTCCAGAGTGCCAGTTGAGTAGTCTGAACCCAGTCTTATGTGGTTTTCCTTGTATATATTAGATTGTTTTTCTCTTGCTGCTTTCAGAATTTTCTGCTTCTCTTCAAAAGTTGACTGACTGATTAGTGTGTGTCTTGGGGAATGCCTATTTGGATTTATTCTGTTTGGAGTTCGTTGGACTTCTTTGATATGTATATTTATGTGCTGTATATGTGTTGGGACATTTCCCCTCATTATATCCTTAACTGCTCTTCCTAACCCTTTACTCCTCTCTTCTCCTTTGGGACTCCAGTGATTCTTATATTTGTCTGCTTTTCTTTTCTTTCAGCCACTTCACACATGAGTGCTTCCAGTAACTGTGAAAGGTTAGGAAACAGTGGTTTACAGGAACATTTTATTAGTGTACCATCTTCTCACTAGAAGTCACACTGGACTCACTAGAGTCCAGTGGACATTTTATTTATTCCTTCTTGACTGCTCTTCCTTTGTTTATGTAGACATAGGTTTCTAACCTATATCATTTTCCTTTTCTCTGAAGAACTTCTTCTAACATTTCTTTTTTTTCCTCATGCAAAAACATTTTTTAAATTTGTACATTTAGTCACTATCATTGTACATGCTCGGCATTCCTAGATTGTACCATCTCAGTCTTTATTGTCTATCTTTCCTTCTGGTTTCATATGTGCCCGCAGCCCTCCTCTCCCTATCCTTCTCACGTTCAGCTTCAGTCAGTGTACTTACATTATTGTACTACAGTCAGGCATATTATGCTATCCATTTCTGAATTTTTACAATCAGTCCTGTTGCACAATCTGTATCCCTCCAGCTCCAATTACTCAATATCTACCCTATTTCTATCTCCTGATGACCTCTGTTCTTAACTGAAATTCTCCAAGTTCATTTGTTAATTTTAGTTGATATCAGTGAGACCATACAGGATTTGTCCTTTTGTTTCTGGCTAATCTTGCTCAGCATAATGTCCTCCAGGTCCATCCACACTGTTACATGCTTCATGACTTTATTTTGTCTTTTTAATATTCTATCGTATGTATATATCACAGCTTGTTTAGCCACTCATCTGTTGATGGACATTTGGGCTGTTTCCTTCTCTGCTACTATAAACATTGGTGTGCAAATGGTCATTTGAGTCCTTGCCCTCATGTCCTCTGAATAGATACCTAGCCATGGAATTGTTGGATCTTATGGCAGTTCTCTACTTAGCTTCCTGAGGAACCACCAAACTGCCTTTGGTTTGTACCATTTTACATTCCCACCAACAATGGATAAGTGTGCCTCTTTCTCCACATCCTCTCCAGCACTTGGCATTTTCTGTTTTATTGACAGTGGCCATTCTGGTGGGTGTGAGATGATATCTCATTGTGGTTTTGATTTGCATTTCCCTAATAGCCAGGGAAGTTGAGCATTTTCATGTGCCTTTTAGCCATTTCTATTCCCTCTTCTAAGAAGTGTCTGTTCATGTCTTTTGCCCATTTTGTAATTAGGTTGCTTGTCTTTTGTTATTGAGTTACCTAAACAATCTCTGTATGTGTTTTGAATACTTGATCCTTATCTGATATATCGTTTCCAAATATTGTCTCCCATTGTGTAGGCTGCCTTTTTACTTTCTTGCCAAAGGTATTTGATGCACAAAAGTGTTTAACTTTGAGGAGTTCCCATTTATCTATTTCTTTCTTCAATGCTCGTGCTTTGGGTGTAATATCTAGAAAATCGCCTCCTATTACAAATTTTATAAGATATTTCCCTATATTTTCTTCTAAAAGTTTTACGGTCATAGCACTGATGTTTAGGCCTTTGATACATTTTGAGTTAATTTTTGTATAAGGTGTAAGATATGGTTCCTGTTTCATTCTTTTGCATGTAGATATCCAGTTCTCCAAGCACCATTTATTGAAGAGACTGTTCTGTCCTAGGTGAGTTGGCTTGACTGCCTTATCAAAGATCAGTTGTCCATAGATGATAGGGTCTATATCTGAATACTGTATTCAATTCCCTTGGTCAGTATATCTATCTTTATGCCAGTACCATGCTGTTTTGACCACTGTAGCTTCGTAATACACCTTAAAGTCAGGTAGTGTGAGACCTCTGACTTCATTTTTTTTCCCTCAGGGTATTTTTTAGCTATTTGGGGCACCTACCCTTCCAGATGAATTTGGTTATTGGTTTACTATTTGTACAAAGTAAGTTTTTGGGATTTTAATTGGTAATCCATTGAATCTATAAGTTGATTTAGGTAGAATTGATATCTTAACTATATTTAGTGTTCCAATCCATGAACACAGTATGCCCTTCCATTTATTTAGGTCTTTCATGATTTCTTTTAGCAAGTTCTTATTTTGTTTGTGTAGTTCTTTTGTATCCTTAGTTAATTTTATTCCTAAATATTTTATTCTTTTGGCTGCAATTGTAAATGGAATTTTTTTCTTGAATTTCCCCCTCAGATTGCTCATTACTAGTGTATAGAAACAGTACAGATTTTTGAGTGTTGATCTTGTAACCTGCCACTTTGCAGTACTCATTTATTAGCTCTAGTAGCTTTGCTGTGGATTTTTTGGGGGTTTTCAACATGTAGTATCATATCATCATCTGCAAACAGTGAGAGTTTTACTTCTTCCTTTCCAATTTTGATGCCTTGTATTTCTTTTTCTTATCTAATTGCTCTGGCTAGAACTTCCAACACAGTGTTGAATAACAATGGTGACAGTGGACATCCTTATTTTGCTTCTGATTTTAGGGGGAAAGCTTTCAGTTTTTCCCCATTGAGGATGATGTTAGCTGTGGGTTTTTCATATATTCCCTTCATCATGTTGAGGAAGTTCCCTTCTATTCCTATCCTTTGAAGTTTTTTCAACAAGAAATGTTGAATTTTGTCAAATGCCTTTACTACATCAATCGAGATGATCATGTGGTTTTTCTGCTTTGATTTGTTGATATAGTGTATTACATTAATTGATTTTCTTATGTTGAACCATCCTTGTGTACCTGGGATGACTCCTACTTGGTTATGGTGTATAATCTTTTAATGTGCTGCTGGATTCGATTTGCAAGTATTTTGTTGAGTTTTTTTTTTTTAATTTTTTTATTAATTAAAAAAAATTAACAGACAAAACATTAAGATATCATTCCATTCTACATATACAATCAGTAATTCTTAATATCATCACATAGTTGCATATTCATCATTTCTAGAACATTTGCATCGATTTAGAAAAAAATAAAAAAGACAACAGAAAAAGAAATAAAACGATAACAGAAAAAAAAAAGATTATACATGCCATACCCCTTACCCCTTGTTGAGGTTTTTGCATAGATATTCATTAACAGGATTGGTCTGTAATTTTTTTTTCCTTGTAGTATCTTTGTCTGGCTTTGGTATGAGGGTGATGTTGGCTTCATAGATTGGGTAAAGTAGCTTTCCTCCAGTTCAGTTTTTTTGAAGAATTTGAGCAGGATTGGACCAAATTTTTTCTTGAATGTTTGGTAGAATTCACATGTGAAGCCATCTGGTCCTAGGCTTCTCTTTTTGGGGAGCTTCTTAATGACTGATTCAGTTTCTTTACTTGTGATTGGTTTGTTGAGGTCGTCTGTTTCTTTTTGAGTCAATGTTGGTTGTTCAAGCCTTTCAAGGAAGTTGTCCATTTCATCTACATTGTCTGGTTCATTAGCATAAAATTGTTCATAGTATCTGCTTATTACCTTCTTTATTTCTGTGGGGTCAGTGGTCATGTCTCCTCTTCCATTTCTGATTTTATTTATTTGCATCCTCTCTCTTCTTTTTGTCAACCTTGCTAAGGGTCCATCAATTTAATTGATTTTCTCATAGAACCAACTTCTGGTTTTGTTGATTTTCTTGATTGTTTTCATGTACTCAATTTCATTTATTTCGGCTATGATTTTCATTATTTCTTCCCTTTTGCTTGCTTTGGGGTTAGTTTGCTGTTCTTTCTCTAGTTCTTCCAATTGAACAGTTAATTCCTCTATTTTTACTGTTTCTTTTTTTTTGATATAGGTATTTAGGGCAAGAAATTTCCTTCTTAGCACTGTCTTTGCTGCATCCCATAAATTTTGATATGTTGCATTTTCATTTGCCTTGAGATATTTACTGATTTCTCTTGTAATTTCTTCTTTGACCCACTGGGTGTTGAAGAGTGTGTTGTTGAGCCTCAGTATATTTGTAAATTCCCTGGCCCTCTGCCTGTTACTGATTTCCAACTTCATTCCTTTATAATCCAAGTAAGTGTTTTGTATGATTTCAATCTTTTTAAATTTAGTGAGACTTGCTTTGTGACCTAGCATATGGTTTTACTTGGGAATGATCTATAAGCACTTGAGAAAAAGTTGTATCCTACTGTTGTGGGGTGTAATGTTCTATAAATATCTGTAAAGTCTAGTTTGTTTTTTGTATTGTGCAAATTCTCTGTGTCTTTATTGATCCTCTGTCTAGATGTTCTGTCCATTGATGAGAGTGGGGAATTGAAGTCTTCAACTATTATGGTTGATGTGTCTATTTCTCTTTTCATTGTTTTCAGTGTTTGCCTCATGTATTTTGGAGCACTCTGGTTTGGAGGATTAATATTTATGATTGTTATGTCTTCTTGTTGAATTGTTACTTTTATTAATACATAGTGTCCTTCTTTGTCTCTTTTAATCGTTTTACATTTGAAATCTAATTTGTTGGATATTAGTATAGCTACTTCTGCTCTTTTCCGTTTGTTGTTTGCATGAAATATCTTTCCCCAACCTTTCAACTTTAGCCTATATTTGTCCTTGGGTCTAAGATGTGTCTCCTGTAGATAGCATATAGATGGGTCCTGTTTTTTAATCCATTATGCCAGTCTATATCTTTTGATTGGGGAGTTTAATCCATTAACATTTAGTGCTATTGCTGTAAGGGTAGTACTTTCTTCTACCATTCTGCCTTTTGAATTTTGTGTCTCACAGCTAATTTTAGAATCTTAAATATATTATACCACTGTCTTCTCATTGCCATGGTTTCTGCTGAGAAATCTATGCATAGTCTTATTGGACTTCCCTTGTATGTGATGGTTTGCTTTTCTCTTGCTGTTTTCAAAATTCTTTTTCTCTTTGACATGTGACATTCTTATTAGTAAGTGTCTTGGATATGTCTATTTGGATCTGTTCTGTTTGGGGTATGCTGCACTTCTTGGATCTGTAATTTTAAGTCTTTCATAAGAGTTAGGAAACTTTCAGTGATAATTTCCTCCATTAGTCTTTCTCCTCCTTTTCCCTTCTCTTCTCCTTCTGGGACACCTGCAACACATATATTCATGCATTTCATGTTGTCATTCAACTCCCTGAATCCCTGCTCATATTTTTCCGTTCTTTTCCCTATATTTTCTTTTGCTTGTTGTATTTCAGATATCCTGTACTTCATTCCACTAATCCTGTCTTCTGCCTATTGAAATTTAACGTTGTAGGTTTCCATTGTTTTTTCCATCTCTTCTCCTGTGCCTTTCATTCCCATAAGTTCTGTGATTTGTTTTTTCAGACTTTTGATTTCTTTTTGTTCATCCCTAGCCTTCTTTATATCCTCCCTCAATTCATTGATTTGATTTTTGATGAGATTTTCCATGTCTATTCAAACTTCCTGAACTAATTGTTTCAACTCCTGTATCTCATTTGAGTTGTTGGTTTGTTCCTTTGACTGGGCCATATCTTCAGTTTTCCTAGTATGATTCATTATTTTTTGCTGGAATCTAGATATTTAATTTCTTTAATTAGTTCATTCTGGAGATTATTTTCACTCTTTTACCTAGGATTTTCTTGCTGGATGGCTTTATTTTTGATCTGTTCTTTGACATTCAGTTCAGTTTATTCTAGACCTCTAGCGTAGGTTTTGGTTAATGGATCAGAATTTTTCAGTTTTTGTTTTCTTGTTCCTTGCTCTGCCTGTATGGTGCCTTCCCCCCCCCCCCCCTTAGAAGGGTCTACTTAGGTATTGTAGACCCCAGTCAGATTTTCCCAGACCAGACTGGCCTCCTCTCAGAGGAAAGAGTAACCTGCTTCAGTGTTCCCTTAGGGTGAGACCCTGCAGGTTGACAGACTCTCCTATAAAGCTTCTAGACTCTGTGTTTTTCCTATCCTGCCCAGTATGTGGAGCTTGTCTGCCTGTGGGTCCCACCAGCATAAAGCAATGTGGTGCCTTTAACTTCAGCATACTGTCCCTGCTGGGGACATGGTTGGGACACAGGAGAGGTTGTAGGCTGGCTTTAATGGCTTCAGTTTTCCAGTCCTTGGGGTCTGAATTGCTTGAGGAACGGATTCCACCTGAGCTGGGCCTTACCTCTCTCCTGGGGAAGGCACAGCCTCCAGGGAATTACCTCCTTTCACCTGACCAGCCTCTTTGTCTCTCAGACAAGCTTAATTCAACCCTTGCCTGGGGCAGTTGGAGCCTAAAAAGGCTTGCAGTTGTTAAAAAAAAAAAAAACTTTTTCAGAGCAGGACCACCTTCCTTGGGTTTATTAATCAAGAGCTTAAGAGTTGGTACATTGCTCTATGTATTTCCAGGTCCTATGTGCCCCCTCTTTTTTTTTGGGGGGGGGGTCCAGACCTTTTCAAGTATTTTGTGCTGTCCGATCCAAAAAGCCTGTTTCTTTTTTCCATCAGCCCTGCCCCCTCTTCACTGGGGCAAAAACTAGTAACTTTAGCTTTCATTCGAGGTTTATCTGAGCTGGGGGCCTATTTTTATTAGTCAGAATTTGTTAATTAATTCTACAGTTGAAGCTTGGTTGGGCTCAGCCCCTTGCTGCTCAAAGTAAAGTCACTTTCCTTTCACCTCTGGGAACCAACTCTGGAAGAGGGGTACCAGCCTCCGCAGCTTGGGGAACTCACGGGTCTGGGTGGAATCACAACTGGTTCAGCTTGTTCAGACTGGTGTACGCTGTGTGTCCTGTCACTGATGTGGCCCCAGGAGTTGTTCTGTACTGTTCCTGGCTATTTTCTAGCTGTTGTGGAGATCGAACTCGTAAGCAGTTAGCTTTGAGGCTTTGAATTCTATCCTTTTAACATTTCTTGCAATGCAAATTTACTGACAATTCCCTCAAGTTATGTTTACATTAGAAAGTCTTTATTTTCCTTCACTCTTTACTTTATTTATTTATTGGCATTGGCACACTCTGGGAATTGAACCCAGGTCTCTGGCATGGCAGTCGAGAATTCTGCCACTGAGCCACCATTGCACTGCCCTATTTTCCCTCACTTTTGAAAGATAATTTCACTGGATATAGAATTCTAGGTTGTGGGCTTTTTCCTTTCAACACTTTGAGTATTTCATTCCACTTTCTTCTTGCTTGCATGGTTTCAGAGAAGTCCAATGTAATTCACATGCTTGTTCCTCTATAGGTAAGCTCCCCTCCTTCCCCCAGCTTCTTTCAAGATTTTCTCTTTTTCTTTATTTTTCTGAAGTGTGAATATGATATGCCTGGGTATAGATTTTTTTGGTCTTTATCCTGCCTGGTGTTCTCTCAATTTCCTGGATCTGTGGTTTGGTGTTTGTCATTAATTTTCAAAATTTCTCAGCTATTATTACTTCAAATATTTCTTCTACTGTATTCTTTTTTTCATTTCCTTTGGGTATTCCTATTACATGTTACACCTTTTGAAATTATCCAACAAGTCTTAGATGCTCTGGTTTGATATTTATTTGTTTGTTGTTTTCTTTCTACATTTTAGTTTGGGAAGTATCTATTGACCTATCTTCTTCAAGCTAACTCTTCTTTCCTTGGCCATGTCCAGTTTACTCCTGAGCCCATCACAGGCATTCTTCATTTTTGTTACAGTGTTTTTTATTTCAAGAAATTCCTTTTGATTTTTTTCTTAGCATTTCCATCTGTCTGCTTACATTACCCATCTGTTCTTACATGTCATCTATTTTTTCCATTAGACCCTTTGCATATTAATCAGTTACTTTTAATTCCCTGCTCTAATAATTCCAAAATCTGTGTCAAATCTGTCTGGTTATCATGCTTGTGTTGTCTTTTCAGAGTATTTTTTCTTGCCTTTTAGCATACCTTAGAATTTCTGTCCCCAAAAGCCAGCCCTAATGTATCAGGTAATAAGAATGGAGTTCAATAGGCCTTACATGTGAGATTTTTAATGTTATTTTATTATTTTATGTTAATCTAAGAGTTGGCCTATGCTTAAAGTTTGCTGTAGCTGTAGGTGCCAGAAACTTAAAATTCTTTTCTTTACCTTGTTTTTTTCCTCCTTGTTGTCTTTGGTCTTCCCTTCTGAACTTCTTAGATGCAGTCTGCATCTTACAGTTCTTTCAGCCTTAAGCCAGAGTAATTATACTGGACCCCTGTGATGTGTTGGTGAGGTGTGCGAGATGAGAAGTTTCTATAATCTTGTGATTACATCTCACTGTTTTAGTAGGCCTGCATCTCTGAGTTTTTATAAGTATTTCTTAGCATTGTATTATTCCCTTGGATGACACAGGAATGGTCAAATGGGCTTGAGTTGGGGAAATATCCTTCATCCAAGTGGGAGAAGACTCTGGTAAAGTCTTTCCCTTGGAGAGTCGGACTTTATTAGGAGCACAATTACCCTTCCCCTGACCCCTGCCAGAGCCACGAGGGGATATTTCTGGGTTCTTAACCATGAGAATCAGGTGGGGTTCCTTAGGTAAAATTCATGAAAGTGTCGGCCCTCTCAAGACTGGCCTTCAGGAACTTCTCACTATCATCCTATTACACACTTGGCCTTCAGTATTTAAAAGTTCTTACTGATTTTTGGCTCCAGCTGCTTCTCCAGGTCAGCTGTTCTCTTCTGTAACTTTGGGTTCAACTCTTTCAGATTTGGGGTGGTGATTTGTCCTGTAACCTCATTCTCTGATGAGTCCAAGAAAACTCATTGATTTTCAGTATACTCCACTTTTGTCTTGTTGTAAGATTGGGAGTGACAAGGTCCAACTCTTTACATGTCAGCTGAATTGTTTTAAAAGTTTTTTATGGTTAAATATAATATATATGCAAAGAAAAGAAAGAAAAAGCAATGATTTTCAAAGTACACTTCAACAAGTAGTTATATAACAGATTTCAGAGTTTCTCTTTGTTACTATTCTATTTCAGATTTTTCCTTCCAGCTGTTCCAAAACACTGGAGGCTAGAAGAAATACGTATTTTTTCTGCTTTGTAAAAATTAACATATATACAAAAAAAGCAATAAATTTCATAGCACATTGCAACAATTAGTTGTAGAAGAGATTTCAGAGTTTGGGATGGGTTACAATTCCACAATTTTAGATTTTTACTTCTAGCTGCTCTAAGAAAATAGAGACTAAAAGAAATATCAATATAATGATTCAGCTTTCATATATGTTTGTTAAACTCTACCTTCTCTGTATAACTTCACCATCATCTTTGATCTTTCTCCCACTCTTTAAGGGTATTTAGGCTATGCCCATCCTAACTTTTTCATGTTGGAAGGGGCTGTTGATAATATGGGATAGAAGGATGGAACTAGTTGGTGTCCTAAAAAGACTGGCTTCTCTGCATTTCAGGACTTATCCAGTCCAGGGACCTATCTGGAAGTTGTTGGTTTCTAGAGAATTACCCTAGTACATGGAACCTTTTTAGAATTGTATATAACACCCTAGGTGTTCTTTAGGATTGGCAGGAATGGTTTAGGTTGGGGTTTGGCAAGTTATGGTAGGTGTCATGGTCAGGTTCATGTGTCATCTTGGCCAAGTCATGGTACCTGCTTGTCTTGTTGGGCAATTGCTGGCCTGTCTGTTGCAAAGAGGACATTTCATAGAATTAGATCATGATCACATCAGCTGCATCCACAGCTGAGCCCATTTGTAATCAGCCAAGGGGAGTGTCTTCTGCAATGAGTGATGCTCAGTCTAATCACTGGAAGCCTTTCAAGGAGGATTCAGAGGAGACAGGCTCTCTTCCTTGTTTGGCTGGCAAGCCTCTCCTGTGGAGTTTATCCAGATCCTCCATTGGAATCGTCAGCTTCACAGCCTGTCCTGTGGATTTTGGACCCTGCATTCCCATGGTCACATGATACACTTTTATAAATTTTATATTTGTGAGTGTTCCCTATTGATTCTGTTTCTCTAGAGAACCCTAACTAATACAGTAGGTATCAGCTGAATTTTTAAGGATAAATTTGTTACTCCAAAGAATTGCCTACCAGTGGCCTGTGTGTTGACATAATCTGGATATCTCCTTTTCTCTAGTCCAGGGAAACTCTATATCCTACTTTTGAATGGCTGGTTGTAATTATAACTTGGGGTTTGGCAAGTTATGGTAGGTGTCATGGTCAGGTTCATGTGTCATCTTGGCCAAGTCATGGTACCTGCTTGTCTTGTTGGGCAATTGCTGGCCTGTCTGTTGCAATGAGGACATTTCATAGAATTAGATCATAATCACATCAGCTGCATCCACAGCTAAGCCCATTTGTAATCAGCCAAGGAGAGTGTCTTCTGCAATGAGTGATGCTCAGTCTAATCACTGGAAGCCTTTCAAGGAGGATTCAGAGGAGACAATTCCTATAGTCAGGGAATTGATAATATGTAAACTATTTCTATAGTCAGGGAATTGGAGACATTCTGAATATTTGGGGGTCTCATAGTTCATTCATCCTAAACTTTCTCATACTCTTGTAGTGGAAATTAAGGTTATCTGAGCTTCTTTTTCAAAAAAATTGTAAGTACTTTAAAATAGGGAGTCTGGTTCCATCTCTTTTTCTGTCTTTCTCCCTCCCTTTTTCCCTCTCTCCCTCTCCCCCTCTCCCTCACTGCCCCTCACCCTCTCTCCCTCTCCCTCCTCATCTCTCCTCTGGTCTCTAACATGAAAACCTGAGAGTTTATAGAGCTTGCAAAACATATTTCCAGCCATCTAAAATTGGCTTGCTTATTTATTTCCTAATATCTTCAGTACCTACCCATAAGAACAGGGAGATGCTCTATGACATCTAGGGCTGTAGCTCAGGTTGAGTATGCAGCACAAATGCAGAAAGGAAGTATTCTTACTTTTCGTAGCTTTGTTTTGAACATAGTAGGTATTTTAGGTGGTGTACTGTTAAATTTTGAGTTTGAATTTTACCTTTGATTTGAAGCATATAGACCTGTCTTTGGTATCCGTTTTGCAGAGGAAAGGGTTATATGATGGCCAATATTCATGGAGAAAGAGGATTCAGCTTCAGACAATAGTTTCCAACTAGCCTTTGTCAGTTTGCATGTTTTGCACTAAGTCAACCAATAAGAAAATGTAATTTACTCTTTCAAGTGGGTGGTTCAGAATTTGTCATCCACATATGAGCAGCTCTCTAGAACCAATGAAAATAAAAATCAGGAGTTCTTTGCAGCTTGAGAGTCCATTTTGGATGGCTGTTTAGTAAACACACCACCCATTTAAAAAAGAATTTAGTTGTGAGATGAGTTCATGTGGTTTTAAAATTACCATGGCTGTCACTGGTGGAAAAAGCCTCGTGAGTGGCCCATTTAGAGAGGTCTAGCATGGTTGGCAGTTCATTCATCTCACGTTGGACTTATGTCGTTTTCTGGGGATCTGTTCTGAAAATTCTTGTATACTCCTCTCCAAATGCTTCCCAAAGCACATGTGTGGCTCTTCTGGATGTTGCTTCTGGGATGCTTTCTCCTTCTTTAAGGTAGGTTGGTCTATAAAGCAATGAGGTAAATTTTGCGAGCATATTGTAATATTTCTCATTACTCTTTGCTCATGCCCCATGTTTTCTGGAATAATATATAAATAATATTGCAATTGTATGACCTTACATTTTTTCTTTGGTGATGTCTAATGCACTTGAGCATTTTGACTAACCAGCAGTGATGATGATTTTTACAGATTTATGTTCCATTTTGCATAAGTGATTAATTTAATTTTGATTGAATCTTTCACTATAAATCCCAGGAGTATAAAAATATAGTTCCTTAAGAATCTAGTTGAGGTCTGTCCCTGATTATTTTTATTCAAATACTTCATGTTAAATTATTCTGTTTGCCGTGGTATTTTTAAGAGAATAGTGATTTTCCTCTGGCATTGTAGTTAGCCTTATCTGATAACTGTTGTTTGTATGAAGTATAGGCAGAAGAAATCAATGAAGTTTTAGGTTCAGCAAATGTAGCATTGCATCTGTGGTCCTACACACTGAATATATTTATGGTAATAGTTGCATGTACTTTGAGCCAAAAGAAGGAATAACTGGCCTTTGTTCATTTCTTCCTTCTATATGTCTATATACAGAATATACGGTATATTGTGGTATCATTAATTTGCTTTATGACTTAGGTTTCTCTGTTTCCTATTTTAAATTGGAGGGAACTAACGCTCAAAAAATAGGCACATGAAAATAACATTTTGAGAAAGGCTGGTTTCAGACTGAGAGCTAAGACTATATACTATGTCTTTTGTATTTTTAATCTGACTCACTAGTTTCATTTAATCCTGTTTCTGTAAGATAGGGGCATGCAGAGATGAAGAAAAAAGAGGTGTCCTGCACTGCAGGATTAGGGGAAAAAAAGGAAAAAGAAAAAAGTAGGGAACTTGTTCAAATTGGCCAGAGCTGGGACCTGAACCTACATCTTTGATCTTTTTTTTTTTGGTTGTGAATAATTTCAAACATATACAAAAGTAAAGGGAATAAAGTGTTGAACACTTATGCCTCCATCACTCAGTTACAAAGACAAGACATTTCATGGTCATTTGTAACCAATACCAACCTTTGAAATCCATTCTATAACTACTTGTTACAATGTACTTCAAAATTTAATGCTTTTTTGTATATATGTTATATTTCACAATAAAAACACCTTAGCAGGAAAGCCTCTATTTTTTCTGTTAATTAAGATGCTGGCTTTTGAAGTGAAACATTTGTGTATGTACATGTGTGTATTTGTGTTTTTCTATCATTTTTAGGATGTTACTTTGTCATACCCCTCAATTCCTGTTTTACTGACTGTTTTTCATGTGAATGAATGTTGAATTGTTCACATACCATTTCTTCACCTGTAAGCGATGATCCTATGAATTTTCTCCCCAGCTCTATTAAAATGGTGGACTATGTTTCTCAACACTGGATCACTCTTGCATTTCTGGAATGTACTGCATTTGGATTAACCCTTGTCTTCCTGCATCTACAGCCTTCCATGACTATATATGCAGCTGGGCAAGGACTTGGTCGGATTCCTTCCCCCATGTATCTCTGGTGCCTCAAACAAAGTTCATTATATATTTATTGAAAAGATGTTGAATGGATTTTATTCCTTTAAGAGTAATGGTTATGCTTTTTAAAATAAAAAATGATGCCTGTTTCTAATAAAGAATTTAAGCAATATAGGAAACTTCAAGTGTGAAAGCAATAAATTGTTCAGAATCATGCCATCTAGAAATAATTAGTGTTAATATTAAATAAGCATGAATTCAGAAATCTCTCAAAGAATGCATTTTAGTTTGTGAATGCTGCTGGGAATGCAGCATACCAGAAATTGGTTGGCTTTTATAAAGGAAATTTATTGTAACAGATTTATAGTTCTAAGGCCATAAAAATGTCCAAACTAAGGCATCCAAGGAAAGATATCTTGACTCAAGAAACACTGATGTGTCTAGGACACCTGTCAGGTGGGAAGGCATGTGGCTGGCGTCTGCTGGTCCTTTGACTTGCAGTTTCAAACAGCTTCTCCAGCAGCATTTTCTTTCTGCATTTCCAAACCTCTGGGTCTCCTGTTGGCTCTGAAACCTTTTCCAAAATGGTTCGCTCTTAAAAGCCTCCAGTAAGCAACCCACCTTGAATGGATGAAGACACATCTTCATGGAAATCAACTAATGAAAAAAGGTCCCACCCATAATCGGATGGGTCAAATCTCCATAGAAACAATCTAATAAAGTTTCCACCCTACAATATTGAATCAGGATTAAAGGACATGGCTTTTTCAACGCGGCACAGTATGTAGTGAGTAAAAAGACAAAGGCTAGGAGGGAATAATACTGTGAATGTCAAACAATTGCTTTTATTTGAAATTAACGGAAGAGCTGAAGTGAAACTGAAGTTATTACTGAAGTTCAAATTAGCATTTCTTCCTCATAAAATGCATGAGAGTTTTAGGACTTAAGAAAAAACTTCAAACTTCATATAGATCCTCTTCTTGGTAATTTATCAAATCTCTCTTTTTCTTTTCTTGGAAATGCAGTGATCTCACACTTTCCCCCATGCCATCATTTTGATTTTCACTCATGTCTTTTCTGTGCCTTGTTCTTTCTATATTATCTATTAGATTTGTAATGTTGACATTTTAATTCTCACTTTGTAATTGGTTTCCTTAGTTCTGTCTCTAGTCTCCGCTAAATTGCAATCTCTTTCTTTATCACACTGAGTCCTTCTTTTACTGAATTTATATTCTCATTAGGTTTTTAGGTGCCACAAAGGACTTGAGGGGCACTTGTATTTCTTCGTTTATGTTTTATTCTCGGTTTTTGTCTTTTCCAGCTCTGTTTTCACAGTCCTTCAGGTTCTGTTTGTTTGCTTGTTTGATGTTGCTGTAGCATGTTTGCATATTCAAATGCCAGCACTTTGTCTCTGCAGTTGGCTCTGTCCCTGTGTTCCTTGGCTCTGACATGTGTGATTTCTCTCTGACTGTCTTCACACCCAGTGGGGATGCTTGTCTGATGAGGCTTAAGGTTTAAGGTCTTTCTCTGATAGCAAGGTCCATCGCAAGACCTGTCAGCTCTAGCTTCATGATACATTCATAATGTAACCATTTCTCATCACTTTTACCACCGCTTCCCTTGTCTGAGACACTGTAACCTCCTGGTGGACCAATGCAGCTGAAAACTCTCTCCCTTATTCTACTGTTGTCTCTGAAATCTGTTTTCTCCCTGGAAAGCACTATGGTCTTTTAAAATCTTAAATCATATCATATCAATCCTTAGTTTAATTCTCCCGTGGCTTCTCATTTCACTCAGAATATTAACATGGACTCCTCATCATGCCTTCAAAGTCTTATGTGGTTCATACATTGCCCATCTCCTGGACCTCATGTCTTACTGCCCTTCCCCTTGACCACCCCCGCTAGCCACACTGACCTTCTTGCTCTACCTTACACATCCCACATGCCTTCCTTCCTTAGGGTCTTTGTGCCTGCTATTTTCCCCATTTGGTATGCTCTTCTACAGGATCTTATCCTGACCTCCTTTCTCCTTCTCTTCTTTCAGGCTACTGAAACTTCCCCAATAATGGGGGATTTCCAGATATCTTTCTAGTATTGATGTCTAATTCCATTAGGTTCAGAGAATGTTCTTTGTATGATTGCGGTTCTTTTAAATTTAAAAAGTTGGTTTTGTTTGTTTGTTTAGTTTGACAAGGAATGTGGTATATCTTAGTGTTTCATGTGCAATTCAGTGGGTGGTGTATTCTGCTGTTTTGGGTTGAGTTTTCTATAAATGTTGATTAAGTCACCTTGGTTGATACTATTATTTGAGTGTTTTACAGCCTCTCAGATTATGTGTGTGGTTACTCTATCAAATACCGAGAGAGGATTGTTTGCTCCTAGGATAATTGTACATTGGTCTGTTTCACCTTTTGAGTTCTTCCAATTTTTGCTTTTTGCATTTTTGAAAAACTTTTGTTAAGTTCTATTTCAGTTTGCTAATGCTGCTGGAAGGCATTATACCAAAAATGGATTGGCTTTTATTAGGGACATTTATTAAGTTACAAGTTAAAATTCTAAGGCCATGAAAATGTCCAAATTAAGGCACCAACAAAAGGAGATCTTCACTGAAGAAAGGTTGATCAAGTTTGGGGTTTCTCTGTCACATAAGAAGGCCTATGGTGATGTCTGCTCTCATCTCTGGTCTTCTGGTTCTAACAGCTCTCTCAGCATATCTAAGCATCTGTGTCTGAGCTTTCTCCAAAATGTTCTCCTTTTAAAGGACTCCAGTAAACTAATGAAGACCCACCTCGAATGGGCAGGGTTACATCGCCATGGAAACAACCTAATCAGGAGGTCCCACCTACAAGTAAATCTGAACCACCAAGATTGGATGAAAAAGAGCATGGCTCTTGGGGGCTCATCCCTATGAAGCTTATTCTTGCAAAGGAGAAGCTAAGTCTACTGATAATTATGCTTAAGAGTCACCCTCAGAGAACCTGTTTTGTTGCTCAGATGTGGCCTTTCTCCCTAAGCAAACTTGGCAGGTGAACTCACTGCCTTCCCTACCCCCCACAATAGACATGACTCCCAGCAGTGTAAATCTCCTTAGTGAGGTGGGACAGGACTCCTGGGGATGAGCTGGGACCTGGCATCATCAGAATGAGAAAGCCTTCTCAGGCACCAGGAATCGAACCCGGGTCCTCTGGCATGGCAG
This sequence comes from Tamandua tetradactyla, assembly GCF_023851605.1. Classification (NCBI taxonomy): domain Eukaryota; kingdom Metazoa; phylum Chordata; class Mammalia; order Pilosa; family Myrmecophagidae; genus Tamandua; species Tamandua tetradactyla. The sequence continues at coordinate 81,876,532 of NC_135338.1, read as the reverse complement.
GCAAGCGTTATTGCCACTGAGCCACCGTGGCCCGCCTGAGAAAGCCTTCTTGACCAAAAGAGGGAAGAGAGAAATGAGACAAAATAAATGCTCAGTCGCTGAGATTTCAGACAGTCAGGAGGTTATCCTGGAGGTTATTCTTATGCAATATGTAGATATCCCTTTTTAGTTTAGTTTATTGGAGTGGCTAGAGGGAAATACCTGAAACTGTTGAACTGTTTCCCAGTAGCCTTGATTCTTGAAGAAGGCTGTATAACCATATAGCTTTTATGTATGGAAACCTTGATGCTCCTTTTATACAGGGTATGGACAGATGTGTAAAAAAAATAAGGATATAAAAATAAATAATAGGGGGAGATAAAGGGTCAAAGTTGGGTAGATTGAAATACTGTGGGCCAATGAGAGGGAGGGGTAAGGGGTATGGAATGTATGAGTTCTTTTTTTTCTTTTTATTTCTTTTTCTGGAGTGATGCAAATATTCTAAAAATGATCATGGTGAAGAAGACACAACTACGTGATGATATTATAAGTCATTGATTATATAATATGGATGGACTGTATGTGTGTGGATATTTCTCAATAAAAATATTTTTGAAAAAAAGAGCATGGCTTTTCTTGGGGTACATAATAGTTTCAAACCAACACAAGTTCATACACAGAACTGTTTTGTCTTCTTGGTGAATTGACTCTTTTATCATTAAATAAGGTTCTTCTTTATTCTGGTATTTTTCTTGTTATGAGATCTACTTTCTTTCTATAGCTGCTCCACCTTTTTCATTTATTAGTCTTGGCATGCTGTGTCATTTTCTATACTTTTGGTTTAATCTATCTATAACTTCATTTCAAGTGGGTTTCTTGTAGACAGCAAATAGTTGTCTATATTTTTTTCTACCTGATAATGTCTGTATTTCAGTTGGTGTGTTTAGACTATTGGCATTTATCATAATTATCGATATGTTTGCAATATATCAATATTTTATCAGTATATTAATGTATCATTTTTAAAATTCATTTTCTGATTTTTCCTCTCTTTTAATTTCTTTCTTTCCTCTTCCTAGTTTCCTTTGGAATTATTTGAGTAATTTTAGGCTTCCATTTTAATTTATTTTTTGGCTTTTTTACTAGCTCTGAGTCACTTTTAGGGATTACAATATATTTACCTAAATTTTTACACATACAGTTAATATTTCACAAATAGAGTTAATATGTTATTACTTAAATTAAAATATAAAAAATCTTATAGCCACATAAATCTCTTTATCCTCCCTTTATGTTATATTTTTCATATGCTTTAAATATTGATAAAATGAAAATCCTATCAGTGTTAACAATTTTTGCTTTTGTCTTGCATAGTTCAAATAACTTAAAAGGTCAAAACATTTTATTATATTTACCCAAATATAATTTCTTTTGCTCTATTCCTGGTTCTATGTTTTCCTCTATTATCATTCCCCTGCCACCTGAAGAAGTTTCTTTTGCATTTCTTTTAAAATACACCTACTGGCAATGAGTTCTCTGAGTTTTCCTTCATCTGAGTATAACATTATTTCACCTCCTTTCCTGAAAGATACCTTTGCTTGGTAACAGAAATCTAGGTCAACATTTTTTTTTCTTTCTACATATTAAAATGTTTTCAATTCATTTTCTTCTGGATACTGTCATTTCTCATAATAAATCAGTTGATTGCTGACTTGTGATGTGTCTTTTTTTCTCTGGTTGTTTGAGGATGTTTTCTTCTTTTTTTTGGTCTTCATTTGTTTGGTTATGATGTCTTTGGGCATGTTTTTCTTTTAAGTTTACCATTAAGGATTTTGATGGTTTTTATGGATTACTAAATTAATGGTCTTTACAAAGTTGATGAGTCTTCTTTATTATTTCTTTAGTAGTTTTTTCACCAGTATCTTCCTCTTCCTCCTCTTGTACTTTCATAACATGGATTAGAGATTTTTAGATCTTATCTAATTAGTTTGTGAGGCTCTGTTTGCTTTTTCAATTGTATTTTTCTCTGTGGCTCAAACTGGTTAATTTTTATCTTTAAGTTTACTGTCTCTTGTCTGTCTTTTCTGTTGTGTTACTGAGTCCTATCAGTGAATTTTTATTTTTATTATTGTATTTTTTAGTTCTAAAAATGTCCATTTTTTTAAGTTCATATTTTCTATGATGAGAACCTTTTATCTTTCTATTTGTTTCAAGGGTGTTCAACTTTACCTCATGGAGCATTGATATAGTAACCACTTTGGTGTTTTTTTTTTAAATCTCAAAAAAAAGTTTATTAGCATGATTAAAAACATTTTCTTGAATAATGATACAGAAAGAATTTCTAAACCAACAAGAAGATAAGGGACAATACCTTCTAGCCAATATTTGAAACTGAATGGACAGTCTTCATTTTATTAAAAACTATTTATTGGTTCCATGAGGAGTCATGACTATTGCTTTGTCTGGGAATGAGTCCCTATGGCAATTAAGCATCAAAAATATCTTCCATCATAATTGGAGTGTGATCTGCATTGTGAAATAAAGAGTTGATGAAAATTCTCAAAGAGTTGAGTTTGCTTTTAAAAATATCCTTTGTACATACTACAAAGAAATAATTTATATTTTGGTGTTTTGAATTCCTGTATGATCTTTAGAGTGGCAGTCCCCAAAGGCGTCCACCCTTCACTTAATCACAAACACAAGCCCTCTTCTGGAGGATGCATCCTTGGGATGGACTCCATATGCTTCTACTGGCTTGACAACAAAGACAGCATCATCCAGAGCATACTAGTCATTGGACATTTCACCTTCACACAAGTATGGCAGTCTGGTGAAAGCCTCCAAAGCAAAGCAAAGTTTTCTGAAAACTCCAGGCAGACTATTCAGTTGTTCATCCCAATTCTGTCCCTTGATTTTCACAATTTCTGATGGTTTCTCTCACTTGCCACTGTTTTCCACATAGGGATGAAAGGGCAAGACTAGGCCAGGATGAACCAGCCTCTAGTAGGCCCCAAGATACTTCTGATCTCTTTTAACAAAGCCAGGGGCTGATCACAGCAGTGAGCAAATTCAAGCTGCTGATGATATCATACTGGAACCCTGTATTCTGTCATTCATTTATACCAAGCACTCTGTACTACTTTTCTGAAGCTGCCAGATCATAGTTTCAGGTAGCTTAGTGGCATAGATTTCTTCAAAATGAGGACTCAGGATTTGTGTGATTTCTCTATCTCCAGCACCTAGATCATGAAGTCTATGGGCTTTCTAGTCTGGATTAATTTTAAGCAGCCTCTGAAATTGATCTGGTAAAAACACAAACACTGGGCTTTCTCAATGTTTTGGACATAAACAGGCTAAAACAGATGACACAAAAGAATGATATAATTGGATCAGTAGCCAGCCTTATTTCTAAGTGCTGTTGTTTAAGAAGACTTGTGTTCCTTGATCAAGGCAACTCTGAACAAAGGTAGCCTGGAATGATTCACATAATTTCTCGGTTGCACGTGTACCACTGGTGGCTCTCCTTCCTGCTGCCTTGTGGCCACTGCTGGCCCACTGGGGCCACTTGTCATGTTCATGCTCAGGGAGTTGGTGAGTGGGTCCATGTCCTCCACAGCAGCCACACAGACACCAGTCTCAGGCCCAGCCAGGCTAGGGACTGTCTCCTCAGGGGCCATGGCCACTTGCTCTGATCACTCCTGGCACCAGAGCTTAAACCATCATGCTCAACTTGTTGCTTTAGGGTTCTTATTTGATAATTCCAACATCTGGATAATCTTGGGGTTCAAGTATATCGATTTCCCTTTTCTTTGATAGTTGTTTAGGTTCAATATATATTGAATATATTGACATTTATTCTTGGGATTTTGAATATTATGTTATGAGATGCTAGAGCTTGTTAAAGACTACTGGAGAATGTTGGTTTTTTTGTTAGATGAAAACTTTTAAGTCCTGACTGGCCATCTGTGGACTATTGGCCAATGCCAGTTTAGTTATCAAAGGCTTTGCAGTGCTATTTTTATCTGACATATATTTGAGCCACCCAGTTGTCATACTGGACTATAATTTACACCACGTTTCACTTCTTAAATCCTTAGTTAAGTTGATTCTGGTCGATTCTATGCATGAAAAACTCAGGATTGGGCTCAGGACTTCATTGCAGATTAAAGGACTTCTTTCTCATCTTTCTCCTTTTCATTATCTTCCCACACTTCCTGCTTAAGGGGAACCCTTTCCTAATCTTGCGGTAAAATGTAGGCTTTAGCCTTTAATTCCCTTGTGTACATGAGCAAAATGGTGAGAGGAAAGAGCCTATAGGAGCTGCCAGTGTTGCCACTCCCAACCCACTGCCCTGCCTTCTAAAATTGTCACTGCTGCTTACCACAGAGTTGTAGCTTCCTTACTGGAGCTCACCTGAATTGGGATCACAAGAGTCAACAGAACTTTGTCTTGCAGGCTTGCCTTTCCAGTCCTCTCATAGAGAGGGTCTTCTAATGTAGAGTTCCTTAGACTTTTCTGTCTATGTCTGTTTATATTTGTGGAGATATGAGAGTCTAAAGTGATAGTTACTGTATATTATTACAAAAATAATACCCAACAAATGAAACATATGGAATCCGCCACCATATTGTTTTTTTTAGTTTCACTTTCCCTACCTAGTCTGCCTACAGTAATTAACTTTTCAGTATCTGGGGTAGTTGTTTTGGTATTCTGTCCAGGGTTTGTAGTTGTAACATTTGGAGAGATAGGGCAAGTGTATTTACTCCAGCTTAACTGTAACAGAAACCTTGTAAGTGAATTTTAATTAAAAAATTTATCCTCGCAAATTGTATCATTTTACTAGTAATTCATTCATTTATTCAATCATTCATTCATCTAGCCAACATTTATTAAGCATCTCAACTATTGGCACTATTCTGCACATTTAGGATACAATGTGGCATACAGATTCAGTGCAATGCCAATTTAAATTCCAAAAGCCTTCTATTCAGAAATAGAAAAGCCAGTCATCAAATGTATATGAAAATGGAAGGGCCCCAAAGAAAAAACCATCTTGAAAAAGAAGAAAGAACTTGGAGGACTCTCATTTCCCAATTTTAAAACTTATTACAAAGCTACAATAATGAAAACAGCATGATACTGACACCAGGACAGACATATAGACCAATGAAAATGAATTGATAATTCAGAAATAAACACATGGCCAATTGATTTTTGACAGGGATGCCAAGTCCACTCAATGGGGTAAGATTAGTATAACATATGGTGCTGGGAAAACTGGATATATATATATATATATATATATATATATACACACACACACACATATACACACACAAAAGAAGAAGGTGAACCCCTTCCTCCTACCATGTATAAAAAGTAAAACAAACTGCATCAAAGACCTAAATATAAGAAATAAAACTTAAACTTCCAGAGGAAAACATAGGAAAGTATCTTCAGAACTTTTTAGGTAATAATTTCTTAGACTTGACACCAAAATCATGAGCAACAACAACAAGAAAATAAATAGATGGGACTTCATCAAAATAGAAAACTTTTACACATCAAAAGACTTCATCATGTAAGTAACAAGATAATATATAGAATGGGAGGAAATATTTGGAAATCACATATCTGATAAAGGTTTAATATGCAGAATTTATAAAGAACTACAACTCAAAAAACAAAAAGGCAGACAGCTCTATAGACAAATGGGCAAAAGACTTCAATAGATATTTATCTAAAGAAGATAAATACAAATAACCAACATGAAAATATGCTGAACTTCTTTAGCAATTAAGGAAATGCAAATCAAAACCACAATCTGATACCATTGCACATCCACTAGAATGGCTACCATTGAAAAATGGAAACTAACAAATTTTGGAGAGGCTGTGGAGAAATAGAAACACTTGTTCACTGTTGGTTGGAATGTAAAATGGTACAGATGCTATGGAAAATAGTTTGGCAGTTCCTCAGAAAGTTGAATACAGAATTACCATATGACCCAGCAACCCCACTTCTAGGTATATATCCCAAAGAATGGAAAGCAGGGATGCAAACAGATATTTTCAAATCAATGTTGATAGTGGCATTTTTCACAATTTCCAAAAGATGGAGGCAACCTAGGTGTCCAGGGCAGGCTGCGAAGCCGACGACTCCAATGGATGGCCTGGATGAACTCCACAGGAGAGGCTCACCAGCCAAAGCAGGAATGCAATCTGTCTCCTCTGAGTCCTCCTTAAAAGGCTTCCCATGATTGGATTTAGCATCACTAATTGCAGAAGACACTCCCCTTTGGCTGATTACAAATGGAATCAGCTGTGGATGTAGCTGATGCGATCATGACCTAATCCTATGAAATGTCCTCATTGCAACAGGCCAGCGCTTGCCCAATCAGATGAACAGGTACCACAACTTGGCCAAGTTGACACCTGTCCCTAACCATGACAGTCCACCCCTTGTCAACTTGGCACACACACACACACACACATATATATATATATATCACCTTAGACCATACTTAATTTCCAAATGAAAACAAATAAGCACACATTTTTTTCTTTTACCTGACAATACTCAACTGTCCAGCATATAACTGGAAACACATTAAATCTCTCCAGAATAGGGTGCAAATCCTTGGGCAGCATTCATTCTTAAACTTGATATCTTACAACTTAAATAGTATAACACACAAAACAGCATTACAGTCCTCGTTTCTGTAACTGATCACGTGGTCAAAGTTCATATTTATCACTGCCTTCTTCCACCACCCATTCCATGTTTCCTTTCCCCTCAGCAAGCAATTCAGCTGGCCGTGGTTCTTTGTCTGGTGGGATGACCCAAACCTTCATTCCTGAAGTCTCAGAGCCATTAGTGGTCCTGCCTGGATTGTGTTGTTGCAGTTTTCCATTGATTTTAATCACAGGGCATGGTAGTACTAATAGACGCCCCAGGGGATCTCCTATATTACAAGAAAACTCTTCTTTACCTCCATTATGTAGTTGCAGTCCTACTTCCTTCTGATAGTCAGGGTCAATTACCCCAGACAATAATGTAATCCCCTTCTTGGTGTGTTGATCCAGAGGCATAAGTAGCCCAAAGTGGCCAGGTGGCAATCTTAACTTCCAGTTCAGTGGTATCACTGTTGTTTCTCCTGGAGAAAGCACACCCCGTTTTGGAACTAAAACCTGTAGACCAGCAGAACTCAGGGTAGCAGGGACAGGAAGCAAAAATTTTCCTAGTGGATCATTAGGAGTAATAGTGAGTGGTACCACACCCATTTCCACCCCTTGGTTCCTGGACCCATGGATCCTGGCTATGGGAGAAACAGCACCATACAGCGGACGCTGATTCAGAGCATACACAGCTTCCTGGAGAACATTACCCCAGCCTTTCAAGTTTTTGCCACCTAGTCGGCACCATAATTGAGTTTTCAAAAGGCCATTCCACCGTTCTATCAATCCAGCTGCTTCTGGATGATGGGGAACATGGTAAGACCAGAGAATTCCATGAGCATGTGCCCATTCCCACACTTCATTTGCTGTGAAGTGTGTTCCTTGATCCGAAGCAATGCTATGTGGAATACCATGACGATGGATAAGGCATTCTGTAAGCCCACGAATAGTAGTTTTGGCAGAAGCATTGCGTGCAGGGAAAGCAAACCCATATCCAGAGTATGTGTCTATTCCAGTTAGAACAAATCGCTGCCCCTTCCATGAAGGGAGTGGTCCAATGTAATCAACCTGCCACCATGTAGCTGGCTGGTCACCTCGGGGAATGGTGCCATATCGGGGGCTGAGTGTGGGTCTCTGCTGCTGGCAGATTGGGCACTCAGCAGTGGCTGTAGCCAGGTCAGCCTTGGTGAGTGGAAGTCCATGTTGCTGAGCCCATGCATAACCTCCATCCCTACCACCATGACCACTTTGTTCATGAGCCCATTGGGCAATAACAGGAGTTGCTGGGGAAACAGGCTGACTGGTATCCATAGAACGGGTCATCTTATCCACTTGATTATTAAAATCTTCCTCTGCTGAAGTCACCCTCTGGTGTGCATTCACATGGGACACAAATATCTTCATGTTTTTAGCCCACTCAGAAAGGTCTATCCACATACTTCTTCCCCAGACCTCTTTGTCACCAATTTTCCAATTATGGTCTTTCCAAGTCCCTGACCATCCAGCCAAACCATTAGCAACAGCCCATGAGTCAGTATACAAATGCACCTCTGGCCAGTTTTCCTTCCAAGCAAAATGAACAACCAGGTGCACTGCTCGAAGTTCTGCCCACTGGGAGGATTTCCCCTCACCACTGTCCTTCAAGGACACCCCAGAAAGGGGTTGTAATGCTGCAGCTGTCCACTTTCGGTGGTACCTGCATATCGTGCTGAACCATCTGTAAACCAGGCCCGAGTTTTCTCTTCCTCAGTCAATTCACTGTAAGGAACTCCCCAAGAGGCCATAGCTCTGGTCTGGGAAAGAGAAGGTAATGTGGCAGCAGGAGTGGAAACCATGGGCATTTGTGCCACTTCTTCATGTAACTTACTTGTGCCTTCAGGACCTGCTCTGGCTCTATCTCGTATATACCATTTCCACTTTACAATAGAGTGCTGCTGTGCACGCCCAACTTTATGGCTTGGTGGGTCAGACAACACCCAACTCATGATAGGCAACTCAGGTCTCATGGTAACTTGGTGGCCCATGGTTAAGCGTTCAGTCTCTACTAAGGCCCAGTAGCAGGCCAAAAGCTGTTTCTCAAAAGGAGAGTAGTTATCTGCAGCAGATGGTAAGGCTTTGCTCCAAAATCCTAAGGATCTGCGTTGTGATTCTCCTATAGGGGCCTGCCAAAGGCTCCAGACAGCATCTCTATTTGCCACTGACACTTCCAGCACCATTGGATCTGCTGGATCATATGGCCCAAGTGGCAGAGCAGCTTGCACAGCAGCCTGGACCTGTCGCAGAGCCTCCTCTTGTTCAGGTCCCCACTCAAAATTAGCAGCTTTTCTGGTCACTTGATAAATGGGCCGGAGTAGCACACCCAAATGAGGAATATGTTGTCGCCAAAATCCAAAAAGACCAACTAGGCGTTGTGCCTCTTTTTTGGTTGTGGGAGGGGCCAGATGCAGCAATTTATCCTTCACCTTAGAAGGGATATCTCGACATGCCCCACACCACTGGACACCTAGAAATTTTACTGAGGTGGAAGGCCCCTGTATTTTTGTTGGATTTATCTCCCATCCTCTGACACGCAAATGCCTTACCAGTAAATCTAGAGTAGTTGCTACTTCTTGTTCACTAGGTCCAATCAACATGATATCATCAATATAATGGACCAGTGTGATGTCTTGTGGGAGGGAGAAATGATCAAGGTCTCTGCGAACAAGATTATGACATAGGGCTGGAGAGTTGATATACCCCTGAGGTAGGACAGTGAAAGTATATTGCTGACCTTGCCAGCTGAAAGCAAACTGTTTCTGGTGGTCCTTACTGATAGCTATTGAGAAAAAAGCATTTGCCAGATCAATAGCTGCATACCAGGTACCAGGGGATGTATTGATTTGCTCAAGCAATGATACTACATCTGGAACAGCAGCTGCAATTGGAGTTACCACCTGGTTGAGTTTACGATAATCCACTGTCATTCTCCAAGACCAATCTGTTTTCTGCACAGGCCAAATAGGAGAGTTGAATGGGGATGTGGTGGGAATCATCACCCCTGCATCTTTCAAGTCCTTAAGAGTGGCAGTAATCTCTGCAATCCCTCCAGGAATACGGTATTGCTTTTGATTTACTATTTTGCTATGTAGGGGCAGTTCTAGTGGCTTCCACTTGGCCTTTCCCACCATAATAGCCCTCACTGCACGAGTTAGAGAACCAACGTGGGGATTCTGCCAGTTGCTAAGTATGTCTATGCCAATTATACATTCCGGAACTGGGGAAATAACTACAGGATGGGTCCGGGGGCCCACTGGACCCACTGTGAGACGGACCTGAGCTAAAACTCCATTGATCACCTGGCCTCCATAAGCCCCCACTCTGACGGTGGTCCAGAGTGACGTTTTGGGTCCCCTGGAATTAATGTCACTTCTGAACCAGTGTCTAATAATCCCCGAAATATCTGATCATTTCCTTTTCCCCAATGCACAGTTACCCTGGTAAAAGGCCGTCGGTCTCCTTGGGGAAGACTTAGAGGAAGGTCAACAGTATAAATTTGTGGCAGTGTAACAGGTTTCTCCCCATAGGGACCTGGCCTCCCCTTCATTCAAGGAGCTCAGGGTCTGTAAACTGTTTCAAGTCTGGAAATTGATTAAGGGGCCGTGACTCTGTGTTTTTGTAATTCAGTTTAGACTTCTGTTCCCTTGACCTAGAACTCTTTTGTTTATACAGCTCCAACAAGAATTTAGTAGACTGCCCTTCTATTGTATTTCTAGGCACCCCATGATTTACTAGCCAATGCCACAAATCTCTGCGTGTCATATAATTTTGATGCCTCCTTTGAGTTTGTTGTCTATTATAATACCCGCGTCTACCCTGTCTTTGGTGATTAAGTGCTGCCACCTGGCTTCTGCCAACTCGGGATCCTGTCATCCCCATTGTGTTTAAGGATTCCAGCTCAGTGACAGCAGTTCCTACAGTAATATCTGACCTACAGAGAAGTGCAACCACAGAGCTCTTGAGGGATGATGGTGCTAGTCTCACAAACTTATTTCTCTGGTAAAAGGTGCATCTTCTGGACTTTCCTGGGGTGTAAGAGCAGGCTTTGCATGATAAATCCACTCTAACATCCCAATCTCTCTAAGCCTCTGGATCCCCTCATCTACATTATACCAGGGCAGTTCTGGCATTTCTCAGGTAATGTTGGCCACCTTTTGATCCATGTTTCAACCAACCACCCAAACAAGTTGTTAACACCTTTTCTAACTGCTCTAGCTATAACATTGAATGCAGAATCTCTGCTTAGTGGGCCCATATCAATAAATTCAGCCTGATCCAGCCTTATATTCCTCCCACCATTATCCCACACTCTTAAAATCCATTGCCACACATATTCCCCTGATTTCTGTCTATATAAATTGGAAAACTCACACAGTTCTTTTGGAGTATAACGTACCTCCTCATGTGTGATACTTTGTACCTCACCTTTAGGGGCCTGTTGGGACTTTAGTCTAGTTATAGGTCTAGAAGAAATGAGGGGTGGTGGGGGTGGGTCATGAAAAGAATTAGAAATATCTTCCAAGCCATTGCTTCAGGGCTTTCATTTGCAGTTTCATCTGGTGAAACAGGATTAATCACTCTAGGGCTAATCCCTTCAGGAGGAGGCTGGGTGGCCAATTCCTCAAGGCAGGCTGGAGGTGGGGCAGCTATGTCCTCAGGGCAGACTATTACAGGGTTATCTAAAGAAGGCTCAGCATGGTCTAGGGTTTCAACCTCACCCCCAACATCATTATCAATCCATATGTCACCATCCCATTTTTCAGGGTCCCACTCCTTTCCAATCAATGCCCTCACTTTAATGGCAGACACCATGCAAGACTGAGATTTCAGTTTACGTTGTAAAGTTGCTACTCTAACAATAAGATTCTGAGTCTGATTTTCAGAGATCTCAAGTCTACGGCTACAGGAAATAAAATTTTCCTTCAGGATACTCATAGAAACCTCTACATCTTTCAGACGGCACTTAAGCTTCTTGTTTGAAGCCTTAAGCCCATCCCTTTCACCCTTTAATGTAGACAGTGTATCTAACAACAACCAACCAACATCTCTATAACTCTTATTTCTACAAAACTCTGTAAAGGTGTCAAAAACATTATCCCCCAGAGTCTGGCTTTGTACAAGCGAAGCATTAGGAGAATCGAATGATGATATTTTGACTATCTCCTTTGCCAACTCAGTTCATGGATTGGGAGTGTCATTCTGATTATGGGAATCAGAGTCCTTAGTGTCTCTGAGCCCAGTCAGAGTAGAAAACCATTCATAAAAACCCATTTTTAAGATTCTGTTCCTTAAGAACCACTCCTGGTACCAAGATGTATTAGTTAGGGTTCTCTAGAGAAACAGAATCAACAGGGAACACTTGCAAATATAAAATTTATGAAAGTGTCTCACGTGACCGTAGGAATGCAGAGTCCAAAATCCACAGGGCAGGCTGCGAAGCATCAACAAATTAACTGATAAACAAAATGTGGTATAAACATATGATGGAATATTATTCAGACATAAAAAGGAATGAAGTTCTGATATGTGTAACCACCCGGATGACCCTTGAAGACATCACACTGAGTGAAGTAAACCAAATATAAAAGGACAATATTATATGATCTCATTGATATAAAATTATTAGAATAAACAAATTCAGAGTCACAAGCTAGAATTCATGTGCCAGGATTGGGGTAGGAAATGGGGAGTCAATACTTAATTGATACAGAATTTCTATTTGGGATGATGGAAACGTTTTGGTGATGGATGGTGGTGATGGTAGCACCACATTATGAATGTAATTAACAGCACAGAATTATATATTTGAATGTTGTTAAAGGGGGACATTTTAGATGATATATGTGTTATTAGAATAAAAATAAAAAAAACCAGAACTGTACAACATAGCTAGCCCTAATATACAATGTGAACCATAGTTCATGGTATAATTATAGTAAAGTTCTTTCATTAATTGCCACAAATACTGCACTAATGCAAAGTGTTAATAATGGGGCAGGGGGAACTCTTTATTTTCAGCATTCATTGTCTGTAAATCTACAACTTCTCCAATAAAAAATACATTTAATAAGAAACAGAATACCCAACCAATTTTAAAAAGTTTGCCCTTGCTAAGATTGGGACAGTGTACACATCAAAAATAATAATGACTGCAGGGAAGTGAAACATATCTAATATGTTTTAAATGTATGAGTGCCTAATGATAGTTGCAAAAAAACTAATTGGCTACTTCCAGACGTTGCTAGGGAACCAATTTATTCTTTTGAAAAGCATAGTACAAGAGTATTTCCATCTCTATATGAAAAAATTCCAACTAGTAAATGAAGAAAACAACAGCATTAGACCATTACCATTTTGCAACCTCCTATGTATGTATTACTGAATCTAAGACTTACACAGAGAGAGCTGTTAAAATCACATAAAGAGATACAACCAGATCTTACATTCCTCCTCATGAATGGACACAGCATGGCTCAACATCTTGCAAAGGTATACAACTTGAATCTAATGAGGCCTCTAACTCCTGCTGCTAAGGTACAGGAGATACATAGGACAGAATAATATTTTGAACTGCACCAATTGTAGGTAATCAATGAATCCAGATGAGAAAAACTGCAGGTCAAATGTTCAGGGTTTTCCAATAGATGGAATATAAGGAAAAGGAAATAATGGAGAATAAAAGAGACAAAAATATATAGCAGTTTTTAAAAATGAGCAAAACTAAACTCTAGTATCTAGGTTTGAATGTTTAATGTTGAAAAATAACAAATGCAGGCAGCAAAATGTAAATGGTTCCTAAATATATGGAACATTTACAAAAACCAACCATATGTGGGACAATAAAGAAAGTCTCAACAAATACAAAGATTGGAGACATGGAGAGAGTATGGTCTCTGAAGACAATATAATTAAGCTAGAAATATGTAACAAAATAATTATAGAATTATATCTACATTTGAAAATTAAGTAATATTTTTCTATGTAACCTATGTAGCTGTATTAGCTAGGGTCTCTAGAGAAATAGAATGAACAGGCGATATCTTTAACATAAGAGTTATAAAAGTGTCTGGGGGATGTAAGAATCCAAGATCTGTACAGCAGGCTGTGCACTGGCAGCGCCAATGAAGGTCCTTAATGAATTCTGAGAGGCTGAAGGAAAAAGAGAGATTGTCTCTTCTGAACCCTCCTTAAAAGCCTTTTGTTGATTAGATTAAGTATCACTCATTGCAGAAGACACTCCCCTTAGCTGATTGCAAATGTAATCAGCCATGGATGCAGTCAACTTGCTCATGATTTAAGTCCATGAAATGTCCTCACAGCAACAGATAGGCCAGTGCTTACCCGACCAGACAACTGGGCACTATGATCTGCACAAGTTGACACATGAACCTGATTATCCTAGTATCAAACACGAAATTGCAATGGTGTCTTAATTTGTCAAAACCTTTATGACAAATAACATACAGTGGCTTGGCTTAAATAGCAAGAATGTATTGACTCTTGGTTTTAGAGGCAGAAGTCCCAAATGAAGGCATTGGCAAGCCATGTTTTCTCTCAGAGTTTGCAGCATTCTAGTTCTCGCTTGCTGCAGTCATTGGAATTAAGAACATGACTTTTGGAAGGCACACGATTGAATCCCCAAAAACTGGATATTAGAAAATATTCTGAAATAATAATCATATGAAAACTTGTGAGATGCAGGTAGAGCTATTTAGATGGGTAATTTATAGCCTTGAGAAGCAGTAAAATTACAAATTAATCATTTAAGTATCTCGAGAAGTCAGAGAAGGGAGAAAAAATAAAATCTCAAGAAAATCTTAGGAAGGGAATAATAAAAATAACAGAGAATAATGAAATAAAATTCCAACATATAATTAAAAGGATCATAAAGGCAAAGGTTGATTCATTTCTAGCTAATAAAATTAATAAACCTATGGTAAGACTGATGTCAAAAGAAAGACATAAATAACTAATATCATGAATGAAAAGGTGACATCAGTTCAGATCCTATGGATGTAAAAAGATAATGAGAGGACATTATCAACAAATTGTATGCCAACACATTTGAAAATCAAAACTAACACAAAAAGATATACAAGATTTGAATAAACTTGGGGATTGAATCAGGTGCCCCACAAAAGACATGTTCAGTTCCCAACCTTTGGTTCTGGAGGTGTGAACCTTACAATTACAGTTTCATTGTAGCAAAAATGGGTAAAATCAGAAGAGACACATGGAAGAAGGTCTGGGACAGTCTCAAAGCAAAGCTTCTGTGTCCTTTCTACGTGGAGTCAGAATGCATCACCTTCCTGGCACATTGTTGCATATCATAGATCATGGAAGCTGGATGTAGTGTTTTCAGGGCCAAGAGTTTTCCTTGGGGTTTCACTATTTAGGCATGGTTAATGGAATAAGTGGCCATGGGGTTAAACTCAATCTCTAATCCCCTTTCCTGGGTTGGGCTGCTAAGACTTGGCTTAAAGTCCCAGCCCCCAATCAAATGGTTGGTCTTTCTGGTATGGTCTAACCACCACCTGTGGTTAAGTTGGCATACCCTGTCATTCATTAGCATAAACTATCAAGTATGATGGGAGTTGGGTGGGCATCATGAATAACAGAAAACACTCCTACACTTTTATCACAGAAAATTCCAGAGATTTAGGAATAAGGACAAAAAAAACAGCCAAAGTTCTTTATTATACAGCAGCTTATAACTACTTCTTTTTGATAATAAGTTCTGTGAGTCAGGGCACAGGGGAATGACATGGCAGCCTCTTCAATGTCACCTCTTACTTGCCCTTAGGCTCACTCAGCTGCAACCACATTTCTTGGCTCTCCCTTCAGTACACTGAGAAGGCTCCTATGTTCACAGTCTTTACATGTCCTGCACCTTCTGCTTAAAGCTTTCCTGACCCAAATATCCCCTTGACTTGGACACTCACTTTTCTCAAGTCACCTTAGAATGAAGCTTTCCCTGGCCACCCTGTTTAAGTTGGAATTTCCTTCCTATGCCCTCTGGCACTCTTTTTCTCTATGACCCTTTTCCAGCTTTATCACCCTCTAAAATATTGTACTTCTTTTTTGGAAAAAAAAAAAAAGCCCAGCTTTATTGAGATATAATTCACCCAGACATTTCCCCCATTTAAATATCCAGTTCAGTGATTTTTAGTATATGAGTGGTACATTAATCAACATAATCAATTTTAGAATACCTTCATCAACCCAAAAAGAAACCTCCTACCCAGTAGCTGTTACACTTCATTCCCCCTGAAAATCATCTGTCCTATACAACCACAAAACTACTTTCTCTAAGCATTTGCCTATTCTTGGTAATTCATATAATGGAATCATATAATATGTGGCTTGTTCTACTTAACATAATGGGTTTTTTTGTTCATCCATTTCATGGCATTTATCAATACTTCATTTATTTTTATAGCCAATAGTATTTCTTTGTATGGATATGCCACATTATTTTTATTCATTTATCAGTTGATGGACATTTATACTCTTTCTTATAGACATACTATGTATAATGCTGCTATTTACATTCATGTAGAGCTGTTTCATGGAGATACACTTTCATTTCATTTGGGCATATACTTAGGTAGAAATGATAAGTCATAAGGTAAATCTGTGTTTAACTTTTTGAAGAACTGACAGAATGTTGTCCAAAGTGACTGCCCCATTTTACATCCCCACCAGGAGCGTATGGCAATTTCAAATACTCTACATTCTCACCAAGATTTGTTATCTATTTTTTCTTATAGCCATCCCAGTGGGTATGTATTTGTCAGGGTTCTGCAGAGAAAGAGAACCAAACCTATATATGACACCATTAGCAATATATATATGTTTATGAGGCAGTCAAGTCAGAAATCAGTATGGCCAGCCAAGGAGAGAAATTCTGGTAAAGGCGATATTCAGATCTTGAGTCTGAATTCCTTATGGGAACATGGGATGCTGGAAAATAGGTAAGAGTTGATGATGATCTCTGGAATCTTGAATTCTTGGTGCTAAGAGCTATAATGGTTTGGATGAGGCCCATTCACGTGATGGAGGGTAATGTCCTATACTTAAGGGCAACTAATAGTAGTAAAAAACTAGGCCAGTGTTTGATCAAACAACTGGATACCAAAAACCCGGGCAAATTAACAGATAAAATTAACCATTACAGGGTGTAAAGTACATTCTTATCATGGCTTCAATTTGCATTTCCCTGATTGCTAATGATGTCAAAAAATTTTCAGGTATTTATTGGCCATTTGTATATCTTCTATTGATATACAAGATACATTGCCTAGATTTTTACTTCTGTTAATTTTTGCTTAATTATTGGGTTGCCAGTGTTTTCAATATGTTCTACATTAAGTCTCTCATCAGATTTTTATTTGCAAATTTTTCTCCCATTTTGTAGGTTGTCTTTACATTTTCGTTTTTTAAAAATATTTTTGTGATATCTTCACACACAGTCCATCCAAAGTATACAACTAGTGACTCACAATATCATCATATAGTTGTACAGCCATCACCATGCTCATTTTTAGAACATCTGCATCACTCTAGAAAAAGAAATAAAAAGAAAAAACTTATACATCCTATATGCCTTTCCCCTCCCTCTCATTGATCACTAGTCTTTCAATCTACCCAATCTTTTTTTATCTATCTGTCCCTCATTATTTATTTATTGTCCTTATTTTTATATTGTATTTCTTAACTGTACTTTTCCCCCTGTTTTCTCTCACCAGAATGGAAACTTCATGAGGGTGTTTATATTTTGTCTATTTTTTCAATGCTGTGTTCCCTGAGCCTAGACTATATAAAGGCACTCAAAACATACTTGTTGAATAATTGGATGGGTGAGTGGATGGATATGTGGCATGGCATCAGAAAGGTTGGGAATCACTGAGCTACAGAGCTTAGATGAAATATTTTGCTGCCATAGGAAGAATGAGTTAAAACTCTGTGCTAATATGAACAATTGCCAAGATTTAAAACAAAAACGCAGGCCAGGTGCTGAACAGTGTCTTTAGTATCACCTTTTACGTACATTTACAACAGAATGTATAGAGAAATATTTGTAGGTACACTATCATCAGTATTTTCTTGAAAGAATCAAAAGATACTGTTTGTAATGGATGCTTTAGGGAGCAGGGCTGGAATGCAGGTGGAAAGAGGCCTTACCTTTTCATTTGGTATTTTTCTATATAGTTTGAATTTTCTACATTTTTGCTTTTTGATGGTGAGATTATGGGCTATGGAAATGAGTTTTTCTTTACAGGTCTCACTACTCAAATAATGAATGTTATAAAAAATTTTAAAAGGCAGTTTCATTACCAACATTCAAGAAATGAATTACTCATTTTTAGGGACTTCCCTGAACCACTGAAAGGTCTTCATTCATCAAATAAAGTTCAGTATTTCTATTTGCTAATGCAGAAAATATTTTACTTGTACCCTTAAGTTTTCAGCGACAAAAATTTCAGATAATCAGAGCATTTTGTTTTCCATACTTTCTTTTCTGTAACTTTGCTATCATATACAGTATAATAGAATTAATAAGAAAACTCTTAGCAAATGGATAATTTTATACTAAATTTTCTTTAGAGCCTGTAGCTTCAAATGTTGCCCTTCACTCAGTAGAGCATGGCTGTTACTTAATAAACAGTGGCTCCCTGGATGTGACTTAATGGGAGTAGGATCTTGGTTTTCCTTTGTATATTTAAGTTGGTAAATGTAGTAGGTCCATTTCCCCTGTGTTTCTTTCATTGTCGATGTTTCCTCAGACTGTGGCATTTGTTCATTCTTCATCTTCACAATGCAGATATCTGATATGATGTGGGGTGTGATGGAGACTTCTTTTCTATAGAACCCTATGGGAAAAATGGAAAGGCAGGGCAGGCCACGGTGGCTCAGCAGGTAAGAATGCTTGCCTGCCAAGCCCGAGGACCGGGGTTCGATTCCCAGTGCCTGCCCATGTAAAAAAAATAAATAAATAAAAAAGGGGAATCTATTAAAAAAAAAAAAAAAAAAAAAATGGAAAGGCAAAACTTTTTTCCTGAAAAATGAAAAAAAGTAATTTTAAGAAATGAATTTGATCACCAAGACACACACACACGCGCGCGCACACACACACACACACACACAAACTATATATCATGAGTCCAAGTTTTTCATCTCAGAATTTGTAATGGAAAATTAACATTTATTGACTTTGTTAAGGTCAGGTGATGCTAGGGAGTCAGGGAGGTGAAGATTCTACTGTTTTAACAGGCATTTGCAGTTCACTTATACTATTGGCATATTCTTAGCAAGCTGGATGTGAATAAGAATTAATTCTACTGGAAGTTGATAAAGTTTAGATCCATTAACAGCCAGACTATTTTATATTAGATTTTAAAATGAATGAGAAATTAATGGAGAAAAGAGTTCTCAAAATAGCTTTGGAATGGTTATATTTATAACTCTGTCCCACTTGCCAAAAATACATTTTTTTTCCTGCCAACCATTTAAATGTGTTTCACAGACAAGAGAAAAGAGATTGGTAACAAATAGGGTGCTTCCCACAAGAATGAAGAAAGGTTTGGAAATCCTTGAGAAAATGGTAAGGCTTGTCATTTTAGGAACTTTCTGCTTTAAATGTTCCCTATTTTTATGTTTGTTTACATAGCACTTATTCTCCAAATCAACTACATATTTATTTCCAAATGCCACAATAACAGAAGACTGGCACCATGTTAGGGAGTGTTTCTTATGGTGCACAACTGTCTATTGGTTTGGTTCAGGAGCTGGGAATGATCCCAGTGACCCAGCCTTGGCTTGACCTTGGGTTGTTCTGGGAAGGAGCGAACATGTTCGAGCAGAATTGGTGAGCTTGCTTTTACTTATAGGCTTCTTGTGTTCACTCAAGAATGGACCTACATCTCTGAGAGTTTCTTGAGCCAACAATAGCCCTCCTTCTAAGGCTGCACAGTCTTGCCTGCCACTGGGACCATAGGGCCCTTGGCACCTGCTATTTCCTCAGGCCCATGGTAACCACTATAAAGGAAACAGAAGGAATCATTTTTAATGTTATTGTTCCCTTCATTTAGTTGATATTTGTGAGTTGCATTATATTATATGTTTTCAACAGAAAGTTGTTTAACTGGTTGCTACAGTGAAATGCACATAAATGCTTAATTCTGTTCTTTGATACCAAACCAAACTGATTTTGGCTTTAAATTCTTAAGCCTTAGAGAGTTTTTTCAGATGAATTCTGGGCATTCTATACTTAAGGAAGCATTTCTAAGTGAAAATAGATTGAAAAAGAAGTTAGAATTAATGTAAATTTTATAGACATAAGAATATGCATTGTGTTAGTTTGGAAGCTGCCAGAATGCAGTATACCAGATATGGAACAGCTTTTAAAAAGGGAATTTAAGAAGTTATAAGTTTACAGTTCTAAGGAAGTGAAAGTGTCCAAATTAAAGCACCAGCAAGAGGTTACCTTCATTCAAGATAGGCCAATGGGTCTGGAACACATATGTCAGCTGGGAAGTCACGTGGCTGGCATCTGCTAGTCCCTTGCTCCTGGATTCTGTTGCTTTCAGCCTCTGTTCCTGTGGGGTTCCTCACTGTGCTTTTTTGGATCTGGCTTTCATCTCTTGGCTTCCCTTGGCTCTCTCCAGGTTCTGGCTTGCTTAACATATCATGGCGATGTCTGCTGGGCTCCAAGCATCTCCCAACATCAGTGTTTCTATTTTCCTAGCATTGGCATCTGTGTCTGCTCTGCTCTGAAGTTTCTGTCGACTCTCATTTCTGACTCTCTCCAAAATGTTTCCTCTTCTAAATGATTCCTGTAAACTAATCAAGACCCACCTTGAATGGGTGGAGTCATACCTCCATCTTATCAAAAGGCCACACCCACAACTGGCTGCATCACATTTCCTTGAAGATAATCTAATCAAAAGCCTCTACATACAATGTTGAATCTGGATTAAAAACAATAGCTGCTCCCACAAGATTGGATCAGGATTAAAACATGTTTTTTCTAGGATACATAATATTTTCAAACTGGCACATCCATGTAAAAATTATAGGGGAAAACACTACTGTTCAGAGTTGCACAACAGAGGCTCCTAGCAAATGATTGTTTTATTGCTGCATAGCATAAAGGGTCCAAAAGAGCAGGGGAAAATATCCCACCTTGGCCAATCCCACAGGGAGGCCAACTGCTCAGGTCAAGGTTGGTGGATGGCAGCTCTGAGGTCTCTCTTCACGTTGGAGGTGAGGGACCAATTGTGGCTTGTCTCCCAGGTACACAAACTATTCAGCAGTGCTGTATGCCTCTCCTCTTTTCAGAGATGAGGGACACCTGCATTGCCCAAAGAATGGGCTTTTGTATACTTCAGGGTAAGGGAGCTCTGCCAGGTGGCAACCTTTGGATCCTAGGAAGCACCTAGGTCTAGTTAAGATTTACAGCTTCCTGAAGTCTCTTGTTAGACAAAAACAAGCAAACATCTGCACACAATCAAATAAGAGTAGAAACCTACTCAACACTTGCACACAAACTGGGAGGTGAGATGGCGGCTAAGTGTGACCTTGACATCCCCAGGAGAGGTATTATTAGTATAAGCTTTGATTTTTAAAAAAATTATAAGATAAAAGATGAGGAATAAAACCATAACCAAGAGACCCAATGGAAAATGAACTACTCTTCTTAGAAAAAATTATGAATAGCCATAAACAAAATACAAAGTGAAAGTGGGCAGATGGTGGGTAGGGCAAGGATCACTGAGAAGAGAGTGATCAAGGTGATCAGATTCAAGGTAAGTTTTATGTTTTGCATATAAATTCCTTTTAAGAAAAATCTGATTTCTTCATATTCTTGGTCTTGGTCAGCATTCTGGTGGGTGTGGACCCATAGTGAATAAGATCTCTTCAAGATGTTATTTCAGTATTAAAGTGTGGCCCAACTGGATCAGGTTGGGCTTTAATCCGGATTACTGGAGTCCTTTATAAAGTTACACAGAGAGAGAAGGTCAAAGCTACTGAGGGCAGCCACTGTGCTGCTCTATTAGCAACCTAAAAGAGAAAGGAGAAGATGCTGCCATGTGTCTAGCCATACGACAGAAAAGCCCCAGAATGCCACAGTCTTCGAGAAGAAAGCATCAACTTGCTGATGCCTAGATTTTGGACTTCAAGTTTCAAAACTGTGAGCCAATAAATCCCATCGTTTAAGCCAACATATTATATGGCATTTGTTTTAGAAGTTAGAAAACTAAAACAGTTGGCATGGTAATCGGGTCACGGAAACCAGACAACAAGAATTGTGATATTATTTAGAAATCTGATCCTGTACAACCTGGAGCAAATTTAGCATGCATTTGTCATTTATTTTGTTTTGTGACTAAGTATAGTTATATTAATTATGGACACAAGTTTGGGAGTAAAATTTGAATGAAAACAGATATTTATTGCAGTAAACCCAGACAGTGTTAGACAAATTATTTATTGCTCTGAAGTAGTCAGATCCTTTCTATATGAGATATTCATAGATTCACTCATGCTCCCTTATTGTTCTGAACCCTGTGAGTACAGATTTGTTCCATGACATTCACATAAAAGAAGCATTGCATGTCTTTATTTTTCTTACTTAATTTTGGCTTTTGGCACCTCCTCCTGAGCAATGGGATCTCACTATCAGTCATCCTTTATGCTTCTTCTCTGAGGCCTGGCCTGGCCCCAGGTGGTCCATCATCCCCTTTGATTTTCATGCTATCAGTCCTGTGGATGGAGGTCTTTGTCGTCTATAGGCCCTGGGGCACTGGGTGGCCTTCAGGGAGCCCCTCCTGTGCTTGATTCCTTCTCTGACATCCACACCTCAGCACCTTCTGGGGAGACCAGTTCAAAGAGGGGTGCACTTACCTTCTGTCTCCCAGTCTTGGGGAATCTGCTGTCCATAAGCCATTCCACTTCTCTCATCCTTTCCCAGCAGTGCCTCATTCCTCATCTTCCTCTGTGCCAACTCCAGCCAAACAGAGGGATCTAACATTTTAGTCAAGACAGG
The DNA here is from genome assembly GCF_023851605.1 of Tamandua tetradactyla. Taxonomy (NCBI): domain Eukaryota; kingdom Metazoa; phylum Chordata; class Mammalia; order Pilosa; family Myrmecophagidae; genus Tamandua; species Tamandua tetradactyla. Next base: position 81,853,792 of record NC_135338.1, on the reverse strand, counting down.
CAGGGATCTTCTGCAGACTTCTCATTCATTATTTGCTGCAGAAAGCTGAATAAATGTATCAGTGGAGTCTTGCCACCATTTGCCTGGCTTCCCATTGCTCTTGGAATGAAATCTAACCATAGCATACTAGGATCTTCCTCAGTGGGCCCCTATCACCTTGGCCCTTTGTCTTCCATCCTCGTGGTCTGTCCCAGAGACCTCTCTCAGTGCTTCAGTGCCTGTGTGCCCTCTCCACCCATACCCAACCTGGCTAATATCCCTCATCCCTGTACTGTTAGCAGAAGGAGAGCGAATGACCCAGAGACTCCCATGGAGAAGGGTCCTGGGAGCCACCTGAAGGCTCACTGTAGCATTACTAGGACTTTCTCTCCCACAAATAAGAAACTGTCAGCTCTGATCTGTTCACAGAGCTCTGACCTGCCACATCCACCACTTCCATTGTTATTTTCTAGGTAATTGTAAACAAGACACATTCAGTCTCTTTTTGGATAAATGCATGATAGTTTCTACCAGTCACTTTGCTGGAATTCTTTTCAGAAAGCCACAGCATTTTAATATAATTTCATACTTACGGAATTTTCATTTCTAAGATTTGGCCTTTAGTATTTCTATGTAACTGTTTGGTTTCCTGGGTAACAAATAACAGTAACAGGAGTCTTGGGAACATTTTATGAAAATCTCTTTGTCTACCAAACCTTTAAAGCACACTCAACTTGATCTCCATGTCAGAAGAGTCACATGTTCTCATTTCTCCCACCTCGGGTGCCAACTCAGGCTCCTTCCTCTTCCATCTCCCTGTTGATCTGGATGCATCAAGTCAGTGTGGTTCCAGCCCTGGGTTTCAGCCTCCTTTATATACCACAGTTACCTTCTGTTATCAAGGAGTGGGCTGTGCTTGAGAGGAACGTTGTTTCATTATGAGTCTTGGACACTAAATGCACAAACAATATACATCACTGAACTTCCAGAACCGTGACAGTAACCTTGTTTCCAAGATTTGCCAGTGCTGCTATCTTCTCCTTCCTGTGCCCAGCTTTTTTTTCCCCCTTTTTTTCTGGTCTATATTCTCGTTCCCTGGGCTCTGAACTCCTGCTGCTGATATTTGTCCTAGAGCCCTCTTGCACTGATAGTATGAGTTGGGCTTTTGTCTGTTTTAGTTTGCCAGGGCTGCTATAACAAACACCACAGACTGGTTGACTTAAATAACAGGAATTTATTGCCTCTCACAGTTTGGGAGGCTAGAAGTCCAAAATCAGGGTATCACCAGGGCATGCTTTTCTGAATTTATAGTGTTTTGGTGCTGGCTTGATGTCTTCCCCCATCACATGGCAATATCTGTCTCCTTCTCTGGCTTCCATTTCTGGCTTCTGCTTTGTGACGGTTAAGTTCTTATGTCAACTCAGCCGGGTTATGGTGTCCAGTTGTTTGGTCAAGCAAGGACTGACCTCATTGTTACTGAGGCTATTTTACGGACTTAAATCATCAGTAAGTTGGATGAATCTACTATGGCCTTAACCAACTGAGGAGATTGCTTCAACAATGAGAGATGTCTCTTCCAATCAGTTGAAGGATTTAAAAGGAAAAGTGATGATCTCAAGCAATCAGTAGGGAGGATCTCCATCTATACTTCAGCCAAACAGCTTCTCCTGGGGAATTCAACAAAACCTTCATCAGAGTTCCAAGCTTGTAGCCTGCTCTACAGAGTTTGGACTTGCCCATCTCTATAGTCATGTGAGCCAATTCCTATAAAAATTTTTCATAATATTTACAACACATACACATACATCTCCTGTCGGTTCTGTTTCCCTAGAGAACTCTGATTAATACATACTTCCATGTCCAATTTCCTTTGCTTATAAGTACTTCAACCATATTTAATTAAGGACCACCCATGTTCAGTTTGGCCTCATCCAAACAGGATGTTTGAAGGTCCTTTTTTTCAGATGAGTTCATACTCATAGGACCAGGTGTTAGGACTTGAACATGTTTTTTATGTGTGACATGATTCGATCTACCACACACTCATTTACCACCCAGAGACCTACCTAACCAATATATGTGTCCACTTCAGTTATTCTCCTCCATAGTCTTTACCTCTCTGAGATTTGTAATCCAGCAAAGGATTATGATAAGTAGTGGCCGCTGTGTGGTGGATCATAACATTCCTTCTGCTGGCATCTTTTTAAGAGCGCATCATTGACACATGGACACTCATTAATTTATTCCTATGACTGCACTGCTGCAGTGGAGAAACTTTTTCATTGTGTTTTAATACTAAGTAGCATTGAGAAGCAGTAAGCTTTAATGTTTTCTTGTTTTTTCATGGTGATATACTTGCATCTTGCATTCTGTATAATGACGTACACTAAAGAGTACCTACAAGTAGAAAAGGAGTGAGAAATGAAAGAAGAAATTTATAGAATTTATCCTCCTCCTACCCTCTCCTTTTTTAACCAATGATGTCAAGCTACAAGATGGTGGGCCCCTGACTTTTCTAAGCTCTAAACATATCACTCCCTGGTATGGTTTACATTTCTGATGTCTTTAAAAATAATTATATTGAAGTTTACATATAAAATTATGAACCAAAGCCTGAGTACAAGGAACTTCTCTGGATGCTTGGGATAGATCAGTGAGCAAAACAGAAGTCCCATTCTCATGAAGCTTTATTCTAGTGCAGGGAGATAGATTTTTTTTTAAGTAGGTAGGTAAACAGTATGTTGTATGCAGGTATTATGGTGAAAAATAAAATCAAGAATGAGTATAGGGAGTGTGGGGTGTGTGGTGCTATTTAATTAATATACAATGAGAGGGAAGGCATCATTGTTGCTGAAAACCTGAAGGAGGTGAGGGATTGAGTCACGTGAGTATTCCAGGGAAGAACTTTGCAGACGGAGGGAACAACCAGTGCAGAAGCCCTAAGGTGGTAACATTCTTGATACCCTCAAGCAATGGCAAAGAGACAGTATGACTGGAGGAGCATGTGTGAGGGGAAAGAAAAGAGTTGAAGTTAGAGGTCAGCAGAGGTTGCCTTATGTGGAGACTGATGGACAATTGTAAGGACTCTGGCTTTTGTCCTAAGTGAGGCAGGGACCACTGTCATGAAAAGCAGAGGAGGGGTAGTTAGAAGGGTTTCTCTTATCCTGTGCCCTGGGAGGCCAGGGTATAATCCACAGTAGCAGTGAAGAATAAATGAGATTCATCCATGTTGCTGCAGTTAGTTGTTCCTTCATATTCATTGCTGTATATTATTCCATTGTGTGTGTATTCCACATTTTATTTATGTATTTATTATTGATGGATGCATAAATTATTTCAAATTGGTAGCCATTAGAAATGACACTGCTGTGAACATTGATAGACAAGTCTTCCTGTGTACTACCTAGGAGTGAAATTCTGGGGTGCATAGGTTTAACTTTAGTAGATAATGCCAAATAGTTTTCAATAGTGATTGATCCAATTTATACTACCCCCAGCTGAGTATGGATTTTCCTTTTTTCCCTGTTATTACCAGTAGTTGGTATTGTCAATCATCTTCATTTTAGTCATTATGGTGGATGAGTCATCTTGTTTCAGTATTACTTTGCATCTCCTTGACGACATTGAGACAGAGTGCCTTTTCATATGTTGGTTAGTGAAGTACCTGTAAAGGCTCTTGCCTCTTTTGTGCAGTACTTGTAAAGACTGTTGCCCATTTTTCCATTGTGTTGTATTTTTATTATTCATTTTAAGGCGTTCTTTACATATTCTGGAAATGAATCCTTTGCTCCCTATTTACGATTTGTCAGATAAACATATTCACTTACATACATAATATACATTAACACACATGTACAGATACATATTTTTTGAATTCAGGAGCTTTCCTTTTTTACCTCATAATGATATTCTTGGTGTCTTTTGGTTCAAAAAAAAAAGTATTGCCTATTGCAAGGTTACAAAGATTTTCTCTATATTATATTTGAATAGCTTTATTAATTTGCCTTTCATATTTAGAGCTATAATTTATTGGGGATTGATTATTAATGAAAAACTTAACTGGTCTTTGTCCCTGTTTCCTTGGGAAGCAACCTCTGAATCTTTCGAATTGCCTGTACAGAAGTGTCTTTTGTTATTCATGGTGGACTCAGGGGCATACCTAATAGGTACTGGGAAGGGTCAGCCAGATCTTGTCTTAGGGTGGGGTCTAGTTACACCAGAAAGACCAATGATATGATGAGGGATTTGGGGCTTTGAGCCACATCATATTGGCCCAGATCAACCCACCTTCCTGACCTCTAGGAGGGGAAGAGGGGCTGCAGACTGAGTTCAACCCATGACCTTGATTCAACCCATAACTATGTAATGAGACCCCATATAAACTCAGCACATGAGGCTCATGGGGAGCTTTCATGATTAGATAAGGTACATCTCTGTGCCAGGAGGATGATGTGTTCTGACTCCACATGGAAAGGACATGGGAGCTTGTATTTGAGATGCTTCCAAACCTTACTCTATAGACCACTTTTTTTGGCCTCTTCTTATTTGTATCCTTTTACTATAATAAAACTGCAGTCATCAGGCATAGCACTTTCAGTGAGTTCTGTCATTCTAGTGAATTATTAAACCCAAGAGCATGGTGGGAACACACAAATTTGTAGCCAGTTGGTTAGAAATGTTGGTCATCTGGGCCACAAAATTTGAAACTGGTGCCTGTAGGACAGTCTTGTAGAGAACTGCCCCTAACCTGCTGTATCTTGCCTAATTTCAGGTAGAGTCAGAACTAAAGATCTGAGTTACTATAGTACTTGCATTTGGTGTCAGAAGCTGTGTGGGAAGTGATGGAAGTTTTTTGGTAGAACTTATGTAATATGAAATGTATTTTAATTCCATTTTCTGTTTGCTATTAGAAAATAGAAATAAAACTCATTTTTGTATATTGATCTTATATCAGCTACATTGATAAATTCATTTATTAGTTGTATATTATTTGAATTTTTTACATTATAATCATTTGAAAACAATTTTATTTCTCCCTTTTTAACCTTCATAACTTTTATTTATTCTTGTTGCACATACTGAGATCTCAAGTATAATGCTGAATAAAAGTGGTAACAAGTTTCTTAGTCTTGTTCCTCATCTCAAAGGAACATTTAAAAAATTTCACAGAAATGTTTAATGCAGGTTGTTTATAAAAACTGATTTCTATTTCAAGCTTTACAGTTTTTTTTTTTTAATGAATAGCTCTTAAATTTTATCATATGACTTTTCTTTCACTTTTGAGGTGATTATATGTAATTGTTTCCTAGGGTTGCTGTAACAAAATACCACAAAAGGTGGCTTAAAGCAACAAAATATATTCTGTCATAGTTCTGGAGGTGAGAAGTCTGAAATCAAGGTATTGGTAGGCCATGCTCCCTCAAGGGCAGCATCCTTCCTTGCTTTGTCCAGCTCCTGGTAGTCCCGGGAATTCCTTGGCTTGTGGTAGCATAACTCCAATCTCTACCTCTGCCTTTACATGGATATCTTTCTTCTGTGTCTGGGTTGCTGTGTCCAAATTTCTCTCTTCTTATAAAGATATTGGTGATATTGGTTTATGGCCCACCCTAAACAAGTATGACCTCATCTTAAATTGATTACATCTGCAAAGACCCTATTTCCAAATTTTGTCACATTCAGAAGTACTTGGGGTTAGGACTTGAACATATCTCTTTGGGGAACCGTATTTCTAAATATTGTCACATTCAGAAGTACTTGGGGTTAGGACTTGAACATTTCTCTTTGGGGGACTTGAACATAGCTCTTTAGAGGACACAGAATAAGGAAGAACACCATATGAGAGTTCTTCCTTTTTCTGTTAATATGGTGAATTACTTTTATTGATTTTTGAATGTTAAACCAACCTTGCTTTCCTGGATTGAACTCATCTTGCTCATGCTGCATCTCTTGGTTCTGTTTGTTAATGCTTTGTTTACAAGTTTTGCATATATATTCTTGATGGAGATTGGACTTTTAATATGTATTTTTTCAAAATGTCTTTGTCAGAGTTTTATATTAAGGTTACACTGCCTTCATAAACTACAATGGTGGATAGCACCTCTTTTCTTTTCTGGAGGCATTTATTGAAGGCAGATGTTAATTCTTTAAACATTCAGAAGAATTCACTACTGAAGTCTTCTGATTCTGAGGTTTTCTTTGAGGTAAAGTTTGGAACTACAGATTTAGTGGTTTCAGGATTTTGTGTCTCGTATCAGTTTTGAGTGTGTGATTTTTAGGAAATTTGCTCATTTTGTCTGACATTTTCAAATGTATTAGCAAATACTGTCTTTTTTCTTTTTTTGTCTAAATGCTGCCTTTTCAGAGCCCTTTCAATCAGAAGGCTCAATTTTTTTCTTACAAGTGATGCTGTTTCTTTGCTTATTCTGTCATATATTACTTCCTTGCCCAACTCCTATTATTTACATATTATGTCTCCTGCTTCTGCCCTCCATATCCTCTGCTTAGAATTTTTATTTCATTGACTTTTTGTTTTGTATTTTGTGATACATCTTCCATTTAATCCTCTCAAGTTGCTAGCTTGTTTTTTAGTAGGGGCCATTCTCTGTTATATTTGAAAAAAAATTTTTTTTAATGTTTTTTTTTTTGCATGGGCGGGCACTGGAAAATGAACCTGGGTCTCTGGCTTGGCAGGTGAGAACTCTGCCACTAAGCCACCGTGGCACTATATTTGAAATTTAAAAACTCAAGCATTACTGTGTCCTAGAAGCTTTCCATTGTGCTCTTATATTTCCTCATGTGTTCTCATTATGTTTTTATTATATGATCTGTTTCTCTTTATCCCATTAGTTCTGCTCCTTAGCCATCTGTTCTAGAGTTTGGCTATCTCCTTCTTTCAGGCCACTGTACTTCTTAGATGGTGTATGAGTTTGCTTTGCCTTATTTTGTTGGCTATGGTGTTTTCCTAACACTGATTTGAGTCTAACTGGCCATGATAGTTATGATCCTCTGAGGCCATGGTGGATTAATAGGAAAAAGAGACAGATATGATGGGATTATTTTTCATCTGTGGGGCAGGGGCAATTGGGCCGGCACATCACATTTTCTTGTTTTGGACATTTAGGGGGATGTCTATTTTCAATATCAAATAGACTTAGATTGTCTTCACTTCCTTTCAATTCCTTTTCTAGGGGTCAGCTGGGCCCTCTCATAACTGATACTTTAGATGGGTTAGAAAAGCCCCCTTTCTGTTGCATGGGAATTCTACTAAGTCAGACACCTGACTTAAGCCTGGGATGCCTGCTTCTCATTCTGGGCTCTGCCAGAAATGCATTCTTTTTCCAGAATGCTTGGATTTTTGTTTTGTATTATGTGATACATCTTCCATTTGATCCTCATAGATTCTTGCTGGGCTCTGACCCCCAATCTTGGCTCTCTCTGCTGCATATGTACCTCTATCATAGGTCATGGAGAGCTACAGTGGGTCACAAACTCTGGGAGTTAAATTTGAAAACATAGGTTATCAAGAGATAGAAAGAGGATAGAGATTGCACAATTGATGCCTAAGGAGTACAGAACGTTTAATAAGGTTAATTGTAAAGGTTTGGAAATGGATAGTACAATAATGTGTGATGATAATAATGTAAGTATAATTAACAAAGCTGAGTGTGAGTATGGTTGAAAGAGGAAGGCTAGTGTATGTCACCAGAAGAAAAGCTAGAATATAAAAACTGGGACTGTATAATTTAGCAAAACCTAGAGTGGACAATGATGGTGGTTGTGTTACTTAGATTCAGTTGTCAACTTGGCCAGGTGAGCATACCTAGTTTTGTTGCTGCAGACATAAGCCAATGGTACGTGAACCTCATTTAATGCTGATTACATCTGCAGTCGGCTAGGAGGTGTGTCTGCTGCAATGAGTGACATTTGACTTAATTGGCTGGTGCTTAAATGTGAGAGCTCAACGTAGCACAACCTAGCAGCTCCGCATTCCTCATCTCAGCACTCACAGCTCAGCCCAGGCCTTTGGAGATACAGAAAGAAATCACCCCGGGGAAAGTTGTTGGAACCCAGGGGCCTGGAGAGAAGGCCAGCAGAGACCATCCTGTGCCTTCCCAAGTAAAAAAGAACCTCAGTGGAAAGTCAGCTGCCTTTCCTCTGAAGAACAAAATAAATCCCCTTTTATTAAAAGCCAATCCATCTCTGGTGTGTTGCATTCCGGCAGCTAGCAAATTAGAACAGTGGTTAATGATACAAATATAAGAAAGTTCTTAAAAGAACTAGAACAAACGTATATCACTATTACAAGGTGTACATTATAGAATGATATATGGGAAAAATACAACTAATGCAAACTAAGGTCAATAGTTAGCAGTAACATGTAATATTCTTTCAATTAATTACAACAAAGGCACTATACCAAAGCTAAATAATAGGGAGATACAAAGGGTATGCGATTTTTTTTTTCAGAAGAAATGAGAATGTTCTTATATTGCCTGTAGTGCTGAGTGCATAACTATGTGATTATACCAAGAGCCATTGATTATATACACTTAGGATGGATTATATGGTGTGTGAATAAAACTGTTTAAAAAAAAAAAGAGTGGGTCAGCTTTGGAAGCATGCCAATACCAGGCATCATCAATGGCCAAAGGATACCAAAGCATGTGACTTGCTGGCCAGGGGCTTTCAAAGCTCTGCTGGTCCCTGCCCATCACCTTCTTAAGACCAGTTATAGCCAGGAAACAAGACCAGACTCGGGAGTGCTACATGTGTCCAAGCAACAAGGCCAGACTGGTACTCCTGCAAACCTCCACAGCCTCAGGTCATAACTCCCTATCTTCAGGCTAGTGGGGGAGCAAGGTAATAGGATAGAGTAGAGTTCCAGGACTCAGGGATGAGTTACAAGTAAAGTTACAGGGAGCTGCAGACTCAGCCCTATGAAAGATGGTCTTGGGAAACAAGGGAGAACATGAAATACCACTCTGGGTGAATGAAGAGAAAATGACCTTGCTAGAAAAAAGGAACAAGTTGAGGAGCGATGGGGAACTCATGTTAACCCCTGAGGTCCCAATGTGCTGTGGAAGCAAACTCCCTGGAGGGTATTCATAATGAACCCTTGGCTGAAGATAGGCATCACCAAAGCTAGGACAATGTCCATGAAATATGAAGATACTTCTTTACAACTTCCAAACAAATGCTGCCTTTCAAACTATGGACTTTGGATATCTTGGCAAGCCACAGACTTACCCCTTAATCAGGTCCCAGTGAAACATCCAAATGTCTTTGCCACAGAGAGGGAGGTAGACTACCAACCTGTGATCTTGTACCACTATCTGAACTTCACCAACATTTCAAGCTTACTTCAAATGTCCATAAATCTCAGAGGCATGTGGAGGAGGGTGGTACATGGCTTCACTAGGTAAGGTGTGTTAACCAATTGATTAGTATATTCCTCTTGTTTGGACTTCCTAGTCTATAGATGTCAATTGAGATGCTTTGGGATTGCTTTAAGTGGCAAGTAATATATAAGACCCAATTCACAAAAGCTTAGCAACAAAAGAAATGATTATTTCATATAACAAGATATCCAGTGGTGGGCTAGTTGGCTCAGCAGCTTAATGATGTTGTCAAGGACCTACATTCTTTTCATCTTTCCACTCTGCCAGTTTCAATGTATTGATGTGTAGGCTTGGCTTTATCCATGGTCACACAATGTGTGCTGCTGCTTAAGGTATTACATGCAGATACAAAATGTTCCGTAAAAGGAAAACAGTGTTTTCCCCCTATAAATTTCTTTTTAAGGGCATGGAAATGTTTCTCAGAAGCCTCAAAAATACCACTCATATACCATTGGCCAGAACTTGGTCACATGTCTACTCATAAACCAGTCACTTGTATTTAACTTCCATTTAATGAAGTATATAATCTATAAATTTAGAAAATATCATACTTAAGATTAATCAAGTACAGATGTGAATGGGTGTAAATATTAATGGTAGTGAGTTGGGCTGAATTTCTGTAAATGATAACTTAATAATCACACATAGGTACAAAGTATTAGGCATAACAAATGTATCTACATTAATCACTATGGGAAACTTCCCAATAAGCAGTTCTTAAGTGCTCAGAATAATATCTACTTTGAATTTAGGTAAATATGAAAGGAAAACTTGCATGAGCAGTCCAAACCACTTGGGTAATTGTGAACAATTAAGCAGTTCATGGGAAACTTCATAAGCATATTTATAATGCTTGATTGAATCCTAGTAAGCAGTTAATTAGGTAACATTTGCTTTTTTCACACCACATCTCCCAAACTTGTGGAATGAATGAATGAATACCATGCTTCTTAAGAAAGAAAGATGTCCTGGTTCAGACAGCTCTGGTTCACCCAGCCAGATTATGGGATGATGTTGCCAGCTTCAAGGGGCAGGAATCCTTCAGAAAAACAAGCTTATTTGCCTTCGATACATTTAGGTTTGCCTTCCTGCAGCAGTTGTCTGGCTGCTGGAAGCAAAGCTGCGGCCAAGCCTGCTGGGCCAGATACAGAATCCAGCAACAGCTACCCCTCTAAAGTATATGGCTTTATCTCTTCCTAATCTCATTTTCTAATCCACAACACTGATATATGTTTGCTGTTATTTTAATACATTTGTATTTGCAAAGTTTTTTTTTCCTGAGAGTTCAGGTTCTGTCTTCCCGTTTCTCTGCCTCTCCCTTCCTTAGCATCTTTCATACTTCCTTTTGTCCATTTCAGATTAAATTTGTTTATCCCCTGAATTCCATTTTTTATTTTCTCTGTCCAGAGCTTCTGACAGCAATGCCTAGCATCCAAAACATCTCATGCAAATGCAAGGAAAAGAGTTAGGGAGAAACTGAAGTTTCCTTTAACACCGGGTTTCCTGGAGTTCCTTCTTGGGGTCAGGAACTTTGTAATAACTGGATTGGTCAACTTCTCTAGTTAGTGGAGTTCCCATGTATGCTGAACTTGATTACAAAGTTTTCAGAAAATTAGAGGAGAGATGGGTTTTTTAATGCTCAGACAGAGGTAAATATGTGTTCTAGTTTGCTAGCTCCTGAAATGCAATATACCAGAAACAGAATGGCTTTTTTTTTTTTTTTTTTTTTTTTTTTTTTAAAGAGAGAGGGAGGAAAGGAAGGAAAGAAGGATGGAAGGAAGGAAGGGAGGAAGAAAGGGAAACATTTTTAAACATTTTCTTGTTTTATTATATTTTGTTTGTTTGTTTGTTTTTTACATGGGCTGGGGCCGGGAATCGAACCGGGGTCCTCCGGCACGGCAGGCAAGCACTCTTGCCCGCTGAGCCACCGCGGCCCGCCCAGAATGGCTTTTAAAAAGAGGAATTTAATAACTTGCTAGTTTACATTTCTAGTTTTGTTTTTTTTTTCACATGGGTGGGCACCAGGAATCAAACCCGGGTCTCCAGCATGGCAGGCAAGAACTCTGCCACTGAGCCACTTTGGCCCACCCTCTCACATTTCTAGTTTTTATTAAATTTCATGATCCTTATATATATCTTATATATAATCTCATTGTTCTCTGTTGTCATATTTAGGAAAATATAAGCTAGCTAAATTTGATTTAACTAGTCAAATACAGCTTAGTGGCATCAGGATTAGTGAGAACATGTAAAGATTTAAATGAGCAGAGGATTAATACATAACCTTGTATGTGGTTTATTTAATCCATTGTGTTTAAACAGGTCTTTGTTTTTACTCCAGTAGTTCCAGTTCAGTGCTATGTGTGTACAAGGGGAAATAATTGATTTTTATATCAGATTTCATAAACATACTTAAACATGTTTTTGCAATGTTAACTTATTTTGGATTTTTGTGAATATCCTGGATTGAGTTATATATACTACACTGTAATTCAGAAACAATTTTCACAGTAAAGGTTGGTACATGTTAATATGGTTGGGTTTTTGTTTGTTTTTAGAGATGGCACAGTTTGAAAGAGTTGTTCCATGATGCATGCATGACTGATTTTATGAAACTATCTCTGATTTTGCCCTTCTCTTAAGAATGTACTCTGGGTGGGGCTGTGTATATAGCTCCTCAAACCTCCCTTTCTCAGACAACTCTGTTACAGGAATCATGTAGGCAGCAGGGACAAGCAGAGTCTCAATTTCCTCAAGGTATTTTGCTACAGCTACTGAGGATTCATTCCTGGAGAGAGTAGCACCTTTATATGGAGACCTCCATTTGTTCTAGAAGAAGTCATAGTTTTTCTGTCACTTAAAGAAAAATAGAGCCAAGATATTTAAGAAAGTCATTGTTTTACCACCAGATGGCCTGGAAAACTCAGGATGTTTCACATACCAACACTTAGGAAATACTGAGCTAAATAGCTTTTTAAAGAACTACTACTTTCAGGATGAACCTTCTATTTTCTTTTCAACATGGGTGTATGATTTTGGGTTCAGAACTCTGTTTCATATAATGCTGTTTTACAACTGGGAACTGAAATCTCACCAGTGAAGGACCTTCCCCTAGGACTCAGAGAAGTTGATGGCAGAGTAAAGATGAAATTGTGTTTCCTAATCCATGAGGCATCTTTTAAAGATGTTCATCAACTGCCTGAAAACATATAAACATGCTATGAGGTAGTGACTGAAATAATTATTTCAACAGTAGACTTTCCTGCATCTTAGTCTGATTTGCCTTTTTAATTAAAAGTCTTTTTGCTGTTAATTCAGAAAGTTTGGGCACCCTAACTACATCCATTTGATGGTTCCTGTTATTATTTTATTAGTGTTCTTTTCTGCCTGATCTCTTTATACTTCAAAGGGAGCATCTTCTCAGAGATTTTCAGCTTGGCCTTTTACAAGTTCTTTATTTCAACAGCTTTATTGAGATATAATGAGAATACCATAAAGTTCAAGTATATAGCATATACAATTCAATGGTTTTTAGTGTTTTTACAGTTGTGTAACATCATCACAATCTAATTTTATAACATTTTCATCACTCCTGAAAAGAAACTTTGTACCCATTAACCATCACTCCCCATCTACCTGCCTCCCCACCCACTCATAGCTCTAGGCAACCACTAATCTTTCTGTTTCTACAGATTTGCCTATTCTAGACATTTCATATGAATGGTATTAAACAATATAGTTTTTGTGAGTGACTTCTTTCACTTAGCATATGATTTTTGTTGTTTATGTTTGTTTGTTGGTGGGGACTAGCTTCCAACCCACAGCTGGACCCAGAGGGCATGGGGTACAGCCTCCTCCCCTTTGGCCCAGACCCAGCTGATCTCTTTCTCCTGGACAGGTGAGGGAAGGGGCTGCTGGAGGTGGGCACCAGGCTTGGGAAGGGGAAGTAAGCAGGATAGTCTGGGGAGTTCCTCTGCCCTCATTCCAGAGTGCAGCAGCTGTTTTAGCCCTTTCTTCTGACTGGTCTCATGGATCTCTCAGGACTGGAACACCTTCCTTACAACTGTGTAAATCTTATAAAAGTTGAATACCAGGACCGACTCAGGCATCATGGAAATATCCATTTAAGACTTCCATAGAGTTGTGGATGGCCTCCAGATAATCCAGGTTGTTATCCAGGCAGATGGTAAGTAGAGGCCATGTAGTTGCAGAAGTAGAGGTCAGTACGGCATTGGTAAATGATCTGTAAGCTCTGGAGCTCCACAAAGCTGGTGTGTTTGGCATTTTGGATGCCCTTCCTCAATCAATTTCTTTTTCTCATCATCACCAAGCTTGTACCATTTAGCCAGCTGCTGTCTTGCCTGCCCAGTTCTGGATGAGTATAAAGCAGATTATAGTGACACCTGTCTGGATCCTGTGGCCCTGCCCTGGGACTATTAGACAGCTCTGGCTGCAATTGGGAGCCCCTAACATGTTTTTGAGGTTCATCCATATTGTAGTATTTATCACTACTTCATTCCTTTTTATGGAGGAATAATATTATATTACATGGATATACCATACATTTTCTTTATCCATCCATCCGTTGATGGGCATTTGGGTTGTTTCTACCTTTCGGCTACTCTGAATAATACTTCAATGAGCATTCATGTACAAGTTTCTGTTTGAATAACTGTCTTTCATTCTTTAGTGTAGAATTGCTGGGTCATATGTTAATTCTATGTTTAACTTATTGAGGAACTGCCAAACTGCTTTCCACTGACGCTGTACATTTTCCATTCCTACCAGCAATGTATGGGTTCCCTTTCCTAAACATCCTTGCCAACACATGATACTGCCTTTTTTAATTATAGCTATCTGGTGAATGTGAACTGGTATCGTGTTCTGATTTACATTTACCTGAAGACTAACAATGTACGACATCTTTTCATGTGCTTATCAGCCATTTTTGTATCTGTAGAGGCATGTCTAGTTAAATCTTTTGTCCTATTTAAAAACTGTGTTTTTTTATTACTGAGTTATAAGAACTGTTAATATATTATGTGGGTAAGTCCCCTTATCAGATATATATTTGCAAATATTTTCTCACCATCTTTGGGTTGTCTTTTCACATCATGAGTTTCCTGGGACACACAAGTTTTTAATTTTGATGAATCCAACTTATCAGTCTTCTCTTTCATCACTTATGCTTTGGTTTTGGATCTAAGAGATCATTGCCTAGTCTGTGCTTACAAAGATTTACTCCTATATTTTCTTCTAAGGGTTCTATAGTTTCAGCTCTTACATGATCCACTTTGAGGTTATTTTTGTGTATGGTGTGGAGGTTCAAATTCATTATTTTGCCTGCACCTATCTAGTTATCTCCACACCAAGAATACTGGATGTCTATTTTTTCATCCATTAAATTGTTTTGGCTCTTTATCAAAAGTCAGCTGGTCTTAAATGTTGGGGTTTATTTCTGAACTCTCAGTTCTATTCATTGATCTATTTGGCTATCCTTATGCTAATATCACACTGCCTCAATTACTATTTAGTGTTTTAGTGAGTTTTAAAATTGCAAAATGTGTCCTGCAACCTTGTTTTTCCTTTCCAAGTTTTTTTAAATTTACATATATATATATTTTAAACAAACACTTCCCTTTTCTCCTCACCTTATTCCCGTAGTATGATGATCAAGTTCGTGTGTCAGCATGGCCAGGTGATAGTGCCCAGTTGTCTGGTCAGGCAAGCACTGGTCTACCTGTTGCTGTGAGGACATTTCATGGACTTAAATCATGAGCATGTTGGCTGCATCCACAGCTGATTATATCTGAAATCAGCTAAGGGGAGTGTCTTCTGCAATGAGATGGAAGGCCCACCCTCTGCCTTTGGGGCAGATTCACCCTCTCCATGTACTTCGGTGGGTCTGCTCTCCTGGACCAAGGTTTCTTGACTTCAGACCTCCGCCTCCATGGTTCTGCCTCTGAAAACATTTTACCTTTACTTTGTCCCTTTTCTGAGCCTTTTAGTACAGACTGGTAGCAGTTCATTTATACAGATCCCAAAACACTCTTGTTGGCTTTCTATGTAGTAGGAAAGGATTATGCCCATTAGACAGGAGTTTCCACAAATCCTTCCTGGATAACTTCATCTCCAATCCTGACTTTTCTGAAATAGCTGAATAGTTCCACATTTGGTTAAATCCTCACTAGAGCACTACTCTCTGGTGTCTCCCTTCCTGGAAGCCCAGAATTTTCCAGAACATCAATTTCTGGTTTCTTTGTACCCAAGAGTTCAGTTCTCAGCTTATCTCTTTCTTTCTTTTTGCATTTTGCTATAAGCTGCAAGGAGAAACCAGGCTGCACTTTCCATATTTAATTTGGAAATCTCTTCTTCTAAATATCCAAGTTCATAGATTTTAAAATCTGCTTTCCTTCCAGTTTGCATTAACTAATGTGCCTCATTTCTTTCTAAGGCCATATCAGAAGTATGCTCTAAAGAGTCCACATTTCTAACAACAGTCTCTTCAAAGCATTCTAGACCTTTTCTATCAAGCTCCTCACAATTCTTCCAGGATCTTCCCCTTGTCCATTTAAAAAGCTATTCCAACACACTTGGTATTTCCAAACCACAGCAGCACCTTACTTCTCTGGTACCAAATCTGTGTTAGTTTGTAAGCTGTCGGAATGTGATATGCCAGAACTGGGATGGCTTTTATAAAAGGGGATTTAGTAAGTTACAAGCTCACAGTTCTAAAGAAGTGAAAGTATCCAAATTAAGGCACCAACAAGAGGATACCTTAATCCAAGGAAGGTCCATGGGTTAGGAGCACCTTTGCCAGCTGTATAGTCACATGGCTGGCATTTGCCTCTCCAGGTTCTGGCTTGCTTAACATCACATGGTGACATCTGCTATGCTCCAAGCATCTCCACACATCCATGTCTCTGTTCTTCATGTGTCTGCATGTGTGTCAGCTATGCTGTGAAGTTTCTGTTGGCTCTGAGGCCTCTGTCGTTTCTCTAGGGTCTGTTCTGAAGTTTCTGTTGGCTCTGTTGTTTCTGTCACTTCTGTCTGCTCTGGCTCTCTCTCTAAAATGTTTCCTCTTTTAAAGGATTCCAGTAAGCTAATCAAGACCACCTGAAATGGGTGGTGTCACATCTCCATCTAATTAAAGTTAATATCCACAATTGGGTGTGTCATATCTCCCTGGAGAAAATCTAATCAAAGATTTCAATCTATATTGAATAGTATTGAATCAGGATTAAAAGAAATGACTGCTCCCACAAGATTGGATCAGATTAAAACATGGCCTTTATAGGGTACATAATAATACTTTCCAACTGGTACACCTGGTACCCTCTAATCTGCTGTCTCTGTGAATTTGCTATTTGTTTTAATTTCTTATGTGATAAATAACTTTTGTCTTTATGTGCCTTTCTTATTTCACTGAGCATGTTTTCAGGGTTCTTCCACATTGCAGCATGTCTCTCATAATTCCATTCTTCCTTATATATAATATTCCATTTTGAATATGTATCACATTTTGTTTATCCACTCATTTACTGATGGATATTTGGGCTCATCCTACCTTTTGGCTACTATGAATAATGCTGCTACAAATATTGGTGTACAAGTATCTGTTTGAAGATGTTTTCACTTTCTTTGGGTGTATTCCTAAAAGTAGAATTCCTGATATATTTAACTTTTTGAGGCACTGTCATATTGCTTTCCAGTGGCTTTGACATTTTACATTCCCATCAACAATGCAGTAGAGTTCCAATTTGTATGTCTATCATACAAATGCAGTAGAGTTCCAATTTGTCCACATCCTAACATTTATTTTGTTTTTTTATATTAATAATAGCCATTGTTGTAGATGTGAAATAGTATCTCAATTTGATTTTGAATCGCATTTCCCTATGGCTAATGATGCTGAGCATCTTTTCATGTGTTTATTGGCCATTTATATATCTTCTTTGGCACTACTCAAGTCCTTTTCTCATTTTTTAATTGGATTGTTTATATTTTTGTTGTTGCATTATAAGTTATTTTACAATAAGTCCTTATCTGATGTATGGTTTGAAACTATTTTCTCCCATTCTGTAGGTTATCTTTTCACTTTTTAAATAATTTACTTTGCTGTTGAAAAGTTTTTAATTTTGTTGAAATCAAATTTATTATTTCTTTTGTTACTTGTGCTTTATGCTATCATATCTAAGAATCCATTCCTGAATTCCAGGTTATGAAATTTGCCCATATGTTATATCTTAAGAGCTTCATAGTTTTAACTCTTGTATTTAGGTCCTTTGAATTGGTTTTAGTATATAGTTTAAGGTAGAGGTCTAACTTCATCATTCTGCAGATAGATACTCAGTTTTGCCAAAGCCATTTGTTGAAGAAACTGTTTTTTCCAGTTCATGTATTTACACCCTCTTCAAAAATCAGTTGGCTATGGATATGTCTCTTTCTGTTCTTTCAATGGTTTCCTTGACCTATATGTCTATATGTCAGTATCACACTGTCTTAATTACTGTAGCTTTGTTATACATGAAATCAGCTGTGAGTTCTCCAACAGTTCTTTTGCAAGAACCCTTGCAGTACCATATGAATTTGAGGATCTGAGCAGTACCATATGAATTTGAGGATTGGTTTTTCCATTTCTGCAAAAAAATCAACTAGAAATTTGACAGGGACTGTACTGTATTTGTCTATTTCTTTGGGTAATAGTGACATATTAACAATAATGTTTCTTGACAGGAGTTGTACTGGATTTGTCTATTTCTTTGGGTAATATTGACATATTAACAATAATGCCTCTTCCAATTCATGTACATGGGAAGTCATGCCATTTGTTTAGTTCCTTAATTTCCTTCAGCAATGTTTTGTAGTTTTCAGTATGCAACTCTTTGTATCCTTGGTTAAATTTATTTATAGGTATTTTATTTTTGTAGGTGCTGTATTATTTTATTAAGCTGCCAGAATGCAATATATCAGAAACAGGAATGGCTTTTAAAAAGAAAATTTATTAAGTCACAAGTTTACAGTACTAAACCTATAAAAATGTCCAAACTAAGGCATCCAGGACAACAGAACTGAATTCAAGAAAGGCTGATGGGTCTGGAACACCTCCATCAGCTGGTAAGGCACATGGCTGGCATCTGCTTGCCCCTTACTCCTGAGCTCCATTGCTTTCAGCCTCTGTTCCTGTGGGGATTCCTTGCTTCGCTTCTCTGGGGCTGGCTTTCATCTCTTGGCTTTTTTTTTTCCCCAGATTTTAATTCTAGCTGTTATTTTATCTTGTAATTTTACTTTCTTCTGCATGCTTGCAATACCACGTTTTAAAGGAATTTTACTAAGATTTTGATCTGAAAGGCTAGCCGATAGATTTAAAAAAAAAAAAAAAAAAACAAAAAAAAAAAACTAGTTTTCCTGGAAAACCAGACAGCAGAAAGAGGCTCTGGATTATAAATATTTTTCTCTCAGAAAGCTGGCATTCCTAAGGGAGTCAGATTCCTCTTGGATAGAAATGCCTTCATGTTTCCAGGGCCTGTCTAATGTTAGAAACTGCTAAGCTGGGGTTATCCTTCTGAGCTCCCACACCCGTGATGACAGCTGGCACACTCTCCTTCCCACCAGCCAACATTTCTCTAACATAGCTTTTTCTTGTCTGAGGTCCACCACAAAGGAAAGGGGACAGGTTTCTTGCATTTTACCACTGGGGTATCTCCTGCTTTTGGCCATCCTCCATCCACTGGTTCATCGACTGGGTACAGAGCCTCCCAGTGATATGGTACTTGTTTTTTTTTTTTTGGCTCTCTCCATGTTCTTGCTTGTTTAACATCTCATGGGGAGGTACATGGCAATGTCTGCTGAGCTCCAGGCATGTCCAAACATCTGTGTCTCTGTCCGGTCTCTCCAAAACATCTCCTCTTTTAAAGGACTCCAGTAAACTAATCAAGATCCACTCTGAATGGGCAGAGTAACGTCTCCAGCCACTCAGTCACCCACAACTAGGCGTGTCATGTTTCCATGGAGATATCTAATCAAAAGTTACCACCCTACAGTGTTGAATCAGGATTAAAAGAAACAGCTACCTTCACAAGATTGAATCAAGATCAAAACATGGCTTTTCTGGGGTGCACAATACTTTCCAACTGGCATAGATGCTACTGTCAATTGAATTGTTTTCTTAATTTCCCCTTTTGATTTGTTTATTGCTAGTGTATAGGAACATGTGATTTGTGTGTATACTGATCTTTGCTGAAGTATTTATTAGTTGTAATAGTTTTCTTGTGGATTCCTTTGGATTTTCTATATAAGAGCATGCCCTCTGTGAAAAGAGGTAGTTTTACCACTTATTTTTCTTGCCTCATAGCTCTGGCAAGAACTTCTACTCCAGTATTGAATAGCAGTGGTGAAAATGGGCATCCTTGTTTCATTCCTTAAAGCCTTGTGAGAAGGCTCTAAGTCTTTCATTATTATGATATTAGTTTTGGGTTTTAACTTAACTATGTTGAGAAAGTTCCCTTCTATTCTATTTGAGTGTTTTTTATCAAGAAGTGGTGCTGGATTTTACTGAAGCCCTTTTCTGAATCTTTTGAGATAATTGTAGTTTTTTTTCCTCTTCATTCTATTTATGTAGTTCATTACATGGATTGCCTTTTATATGCTGAAAAGCAAAATAACCTTGCATTCCGGAATCAATCTCATTTGGTCATGCTGTATAATAATTTTAATATGCTGTTGGATTCATTTTGCTAAGATTTTTTAAAGGGTTTTTGCATCTATAGTCAATAAGGAAAACTGATCTGTAAGTTTCTACTCATGATATCACAAGTAATGATGGCCTCATAAAATGAATTAGGAAGTATTTCTTCCTCTCGAATTCTTTGGAACAGTTTTAAAAGGACTTGTGATAATTCTTTAAATGTTTGTTAGAATTGACCAGTGAATCCATCTGGTCCTGAGCTTTGTGGAAGAGTTTTGATTATTGATTCAATCTCCACACTTTTTATACTTTCTCAGGTTTTCTAATTATTATTGAGTCAATTTGGGTAATTTGTCTATTTCTAGAATTTTTTCCCCATTTCTTCTAGATTATCTAGTTTGTTGACATACAATTGTTCATAATGTTCTCATAATCCTTTGGTTTCTATAAGGTCAGTAATGACTGCAACATTTTCCTTTCTGACCTTAGTTATTTGTATATTTTCTCTTTTTTTTTTTGTCATTCTAGATAAAGGCTTTTCAATTTTATTGCTCTTCCCCTCCCCCCAATTTTTATTTCTGCTCAAGCTGAACAATTTCAACAGTCTTATCTTAAAGTTCACTATTCATTTTCTCTGCCTCCTCCAATCTGCTGTTGAACCCCTCTACTGAATTTTTCACTTCATTTATTGTATTTTTCAGTTCCAGAATTTCTTCTTGGTTCTTCTTTATAATACCTCTCTCATTATGGAAAATCTCATTTTGTTTATATATTGTTTTTCTGACTTCCTTTAATTATTTGTTCATGTTTTTTCCTTTCGTTCATTCATTCTATTTAAGAGAGCTCTTGGATCTTTGATTACTAACTCCAAAAAGACTGAAATTCCTCTGTTATACTTTGATAAATTATTTTTTTTCCTGTGAGTGAGGCATACTTGCTTGTTGCCTTGTGTGTTTTGTAATTTTTAAATTGAGAACTGGACATTCTGAGTATTATGTTGTGGTCATTCCAGGATCTACTTCTCACACTCCAGTCCACCACAGCAAAAACAAGAAGAGAAAATAAAAGCAAATAGGGAGGAAAGTAAAAGCTACAGACAAAACAAACAGTAAAAACAACAAAACAAAACCTAGGGAAAAAAAACAACAACAAAGGTTCATTGCCGTGCCAAGTCTCTTGTTATGAGCCACTGATATGCTGGAAGCTGCTGCTGTTGAGTCCAAAACCTAGGCAAGCAGCCCTGCTATTTTCCTCGGGGATCTGACAGACCTAAAAACACAAAAAAGAAACAAAGTTGCCAATCAACAAACAACCCACACATACACAGAAAAGAGGTACACAGGCTCTTTACATAGATTCTAGTATAAGGCCAGAAGATAATACTGCTGGGAACTCCAAGTCCAAATCAAGGATCCAGCAGATTAAACATGAGAAATATTTAAAAACAAAACAAAACCCAACCACAGAAAAGATGTACTGGCTCTTTAAGTGCTTGTAGATCTTGGTTTGAGGCTAGAAGCCTCTGCTACACAGAGGGCTGAAACCAAGGCCAGCCAGATGCTGGCCCTTTAGAATTCCCCAGACCAATCTTGACTCAAACCACAGCTTTCGGAGTAGGTTCCTCTGCCAGGTTTGGTCCCAAGTGGCTTCTCTTGGAGTCCAGGTTTAGAAGAGCCATTTCTGCAGCTGCTGCCAAGGGGCTGATCACTGGTTCCTGTTTTCACTTATAAATGCTGACTTGTCAGCAGCCTCTTGCTTCCTCTGACTCTCCTTTAATTGTTTCAGATGTCCACATTTGTTCCAGAGTTACCACCTATTTAATTCCAATCTTTTGCCAGGTTATTTATTTTTTAGTTTAGGGAGTAATTGTAAAACTTCCTACTCCAACATCTTGCTTCAACATTCTTTTGGCTCTTCTGGGTCTCTTGCATCTCCATATGAATTTTAAAATCAGTTTGTCAATTTCCGCATAAGTTCCACTGGGATTTTGATAGGGATTGTGTTGGGTCTATAGAGCAATTTGGGGTATATTATCATCTTAAGAGTATTAGGTCTTCTCATCCATGAACACAGGATGTCTTTTCATTTATCTGTATCTCCTTAATTTCTCTCATCAATGATTTCAGTTTCCAAGACTTAAACATTTCTTGGGAAACATATTCCCAAATACTTTCTTTTTGTAAATGGGAAGGTTTCCTTAATTTCAACTTTGGATTATTAATGTATAAAAATATGGTTGATTTTTAGTAAATTGCCCTTGTATTCTACAACCTTGTTGGACTCACTTATTAGTTCTTATGGTATTTGGTGTATTCCATGTCATTTTCTATATGCAAGGTCATGCTATCTGTGAGATAGTTTTACTTTTTCCTTTTCAATTAAGATATCTTTTATTTCATTTTCTTGCCTCATTTACTTGGCTAGACCCTCTAGTACAATACTGAAGAGTTCTGAGAATGAACAACCTTTTCTTGTTCTTTATCTTAGAGGGACATCATTCACTCTTTTCCATTATGATATTATAGGTTTTTTGTTTGTTTGTTTTTATCCTTTATTAGGTTGAGGATATTCCTTTCTAATTCTAGTTTGTTGAATGCTTTTGTCAGGAAAGCTTGTTAGATTTTTGTCAAATGATTTTTCTGCATTGATTGAAATAAATTTTTTGGTCTTTATTCTCTTAATATGGTACCTCGGTTTGTCAGGCCTGCTATGACATATACCAAATATTGGGTTGGCTTTATCTCATAGTTTCAGCACTAGAAGTCTGAGTTCAAGGTCTTAATCAGTTATGTTTTCTTCTGAAGCCTATAGCATCCATTCTGGGGCTATCTTACTGCAGTCCTTGGAGTTCCTTGGCTTGTATCTCTGCCTCATCACAAGGCTTCTCCTTCAGGCTTCTACTTATCCTGCTCAGTTGTCTATGTCTCTTTGTAGATTTCCTCTCCTTATAAGAACTTCAGCCATATGGATTAAGGTCTACCATTATTCAGTTTTGCTCATTTAAATAGGATCTTCAAATATCCTATTCACAAATGAGTCCATACCTTAACTAATAATATCTTCAGAGGTCCTAGTAACAAATGGATTTATGTGTCTTTCGTGGGGTATGTGGTTCAATCCACAATATATGGTGTATTACATTACTTATTTTTTTTTTTTTATTAACGGAAAGAAAAAAAAAGAAATTAACACAACATTTAGAAATCATACCATTCTACATATGCACTCAGTAATTCTTAACATCATCACATAGATGCATGATCATTGTTTCTTAGTACATTTGCATCGGTTTAGAGGAACTAGCAATACAACAGAAAAAAATATAAAATGTTAATATAAAGAAAAGAAATAAAAGTAGTAGTAATAGTAAAAAACAACAACAACAAACAAACCAACAAGCAAACAAAAACAAAAAAAACCCTATAGCTCAGATGCAGCTTCATTCAGTATTTTAACATGATTACTTTACAATTAGGTATTATTGTGCTGTCCATTTTTAAGTTTTTGTATCTAGTCCTGTTGGACAGTCTGTATCCCTTCAGCTTCAATTACCCATTGTCTTACCCTGTTTCTAACTCCTGCTGAACTCTGTTACCAATGACATATTTCAAGTTTATTCTCGAATGTCCGTTCACATCAGTGGGACCATACAGTATTTGTCCTTTAGTTTTTGGCTGGATTCACTCAGCATAATATTCTCTAGGTCCATCCATGTTATTACATGGTTCATAAGTTTATCTTGTCTTAAAGCTGCATAATATTCCATCGTATGTATATACCACAGTTTGTTTAGCCACTCTTCTGTTGATGGAGATTTTGGCTGTTTCCATCTCTTTGCAATTGTAAATAACGCTGCTATAAACATTGGTGTGCAAATGTCCGTTTGTGTCTTTGCCCTTAAGTCCTTTGAGTAGATACCTAGCAATGGTATTGCTGGGTCGTATGGCAATTCTATATTCAGCTTTTTGAGGAACCGCCAAACTGCCTTCCACAGTGGTTGCACCCTTTGACATTCCCACCAACAGTGGATAAGTGTGCCTCTTTCTCCGCATCCTCTCCAGCACTTGTCATTTTCTGTTTTGTTGATAATGGCCATTCTGGTGGGTGTGAGATGATATCTCATTGTGGTTTTGATTTGCATTTCTCTAATGGCCAGGGACATTGAGCATCTCTTCATGTGCCTCTTGGCCATCCGTATTTCTTCTTCTGGTAGGTGTCTGTTTAAGTCTTTTTCCCATTTTGTAATTGGGTTGGCTGTCTTTTTGTTGTTGAGTTGAATAATCTCTTTATAAATTCTGGATACTAGACCTTTATCTGATATGTCGTTTCCAAATATTGTCTCCCATTGTGTAGGCTGTCTTTCTACTTTCTTGATGAAGTTCTCTGATGCACAAAAGTGTTTAATTTTGAGGAGCTCCCATTTATTTATTTCCTTCTTCAGTGTTCTTGCTTTAGGTTTAAGGTCCATAAAACCGCCTCCAGTTGTAAGATCCATAAGATATCTCCCAACATTTTCCTCTAACTGTTTTATGGTCTTAGACCTAATGTTTAGATCTTTGATCCATTTTGAGTTAATTTTTGTATAGGGTGTGAGAGATGGGTCTTCTTTCATTCTTTTGCATATGGATATCCAGTTCTCTAGGCACCATTTATTGAAGAGACTGTTCTGACCCAGGTGAGTTGGCTTGACTGCCTTATCAAAGATCAGATGTCCATAGATGAGAGGGTCTATATCTGAGCACTCTATTCGATTCCATTGGTCGATATATCTATCTTTATGCCAATACCATGCTGTTTTGACCACTGTGGCTTCATAATATGCCTTAAAGTCAGGCAGCGCGAGACCTCCAGCTTCGTTTTTTTTCCTCAAGATGCTTTTAGCAATTCGGGGTACCCTGCCCTTCCAGATAAATTTGCTTATTGGTTTTTCTATTTCTGAAAAATAAGTTGTTGGGATTTTGATTGGTATTGCATTGAATCTGTAAATCAATTTAGGTAGGATTGACATCTTAACTATATTTAGTCTTCCAATCCATGAACACGGTATGCCCTTCCATCTATTTAGGTCTTCTGTGATTTCTTGTAACAGTTTTTTGTAGTTTTCTTTATATAGGTTTTTTGTCTCTTTGGTTAAATTTATTCCTAGGTATTTTATTCTTTTAGTTGCGATTGTAAATGGGATTCGTTTCTTGATTTCCGCCTCAGCTTGTTCATTACTAGTGTATAGAAAAGCTACAGATTTTTGAATGTTGATCTTGTAGCCTGCTACTTTGCTGTACTCATTTATTAGCTCTAGTAATTTTGTTGTGGATTTTTCTGGGTTTTCTACATATAGTATCATATCGTCTGCAAACAGTGATAGTTTTACTTCTTCCTTTCCAATTTTGATGCCTTGTATTTCTTTTTCTTGCCTAATTGCTCTGGCTAGAACTTCCAACACAATGTTGAATAATAGTGGTGATAGTGGACATCCTTGTCTTGTTCCTGATCTTAGGGGGAAAGTTTTCAATTTTTCCCCATTGAGGATGATATTAGCTGTGGGTTTTTCATATATTCCCTCTATCATTTTAAGGAAGTTCCCTTGTATTCCTATCTTTTGAAGTGTTTTCAGCATTACTTATTTTTTTTTATTTTCAACATTTATAATCTTGAATTCCTGAAATAAATCCCATTGCTAATGGTGTATAATAATTCTTTTTATATTTTGTTGGGTTTGATTTGTTATTATTTTGGTGAGGATTTTTGCCTTTGTATTCATAAAGGATATTGGTCTGCTGTTTACTGTGATATTTTTTTCTAGTTTTGGTAACAAGATCATCCTCAACTCACAGAAAGTGTTGGAATATTTTTTTTTCATCTTCAATTTTCTGGAAGAGTTTTTAAAGGGGTGGTGTTAACTATGTGGTAGAACTCACCAAGAAATTCACGTGGGCTTAGGTTTTTTCCTTTGGGGGAAATTTTAATAGTACTAATTTAATCTCTTTGTTATAGTTCTATTCAGATTTTATTTCTTCTAGAACAAGTTTCATTAAAATGTATTTCCAGTAACTTTTACTTTCTTTCAATTTATCTAATTTGTTGGTATATGGCTCCAAGCATTCCCTTATAATTGTTTTTTTTTTTATTTTTTTTATTTCTGTAGGGTCAATTTGATGTCCCCTCTTTCATTCCTGATTTTATTAACTTGAATATTCTTTCTTTCTTGGTCACTCTAGCTAAAGTCTTGTCCATTTTATTGTTTCTTCAAACTCGTGGGTCAACTTTAATAAATGTAATTTTTTTCTTATTCACCTGTCAAGGGTTTTGTACTTCATTTCTCTGTAGGTTACATTGTTGGAATCATTGGGAAAGTATTAGAATGGCAAGTGGTAGGAGAACTGCAGTTTCTGGCATGGAAGATTTTGCTCTAAGGGCCACAGTGAATCAAAGGGCACACTATATACACATCTGCTGAGGCACTATGAAGAAGCTTCTTGGAGTCTACCAGGTCTCAGAGGGGGGTAAACTGGTGACTCCAAACCTCAAGGCCTAGCAGCATTTGACCTTCCTGTGAGGCTCCCTCTGAGAGCAATTGGTCAACAGCCTGAGATAGGTTCCTGGAGGAGTATCCTTATCAGGAAGCCAACTATTAAGTTTCTCAGAAGGGATATATAGGCTTCTGCTAGCTGTTACCCCACAAATACCACAAAATGCTGGGTTTTTCGAGGCTTGGGGAAGGGACAAGTCCTCTTCTCATCAGGAACCTAAACTCTCACTTGCAGGAGGAAGAAACCCTGTATGCCTTTCTCTTCTACAGCTCCTCCTTGGTGCCCCTGTCCTCTGGGTACACATACCTCTACTCTAAGCTAATAATGTGGAGTCTAAAAGAGAGACGATTCTGTCAACTTTCATAGTGCAGCCAGTAGGGAAATGCTTTAGGTCAAATATGGAGAAAACAGCTACTCTAGATTAGCAGATGCTTTAAAGTAGGTTCTAATGTTCTGAAATTCCTTTCTGTGGGGATTAGGTCATATGTACAGTCTGTATGAAAAAGCACAGCCATTCATGATCTCTCTCCTGCCTTTATTGCCAGCTACTTAAAAGGTACATAAGCACTTCCTCAACCACAGAACACTGCCAAGAAACTTAAAAATTATTTTGTATTCAGATCAATTTAATTACATACAAGTGTGCTTACAGGTAATATTTACCTTGTCCAGCTCCATTTATGTGAAATAAATTCTCATTCCATAGTATACTTTTTCTCCCTACCTAATTGGTTTGGATACCAATTTAGCCACAAATTTTTCAGTTTCAAGTAAGAGGAATCAACTCTATGCAGTTTAAGCAAAAGGAGATTTTACTAGCTCCAGTAACTAGTTATCCTTACAGTCCAACCTTGAACTCTGGATCCAGAGATTCAGATGGCAGCATGAGAAATGTCTCTTCATCTATTAGGTCCTCTTTGAGTTAGCTTTGGAATTTTCTAATAGAACTTAATCATTTTCTTAAGAAGAGCTTTTTGTACTAAATGGTTACAATGCTTTTGGAAAGCAATAATCTAGCCCCAACGCCCCATCCCTTCCACCAGCCAAGGAAAGCTCTGCTTCTGTTTAGAAATGCTTAATTTCATGACGGGCAAAATGTTATTAGGCAGTTTATCATGTCATCTAAGTAGGAAGGATCTTTGCTACAAATAGTAAGCACAAACAAGAGATTGTATTGCCAACATTAAAATATTTGTATTGTTTTCCCTATTTACCCACTAAAATAATCTTTGTCCCCAAGTCCCTTGTTCATATGCTCCATGTTTGTTGTT
The DNA here is from genome assembly GCF_023851605.1 of Tamandua tetradactyla. Classification (NCBI taxonomy): domain Eukaryota; kingdom Metazoa; phylum Chordata; class Mammalia; order Pilosa; family Myrmecophagidae; genus Tamandua; species Tamandua tetradactyla. The sequence continues at coordinate 81,825,930 of NC_135338.1, read as the reverse complement.
CCACTTTCTTTCACTGGAAAAGTCAGGGAAGTTGCTCACATATGATAGCCACATACTTATTTTTGCATGGGCAAGCACCCGCATGGCAGGTGACAACTTTGCCTGCTGAGCCACCATGGCCTGCCCCTATTATATGATTTTATCATTGCCTTTCTTCCCCCAAAAGTCCTCACCTACTTTTAGCACTAGGTTGCCTGTTAGAAAAGTTAAAACCTTTCTTGGATCCTGTGAGAAATACCAGCGAATGATGAGGAAAATTCTGTAGAGAATAAGGATGAGTACTTTCTTAGCAGGCATTTGCTACCAAGGAGATGAAATAAAGCATTTAATTAGAGACCTCTAAAGAATTATTGGTGGTAGGTATTTCTTTGTTCAATGCATTTGAAATCTTACCTAGCTTAGTTTTTGCCTCAAAGTATGAAGATTATTAGCAGAAAGTGTTTGAAAATGTATTTCTTTTTTAACATCTCTTTCCTTCACTACCTAAACAAAAAGTCACAAATGACATTCAAACCACATCAAACTGACTGAAAATTTGAATGTGTATAACTGTTATGGCATGATGTCAAGAAAAGTTAAGCTTTGTTGAGAATATATTTACATTTATTTCCCAAGCAAGACAACCTATATTGAATTTATTTTTAAGAGAAAATAATTTTAATAGGAACTTGTTTTTCCCAGACGTTTTTTGATTTTTGTATGAGCACATTTTTAACTGTAGTATCTTTCTCTATATCACTTTGTGTAACCCTCAAATATGTATTGACTACACTGCCAGGCTGTCCTTGGTGCTTGGCAGACCTTTCTTACTTAGTTCCCAAGGCCAGGATCAGAACTCTAAATCTGGAGTATCAGTAGCTTTCTGAATGTCTTAAATGTTTCTAATCTAGGACCATCTGATTCCAAAGCCCTTACTCTTGCAAAGACACCAGGTGTGTTTTCTGCATATCAACATATGGTTAAGAGCACAGGCTCTGGAAGCAGACTGCCTAATTCAGATCCCAGATCCCGGATCTACCACTTAATTGCTGTGGGGCTGCAAACCCCTTATATATCTTCTCTGGGCCTCAGTTTCTTCATTTGTGAGAAGAGGAATACAATAAACGCACATGCCTTATATATTTGTTGCAAAATTAAATGAAGTAATACATGTAAATCACTTGGAATAAGGTCTGATCCAGTTACTTTTGAATTATCATTAGCCATTGTTGTTCTTCATATTTATTATTACTGTGCTGGCTTGAAAGGAAGTATGCCCCCTAAGAAAAGCCATGTTTTAATATAAATCCCATTTCATAAAGGTAGAATAATCTCTATTCAATACTGTATGTTTGAAACTGTAATGAGATTATCTCCCTGGATGATGTGCTTTAGTCAAGAGTGGTTGTTAAACTGGATTAGGGGATGACATGTCTCCACCCATTTGAGTGGGTCTTGATTAGTTTCTGAAGTCCTATAAAAGAGGAGAATGAGAGAGTCAGAGAGCAGAGAATGCTGCAGCACCACGAAGCAGAGTCCACCAGCCAGCGACCTTTGGAGATGAAGAAGGAAAATGCCTCCCGGGGAGCTTCATGAAACAGGAAGCCAGGGGACAAAGCTAGCAGGTGACACCGTATTCGCCATGTGCCCTTCCAGCCGAGAAAGAAGCCCTGACTGTGTTCGCCATGTGCCATCTCACTTGAGAGAGAGACCCTGAACTTCATTGGCCTTCTTGAACCAAGGTATCTTTCCCTGGATGCCTTTGATTGGACATTTCTATAGACTTGTTTTAATTGGGACATTTTCTTGGCCTTAGAACTGTAAACTAGCAACTTATTAAATTCCCCTTTTAAAAAGCCATTCCATTTCTGGTATATTGCATTCTGGCAGCTAACAAACTAGAACAATTACCATTCTCTATATTTATTATTGTGATGATGATTATTATCACCACTGTCATCACAATTTGTTCCCACACATCCATGGTTTCCCATGTCAGTCTGAGGTGGAATGTTGGCTTGGGTTACTCTCTATGCACTGCTTAAAATTCTAACACTATTTGATGCTTGTATTTTCCCACCTGCATTCTTCTAGACAGTGTAGAGCTTGTTTTGTTTGTTTTAATTAGAGATGTGGGCTTAAAGAAAAATCAGGCATAAAATCAGGGTTCCCATGTACCACCCTATTATTAACACCTTGAATTTGTTACAATTCAAAGAATGTTTTTATAATTGTACTATTAACTATAGTCCATCATATACAACACGGTTCACTATGTTATATAACTTTGTTTTTGTTTTAATTTTCATTCCAGTAACATATACACAAACTCCAAATTTCCCCCCTCAACCACATTCAAATATATAAGACTTAAAATCTACTACCTTTTCTCATCCATTTTAAGTAATAAAGATTTGCTGCCTGGGTAAGGATGCTACTGAAGGACCCTGCTGATTTTCACAAGGTCACAGGGGAGTCAGATGGATGGGGCTGCTTGGTAATTTAAATAAAACTTATTAAAAAACACTGAAACCCCAGACTAGTTGTTGAAAATGGCTTTCAACTTTTTATTTTCCATTGTTCCTTTATCTTTTTATTGGTGACATTTTTAAACTTAAGGTACAACTGATCATTCTGTGGAGACCTTTTGCAGAATTCTAGATAGACTGCAGGAGTTTTTTGAACTTGAGTCTGAATTTTAATTTCCAAGTAAATTTTGAAGATTTTTTTTTTCTTGTAAAAAAAAAATGAAGGCATTAATGATGTATTTATTTTTCTTGGTGGTGGGTCTTTCATTAAAGTGAGGATATGTTATTGTGCCTTGTGTAAAACAAAGTTGTTACTCCATGCTTACCAGATTTGTAGCATACTTGTATCACAACATGGAATACCTTTTATACTTAATATTGCAGTTCCAATGCTGTTATCAAATTTCATTTTCATACTGAATTACAAACAAAAAGTCTATGCTAACATTTAATGAAATTTTAATAAGGTTGTTATTTTGAGGTTATTATTCAAATATATTCTGAATTGCTTTCCTTTGAATATATTTTGCATTAAAGAAGAACTCAGTTTGATTTAGATTTTTGTACAGTTTACCCACTTTATAGAGTAGCTTCAAAAAGGCAAAGAGGGGAAATTCATTTTCTTTTGCGAGGTGGTATGATTTTAATTAAGTAATAGCAGCAGACTGCTAATGGTTTAAGTTAATGAAATAGCTCTTTCGGGCTATTCGAGTTGCACAATTAAAAATATATATACAAAGTGCACATATCAAAGATTATGAGGGATAACAGCCCGGGATTCTCTTTTCTTTCTCCTTAAGCTCTAAGGCTGATCTGTATTAAGAATTAAGAAATTCCAGAGTGACATTTTTGTAATTCAGCATCTGTGGTACCCCAAATTAAATGGCAATGTCTTGAGAGAGCATGCTTCTGTTTGTACCATTCCTCTTACCCCATTCCAACTAAAATTGTGGTTGTGGGCCCAAGGCAGTGAACTTGAACCTAGGGGTTCCAAAAGATAAATTGCTTTGAGCAAGCGAAAACCTCGCATTTAAACACGCTGTACGTGGCGGTTTTGTCAGAACTGTCCAGCTGATGCAGTTTAATGTGGAAAATACAAAAACTGAAATAGTGAAAAGGAGGGGTAATTCCCGCTCGCCAAGAAAACCTACCTTCATCAAACATTTTAAAATAAACTCTTGGGGACACGAAAGTTAACTGGGCGATCATAGTTAGGGGAAGGCGTGGCGAAGGAAAGTCTGACTGTCTCCAAATAGAAGTTTTCCGGGTTTTCCTCTTTTTTAAAAAAAATCCACGTTCCCTGTAGAAATAAATGCTTTTCCTTTACTTTTTACAGTCTTCCCTTCTTCTTCACCCTGTTTTTCTCCCATATGCATCCTCTGAGTTCTCGCCACTTAGAAACAGTCCCAATGTAAAAACTCTTAATACTCACTTTCTATAGAACTTGCCTGAGCCTGTTTCAGCTTGAATCTTGCCGCATACTAGTTTAGGAGTTTCGGTGCCAGCTCTCTATTTGTATGGTTTGTTAAGGATAGCACTTAAAATGATTTAAAAACAAACAAACAAAAAAACGAGCTACAGACAGCAAGCCAACTACGCGCGCTCTTCTCTCCCGCCGACGCGCGGCATTCGCGCAGACGCCACGAACGCCACGCCCAAGTTCCGCCAACGTAACAAGAGTTTTCAGTGACGTAAGGCGCGCCCCTCTGGCCCCGCCCCGGGACGTGCCTTGCGCAGGCCCAGATGTGACGTAGCGTGCCTCGCGTCTCCGGCGGCTTCCGCGATCCTGCTGCGGTCCGTTACCGCGAGCGGAGTTCGAGCCGGCGCCGGGAGTCCACCGCCGAATGACATGCTGCAGAAGCCGAGGATCCGGGGCCGTCCTGGCAGCCAGGCCGAGAGGGAAAGGGACTCGGGCCACGGCGGGGAGGAGGCTCCGAGTACCTCTCGCGGCACAGGCAGCTCGCAGGAGACTCTGAGCGCCTCGCCCAGGGGCACCCACGCCAGTCAGGCCACCCCTGCGGTGGGGCCCCGCACGCAGAAGCAGCTAGAGCTGAAGGTGGCCGAGTTGGTGCAGTTCCTGCTGATTAAAGACCAGAAGAAGATTCCGATCAAGCGTACCGAAATCCTGAAGCATGTCGTCGGAGACTACAAGGACATCTTCTCTGACCTCCTCAAGCTCGCCGCCGAGCGCCTCGAGTACGTCTTCGGGTACAGGCTGGTGGAACTCGAGCCCAAGAGCAACAGCTACATCCTCATCAACACCCTGGAGCCGGTGGAGGAGGATGCGGAGGTGCGGGGCGACCAGGGCACGCCCACCACGGGCCTCCTAATGATCGTTTTAGGGCTTATCTTTATGAAGGGCAACACCATCAAGGAGACTGAGGTCTGGGACTTTCTTCGTCGCTTAGGGGTGTACCCCACAAAGAAGCATTTGATTTTCGGGGACCCAAAGAAACTCATCACCGAAGAGTTCGTAAGGCAGCGTTACTTGGAGTACCGGCGGATTCCGCACACTGACCCCATAGACTATGAGTTCCAGTGGGGCCCGCGTACCAGTCTGGAAACCAGCAAGATGAAGGTGCTTAAGTTTGTGGCCAAAGTCCATAACCAAGACCCCAAGGACTGGCCAGCACAGTACTGTGAGGCTTTAGCAGAAGAGGCTGGTAGGGCCAGACCTGAGTCCGGTGGTCCGGCCCCCTCCTCTTGAAATCATACACAGATTTTTGGAGACTTCCCGGGGGAAGGGCCTCGGGCCCAAAGGCTGGTGCTGAGGGACGGGGGGAGAGGGGACAGTGGGCCATCTTTCGTAGCACTTGGAAGTATGTTAACTTTAGGATTTGTTTGCAAAGTTTTGTACCTTTAACATTCTTAATTATTTGATTCCAAGTCGACACATACCAAAGAGAAGGATGTGGTCGTCGTGAGGTTGTTTTGATATGCTTTATTTGTCTGTATTTTTTGGTATAAAACTTTTGCCAGCTTTGTGAAAGTAACTGGGGAACTGCACCATAATCCGGAACAGACTTGTAAGAAAGAACACATCGGTGAATTGTTTGTTTGTTTTTTGTCCCAAGAAAATAAAAGCAAAATGGCTATTATCTGGCTTCATAACTACCCCAGTTTGTAAAGAAAAATAAGTGTCTTTATAAATTGAAAATGAAATGTAATTGCCGGTGTATCCTTTTTTGCTTTAACACAGCTGTTTTATTGTTATATATTTTCCTCTTATAGAATACATTTTGAATGGTTCCAACTAGTGTACATAATTTATTTTCTCCGAATAGCAATTTTTAAAATCTTACTATATAATCATACTTATTACTCAGTTCTGTTGCTGACCATTTTATTTTTCCTTTTTGTGGTTTTAGTTATAATCAGTAATGTATTTTTGAAGCAGTTAAGCATTGTATGTTTTTTCAATCGTGGGTCATGAGAAGTTGTGACTCAAAACCACCACCTTAAAAAAAAGGAAAAGATAGTTCGTGCTACTTTATATAATATCATAAGTAGTGTTTTTTAGAAGTTGTTTCACTTTTATTTGTGTGTTTATATTGGGTCGTGATGTAAAACATTTTTTGCTGCAGCTCTCCCAAAAGTTTATGAAACAGTGGCTTATTAATGAACCATGCTTGCTTGGGAATCAGACTGCTTAGATGCATATCCTGGCCCCACCACTAACTTGGAGGAGGATGCGGAGGTGTGGATATATGAATTTAGGTTAGTTATTTCATCTGGGACAGATGTTTCCTCACCTGTAAAATGGAAGTGATGATGCCAAATCATGTGTGCTAGAACAGTGATTACATGTGACAGTGCATGTACTTGGCACAGTTGCTTGTAGGATTTTAGTTGTTACTTTGTTCGTAATTTTTTAAATTTGATTTTTATTCTCCTTCATTTAGAGCTTGATTTTGTTTTTTTCTTAAATTTTTTCTTCATCCTGGGCTAAATCATTCCTAGAAGGGGAATTCAAAAGTAGGTTCAAAAATTATGGCTGACATCGTGTAGTTGTTTTTTTTTTTTTTTACATGCACAGGCACCAGGAATCAAACCCAGGCCTCCGGCATGGTAGGTGAGAACTCTGCCACTGAGCCACCGTGGCCCACCCTAACATCATGTGGTTTTATGGAAACATAACCACATGGCATATGGCACCCACAGAGAGTAGTAGGAGCAAGAAAGTTCAAAGTAAAGTCTCACCAGGGCTTTGAGATGGTATCGTAGGGTAGTGAAAGGGTATGGGTTTTGAGGTCATTTGACAGTTTAAATTATGGCTCATGCTAACTTGTCAACATGGTCATTTGGAGTAGGTTTTAAGCTCTGTAAGTCTCACCTTTTTCATAAAATGATACAAATAACTTATATCATGGCTTGTATTATGGGTTAAATGAGATTATACCTTTAAAGTACCTAGTAGAACTCCATAGATGTTCACCATCCTTCCTTCTAGAGTAAACTAAGACAATTGCCACACTTGTACATTATTACTATGATGTATCTTATAAATCGGAATTTAGCACTTGAAGGATTTAAATTATCTCTCTTAACCCAGCCATTTCTTTGAACACTTGTGGAAACTGAAGCTTAGGACACGTGGACTTAGAACTAGAACTAGGCTAAGAACTTGGATTCAAAACCTAGTTTAGTGCATTCTATTTAGATTCTTATTGCAACAAGAAAATAGAGTTTTACCATGTCACCTCAAGTATCAAAGGATCTAGGAAAATTCCAACATCTTGGCTGAAAGATCTAGGAAAATCCTAACAGCCTGGCTTGGAGAAAAAGAACCTTAAACAGGGAATAGCTGGTAGTTGAGCCAAACCAGCCCTCGCCACAAAGTTAGTCCTTCCTCTTGCTCTTTCACTTCCAGCTGTCTCCTGTCAGGAGACATAGCTTTAGGTAGAAGAAACCTCCCGTCAGGAGAAATAGCTTCTTCTCACTGTATTTCCCCTTAGCATCAAGCAAAATGCTGTTTGTTTACAGGGATTCAGCCAATTATTTTATTAAGTCGGTATAATTGTTGGGGGGGGCGAAGGTGCTGCAAATGAACCAAGGTAAATATTTTCAGGAAAAAAAATGCGGACTCGATAAACACTGGACTAAATGCCATTTAGAATTGTCTCTGGTGAATATATGGTGGATATGGAGGGATGTGATAAGTTAGAGTGTTTTATTTCATTCTGTTGAATTAGGATTTGCATTTATTTCATCAATGGAATATAGTTGGTCCTTGAAGACATTTTTTCTTGGTTTGCATTTTATTTCAGGGTATAAATTACCTACTGACTAAGAGTTCTGCCTACTAATCAGTACTTCACTGGCACTGCTTTCTACACTTGGTGTGTTTTTACACTTGCATTTATACCAATATGGTGAAAATTATCAATATTCTCACCTTCCCAGAGTTAACAAAAGTTTGTGGGTATCATGCTGTTTTATAATTGTAGGTTTTTACCTCATATGTGTGTATACATAAACGATATAAGTAAAGCATTACTTTGTGAGTTTTTACAACTTATCTAAGTGGTAATGCACTGTGCATATCCTTTTGCAACATGCATTTTTTCACTCACTGTTTTGTTTGGAATCTAGCCATGTAGATGAAGGTAGACCCAATTCATTCATTTTAGTTGTTCTTTCATTAAACAAAACAAGCAAAAAAGGAAATAATGGTTTTGTTTATCTTTGGCTAAACAATTAGTTTCTTTCCAATCTTTTGCTATTGGCAGGCAGTATACAAGGCCTCCTTGGGCACATGTATGAAAAATTTTCCAGCCAGAAGCAAATAGAGCAATCGTAGGCCATTGCCAAATTGCTCTTGAGCTTGTATTACTTTACACTCCCCCATCATTTTATAGAGGTCTTTTTTTTTTTTTTTTTTTTTTGCTGAACCCCTAGCTACCCTGTATTGTGAAACTTTGATTTATTCAGTATCTTATTTTCAGCCAACTCTGGTGGGCAAGTAGTGATAATTGATCATGGTATTAATTTGCATCTCTTGCTTACTAGAGTATTTTTTAAGTTTATTTCTTTCTATCTTTAGCTCTTATAGCCTATCTCTCCTTTTTTGCTATTCACACTTCATATATGCCAGTTCTTTTTCTGTGTTCATTTATTTATAAGTCTAGTTTATATGTTCTGCATATACAGAATACATACATACATAATACAGTTTCTACTGTATTAGTGCAAATACACATCTCTCACATATTCACTTTTGTCATACAAATGAATAGATTTTAACGTGTCAAAATCACCAATATTTTAATTTTAGGATTGTACTTTTTATGTTGTGCTTTCAAAAATTTCCCCTAATCCTGATATTTTATATTTATAAAGATAATTTTCCAATATTTTCATCTAAGTTTTCAAAGTTTTGATTTTCGCATTTAGGTTTTTAATCTGTTTTTGTATATGATTTGAGGTATGGTTATTATTTATTTTCCCACAGATAGCCAGTTTGCATAGACCAATTTTTCATAGTTTAACCTTTCCACACTGGTTTATAACACCCTCGTTGTTGTATATCAATATCCCATATATAAATGAATTTGTGGTTTGGTTCTATGTAGGACTGAATTGGCTTATTTGCTAACCATTTATTAATACCTAGTAGTTGAAGTCTGTAGCATCATAATAGGATTTTTCCCTTATTTTCCAGTTCTTATACCTTTTTGCTCTTGTCTTTTTTGCATTGGCTGGAACTGCCAGTACATCCTTTAAAAGAAGTGGTGACAGCAGACATCAAGAATGTTGCTGATTTGAAATTTTTGCTATCGGGTGTGATTTTTGCTGTTAGCAATTTTATTTATGGATAAATACCTTTAATTGGCTTTTTTAATTTCCCTCCTATTCTAACTTCTGTAGAGGTGTTTAGAAAAAAGATGAAGAGCTTTTTAAATGTCATGTGTTCTTTATCTGCTCAAGTGATTACATCATTTTTTCTTCCTTTACTCCGTAAAGTTGTTCTACTTTTTGTAATAGTCTGGTGTAATAATGATGCTAGATTTTTCTGATGTCTAACTATTCTTGCATTCCTGGGAAAATCACTTCTTGATGATGTAGTTAAAACAAATACATACATATATGTGTATGTGTGTGTGTGTTTGGATAGATAGTTACAAGACAGCTTTATTTTGTGTGCTAAAATTTTATTTACAATTTTAGTGTCTCTGGTCATAAGGGAGAGTAAACTATAATTTTCCTACATTGTACTGTCCTTGTTGGTTTTGAGATAATTTATTTAAAGATGATCTCAAACTTACAAAGTTTCAAGCACAGTATAAGGGATTTTTTTTTCTGCACTAGTTGAGTATAAGTTGCTGACGTGCCAATCTCCCTCTCCTCCTCCCCCCAGCAAAACAAATACTTAAGTATATTTTCTACAAGGAGGGACCTTCTTCTCCATATCCACAATGAAGCTGTTCATGAGCTATTAACACTGATACGTTATTGCTGTCTAATCCTCAGCTCCCATTCACACTTCACCAGTTGTTCCAGTGATATCCTTTTCAGCAAAATGTTCCAGTTCAGAATCACACATTGAATTTAGTTATGCTTCTTTACCCTCCTTCTGTCTGCAAACAGTTCCTCAGACCTTCCTTAACTTTCATGATGTTGACACTTGACAGTTGGGGGTTGTCTGATGTTTTTCTTCATGATCAGATTTAGATTATGCATCTTTAGCTGGAGTATCACATAAGTAATACTGTGGTTTTCTAATTGGATCTTGTCAGGAGGCATACAATTTCAGTTTGTCCTATTATTTTATAACTTTAATCACTTTGATTAAGGTACTTTTCTACCATACCTCCACAATGTGAAATTTTCCTTTGTAATTTATCCCTTGTAATAACTTCTGTATAGATACTTTGAGACTGTAAGTACTGTGTACCATATCATATTTTCAATTTATTCATTTATCTGTGGAAACCCATAGGTTTTGCTTTATCCATAAAATAGGGCCATAATTTTTTACTCTTATTACTGATCTTAATGCTCAAATTGTCCCTGATTTGGCCAGTGGGAACCCTTCAAAGCTGGCTTCTGTCTCTCTAACATGCCTCCCATCATTCTTTGAGCATGTCCTTACTTTCTGGCACTAAAGTATCATTCAGCCTTACCTTGAACTTTCCCTGCCCCAGACCTGAAATAGCCATTTCTTCAATGACCTCTGGTTCTTTTTGGTGGAAAATGAGATTTAGAAACAAAGATCTGGTCGCTATTCTCACTGGGGTATCATTGCTTCTAGACCCCAAGGTAGATGGAGTTAGGAGATATGGATCTCTCTGTCTATCATCTGTCCATTTACCTCTATGATCCATCCATCTATCAATCGATTATCCATCTATTATCATCCATCCATCCATCTTATATCATCTATGTATCTATCTATCTATCTATCTATCTGTCTGTCTGTCTGTCTGTCTATCTATCTATCTATCTCTATCTACTTACCTCTATCATCCATCTCTATCTCTCTATATCTCTGTCATCTCTCTATTATCTATCATCCACTGAAAACCATGATGTTACATTGATACCATCAATTCTAATCCAACACCGCAGGATTTCATCTAGTTTTCTACTTCCATATTTGTAACTATTCTTTGATAGTGAGAAATCCAGCTCCTGTCATACTTTAAGAATTTAATCTTCTGCCTGACTGCCATATGCACCCCATGTGGCTGCCCTTCACTGCCACTGGGGTTCTGACATCCCATGCTGGGCTACCTGTCTGCACAGACACCTCCACCATACATGGGCTCCAACACTACATTCTGGGGCCATTGCCTGTTTTACACACCCAAACACACCCACACACACATAGATATGCACCTGCTCTTTCCACTTAATGGCTTCTATGATGAATTGTTCAGGAAAGCGACAGGATTATTCTGGTCACATAAATGAGTTGGGAAGCTTTTCTGTTGCTATAATCTAGACCAGTTTTATAAGGATTAAATGCTTTTCAAGGTTTGGGGGAAATACACCTATGAAAGGATCTGAACTTGGTGTGTTTTCTGGGAACATTTTTAACTACTAATTTTACTTAATGGTATATTCAAGTTTTCTCTTGTTTCTGAATTAATTTGGTCATTTGTATTTTTAAAGAAAGTTTCTATTGATTTTTGGATTTATTAACATAAAGTTGTTCATTATATTCTTTGTTTTCATTCTATTACAGTCATACTTTAGAATTCTCAATATTATCTTTGCTTTCACTCTTTTTTCCTGGAGTTAGTCTTACCAGAAGTTTTGTTTATTTTATGAGTATTTTCAAGGAAGCTCTTTTGTTTTATTAATCTTCTTCTTTGTTGTTTTATTTTTTTGTTCATTTCTTTCCTTAGATTTAGCCAGTGGTTCTTTTTTCAATTTCTAGAGTAGACTATTTAGTGTATTGCTTTTCAATTTCGAATCCACTTAAAGCAATAAATTGCCCTCTGTTTGCAATTTCAATCACATTCCACAAGTTTCTAATGTATATCAGTTTTTGTTATATTCAGTTCCAAATATTTTCCAATATCTGTTTTGATTTTACCTTTTCTAATAGAGCATTCATAGTTTTGTAGGATATCATGCAAAAAGTACAGAGTTTCCATATTCCCCACCCTCATGCACACCAATTTCTCTATTTTTAACATTTTACATTACTCTGGTGCTTTGTTACAATTAATGAACTAATATGCTTATAATTATTATTAACTGTAGTCCATTGGTAACATTAAGGTTCATTTTTTGTGTTGTACAGATGTATGGGTTTTTAAATTTCATTTTATTTTGGTAACATATGTTGAACATAAAATTTCCCATTTTTACTACCTTCTTGTGTACAGGTCAGTGATATTAATTACATTCATAATGCTGTGCTACTGTCACCACCATCTATTGCCAAAGCTTTTCTATCATCTCAAACACAGCCTCTGTTCCAATTAAGCATTATCTCTCTGTTCCCTACCCCCACCTGTGCCTGTGGTGACCTTAATAAATTTGCGTATTATAGTTATTTCATATAAATGAGGTCATATACTCTTATGGTTGTATTTCACTCAACAGCATGTCTTCAGTATTCTTCCATGTTGTAACGTGAATCAGCACTTCATTCCTTTTTTACAGCTGAATAATTTCCCATTGTATGCATGTACCACATTTTGTTTATCCATTCATTTGTTAATGATGCTTGGGTTGGTTTTCCCCTTTAGCAAGTGTGACTAATATTTCTGTGAATATCTATGTGTGTTATAATTTGTCTTTGACCCATAATTGCAAATGGGTAATTAAAAATTTTTTCGATCGCTTCTCAGCCTTTTGGCTAAGATCAAGTGTAGTATCTGTTCCTATCAGTTTAATATCTGATACATCCTCTATCCGAGGACAATATATTAAATGGGTTTTTGGAGTAGGGAGATGGAATAGGAGCTTGCTCTGTCCACTCCACACATTGACCTGGTATTGCAGTACTTCCAGAAACAGTGCACCCCTCCCTCAAAAAAAAATTTTTTTTTCAAATATTTTGATTTTGCAGTATTCTTTCTGATTTTTTAAAAAAATTGCTTTGAATGAGATAAAAAGGTCCATCTAAACTCAATTTTTAAGCATTGCTTCAAATGTGGCATAACGTGGTAAATTTTTTATATACTCCAAGTGTTCTTATAATATATGTGAGTTTTGTATATTTTCTATGTGTGCTCAGTAGTTCTTAACTTTCAGTTGTTCATTGTAGTGTTCAAATCCATATATTCTGACACATCTGCCCCTGCTTTTTTCTCTTACAATATATTTTTGAGATCACTCTATGGTAGCATGTGGAAAAAATCATGATTCTTTTTTACAGCTACTATTTTTTTTTTACTTGCAGTAGTTATGTTCTATAAAGTGCTCCAAACACTGAACTAGCAAATACTGAACCCTTGCCTCTAGGAAAAATATAGGATTAGGTACCTGCATACCTCTGTTTCACAACATTTCATCAGCCAATCAATACATAACCTTATTTTATATGTGTTTTTGTTTCCCTCATTTAAGTTTGCATACAATAATTCCCTAGGAAATGCTTTGTTTCACCGTCTTTTAAAGGCTGCCCCCATTTAACCCCATCTAGAAACAGTATCATTATGCTCAGAACATTTCAGACCAATGCTTAAATGACGTGTCTGAATGGAAGTTTAAGCATATTAAATCATAAATTGCATTAGGGGCTGGTAATTGGAGCTCACTAAATAAGGACTTGATTTATTAACATTCACCTCATGACCACTAGCTCTAATACTCATTCCTGAATGCAGCTTCTCTTACACACATATTTTCTCCTTGAGGCGTATCTCAGCCTTCTGGCACTCAAAAACACTAGACAATACATCAGCACTACACTATGGGCAAATTTAAACAGCAAAAATTATCAACAAAAAGCACATGTGAGAAACATGGAACTAAATTTGCCACAAAAAGGACACTTGTTTATTGAACAAAAGCTGACATAAGAAGACAGAATGTCACTTTGCTTGACCTCAGCTGGAAGCATTGGTTTGGGTGATTCAAATTTTTTGCCACTCTGCACATGTCCAAGAACGAGCCCAAAAATACAGTGAATATTGATTTTGGGGTTTCAAATAAATTTTACTGAGTAGGCAAGTTTGTAAATTTGAAATTCAGGAATAATGAGTATTGACTGTATGTAGTATAGCATTGTGTACCTGCACCAGTATTGATTGAACCAGTTCTCTATTGGACTATTGGACTATTTTCACTCTTTTGCTACTACAAATTGTACTAAAGTGAGTAGCCTTACACATACATCCTTTTGTATTTTTTTTTCCAGTGTTATCTTTCAGAAAGATTACTATAACTTACCTTGCGAGAAAAAGGGTAAATGTAATGTATATGTGATTAAGAGATATTTCGATTTTTCCCTATGAATATTCTATTCCTATTTATATCCAATTTATCTAAGATGTTGTTGCTTTTTCTTTTCTAATTTTTGAGATCTTGAACATAAATTTTTTCACATGTACTTTGTCATTTGTAATCAGAAAAATAGGCTCATAAAAAGTTAAAATGAACATTAGGGAATGTGATGTCCGTATGGGGCTTTGGAAAGCTCTGACACATTTCTGGGAAGATTTAGAGCTGTGTGTATGCTCAGAAAAAGACCTGAAAAGGCCCTAAACTCTCACTTCTGGCTAATCTTCAGGCTCAATGATAACAGAAGGTGAAGGCTAAGGCAGAGTTATTAACTATCTAGCTGAATGTTTAAGGCATGCCCTGACTTGTATGCAGAGGCCCTTTGCATTTGGTTTTAGGTATTTAAGGAAATCTCTGTCCAATCATTAACCAACTACTGGGTTAACAGAGTAGAGATTTCAGTGACCACCCATGACAAAGAATACTGCCCTTACAAAATCTGTTTGGAAAAGCTACATAGACAACTACAACACCCAACTCTGACGAGATGGAAGAATCTAATCTCTAGAATTGCCATATTATTCAAATGTTGATTTGTCAACAAAAAAATCTGAAGACTTATAAAGGAACATACATATAGGGAAAAAACAATCAATAGAAACTATCCTCAAGGAATCCTAGACATTGGACTTGTGAGACAAAGAGTTAAAATTAATCATATTTGATAGTTTCAAAGAGCTAAAGGGAACCAAAAAACTCTGTTTCATCAAATAGGGAATATCAAATAAAGAGAAAGAAATTATTAAAAGAACCAAATAAAAAATTCTTGAGTTCTGAAATGAAAAATTCACTGCTGAGGATCAACAGCAGATTTGAGTAGGCAGAAGAAAGAGTAGGCAGCAAACATGGAGATAGTCAATTAAGATCATCCAGTATGAGGAAAAGAAAGAACAAAGAATGAAAAAAGGTAGTGCTTTAGCTCCAGAGACCTATGAGATACTATCAACCTTACCAACATACACATGTAGGAATTCCAGAAGCAACAGGAGAGAGAGAAAAAGTACGGAAAGAATATTTGAAAAAAATAATGACCAAAAACTCCCCAAATTTCGTGGAAGACATGAACCTATGTGTCTAAGAAGCCCAATCAACTCCAAATAGGATACACTCAAAGAGATACACACTTAGATACATTATAATCAAATTGTCAAAACACAAAGACAAAATGACCAGCTTGAAAGTGACAAGACAGAAGCACCTCATCATGTTAAAAATCTCCTTTTTAAGACTAAAAGCTGATTACTTATCAAAAGCAATGGGAGCCAGAAGCAGTCGGTGACATATTCAAAGTTGAAGGATAAAGCAACTATCAACCAGGAATTCCATATCCAGAAAAAAAAAAGCCCTTTAAAAACCATGGGGAAATGAAGACATTCTCAGATCAATGAATGGGAGAGAATACATCATCATCTACCCTTCCCTACAAGAAATACTGAAGGAAGTCATTCAGGTTAAAACGAAAGGCCATCAGATAGCAACTTGAGTTCACATGAAGAAATAAAGAACACTGGTAGAGGTAACTACTGTGGTAAACATAAAGGACACTATAAATGTATTTTTTGTTTGTAGCTGTTTTCTTCTATTGAATTTATCTGCCTTTTTTTGTTTTTATACATGGGCAGGCATCGGGAATCGAATCTGGGTCTCCGGCATGGCAGGCAAGACTTCTGCCACTGAGCCACCATCACCTGCCCTTTTATCTGCCTTTTTTTTTTATTCTGTTGAATTTAAAAGCAACACATATATGTCTCTGTTATGTGCACAAAGTATAAAGATGTATTTTTTTTTACAATAAAAACATAATGAGGGGGGAAAGAAGCTATATGGAAGAAAAGTTTTTGTATATTTGAGGCTAAATTGGAATTAATCTGATCTAGATTGTTATGTTAATTGTAATACCCAGAGAAACCATTAGGAAATTAACTCAAAAATACATAAAAAATAAAAATAAATAAAAAAGAAGTAACAAATGAATTAAAATAGTACAGTAGAAAATGTGTATTTAAAACAAAAGATGGCAGTAATGGAGGAATAGAGGAACAAAATATATAAGACAAATATAAAACAAACAACAAAAGAGCAGAGGTAAATCCTACTTTAACAATAATTACATAGAATGTAAATGGATTAAGCTTTTCAATTGAAAGGTAAGGATTGGAGGAAAAGCTGGGGGTGAAATTGTGATCCAACTGCAAAAGACACCCTTTACATTCAAAGTCACAAATAGGATGAAAGTAAAACTATATAAGACTATATAGCATGTAAAATATATCCAATAGGAGCTGGAATGATTACACTAATTTACAAAATAGATACAAAACAGATTTTAAAATCTATTCTAGTTTGCTAGCAGCCAGAATGCAATATACCAGAAACAGAATGGCTTTTAAAAAGGGGAATTTAATAAGTTACAAGTTTACAGTTCTGAGGCCATGAAAATCTCCAGATTAAAGTGAATCTATAGAAATGTCCAATCTAAGGTGTACAGGGAGAGATATCTTGGTTCAAGAAAGCCGATGATGTTCAGCATTTCTTTCTCAGCTGGAAGGGCACATGGTTAACTTCTTGCTTCATGAAGCTCCCTGGGAGGCGTTTTCCTTCTTTGTCTCCAAAAGTTGCTGGCTGGTGGCCTCTGTGGTTCTCTCATCCTTCTGCTGCGGTTCTACAGCTCTCTCTTTGTTCTCAAAAAAGGAGGACTTTCTCCAAAATGCCTCCTCTTTTATAGGATTCCAGTTAACTAATCAAGACCCACATAGAAAGGTGGAGATACGTTTCCATCTAATCACGTTTAATACCCACAATTGGTTGACTCACATCTCGATGAAGATAACCTAATCAGCTTTCCAACCTATAGTACTGAACAGGAATTAGAAGAAACTGTTGCTCCCACAGGATTAATTAGGATTAAACCATGGCTTTTCTAGGGTACATAAATCCTTTCAAACCAGCACAAAATGTAAATTGCTTTTATCATTTTATATTAATAATGAGCAATGGGTCAATCCGTTGCTAAGTTGTAACAATGATAAACATAAGTACACTTTTCAATGGAGCCCCAAAATATATGAAACTAAGGTGACTGATTTGAAGGGGGAAATAGTCAATTCAATAATAATAGTTGTGGACCTTAACATCCCACTTTCAATAAGACATAGAATAACTAGAGAGAAGATAAGCTAGGAAATAGAAAACTTGAATCGCATTATAAGCCCACCAAAGCTAAGACAGATCTATAGAATGCTATACCCAATAGCAACAGAATACACATTCTTTTCAAGTACACGTGGAATGTTCTTCAAGATAGTTTATATGTTAGGCCATAAAGCAATCTGAATTTAAAAGGATTGACACCATACAAAGTGTATTATCCAACCTCAGTGAAGTTAAATTAGAACCAATACCTGAAGGAAATTTAGGAAATTCACAAATATGTTAAAACTGATCAACACACTCCTAAATTACCAATGTATCAAAGAAGAAATCACTAGGGAAACTTTTTAATATTTTGAGATAAAGGAAAGTAGAAATAATATATCAAAACTTATGGGATGCAGTGAAATAAGTGCTTAGAGGGAAATTTGTAGCTGTAAATGCCTATATTAAATAAAGAGAGAGGCCTGAAATAAATAGCCTACACTTCCACTTTAAGGACCCAGGAAAAGAAAAGCAAACTAAATTCAAAGCAAGCTGAAGGAAGGAAATAAAATATTAAAGTGGAAATAAATGAAATAGGCAATAGAGAAAAATCAATGAAACTGAAAATTGGTTCTTTGAAAATACCTATAAAATGAACAAACCTTTAGCTGGAGTGATCAAGAAAAATATTTGGAAGATTCAAATTATTAAAATCAGGAATGAAATGGGGAATTAACTCTCACCCTTATATAAACAAAGGAATATTATAAGGGACTGCTCTGAAAAATAGTGTGCAAATAATGTAGATTTAGATGAAATGGACAAATCCCAGGAAAGACACATACTACCAAAAATGGCTCAAGGAAAACAGAAAATATGAATAGACTGTTTGCAACTCCAATATCTGGGCTTCCTCAAGGATAGTTTCTGTCAATCTCTCTTTTTTTTTTTCCTGTTGAATGGGTCATCCTTTCCTCTTACTCTGTATCCTTTGTAAAGTTTTGCTGACAACTGGGAATTTTGAATATTGTAATGCACTAGCTCTGGAAATCAGATTGTACCCCCTGCCCAGGAATTCCTGAGATGGCTTGTTGAGGGTTGCAGTTGTCCATTTGTTTAGGGACTTTTGCAAACTATTTTTGCAATGACTATATTCCTTGTTCTGTCTGATCATTGACTCTCTGTTCCAATTATCTCTATGCTCAACAAGTGAACTGACAATTTCCTACCAGCTTCTCTCTTCATCAAGTTCTGCCCTCAATGCTATGTGTTGGACTGGGATTCCAGAGTTCTGAAATAGCTGATTCAAACAGTTCTTGCCAACTCAACAGTTATTTAAGTGGGAGGACCTATGCCTGGTGTGGTAGCTCTGGGGTCAGAAACCCCGTCCGTTAGGGAAAAGGATGGGGCCTTGAGCACACAGCAGTCTGTATGACCAGAGCACAGATATTGAAGGTCATTGAGCCTAATCACTGTTGGTAATCAACTTTCACAAGACTCAGCTAAGACTTCTTTGTGGCCAGGTCTCCTGAGGCTCTGCTTTCTAAGGCACTCTCTTTCCTCTTATTTTTTTTGGATCACTGATTTCCATTTCCTGACCAACTGCTGTCAGGAAAAAGCTGTCTCCTGTTAGTAAGTTCCATATTATGGGGAACTTTTTACGTGGTGTGTCTTTTTTTTTTTTTTTAAACATTTCTTATTGTTAAATATAACATATATACAAAGAAAAAGCAATGATTTTCAAAGTACACTTCAACAAGTAGTTACAGAACAGATTTCAGAGTTTGTTATAGGTTACCATTCCATGACTTCAGATTTTTCTTTCTAGCTGCTCCAAAACACTGGAGGCTAGAAGAAATTTTTTTCCTTTTTTTATGAAAAAATAACATATATACAAATCAGCAATAAATTTCAAAGCACATCTGTTGTAGACCAGATTTCAGAATTTGATATGGCTTAGGATTCCACAATTTTAAGTTTTTACTTCTTAGCTGCTCTAAGATATTGGAGACTAAAAGAAATAACAATATAATGATTCAGCGGTCATACTCATTTGTTAAACTCTACTTTCTCTGTTTAACTCCACCATCACCTTTGGTATTTCTCCCACTCTCTAGAAGTATTTGGGTTATGCCATTCTTACTCTTTTGTGTTGGAAGGGGCTGTTGATACTATGGGATAGGGGGATGGAACTAGTTGATGACCTGGAGAGACCGGCCCTAGTGCATTTCAGGACTTATGTGGTCCAGGGATCCATCTGAAGGTTGTAGGTTTCGGGAATGTTACCCTAGTACATGGAACCTTTGTAGAATCTTATATAACACCCTCGGTATTCTTTAGGATTGGCTGGAATGGTTTAGATTAGGGCTTGGCAAGTTATGATAGGTAGCAATGTTTAACTGAAGCTTGTGTAAGAATGACTCCAGAGTAGCCTCTCGACTCTATTTGAATTGTCTAATGTGTTCTTTGGTTTTAGAATTGAACTGGATTGGAATGCCTACTCCATCATCTTCCAGGATGTTGTCTGCTTGATAGGACTGTTGAGTGTCCTTACATTTGATAATACTTTTCTATTTTCCATAATAATAGGTACTAATTGTCGATTTGCATTTTAATGGTAAATTTTAATATTTATTGACAAAATGTGGCTTTGCACACCAGCTATTTAACCTCCAGTGATCAATTGTTCCACTCAGGAATAACACACGTAAGATTTCCTTGTTTCTCCATTGAATTAAATGAAAGATGATATTCAGTCAGGGTGTTTTTAATATAATATGAACTCTTGGTTTAAATTAGCACATAGCTTTATTTTACACATATAATTAAAATTTAGTCATTTATTTGGTGAACTACATAGAGAAATTTCAGTGTTGGAAGAATCCTGTTGTTATGTCTACATGACAAGAAAATGGGATTTTTAATTCTTTCCTTTCCATTTATTTAAATAAAAGAAATACTAAATTGGTAATTTTGGAGCCTTGTTGTGGTTATTCAGCCTTAAGAAACTCTTAAGTTCCTGGATGCTCAGAATCTGTGTGCTAATTATGCATTGTCAAACCATTAGATGGGCTTATATAAATGTTAGGGGATCATTAGCATATGTTTTATTTGTTGCTTCTGGGAAGAAGCAGATTTGAAAAGCTTTAACTGTTGTATAGTATGAAGACATAACATACACATTACTATCATGGCACAGCTTTAAGACTCAAAATGCAGCTAATTTCTAATGATGACCTGAAGCTGAACCCTAAAAGGAAAAAACAACTTGTGTATTACCATACAGAATGACAGAATGCCTGTGCTGCATTTCTTTCCTGGCAGTTATCTCATTTTATGCTTTTTGTGACTTTTTTCCCCACTGGAAAAGAGCAGGCTTACATACCCTATGAACCTTGAAATTGCCTTATCCAAATTTGGCAATTTGGATTCTCATTTTAAGCATTCTTTTTTAAAGAAACAAATTGTCATTGTCTCTTGGCCTCATATAGAAGATAAAGAACTATTTATTAGAGTTTGTGGAGACAGCAGGCACTGATTGATAAATTCCTAGGCATAAAAATAATTTGCTAGATATTGGACTGGGGAGAGTTTTAGAAACTAGACTAGAATCTCCTAAGAAAAGTAGATCTTGATATCGATGTCTAAAAACTAATTTGGGTCTGTGCTAGCACTTGTTAATGTGTCTGGGAAAGCCACTGCAGCAGTGTTGATCTCTGAAGTTGTAAAGGGGAAGACAAAAGGTTCATCTGACCTGAGATCTTTCCCACGTCAAAGTCATGCCATAAAAAAAAAAAGAGCAGACTATAGGCTGTCTGAGAAGTAGTGTTTGGATATTTTTACTAGACATTGACCAGAAAGGACGGTTTGCATCTGTCCATTTTGGTATCCACAATACTTTTTGCAATATCCAGCTCCTGGTAGATGCGCAAAATATGCTGAATGACTTAATGAATGATGTTGCAGTTGTCATTACTTAAGTAATAATACTAGTTGGCATTTAGTAAGTTTATCCTCTGCTTTGCATTTATGTTCATTAAGTGTTTGGTGATGTATTCAGCTGAGCTTCAGTGATTTATTTTTTTCCCCTTCTCTTTGCCTCCTTCCAGACATTTATTTCCCTTTTTCTCATAATATAGCCGCTGATTATGTTTTACTTACCATTACCTTTCTAGTATTTGCTCAGCAATTTTTAGCAGCCCTTATATACAGACATTAGGAATATAGTCATAGTTGAGAAAGGCCTGGGTCTCTGCTTCTATTACAGAGAGGCCAAGCTCATCCACAGAGGTCAGTGAAGGCTTCTCAGTAGAAGGTCTATGGCAGCTGATAGCGTAAGGATGAGTGTGACTGAATCAAGAAAAGAAACAGAGGGTAAAGCAGCTTGTTTTGAGTAAAAAGCGTGAACAGAAATTTGAGGAATTCCAGGAATGAAAAGATACTCATTAAGGTTGGAGAAGAGAGGGTATAGCAGGAACAGCTGAAGACAGGTGAAGAAATAGGCAGACACCAGCTCAAGCTGTTTCAGGCCTTGGGAAGCCATGCTAGGGGGTTTAACTTTATTCTAAGGCAAGCAGAAGCTATTCAAGGATTTTAAGCAGTGGAGTGACATCATTCATTCTTGATTCATTCATTCATTTAACCAATATATAGGTAGTGCCTATCTAGGATCTTGGGGTCATTAGTGAGTGAAACAAAGATCCTTGTTTTTAAAAGTTAGGTTTTCACTTTAGTAAGATAACTTTGGTCCTAGAGGGAATCAAGGCTGGAGGCAGGGGAAATAAAGAATAGCCATCTGTTTTTGTTTTCTAGGCTGTTCAAACAAAGACCATGTCATGGGTTGGCTCAAACAATGGGAAATTATTAGATCACAGTTTTGAGGCTGGGGAAAAGTACATATCAAGGCCTTATAAAGGCAATACTTTCTTTCCAAAGACTTGCATTCTGGAGCTGTTCTTTGGTCCTTGGCTCCTCTGTCTCATGGCAATGCACATGGCAACCTCTCCTGGCCCTTTCCTTCTCTTCCAGGTTCCATTGACCTTCAGTTCTTACTTTTTGTGGCATTCCCTCTTTCTGTCTGAATTTCATTCTGCCTACAGAGGACTCCAATAGTAGTATTAAGACTCATTCTGATTGAATTGGGCCATACCTTAACTGAAGTGACCTCATCAAGAGGCCCTACTTACAACTGGTTCATACCTGGAGGAATGGATTAAGTTTAAGAACATGTTTTACTATGGTACATACAGCTCTACACCACCACACCATCCATGGAGGAAATGAATAGTGGTTATAATTATAGAGCAGTGTTAATGAGGACTGTGTTAGTTAGATTCAGTTATCAACTTTGCCAGATGCCCATACCTAGTCTTGCGGTATGAGCATACCAGGTGAGCATACCATTGCTGTGGACATAAGCCAACGGTATGTGAACCTCATCTGTTGCTGATTTACATCTGCAGTCGGCTAGGAGGCGTGTCTGCTGCAATGAGTGATGTTTGACTTAATTGGCTGGTGCTTAAATGAGAGAGCGCAATGTAGCACAGCCTAAGCAGCTCAGCATTCCTCATCTCAGCACTAGCAGCTCAGCCCAGGCCTTTGGAGATGCAGAAAGAAGTCACCCCGGGGAAAGTTGTTGGAACCCAGGGGCCTGGAGAGAAGACCAGCAGAGACCATCATGTGCCTTCCACGTAAGAAAGAACCTCAGTGGAAAGTTAGCTGCCTTTCCTCTGAAGAACTAACGAAATAAATCCCCTTTTATTAAAAGCCAATCCATCTCTGGTGTGTTGCATTCCGGCAGCTAGCAAACTAGAACAAGGACGAACAGATATTTCACACATAGAAATCTCAGGACTTTCTGACTTACTAGAAGTGGCTGGGTGAGGGAGCAGGAGCCCCTGAAGTGGGAAGTTAGGAAGATTTTGGTGCCACATACTGAGCTGGAGAGCATTTTAGGAAAATGGTGCTGAATTTGATTTTCTATGAGTGAGTGGGAGAAGCCTCTGAGGCATATAAATGCTGAATCCATATAGCATTAGAAGAGACATGGAAGTGGGAGTCATCAGCATAAATGGTGACGTATTTCATGGGACTAAATAAGATCATGCAGAGCAAATTCATAGACTAAAAAGAGTGAAGAGGTGCTGTGGGCATCAGGGAATATTCACAAATGCTCAGGTACCTTGGGTGTTTGGTAAGGTGGCGCTTCCAGAACCCCTTGTATATTAGATGTGACTTTATGACTTTTTTAACCAATGAAATGTGAACAGAAATGGTGAGTGACATCCCCAGGCAGGAGCTTTAAGTTTCATAGCTGGGATGGTTGTAGAAGCATCCATCAGCTTGGGTGCCTGAGTAATCCAGGGGCAAAATCCACTTGACCTGCTTTGATCATATAACGAGCAAAAAAGTAAACTTCTGTTGTGTTAGGCCACTAGGATTTTTGTAGTTATTTGTAAACTACCCTATCTTAAATGATCCAGAAGTTGGTATCTATAAAATTGGGGTGCTACCATAACAGAAACAAAAAACTTAGGTATGGTGTTGGCTTAATGAGTGGTTAGCAGGCGTGAGGAAACTGACCCTGGAAGTTTGAAAAACAGTAACTTATGTTATATAATGGCAAAGCATTTGGTAAAAGTGCTTCCTTCAGTAACTTAAAGAAGATCTTACACCTAATGAACTTGTACCTCTAAGGGACAGGTTAGAAAACAGGACATTGGGGTCTAAATATTGGTAGCTGTGGCTGCAAAATTTACAGGAAAGAGATGAGCTCAGACGATATTTGACCGATTTGGATTCAGGAATGAAGATGAATAGAGAGAATTCAGGAATTTTATTGAGATGCAAGGTTGGAAGACACAACTGTTTCTTGACCCTCTAATTGGTGAAAAATAAAACTGAGAGAAGATAAAAGCCAAGTAAACCATATTCTTGGGGCAAAGATCAAATGGAGGGTGTAGTTGCCACTTCCATTGTCAAACGATCTGAACGGATTAAGGAATTTAGGCTAAAGGTTTAACCTAAGGATTGGATGCCCAGTAAGTATTTTTAAAAGGGCGAGATAGCTTGGAGGAAAGAGTTAGAATATAGCTCTTCCACCAAATGCAAGACATGCCCAATGTGCACAATTAAGTAGGGAAAGAGAACAAAAAACATGAAGGGAGAAAATAAATGTAGCAAATGTAAGATTCATCCCTAGAAAACATGTGCAGATATGGCTCCTGGCATATGGGACTTCTGGAATGAAATTGCTTTTAAAGATTTAAACTGCCAAAGAAAGCTTGACCTGACCTTAAAAAAAATGTATTTTGGGCTTAAAACAACCCTTAGATCCCCTCCTTTCATTAGGCTGTAGCGACTGCACACACGGCCCAGGAGGTACTAGAAAAGGTAGAATCCCCAAGACAGCATCAAGGATCAAGGAGAATCATAGAAAGGGGAACCACTC
Organism: Tamandua tetradactyla; assembly: GCF_023851605.1. Taxonomy (NCBI): domain Eukaryota; kingdom Metazoa; phylum Chordata; class Mammalia; order Pilosa; family Myrmecophagidae; genus Tamandua; species Tamandua tetradactyla. The sequence continues at coordinate 81,800,877 of NC_135338.1, read as the reverse complement.
CCCAAACACAGAATCTGGGCCTGGTCATGGCACCTACCCCCCCCCCCCCACCCCACCCCGAGGTGAAGTGTCCCAGAACCCTCTGCCCATAGGATTTCTGAGTTGCTGTGGAAGATTGATGGCTGTAACTTACCCATTCTTTTCCTTCTGTATGGTGGTGTTTCTTGTGGTTACCTCCTTTCTGTTCCACCATTGTATGTAGGGGTTGGGGGAGGTTCAGAGGTAGGGAGGTAACTTTCCTTCTTAGGTCTTAGGTTTCTGCACCATGAGGAGCTGGTACTGGACTGTTGACAAGTCTAAAGTCTAGTGTGTGGACATCACCTGGAGAGCCCAGACCTTGAGCTGGATATTAGCTGGATGGTACTTGGGTGTAACTCCCATAGGGAGGAGGTAGTTATATTGGAAAGAAGTTGGTGCATGGGAAGGGGAATACACTGGACATCTGGCAACTAGAAGTATGGACTTGGATATACTTGGGCTGTTCCCCACTATTTTGTGCTGCATATTCAATTCTAGACACGTGGGATTGTACTTCCCAACACTGTTGAAGTTAAGCAAGGCCATGTGACTGATTTGGGCCAACAAAATGTAAGTGGAAGTGGCATGGCATTTCTGGGCAGAAATTTGAACAGCCAGTGCTTTAGGTACATGTCTCCTTTCCCCTGCCATCAAGATTGGAGGCCCTTTAGGTTTGGGTTCCTCAATGATCATGATAGAGCACAGTGAGAAAATAAAGCTTCTGTTGTGTTAAGGGGCTAAGATGTCAAGGTTGTTTGTAACCTGGCTCTTCTGGGTCAATAGGAAGGTTCAGGTTAATCAGTAAAACAGAACTCAGGAAGCACAACTTTCAGGGTATGGGCAAGAGAAGAGAATATGCATGCCCAGAAGACTGAACACAAGCAGCCAGGGAGGTGGAGGTGAGCTGCTCAAGCCAGCCCAATTCTTTCCCTCTGTAAGGCTTTTCCTTCTTCTGGCCCTTATTCCTGGAATACTCAGATCTTCACCTGGCCGGGTCCTTTTTGCCATACACGGCTCAGCCTTAATGTCACTTCCTCAGGGATTCCGTCTATACATACCTGATCCAAAGTAGCATGCCAGTCACACTCCAGCATGCCACATCTGATGTTTTTTCTTCTTTGTTTATATGCTGCCTTCTTTGTTATCAGGGTCCCTCCTCTAGAACATGAGTTCCATGAAAGAGGGATCCCTATCTGGCTAAGTGCTGTAACCCAGCTCCCAGAATGGTGTCGGCTCACATTAAGTGCACAAAAAATATTAGAGAAGACATTAGGAGAGCAAACCTACACAGAAGCTAAGAAAACAAGTGTTTTGGAATATATGGACTGATTAGCAACATAGATGTTGCTGAGAATTCTAGGAGGGTTAGGCGCAATCAGATTTTAAGATGCTTTTTTTATGTAAACAAGGTCATGACACTTTTCTTTCTGAAAACTCCACTCTGAACCCATGCAGAGCGGTTTATAAATATATATAACATTTTAAAGATTGTGGTACCCTTGTGAATCCTGATAATAAAAATTAAGGCTGACCCTTTCTGTGCAGCCTAACCTTCCTACATATAAGAATCCATAGCTACTAAAACTGTTCCTGAAATATTACTTACATTATGAACTTGCAGTATTTCTGAAATGAACAAAATATTCTCTTTTGTTTTCTATTCTCCCTGTGCATTTTTAAGGAAAAATACATTTTGCTACATTTGGGGGAGATGCATGTATGGTAGAAAATGGTAATCAATAAAACAGTTATATCATTTAGTCAAAACATTTTTTTTCCAGGCATTTACAGAGAATGTAAGACTCTCACTCTCACATATTGCTGGTAGAAATGAAAAGCGGTACCACTCCAATGGTGGAAAATTTGGCAGTGTCTAGCAAAAGTAAACATACAATTATTCTTTGATACAGCAATCTCACTTCTAAGAATATATCCCAAAATCATCCTGGCAAACATGAAAAGATATATAGACCAGGCTGTTTATTAGAGTGCTGTTTATATGAAATAGCAAAGTACTGAAAACAGCCCAAATGCCCATCAACAGGGACCTGGTTTAATAAATTATTGAATGCATTAATCTGAATTTGATCAAACCTATACATCTGATCACCCAGTTACGAGAAATACACATTGGAAGTGACAGGAAACACATTTGAAGTGACAGGAGGATACAGTCAGTGAAATTCAGGCTGTAGGAAACTCTACAAGATGAATGAATGGATTACTTCAACAAATTTCAAGGAAGGGAGAAAAAATAGAAGTGTTAACCCATAGCTTAAAAGCTTTTTAAGATTCATAACAGCCAATTGACCTATATGACTCTTCTTTGTATCCTGTGTAACCCGATTCATACAGACTGTGAATAAAATTTGAGACAATTAGGGAAATGTGAACTCTGAGTATTTGATGATAATGAATTACTAGTATAGATGTGATGACAGTATTTTGGTTATGATTTTTAGAAGAGTTCTATTATTTTAGAAATACACACTGAAATATTTAAGGTTGAAATTATATAAGGTATGATATTTGCTGCAAAATAACCTAGAGGGGAAAGAATATAAAGGAAATACAATTGGCCATGAATTAATTAATTGTTGAGGCTGGGAAATGGGTACAATGGGGCCTCATTATCTATTTTCTCTAGTTTTGCATATGTTTGAATTTTTCCATAATAAAAAAATTAAAATCATACTTAAAAGCCTTCTAATAAATATACTTCTTTCACTGGATTTCCTTTAACAATTTATACCTTGGTCCTTTACATTAAGAAGACTGCATAATGCATAGTATTTTCAAGTGCAACCTTTAAAATATTCAATTGTAATGGATTTCACATAAAATCTTGGTACCATGCCATGAGTTCGGAGACTTTACTTTTCCTACTTGTTTTAATATATTTATGAATTTGTAATTTTGAGAAATAACTTAGCCCTTCCCTTTAAAAATATAAACGTTCCCAATGGAATGAATTATTTCAGAGAGTTGAATGTCTTTTTAAAGCCATCACATTTTTCCTTCGAGCCTCTGCCAGTGAATAATCAGTTTATTGTTTGATTTGTTTCCAGATAACCTTTTTCATGCTGCTTTCTGCAGTCTGTGTAATGCTGAATTTGGCTGGTTCAATTCTCTCCTGTCAGAATGCTCAGCTGGTAAACTCCTTAGAAGGCTGCCAGTTGGTGAGTAATGAAATGCAAATCTTTTGGTAAAGGTCAAAGGTTCTGATTTTTCATGAGAGCAATTTAAAAAATAATTTTATTGTATCCTTGGGTTTTCATGTAATCTTTCCATTAATCCTGATGTTTTCTAATTGTTTAAAGAATTTAAGTTGATTCATTTCTAAAGTTTCTCCAAATTATAGCTTGTCTACTTATAAATCAGTTACTAATAATTAGTATAAATCAAAGGGTTACAGCATAGTTCTGTTCTGTAATAATTGTCATTAGCAGCTATTATAATTTAGCATTTTTATGCACTGAAATTTTATTGGCATTGAATTTTTAAAATTCAAGTTTATAAGTCAAATTTCAGTGCTAATTTAAATATAACCTTCCTAATGAGTGCATCCAAACAATATAGTTCTCATTTTTCAATTAGAAAGAGAATTTTCTATTATATTAAAAAAAATTGTAGACAGTGTGCTGTGTACATTGGAGAAGGTCAACAAACAGTTTGTTGGCTAGAACTAGTATTCCAAGATGACACAGGTCATGGTCCTGCAATACACAGGTCTGGCTGGGACAAGAGTTGAAGTATGTCCGGTTGCATTCAGGTGTGGGTATAGTTTGACTCCTGTTCTGACCACGGTGGCTGAGTATGGGGAACATGGGCATTTGTCTCCTTATCTCCAAGACTGCACAGGGCTATGTTATGGAGCCATGTGCCATTGTGGCTCTGCCTGTAGCTACAGTTTCTGAGAAGTTAGTAGCTACACTGAATTGCCTGATGCTTTTCTGCATCTGGGCCATGCCTCCTCTTCTTGTAGCCATGTCATGTAGATTCAAGGGGGCTGCTATTGAGAAGCCTTCTGCTCTCTTCTCTTTATTTACCACTGCTGCAGAGGTAGTGTAAATTGGCACGGTTTCAATGCTGAAGGACCTACTGAGTTCCAAAAATGGCTTGTTAGAATTTAACCCTTGTCATTCCTTGTTCAGTATACTCTAGGCAACGCTGATCAGATTTCATGCCTAATATCAAGAACGCAGAAGTTTTCTCAGTATAGTAAAGTCTTTTCCATGATGACTAGGAATTGGCCCAGCCTGAATCCCCATCACCATCAGAAATGGCGACTTGCCATATTGCATCCATAACTTGGTCAGCCTCTTCATTCTTAAATACTAGGTTCTGTGAATATGAAACAATCTGGAAACCCAGAAAGGATTCACCACTTTTTTTCTGTTCCCCATTTTCCAATGCAAGACCTTAAATGTGGGAAACAGATTGATTGGGCTAAGGGGAAATGACAGAGCCTGGTTGTCCAGATTGAAGAGAAAGCCCATGCACAGGAGCCAGTTCTGAGAGGCTGAGTCCTCCTGGCCAGAATCTCAACCCCTCTACCCCACATCTATGCTGCTTGAAAGAATAAGAAAGGTAGATTTGTTTTCCCCTATTCATTCCCTGCTTCAATACCACAAAAGAAACTGAAGAACATTATATACCCACAGATGTGCACACATGTGCCCTCAATACATCTGTTTAGTTAGATGATAACCATAGAATCATCAGTATTTTTCAGACATTAGAGCTTGATCCTGGGCTTTTCTTTGCTCTGGCTCATACAAGGTCAGTGATTTCAGAGCTACAGACCTATATGCGCAATTGTTTAGGGATAATGCATATCATAAAAAGAGTCCTGGATTTGGGGTCAACAAACCAAGCCATGGCTTCATGCCCTATGAATTATATGACTTAGGACAAGTTACCTTCTCTCTCAACTTTACTTCCCTTTCCTGTTAAATGTCGACATTAATACCTGACCTAAGTTCTTCATAAGGTATTCAATAAGATATAATTTTAACACACATATTATTTTATTATAAAAATGATATATTTACTGTAGAAAATTAAAAAAACTGAAACATACTCATAATCTGTAACCTAATATGCTATATCCTTAATGGTATTTTCTGTGCATATGTATGTGTCTGTGTGTTTGTCTGTGGTGTTCGTGTGTATATGTTTACATATATATTTAAATATGCTGTGCTCTTGATTCTGCTTTGTAATTTGCTTTTTATTTGATAATGAACATTAATCCATATTTTAAAATATTTTTTACAATTTTGAGTGACTGTCCTGTATGTATTAAAATAGCTTTTTAATTGAATAAAACTCCTGTTCGTAATTATGAAGTTAGCCATTATTATCCTTATGCACATTCTCTTTACATTTCGTTAAAGTGAAATTATTTGATCAGAATGTAACAATATCTTTAGAGTGTTTGATTCATGTTGACGTGTTGTCTTTCAGAAGAGTTTACCAGTTTATTATCCCAATCCATGAGAATGCCCTTCTTCCTACATTCTTGCCACCACCGAAAATTATTACTCTTTTTAATTCATGCTAATTTGAAAGGTATAAAATGACATCATTGTTTTAATTTGAATTTCTTTTAATGTTAGTAAGTTTGACTTTTTGATTCATTTACAGTTGCATACATATGCACTAATTGTATTTCTTCTTCTGTGAATTGTCTGTCTATGGCCTGGATCCATTTTTATATTTAAGTATTTATCGTACTGATTTGTTAAGCTCTTTATGTAATATGGGTTTGAATACATGGGTTTATATATTGTAAATGTGTTTTCTGAATTGTGATTTTCCTTTTAATTTTAATTTTTGACATAGAAAACTTTAATTTTTGTGTCTTCCATCTATCAATGTTTTCCTTTGTAGTTTTACCTTACAGTCATACTTGAAAAGAACTTCTCCTTCCCAAGGTTATGTTTCCCAGGAATTTTCCTGGCTATGGTTTGCTTTTAATTTTTACAGTTAACTCTTTGATCTAGCTGTTATTTGATGAATTTGACTCTTCCCAAATGGTTAACTAGTTTACCTAAAATAATTTCCCAAGTAGCTTAGCATTTCCCTGCTGCTTTAAAATGCTTCTTGAATCATTAAGGGTCCTTTGGCAGCAAGCTACAAGACTGACAAAATCAAAGGCCATTCATTAGAAGGATGGTGGGGCCAGAGATTAGGTTTGGAAACTGGTTGGCTCCAAGGAAGTGTCTGTGTGCCCAGAAATGTGACCCTGGTGAGGTCCTGCAGCAGGAACCCTGAACTCTCCTGGGTAAAGATTTGCAGGAGTGAACACTACTAGTGGTTCTTAATGTCTTTGGCCCTCTGCTCAAGAGTCAGAGTTCAGGGAGGAAGCATTTGATGTCCCACCTGACTGTATCCTATGGGATTCAAGATGTAGTTCCTGAATGTGAAACTAGGTGATCTTAGGAAGGGTTGGGAGGTAAAGGCAGGCAGGAAGTATATGTTGGGTGCTCAAAAAACAGCCAGCATCTGCACTATCAGCATTATAATGATATGCATACACATACACACAGATACTTAAGGCATTTGTCTATTGCTGGACTTTTCATTCTGTCCCTTGCCTGTGTCTGTTTGTTCCTATTCCAGGACAATACCACCTCGATTTCTGTAACTTTATAATACATTTTTATAATTGGTGGTGCAACTCCAGTTACCCCACCTCCATCTGAGCCTTTGATCTATTTCTTTCAAATGTTCATGCCTAACCTTAATGATAGTCTTCCAGGTGAGCTAAAAATTTTTTTTTGGTCAAAATTCAAAAGGAATTGATTGGAGATTTAAATTGCAATCACACTAAATTTATGGATTTTGGGGGGGAAGAATTGACATCTTAATACTGTGTCTTCCCATTAGTGTGTGCTGGTTTATCCAACTTGTTTTTTAAGCTCTTCAATGCAGTGTGGTTTTCTTTAGTATGCCTAGTATATTTCCATATCTCTGCATGTAAGTGTTTGTGTCTTTTTCTTCTGCATAATTAAAGATTAACTAGTTTTCTCTGCATAAAGAACATATATAAACAAACGTAAATCTTTCTTCTACTCTAGACTGTTAGCAACCCCCTTCCAGAAGTAACTACTGTTAATAATTTTGTTGGTTTGTTTTTGTACCTTTCCAGACATTTTCTGTGCATATTTTTGGGTAGAAATCTGTTTTACACACATGGGGATCTACACTACACATCATTATTCACATTGCTTTTGACACTCAACCATGTAGTTTGGCGAAATTTCTACTGAGAGCATTTGGAGATTTTCCTGGCTGTTAAATAGTGAGCAGCAGAGTTTCCCACTGGATGATGTGTGATCATTTATTTAACCACCCCTTAGAGAAGGATGGGTCAGGGACGTTTCTAGTTTTTTTCTCTAAAACAACATGGCCGAGAAGATTACCTTTTGTGCACATTCATCACTCAAGTAATTGAATGGCCTTAGCTGCTGCTGGGAACTGACCAAGGTGCTGAGGATGGAGTGGTGACAAAGAGGAATATGTAACTAGATCAAGAGAAGGAATTGCTAAGAGCATCCTTGCTGTCAAAAGTGTGGGAGTGCACTTTAAATTTAGAATGCTATTCCTAAATTGTCTTCAATAGGGATGGAGCACAATTTCTCACTTCAGACAACAGTTTATGACTGTTCCTGATTACCTGGATGCAAGCAAACTTTTGTGTGTCATCATAACTTTTTTTAGTTTGCCATCCTAGCCAAATAGTCAGACCTTACTAGATAATTTGCATTCCTTTAATTAAGAGTGAATTTCAACCTCTTTTCATTTGTTTATAAGTTCCTTATGTTTCCTTCTCTAACTGCCTCTTTATTTTGGTAGCCTGTTTTACTATTAGGTTGTTGTTTTTCAATTGATTTGCAAGTGCATTTCCTGTATTAAGGCACCCTGCCATTTGTCGTGTGTGTTGCACATATATATTTTTTCATAGTTTGTTACTCATCTTTTGATTTTTAAATTGGATTTTTTCTATATGCAAATTTTATGTATTCAGATTGTTTTTAATCCCTTATATGTTTTTACTCTTATCGTTCTGGATTATGAGTTTTGCTTAGAAAACATTTTCTCACTACAAGTTTGTAAATAATTTTCCCACTTATTTTTAGTATTTTATTTTTATTATTTAGTGTTTTGTTTTAGTTTTTAATATTTAAATTTTAATTGAGCTGGTGTTCATGTTATGAACATCATTATACTTTTGTATATTTTAATATACATATGGACTTTATGTATTTCTTTTTAAGTTTATTTTTAGATATTTAAAATATTTTGCTGCTCTGGTGGGTGAACACCTTTAGTAATTTTTAAATTATTTGTATTTAACTGTATATGCAGTTGAACTCTCATCTTCAACTACAGTTCGTTTGTCAGAAAAAAAATATTATACTGTTATCTCTTTCCACCTGGTATTTTTGCATCTTGTTTTGATGTTTTGTCTAGTTGTTTTGGCTCAAATTACCAAAATAGCGTAGACAATGGCATTTCATCATCCACTTCTTGTTGTTCAGTTTAATTAGAAGACTTAATGATTTACCGTCAAGCTTGATGCTAAGCGATGGTTTGGGAAAATTATTTTTGTTATGTTAAGATGATAAAATTCTATTCATATTTTACTAGGAATCTTTTAAAAAAGTAAAACAGAGGTTAAATTTTATCAGACAGATTTTTTTTTACATCTGTTAAAAGTGTAGGTTTATCTTGGTCCATTGGTATGAGGGACTGTATTAATAGATTCCCAGGATTAAACTACCTGGAACATAATTAGAATGAAGTTTCCATAGGCAGTCTTTTAAAATATTACTAGATTCTATCTGCTGATGTTTTAATTATAATTTTTCATCTGTATTCATAAGTGTAATTAATCTATAGTTTTCATTTTTCTTTTTTAGTCTCCACATTTTGTTTCAGGATTATAATAATTTCTTAATAATTCGTTGGGAAATTCCAATCCAAGGAATTTTCTGTTCCTTAAGGGGTATTAGCATTCAGATGTGAAATTCTCTGGGCCAAGAACTATCTTATAGAGTAGTTAGTTGATGTCATTTTTCCAGCTGTTTTTCTGTTTCTTACTCAGCTGTTGGACCACTCTTGACTATATATATATATATATACTATTATATATATATATATATATATATATTGTCTATATATATAATACTATATATATACTATTAATTTCTTTTTATTGTTTTGTATTCATTGCATTGTATTTTCATGGTTTTGGCCCTTCCAGGTTTATTTGTATGAATGCATTGAATTGTCTTAGAAGGGTTTATGGTAGTATTAAGTTCTTGCTCCTTTCATCTGTTCTTTTTTAAAATTTTATATTAATTTTCCTTCCTTGATAATTTTTTCCAGAAATGTGTGTTTTAATTATCTGAACGTTTCAAATACTGAAGCCGTGTATCCATTATAAAAACCCCAAAATCCAGAAGTGTAAAAAGTTGTTTTCAAACCCCCAAAGTTGGTTATACCCTTATGGAAGTTTCTGTATGCGAACTTACCCTCAGATCTAGTTTATTCCTTTTAACTCCTGCATTATAGTCCATATAATGTCAATGCTTTACTTTATTTAACAATTAGTGCTTCTCTAATTCTCACTGTTACAATAATGCTGGCAGGGGTAGAAGTGGGAACTCTGTGATTTTTCTGTGGGTTTATCTAGAGTGCAGCAGTTATTGTCAAAAAATTTTTTGTTTTGCTAAGCTGTCTCCTTCCTGGTCCTTTGGTGATAAAGAGCAGGACTCATCAAGGCTTTATTTTATCTGTGCTTGTTGGTGTTTCCAGGTTGCTGGCTTTTTCAGCTACAAATCTGGGGTATATGAGGCAAAAAGAGAACTCAGGGAACTCCCCACCATGTGTCTATTCTGTCCTGAGGTCTTTAGCCCTACTGCCTTCATCTCTACACTTTTAAGAGCCCTCTTATCTATAGTATTCACGGGTTTTCATTGTACTTGGCAAGAAGAGTAGGGAAAAGTGCAGTACTTCATCTTCACAGAAGTTGAAATGCTGTTGACTTTTTAATGTTTTGCATGTTGAATTTTCTGTTAGATCTAAGAGGTTTCCAATGTATCTTTTGGTTTTCTAGGTACACATCTGTGAACGTGAGGGTGAGGAGAATGGGGAGTTATTATTTCTTACCGGGTGCAAAGTTGCTCTTGTAAGGGATGAAAAAGTTTGGGTAATGGACAGTAGGGATGGTAACACAATGTTGTAAATGTAATTAATACCACTGAACTGTACACTTGAAAGTGGTTAAAATGGTAAATTTTGAGTTGTATGTACATTACCACAATAAAACATTTTTTTAATGTACGAAAGAGGAGCACTTTCTGTTCACTGTAGATATTTATAGTGCATGCATTTTTTTCTTTCTTTTTCTTTTTTTTTTTTTCATGGGTAGGTACCGGGAATCAAACCCGGGTCTCTGGCCTGGTAGGCGAGAACTCTGCCACTGAGCTGCTGTCACACTGCCCTTTTCTTGCCTTTTTACATTGTTTGTTACAGGTTGAAGTAGATGTTCAGAACCCAGCGATGCAATAACTTTTCTTATTGACAAATCTTCACACACAGAGTCCATATGTGGTGTACAGTCAGTGGCTCACAATATCATCACATAGTTGTGTATTCATCAACATGATCATTTTTTAGAACATTTACATCACTCCAGAAAAGAAATAAAAAAAGAAACACAAAACAACTCATACATCCCATAGCCCTTACCCTTCCCTCCCATTGACCACTAGTATTTCCATCTACCCAATTTATTTTATTTTTTAATCATATTTTTCACTCATCTCCCATATGCTGGATGAAGGAGCATCAGACACAAGGTTTTCACAATCACACAATCACATTGTAAAAGTTATATCTTTATTCAATTGTCTTCAAGAATCAAGGCTACTAGAACACAGCTCAACAATTTCTGGTACTTCCCTCCAGCCATTCCAATTCACCATAAATTAAAAAGGGATATCTATATAATGCATAAGAATAACCTCCAGGTTGATCTCTAGACAGTCTGAAATCTCTCAGTCATTGAAACTTTATTTTGTCTCTTTTCTCTCTTCCCCCTTTTAGTCAAGAAGGCTTCCTCAACCCCATGATGCTAGGTCCTGGCTCATCCTGGGAGTTCTGTCTCATATTGCCAGGGAAATTTATACCCCTGGGAGTCATGTTCCATGTACAGGGGTAGGATAGTGAGTTCACCTGCCAAGTTGGCTTAGAGAGAGAGAGGCCACATCTGAGCAACAAAAGAGATTCTCTTGGGGTAGCTTTTATGCATAATTTTAAGTAGGCTTAGCCTGTCCTTTGCAGGAACAAGTTTCATAGGGGTAAACCCCAAGATTGAGGGCTCAACCTACTGATTTGGTTGTCCCCACTGCTTTTGAGAATATTGGAAATTCTCCAAATGGGGAGGTTGAATATTTCCTTCTTTCTCCCCATTCTCCCAAGGGGACTTTGCAAATTCTTTATTCACTGCCCAAATACTCTGAGATATGTCAGGACATCACACTAATTGGACAAACAAACAAAATCTCATGCCCTATTCAAGATTCCCTGTACTTTTAATGGTGTTAAACTAAACAGAACATACAAGTTAAATTAGGTAATGCGCTACTGAAAATATAAATTTTGCCCCAAAGAAACAACTCTCCCCTTGGTCTCACACAGAAGTTGAAGTTTTAAAATATGGGTGTTATCATCCTTTATTCTGTATTCTGATCTACCTTAGTCCTAGCAAGATCAGTGTTCTTCATCTCTCTGCTCAAAGTCTGATCCCTTTTTCAACTTTTAAGCAGTTCCTGTAAGGGGTATTTGCTGACTCTCATAGCTACAGAGCTCTAACTCTGAGTTTCAGTTGTCACACAAATACCCAAAGTTTCTGGGAACAACAAGATTATATACAAACAGCTCAGTATCTCAGAATTTAGAAATAACAGTTACAACTCCTGAATATGTATGACTGCTCTAAGAACTTACAATCTAGGACCTTTTATATTAGGCCCAACCTGATAATTCATGCCCTCGTGTTCAGTTCACTGAGTTTTTATATTATGGTTAGTCCATATGATTGAGGCATGATAATATTTGTCTTTTTGTTTCTGACATTTTATTCAACATACAGTCCTTAAGTTTCATTCACCTAGTTGCATGCCTCACAACTTCATTCCTTCCTGCTGCTGTTCAGTAGTCCATTGTATGTATATACCATCGTTCCCCCTCTATTCTTCAGTTATTATATACCCTTAGGCATCTCCATACATTGTGATCTGGAACATTGCCACTGTAAACACCAATGTGCAAATGTCCATTCTTGTCCCCACACTTAAAGTCAGGTAGTGTGATACTTCCCACCTCATTTTTCTTTCTCAAGATATTTTTAGCTATTTGGGACACCCTGCCTTTCCAAATAAATTTTGTTATTTGTGTTTCTATTTCTGCAAAGAAAGTAGATTGCATTGGTATTGCATTGAATATATAAGTCAATTTGGGTAGAATTGACATCTTAATTATATTTAGTCTTCTAATTCATGATCACAGTCTGCCCTTCCATTTATTTAGGTCTTCCATGATTTCTTTTAGCAAGTTCTTATAGTTTTCTGTGTATAGGTCTTTTATATCTTTAGTTAAATTTATTCATAAATATTTTATTTTTTGATTTCTACTATAAATGGATTTTTTTCCTGATTTCCTCCTCAGATTGCTCATCACTGGTGTATAGAAACACTAGGTTTTTGAGTGTTGATCTTGTACCCTGCCACTTTGTTGTACTCATTTATCAGCTCTAGAAGCTTTGTTGTAGATTTTTCAGGATTTTTGACATATAGCATCATATCATCTGCAAACAGTGAGAGTTTTATTCCTTCCTTTACAATTTGGATGCCTTTTATTTCTTTTTCTTGTCTGATTCCTCTGGCTAGAATTTCCAGCACAATTTTGGCTAACAGTGGTGACAGTGGGCATCCTTGACTTGTTCCTCCTCTTAGAGGGAAAGGTTTCAGTCTTTTCCCATTGAGGATGATGTTAGCTGTGGGTTTTTCATATATTCCTTTTATCATGTTGAGAAAGTTCCCTTCTATCCTATCCTTTTAAGTGTTTTAATCAAGAAAGGATTCTTGATTAAATCCTTTTCTGTATCAATCAAGATGATCATGTGGTTTTTCTGCTTCGATTTGTTGATATGGTGTATTAACTGATTTTCTTAGGTTAAGTCAGCCTTACATATGTGGAATAAATCCCACTTGGTCATGATGTGTAATTTTTTTAATATGTTGCTGGATTCAGTTTGCAAGTATTTTGTTAAGGATTTTTGCACCTATATTCATTAAAGAGATTGGTCTGTAATTTTCTTTTCTTGTAGCATCTTTGTTTGGCTTTGGTATTAGGATGATATAGGCTTCATAGAATAAGTGAGCTAGCTTTCTCTCCTCTTCAAATTTTTTGAAGATTTGGAAAGGATTGGTAGTAATTTTTTCTTGAATGCTTGGTAGAATTTAAATGTGAAGGCATCTGATTCTGGACTTTTCTTTTTTGGGAGCTGCTTGATGACTGATTCAATCTCTTTACTGTGATTGGTTTGTTGAGGTCATCTATTTCTTCTCAAGTCAATGTAGGTTGCTTATGCCTTTAAGGAAGTTGTCCACTTCATCTACATTGTCTATTTTGTTAGCATATAGCTGCTCATGATATCCTCTCACTACCTTCTTTATTTCTGCAGGGTCAGTGATTATGTTCCCTCTTCCATATCTGATTTTTTTTTTTTTTGCATCCTCTCTCTCTTTTTTTTAAAATCAATCTGGCTAAGAGTCCATCAATTTTATTTTCTCAAAGAATCAACTTCTGGTTTTGTTGATTTTCTTGATTGTTTTCATGCTTTCAATTTCATTTTTTTTCTGCTCTAATCTTCATTCTTTCCTTTTGTGCTTTGGAGTTAGTTTGCTGTTCTTTCTCAAGTTCTTCCAAGTGATCAATTAGTTCCTCAATTTTTCCTCTTCCTTTTTTTCTAACACAGGCATTTAAGGCAATATATTTCCCTTTCAGAACTGCCTTTGCTGCGTCCCATAAATTTTGATATGTTGTGTTTTCCTTTTCATTTGCCTTGAGATATTTACTGATTTCTCTTGTAATTTCTTCCTTGACCTACTGGATGATTAGGAGTGTACTGTTTAGCCTCCATATTTTTGTGAATTTTCTGGCCCTCTGCCTGTTATTGATTTCCAACTTCATTCCATTATTATCCGAGAAAGTGTTTTGTAGGATTTCAATTTTTTAAAAATTTATTAAGACTTGCATTGTGACCCAGCATGTGGTTTATCCTTGAGAATGATCCATGGGTACTTGAGAAAAATGTGTATCTTGCTCTTGTGGGGTGTAATGTTCTATAAATGTTAAGTCTAATTCATTTATCATATTATTCAAAATCTTTCTTTATTGATCCTCTGTCTAGATGTTCTGCCCATTGATGAGAGTGGGGAATTGAGGTCTCCAACTATTATAGTAGAAGTGTCTACTTCTTCCTTCAGCATTGTCAGTCTTTGCTTCATGTATTTTGCAGCACTCTGGCTTGGTGCATAAATATTTATGATTGTTATGTCTTCTTGTTAAATTGTTTATTTTATTAATACATAGTATCCTTCTTTTTATCTTTTAATTGTTTTGCATTTGAAATCTAATTTGTTGGATACTAGCATAGCTATTCCTGCTCTTTTCTGATTGTTTGCATGCAATAACTTTTCTCAACCTTTCACTTTCAACCTATTTTTCTCCTTGGGTCTAAAATGAGTCTCTTGTAGATAGCATATGGATGGGTCCTGTTTTTTAATCCATTCTGCCAGTCTATGCCTTTTTTTATTCTTCATGCAAAAGCATTTTTTAATTTATACATGTAGTCACTATTATTGTACACTCTAGGCATTCCCAGATTATGCCATCTCAGTCTTTATCATCTACCTTTGCTTCTGAATTCATTTGTGCCCCCAGCCATCCTCCCTCTATCAGTCTCACATTCAGCTTCATTCAGTGTACTAACATTATCGTATTACTGTTAGGTAGTATTGTGCTATCCATTTCTGAACTTTTACAATAAGTCCTGTTGTGCAATCTGTAACCCTTTAGCTCCAATTACCCAACATCTACCCTATTTCTATCTCCTGATGGTCTCTGTTCTTAACCAAAATTCTCCAAGTTCATTCATTAATGTTAGTTCATAACAGTGAGACCATATAGTATTTGACCTTTTGTTTCTGGCTAATCTCACTCAGCATAATATCCTCAAGGTCCATCCACGATGTTACATACTTCATAACTTTATTCTGTCTTATAGCTATTGGTTATTGGTTTTTCTATTTCTGAAAAGTAAGTTTTGGGGATTTTAATTGGTATTGTATTGAATCTGTAAATGAATTTAGGTAGAATTGACATCTTAACTATATTTAGATTTAGTCTTCCCATCCATGAACTTGGTATGCCCTTCCATTTATTTAGGTCTTCTGTGATTTCTTTTAACAATTTTTTATAGTTTTCTCTGTATAGGTCTTTTGTTTCTTTAGTTAAATTTATTTCTAAATATTTTATTTTTTTGGTTGCAATTGTAAATGGCATTTTTTTCATGATTTACCCCTCAGATTGTTCATTATTAGTGTATAGAAACACTACAGATTTTTGAGTTTTGATCTTGTAACCTGCCACTTTGCTGTACTTATTTGTTAGCTCAGGTAGTTTTGCTATGGATTTTTTGGCGTTTTCAACATATTGTATCATAACATCTGCAAACAGTGAAAGTTTTACTTCTTCCTTTCCAATTTTGATGCCTTCTATTTCTTTGTCTTGTCTAATTGCTCTGGCTAGAACTTCCAACACAATGTTGAATAACAATGGCGATAGTGGACATCCTTGTCTTGTTCCTGATCTTAGGGGGAAAGTTTTCAGTTTTTCCCCACTGAGGATGATGTTAGCTGTGGATTTTTCATATATTCCCTTTATCATGTGGAGGAAGTTCCCTTCTATTCCTATCCTTTGAAGTGTTTTCAACAGGAAAGGATGTTGAATTTTGTCAAATGCCTTTTCTGCATCAATTGAGATGATCATGTTGCTTTTCTACTTTGATTTGTTGATATGGTGTATTACATTATTTGATTTTCTTATATTGAACCAGTCTTGCATACCTGGGATGAGTCCTATTTGGTCATGGTGTATAATTCTTTTAATATGCTGTTGGATTTGATTTGCGAGAATTTTGCTGAGGATTTTTGCATCTATATTCATAAGAGCGATTGGTCTGTAGTTTTTTTTTTTTTTTTTTTGTAATATCTTTGTCTGGCTTTGGTATGAGGGTGATGAATAGAGTAGTTAGGTAGCTTTCCCTCCACTTCAATTTTTTTGAAGAATTTGAGCAGGATTGACACTAATTGTTTCTTGAATGTTTGGTAGAATTCACATGTGAAGCTATCTATCTGGTCCTGGACTTTTCTTTTTTGGGGAGCTTCTTAATGACTGATTCAGTTTCTTTACTTGTGATTGGTTTGTTGAAGTCGTCTATTTCTTCTCGAGTCAATATTGGTTGTTCATTGTTTTTTTAAACTTTGGAGTTCTTCTTTATGTTTGCTTAATCTCTTCTTTATAGCCTCCCTCAAGTCATTGATTTGATTTTTGGTGAGATTTTCCATATCTCTTCAAACATCCTGAATTAGTTGTTTCAACTCCTGTATCTCATTTGAAGCATTGGTTTGCTCCTTTAGCTGGGTTATATCTTCAATTTTCCTACTCTAACTCATTACTTTTTGCTGGTGTCTAGGCATTCGATTTCCTTAATTAGTTTATTCTGGATGTTGTTTTCACTCTCTTATTTAGGATTTTCTTGCTGGGTGGCTTTGTTCTCTATCTGTTCTTTGACATTCAGTTCAACTTATTCTAGACCTCTAGCATAGGTTATGTTCAACTGATCCAAATTTCTGTTTCTTGTCCTGCCTTTTGAACCTTTTTTTTTTTTTTTTTTCTTTTTTTGAGGAGGGTCTCCTCAGGTGTTATAGTCCCCAGTCATATTTTTCCCAGACTAGAACGCCCATGTCTCCGGAGGAAAGAGTAGCCATCATCAGTTTTCCTTGAGGGTGAGACCCAGCATGTTGTCAGACTTTCCTATGAGGTGTCTAGACACAGCTTTTCCTATTCTGCCCAGTATGTGGTGCTTGTCTGCCTGCGGCTTCCCACCAGCTTCAAATGATTTGGGGCCTTTAATTTCAGCAGACTCTCCCTGCTGGAGGCGTGGTTGAGAAAGAGGTAAGGTACTGTGATGGCTTTAACTTTCAGTTTTATGGTCCCTGGGGCTTGAATTTTTTGATGGAGGAATTCCACTTGAGCTCAGTCCCTCCCCCTTTCTCTTGGGGAAGATGCACCCTTTAGGCAATAATTCCTGTCACCTGACTAGTTACTTTGTCTCTCAGACAAACTTAGTTCCACCCTTGCCTGGGGCAGTGCTGGAGCCTGAGAGTGCTTCCAGTTTTATCTAGTAAGCTGTTAAGGAGTTAAAAGAAAAAGAAAAAGAAAAAAACCCTTTTCAGAGCCAGACTCCTGCTCATAGGGTTTGTCAATCAAGAGCTTAAATTCGTACATGGCTCCATGTATCTCCAGCCTCTGTGTGCCCCCTTCTTGGTGTCTAGTCCTCTTCCAATATTTTGTCCTGTACAAGTCAAAAAGCCTGTTGTGTATGTGTGTGTTTGTTGTTGTTGTTGTTGTTTCTGTCAGCCCTGCCCCTTCTCTACCAGGGCAAAAACTCCTAGTTTCTTTAGTGCTTATTCTAGGTTTATCTGTGCTGGGGGCCTGTTTTCACTAGTCAGAATTTGTTCATTAATTCTTCAGTTGGAGCTTGATTGAGCTAAGCTCTTGCTGCTAGTAAAGTCTGCTTCCTTTCCCCTAGGGGAGTCAGATTGTGGTGCCCATGGGGGAGGGGGCACCAGCCTCCACAGCTTGGGGGACTTACAGTTCTGTGTGGGGTCTCAGCTGTTCCACCTGGTCCAGACTGGTGTACGCTGCATGTCCATTCACTTACGTTCTCTCAGCAGTTGTTCTGTATCATTCCTGGCTATTTATGAGCTGCTCTGGGGGACACACTAAATTCAACACCTCATTATGCTGCCATCTTGCCCCAGTAATAGACTTCTTATCTGACCATTTAGTGAACTCACAGGACACAGGGTAGAATTCACAGCAGAGCCAGCCCAGAAGCTTCGCGTGCTCATCACCCATCACAGACAAGATTGGCACAGGGCTACCGTGACACACTGCCTCAGTTTTCCACCATTTGTTTCTATAAAGTCTTTATTGTCAGAGGCTCAGGCTTACATGTCACCGCAGAGCTCCCTAAATCCAAGTGAAGCTCCACCCAGCCAAGTGGCAGATACAACATTCCACATTCTTCTCAACTGTGCAGTGTCAAGTAAACCTTCATATGAGAAGACTTGCTGGTCATTTTTCCAGGCTAATCTGGATCAGCCCAGGCCTGGGCTTAATGAACAAGTTGAGTAGTAGAGGTAAAATTTTATCCCCTTATTTTATTCCTGAATGTCCTGGGGTTGCTACTGCTGGGTCACCATTCAGCATGATGTTTGCTGGTAGCTTCTGATAGCTACCGTAATTGACCTAAAGGCATTTTCTCCTATCCTGGGTTTCTAAGATTCTATTTCAGTCAAGAATGTGTGTGAATTTTATCATTATCTCCTCATCTTTGGAGATGAGCATATACCTTTCTCCTATCAGTGTATTAATGAGTGATTTGCTTTGAGTTCCTCATGCAGAACCACCTTTGCATTACAGAAATGGTCCATTCTCGTCCCAGTGTTTTAAAAGTGTACATATTAATGCTGTATTCATTTTGCTAATGTTTTATTTAAAACTTTTGCATATAAATTCATCAAGGGGGTTGGCCTACAGTTTATTACTTTTTGATGCTATCCTCGTCCAGTTTTAGTCTCTGAATTAGGCTTACTTCATGGAATGAAACTGAGAGCATGGTAGTTTGACCTGGCTCTAGAACTGTTTAAATTATCTAGGAAATAATCTGAATTTATTGTATTGGAGGGAGTTGACCTGGATGCCTTTTAATTTTTTCACCACGGTCAGTAGGTTAGTTATATTTTCTTTCTTGGGTGATTTTGTTAATAGATGCTTTTCTAGAAATTGTCTATTTCACCTAGCTTTCCTAACTTATAAAGCTACAGGTAACATTGTTTTATAATTTTACAAATAACCTCTTATCAGATCTATGGAGACAGAAATTAGGAGAGTGGTTCCCTAAGAAAGGAAAAGATGGGGGAAATGAAGGTGGCTGTTGATAGGCCAGGATTTCTTTTTGAATTGCACAGTTTAAATGGATGAACAGTGTGGTGTGTGAATTATGTCTCAGTAAAGTTTTTACATGAAAAAATAATGTCTCAGTTGGTTATGTCTTCTCTTACATTGAATTGTTTTTATCTCCATTGTCTTGAAGATTATTTTCTTTTATAGTTTTCTCCCAAAGAAGCGCTTGTATTTTTATTTATTCAGATTATTGTTTTTTGTGTTTTTGTTTCATTGACTACACTTTTATTTTATTAATCCCTTTTACTTTTTCAGACTTATTTTGTTCATTTTCCACCTTTTATAGTGGAGTGATATCACCTGTAAAGGTTTTACCATAGGTACCACTGATGTACAGTGATCTCTTGAGCTAACTTTAGTTTGTAATTTCATTTTTTCTTTTCTCTTTAGCCTAAACATTTTTTAAACTGATGTTCTTTAACTCTCTAGGGGGTTAGTTTGTTTTTTGCTATCCTTCTACTGTTAATTTCTAATTTTATTGTATGAGAGCATGTGGCCCCTATACTTATTTTTCACAATTTACTGAAATTTTCTTTATTCCTTAGTACAGGGATAATTTGGCAGTATGTTTTGTGGACACTTGTTAAACAAATATGTATTTTCCATTCAAATTCATTCACACATTTACGGATCTCTGTGTGTCTGTGGAGAGAGTGAGCGCTTCTTAAAAGGTCAATACCATCACATGCTGCCCATTGCACATGGAATATACCCTGCACAGCTCTCACTAAGAACTGTGAGCTCCTGCTTCTCTTGGCCCCGACTGTCCCCTCTGCAGCCTATGGTACCTCTCACTTCCACCCCACATCCTTCCCCTCTCCCCCATTCTCCCCAGTCCCCCATGGTGCCCCTCGCCTCCTCCTATCCACCCCCCCAGCCTCCCCCGCCTCCTCCTATCCCCCCACCCCCAGCCTCCCCCACCTCTCATGGTGCCTCTCGCCTCCTCCTATCCACCCCCAGCCTCCCCCGCCTCCCAGGCTGCCCCTCGCCTCCTCCTATTCTCCCCCCAGCCTCCCCCGCCTCCCATGGTGCCTCTCGCCTCCTCCTATTCTCCCCCCAGCCTCGCCCGCCTCCCATGGTGCCTCTCGCCTCCTCCTATCCACCCCCAGCCTCCCCCGCCTCCCAGGCTGCCCCTCGCCTCCTCCTATTCTCCCCCCAGCCTCCCCCGCCTCCCATGGTGCCTCTCGCCTCCTCCTATCCACCCCCAGCCTCCCCCGCCTCCCAGGCTGCTCCTCGCCTCCTCCTATCCACCCCCAGCCTCCCCCGCCTCCCAGGCTGCCCCTCGCCTCCTCCTATCCACCCCCAGCCTCCCCCGCCTTCCAGGGTGTCCCTCGCCTCCTCCTATCCTCCCCCCAGCCTCCCCCGCCTCCCAGGGTGCCCCTCTCCTCCTCCTATCCTCCCCTCAGCCTCCCCTGCCTCCCATGGTGCCCCTCGCCTCCTCCTATCCACCCCCAGCCTCCCCCGCCTCCCAGGGTGCCCCTCTCCTCCTCCTATCCTCCCCTCAGCCTCCCCTGCCTCCCATGGTGCCCCTCGCCTCCTCCTATCCACCCCCAGCCTCCCCCGCCTCCCAGGGTGTCCCTCGCCTCCTCCTATCCACCCCCAGCCTCCCCCACCTTCCAGGGTGCCCCTCGCCTCCTCTTATCCGCACCCGCCAGCCTCCCCTGCCTCCTCCTATCCTCCTCCCAGCATCCCCTGCCTCCCATGATGCCCCTCACCTCCTCCTATTCTCCCCACAGGCTCGCCTGCCTGCCATGGCACCCCTCACCTGGGCCCCTTGGCCTCCTGGTGCTTCCCTCTCTGCCAGCCGCACTGAATTTCCAGACTTCTAACTACAGGCCGCGCCCACATGCTGCGTTCTCTCAAGGATGGTTCTCCCTCCTAGCTGGCTTGCAGCTGTCCCCTCCATGTCCACCAGATGCCAGAGGAAGTGGTGCCTCCACGGAGGCCCTTCCATGATTACCCGGTTCAAGCAGGCTCCCTGCAGTGTTATTCTTTCTCTCAGAATTCTCTGTTTTTCTCCAAATACTGGCATTTTTTCCCCTCTTCATTCCCTGCATGGCAGAGCAGCACAAGGGAAAAGGACACGTCTGTGCTGTGCCTTTTCGCATATCTAGTCCCTGGCACAGGTTCTGAGCAGAGCGTATGTGAGGAAATCAACAAGCGTGTGCAGCCAACTGTTGGTTCCCTGGGTGCCCACTAAGCAGGTTTAAACACTCATTTTGTGATTTTAAGTGAGCCTGCAGTTTAAATTAAATTACAAGAAAGAACGCTGTTGGTTTTCAAATGCCTTTTCAAAAGCTTCATCACGGTTTGCTTAATTTGGGAATTCAAGTACATTAAAATAATATGACATCAAAACTGTGTTAAAAAAAAAACTCCTTTATGAAATACCTAATTCTTAAATTTACAGATGTTTGGGGTTTGCTTTCACAGTTCTCTTTAAGTGAGAGTATAACATAACAAAGAATGCTTTTCAAATGCAACTCCATTTAATATACGTGTTGATAAGTATTTCTCCTTAAATGCAAAGTCACTACTTTTCCTTTCTAACTCTTCCTTTTTTAATAGAAAATAAAGTCTTAATCTGTTCTCATTGTAAAAGATTAAAGCAAGATGTATTTGTTGAAGTAAAACTGAAAGTCTCATTTCCAATTCTCTCCCTGCCCCCTACTCCCTAATACAAAGCTGTAATTGTTTCTCATGTTCTCAGGCCTTTTGGTATGCGTATATATTTATGTACATACATACCTAGATTTATTTATAAACAAACACACATATATTGCAGGCATACCTTGGAGATATTGCAGATTTCATTCCCCACAATAAAGCAAATACTGCAAAAAAGAGTCACACAATTTTTTTGGTTTCCCAGTGCATTTAAAAGTTACATTTACACTATACTGTAGTCTATTGAATGTGCAAAAGCATTATATCTGAAACAGCAATGTCCATACCTTAATTAAAATGTGACAAAAAGACATGAAGTGAGTACCTGCTGTTGGAAAAATGGCACTAATAGACTTGCTTGATGCAGCATTGCCACAAATTTTTAATTTGTAAAAAACAAAGTAGCTGCAAAGCTCAATAAAATAAAATATGCTTGTATATACCTTCTCTGTGACTTTTCCCCCACTCAATGATACGTTTTAGAGATATTATTGTCGGTGTAATAAGAGACCTTCATTCCTTTAAAGGCAGCAGAGCAAACTTCACCATGTTATCATAGATTTTTCCATGAGAGCTGATTTAATGCGCTCCATTGTTTTGCTATTGCAAACTTAACCACAATGAGCATATATTCTTGAGATAACATTTCATGCACATGTATGATTCTTTTCAGTCATGCATTTGAGGATACAACCCTGGAAGTTGAATTTAAATTAAATTTATTAAATTAAATCTTGCCAAATTGCATGTTTTTGCTCATATGTTGTTTTTGATAATTTCCCCTAGTCTATCATTTGATTTTATCTTTGTTTATGACTTTTTAGATTAAAATTGTAAATAAAAATGTGTCATTTTTGAATATATATGAATGTATTTTACCTTTTCCCCCTAATATTTGATAGTCTTGTATGTTTCTTTATTTAATCTATCCGGATTTACTCTTTTTTTTTTTTTTTAATACATGGGTAGGCACACGGGAATCAAACCTGGGTCCTCTGGCATTCTAGGCAAGCATTCTTGCCTACTGAGCCACTGTGGCCCACCCTATCTGGATTTACTCTTATATCTCTTCTCGTCCCTAAAGGGATAGTGTGTCTTCCCAACACCATGCCTTCACTGCTCCAGTCCTCCACCTGATAATTTGTAATGCCACCTTTATCACAGTCTAAACTCCTGAATTTAAATGTCTGTTTCTCTACTCTGTCATCTTTGAATGATTTGCCTTTCCTAGCATAAGTACAATGATGCTTGGTACTTTGAGAGCTGGCACGTCTCTGTTCATTTTTTTTCTTTTTCAAAATATTCTGGATTGTCTTGGGAATTTTCCATTCGGTGTGAATTACAGAATCAATTTCTTAAGTTCTATAAAAGCAAATCCTGCTGGCATTTTGATTGGGATCTCACTGGATATATGTATGTACTTATAGAATTGACATTTTCACAATATTGATTTTTTCCCATCTTGGAACCTGGTGTCCTGTTTATTTTGATCTTCTATGGCCATCAGTCAGGTTTTATAATTTGTGGGTTTAAATGATATTTAGGTCTGTGTACTTTTTAAAGTTTATTCTAGATATTTTATGGATTTAATTGCTGATGTTCTAGGCTATGTTTGCCATTTACTTAGCTGCTGTACATTTTTCTTTTTATAATTTTAATTCTGAAATAATTTTAGACATGGAAAGGTTACAAAAGTATTGCAAAAGAATTTCATATACTGTTTGATCAGGGCTTTCCAGATTTTTTCTTCTTTAATCATGTTATTTTTACTAGGATATCCAGTTCTGTTTTCTATAACTCCAGCTTAGAAGGTTACATCCAGGAATGACCGTAGCTTTTCTATCATAATGTAAATTTCTTTGTCCTTTCACATTTCAGGAGAATTTCTCATTCTGATCTTCCAAGTCGATAGCTCATAATTTAGCTGTCTCCTCTCTACTGGTCACTTCTCTAATTGCAATCATGCTTTTAATTTCCAGGCAAGTATATTTTAAAGAGCTCTTTGATCACTTTTTATCACAGCAGCGTGTTCTCATTTTCTTGGATTTCCTATCTTATAGATGACATGGATTAACCTATGTTTACCTTTTCTGCACCAAACTTTGCTTTCTTCTGGGGTGATTTCCCTGTTTCTACACTCTTTAGTATTCCTAAAATATTTTTAGTATTCCTGAAATATCATTTGGTTCCTATATAGACAACAGCCTGTTCAGCACTGGTAAGTAGAGAGAAATTCCTTACTGGCCAAGATCACCCATCTCTGTTCCCAGAGGCAGTTGGTGGTGCTGATGTGACCCCTTCCTGAGTGGGCTGAGTGGGTGCCCGTGGCCACCAGTTACCTCCTCCCCGGGATCCAGGAGCTCTGGTTCTGTCCTGGGTGGGAAGCCACTTTTGTCCCTACCCACTGCCCACACTATTGTCCCATGTCCTGAGAGAGCACTTCACGCTGGTTTGAGATGGGTGTGGGTGAGCACAGGTGGTTTGAGCAGCTGCTATGCAGTCTTCCCAGGGGCTGTTGGCTCTCTGCGCTGAGGGTGGCTCACCTCTGAACTTAATGTCTGACCATGGATGTTTTCTGGGGTTTTGTTGGGGAAACTCACTTTTTCATTGGATGATGTAATGGCAAATAAATAAATAATTAAAATAAAACAGCTACAGGTTGCTATACATTTTTAATTTCCTTTGTTTTTAATATATCTTAATATAACCCGGTACTATTTTTATTAAAAAGGGAAAAAAAACAAAAACTGCTGTCACTGTATATGGACTGAATTAAAACATTTGTCCTACTTGGTGTTGGGTGGCAAGTAGAAATTTAGATGGGAAATTTCATAAAAGATGTCTATTTCCATCAATTTTAGTATCTGTTCAGGCATATGCTTGAGATATATTCTTTAATTTTTAATACAAAACTAATACTAACTGCTGTGTGATGATAATGGTGGAGTGAGCCCTTCTGTGCGCTCTGAGTGTGTGACATTTGTTCGATCCTTAACTCCTGCCAGGAGAACGAGGTAGGTAGTACTTTCTCTCCATTTTACAGGTAAAAAAGCAGAAACCTAGGGGGTTATATGACTTGTCCAAGGTCAGCAGCTAGCAGATGCCAGCATCATATTTCAACCTCTCCTTGTTAACCACCTGAACATATATCTATTAAGGTTCTCTGTGGTACTTAATTTTAGAATTATACCAGCAATTAGAAGAGAAGGAAAGAACGAGGAGCCCCAGACAGTGGAGGTGATAAGTATTTCTTATTTATGTCTGGTCAAAGTAAATCTTTGAAAATATAAGGCAACTCTCCTGTATAGAGAATTTCAAGGAACCTAAATGGAAGCTTGTATGTCACGACAAACCCAAACCGTGCAGTCTTGGAAAGCAATGTGGGCTCTTTCTTTTCTGGCCACATCGAGCATGCAACTGGGTAAATTACTTTTCCCTATAAGTAAACACCAGCATGATTTAGGTTGTGCTGACCACCTAATCACACCAGAGTTTTCCTGACCCTAAAGTATTTTAATTAGATTCATCACACTGCAGGAACAATGCGATGTGGCTTGGTCACTTGAGAAGCCGTATTGCATCCTCGATCCTGGCTCTGTCTGTGACCTGCACACTAATGGTCACCCCCTTGCTTCTGTCCAGGCTCTCTGGCACGTAGCCATGAACCTGGAACAAAAGAGGGCTGGCGCCGGGAGGTTTTACATTTGGACAGGCAGTTTGATGGGAAGCAGACAGCTTTCTTCTTTTCTTGTCTGCTTGGGTTTCTGATCACTGAGCTTGATCTCAGCTGCTTCCCTGTGTGTGCCTCAGAAGGATGGCGCTTGATTTCCAGTAAGTGAAGGCCAGAGTGCAGCCCCTTCTCCTGCAAGTAATTAGCAAAGGCCTTTTCCTAAAACCCAGGGGAACAGACGAGAAAAAGAAAACATGCATTTGGTAGCTAGGAAAGAAGGCCTGATGTGCTTGCGAATGATAATTTCCACCTTAGCCTTATCTCCAAGTCCAGCTGGGGAACCGAGGAAGGGATTAGTATTTTGCTGGGGAAGCAGTGTCCCACTTTGTGTGCACACATCTTTCTAGAAGCCGGGGTGTACTGGAGCAGGCTTGTGTTAGCTTGGGAAGGCAGCTGATTAAATTTTCAGGTTTTATCATCTCGTTATTAAACATAGCTGCTATTCAAAATTAAATGATATAAATGATTAAATAATTTATATTAAAAACAAAGTTATTACAGATTCAAAACTCATCACTCCCTGTTTTTTTTTTTTATTACATGCTCATGAGGTATTTACATCTATTGTATTTGTGTACATATCTTGCCAGTGTATTTGCTGGGAATAAATGGTGGCTACTGCACATCTCCTCCCAATTCTGCTTAAAGTTGGCAGCTTAAAACTGGCCATGGTAAGAGTATTTGCATCACAGAAATCAGCAAACAGTACAGATCCAGCCTTGATGTGCTGTTTAGTTCAGGGACAGCCAAGGTTTTTTTGAAGAGGGCTATAAAGTAAGTATTTTAGGCTTTGTGTGCCCAGTGGTTTCTTTCTGCAAGCGCTCGGGTTTGCCAGTGTGCCGGTTTTAAAGGATTTGTATACTCTAGAAAAGCCATGTTTTACTCCTAACCAATCTTGTGTGAGCAATGGTTTCTTTTAATCCCTGTTCAGTACTATAGGTTGGAAACTTGATTAGGTTATCTCCACGGAGATGTGACTCAATCAGTTGTGGGTATTAAACTTGATTAGATGGAGATGTGTCTCTACCCATTGTACTTGGGTCTTGATTAGTTTACTGGAGAAAGCTTCAGAACAATATAGCCACCAGAAGCAGAGTCCACCACAAATGAACTTTGGAGATGAGGAAGGAAAATGTCTCCCGGAGAGCTTCATGAAGCAAGAAGCCTGGAGAGAAAGCTAGCAGAGGTTGCATGTTTGCCATTTGCCCTTCCAGCTGAGAGAGAAATGCTGAATGTCAATGGCCTTCTTGAACCAAGGTATCTTTCTCTGGATGCCTTGGATTGGACATTGCTATAGACTAGTTTTAATTTGGGCAATTTCACAGCCTTAGAACTGTGAACCAGCAACTTATTAAATTCCCCTTTTTAAAAGCCATTCTGTTTCTGGTATATTGCATTCCTGCAGCTAGCAAACTAGGATACCAGTGTAGTGCAGAAGCAGCCGTAGGCAGTAGGTCAGTAAATGGGTGTGACTGTGTTTCAATAATACTTTATTTCTGAAAACTGTTACTGGGCTGGATTTGGCCCATGGGCTGTGGTTTTGCTGACTATTTTCTAGATTTATAAAGTGCTCGAAAAGACATTATGAATGCAGATTAAACATAAAAGCATGTCATTATCTGCAGCCGTTACATTGCAAAACAAAAAATTAAGAGGCTGACTTTGCTTGTGTCATGAGTGAGTTTTCAAAATATGTCTTTGTTGTTTCACTTTTAACTTACTGGTTAACAAATACCAACCAACATGCTGGTTGGAATTATATTCCCCTCATTGATATGAACAACTTTACTGGAAATGTCTGGTAACCAATTTATTCATAGTCTGATTTTATAACTTTTGTTGGCAAAGAATAGTAAAAGTGGATAGTGAATATTATCAGAAATAGCAAGTTAAACTGAAGTTGCAACTGTAGAAGTGCAAAGAGTTTTGCATTTTAAATTATTATTTGTGAAGTGTACTTCACATCCTTTATATCATTAAAATGTATAAGTTTATTTTTACATGTTTTTGTGTGTATGTGTGCATCTTTCACATGCAAACTTTTTTTTACCTCTAGAATCGTTTGTTAAACACCTATCAGCACACTGCTATCCTGGAACTTCCTCCTTTGATCTGGAACTTCCTCCTTTGATTCTTTTTCTTCCTGCCCCGCCCATTATTAACACTATTTCTTGTTCACCTGTAACCCTCTTCTTTATCAACTTTATCCACCCCACCCCAACTGAGTAAATGATAATAAAAGAAAAACAGATCTTGATATTTTGAGAACATTCACAGTTTTGACAGCTGATCAAATAGTATCTAAGTTAGTGTTTAATACTTAGAATTTAAGAATTTTGCTATCTGAATATGTAGATTTTTTTCCTTCTTGCCTCAACTTTAAATTGGTTTATGAACCTACTGTGCGAACACAAGCTTTACAAAGATTATATGGATACTTTTATTTAAATATGCCTATGACTAAGCTAAGGTATCCATTTTTTGTGGTTCTAAGTGTATTGTTTGTTTTCTTAAATAAAAAAAAATTAAAATAAAAAAAAAACGGCAACAGATCTTTTCTTCCATGCGTAAATGCCAGAAGTGCCCTAGAGCTTAACTCAAACTCTGTCCTTGGAATCAGGACAAAACTATAGCAAGAGTTTCATAAGGAACCATGCTCAGAAAGTTGTAACAGCGTGGTTTTATATTTAATGCTACTCGACAATGAACATTATTAGAGTGGTTATGTCTTTCTTTGCATATGCACCTACTTCTGTGTGTTATTTCTCATGTGTCACAAGACATTTGGAATGATACTCTAGGCATTTATTTAAACTGTTTTTAGAGTTATTTCTCATGGCTATCTTGAGGAAGCAGTGATGTAGTTCATTCGGAAAAATAGATCAGTCTTCAAACTTACTTAGGTAGTACCTTGGTTTGCCAGAGTTGCCATCACAAAGATATCACACTGGTTTGGTTTAAACAATGGGAATTGATTGACCTACAATTCTGAGGCTCTAGGAAGTCTAAAATCAAGATATCGGCAAGTCTCGCTTTCTTCCCAAAGACTGTAGCATTGTAGGACTGGCTGCCGGATATCCGTGGAGTTCCTTGGCTTGGCTCTCTGCCTCCATTCACAAAGTGATGTCCTCTCCTTTCTAGCTTCTGTGACTTTCAGGTTCTCTTTACAAAGCCTAGGTGATTACTTAATCCAATAATATGAATTGAGATACTCCCAGATTCAGTTGGTGACACCTTAACTAAAAGTACCATCTTCAAAAAGGTCCTATTTACAATGCTTCACACCCACAGGGATGCAGATCACAATTAAGAACGTGATTGCTGGAGAACATACATCAACCCACAGCAGGTAGCAGATGCATTTTCACATTTCTACTTGAGTTGGGTGTCTAGTGTTTTCTGTTGTAATCTGTAATTCAGAAAAAGGTTGTGCAGATATTCATGCTTCCATTCCATCCCTGTCCTCATGTCACGTCTCGGATGATTGCAGAGCAGTTCTCCAGGGATAGGAAAAGAAATGAAATGATTTGGCTGAAAGGGTGGTCGAACATGGTTATTCAGGAGGAAATTCATGAGTGCATTTAAATTTAAAGCCAAAGAAAACATGAGAGTGCCAAGAAAGGAGTAAATTACAAATCAGTTTCTGCTTGTTTCTCCTTCTGCATACAGACTTTCGGTAGTGGAAAGGAATGATTAACTCAGGGAGTAAAATGAGCACGAATTATAGAGCAAGAATGAAACTTAGAAATCGTCCACCGCTAATCCTCTCATTTTAGAAATGCCTGAGGAGCTCTGTTCTGACTGCGTCAATCAGATAATTTATGTACACCAGACTCACACAAATCCCTTGCTTTTACTCCCCAGTTCCTGAGTCTGAAAATTTAGTTTCAAGGAGCCTCTAAAAAATGGATACCAGGTCTTGTTTTGTAGTTTAATGCCACTAGATAATGAGCATCTATAGAAATGCCACCCACAAATGCTTTGTTTCTAGTGAGAAAAGTGGGGAGGGTTAGAATTGCAAATAGATTTATAAAATTTCTAATACAAATTTTAACGGAACTAATTGTAAATTTCACATGTAGTTGTAAGAAATAATATAGAGAAAGCACTGTATACTTTGTCCCATTTCTCCCAATGATATTTTGCAAAGCTGTACCACAATATCACAACCAAGATATTGACATCAATACAA
The DNA here is from genome assembly GCF_023851605.1 of Tamandua tetradactyla. Taxonomy (NCBI): domain Eukaryota; kingdom Metazoa; phylum Chordata; class Mammalia; order Pilosa; family Myrmecophagidae; genus Tamandua; species Tamandua tetradactyla. The sequence continues at coordinate 81,770,875 of NC_135338.1, read as the reverse complement.
TCCACTCATCTTGTTCCAGTTTCCCCAGTTTTACTTGTACTCATTTGTCTATGTGTGTAAGTATGTGTGTATGTGTCTGTTCAGTTTGGCACAGTTTTATCTCCTGTGTAGGTTCCTATATCTAGCATCACAGTCAGTCTACAGAACACCACAAGGATTCCTCATGTTGACCTTTTATAACCATCTCCATTCTGCTCCACCTTAACCTCTGACCACCATTTCTTAAAATGTATCATTTCAAAAATGTTGCATAAATGGAACCTTATAACCTTTTGGGATTTTTTTTACTCACCATAATTTCCTGGAGGTTCATCCACATTGCTGTGTGAATAAAGAGTCCATTCCTTTTTATTGTTGAGTAGTAATCCATGGGACAAATGTAAGACAGTTGGTTTAACCTTTTACCTGCTGAAGGCCATCATTTGTATTTTGGCTACTACAAATAAAATTGATATGGGCCTGATTTTTTTGTTTGAATGTAAGTTTTAATTTCTCTGGGATAAATGTCCAAGAGGACAGTTGCCAAGTCGCATGTTAATTGCACATTTAGTTTTATAAGAAACAGCCAAATTGTTTTCCAGAGTGGCTGTGCCATTTTACATTTCCACCCAGCAATGCATGAGTGAGGCAGTTTCCCTCAGCCTCGCCAGCATTTGATGTTCTCATTACTTTTTATGTTAGTCATTCTAATTGGCATGTAATGACATCTCATTGTAGTTCTAATTTACATTTCCCTAATGGCTAATGATGTCAAATATCTCTTTTGTTTGATTATTTCCAAGCTGTATATCCTCTTTGGCAAAATGTATGTTCATGTCTTTTGCTCATTTTCTAATTGGATTGTTTGAGTTTTTACTGTTGTGTTATGAGGGTTTTCCATATAGTTTAAATATCAGTCTTTTATTGTATATGTGGCTTGCAAATATTTTCTCTCTTCAGTAGCTTGCCTTTTCATCCTCTATAAGTGGGCTATCACATAACAAAAGCTTTAAATTTTAATGAAGTCCACTTTATCAACTTTTTCTTCTATGGATGATGCTTTGGTGTCAAGTCTAAGAATGCTTTGTGTAGCCCTACATGGTGTTTTTTCCCAAAATTTTATAGTTTTACTTTTAAGTTTCAGTCTGTGCTCCATTTTGAGTCAGTTTTTTATATAAGATGTGAAGTTTGTCAAGATTTATTTTTTTGCCTATGAATATCCAGTTGCCCCAGACCATTTCTTGATAAGGCTATCCTTCCTTTGTTGGATTGCTTTTGTACTTTTGAAAAAAAAAGAATGATTTGAGGATATTTGTGTGGGTCTATTTCTGGGCTCTCTGGTCTGTTCCCTTATCTATATGTCTGCACCTGTAGCTATATGGTAAGGTTTAATATCAGGGAGAGTGATTCTTCCCACTTTATTCTTCTTTGTCAGAATTAGTTCAGCTAGCTTATTCTAGAGGCTGTGGCTTTCTTTATAAATTTACAAATAAAGCTAGAATGTTATCTGTGTATATAAAAAACCTTACTGGTAATCTGATAGAAATTGCATTAGGCTCATTGATCAATTTGGAGGGAATTTACATCTTTACTATGTTAAATACTTCAGTTATGAACATGGTATGTCTCTCCATTTATTTATATCTTCTTTGATTTCTTTCATCAGCATTTTGCAGTTTTCAGCCTATAGATCCTGTGCAACTTTTGTTAAGTATATATCTGAATATTTCATTTTCTTTCTAGTGATTGTAAATAATATTGTCTGTTTTGGTTTGCCAAAACTGCTGGAATGTGATATGCCAGAAGTGGGTTGGGTTTTAGAAATGGGGATCTATTAAGTTACAAATTACAATTATAAGGCCACAGAAATGCCCAAATTAAGGCATCAACAAGAGGATACTGTGCTGGTTTGAAAGGAAGTATGCCCCCTAGAAAAGCCATGTTTTAATCAAAATATCATTTTGTAAATGTAGAATAATCCCTGTTCAATACTGTATGTTTGAAATTGTGATTGGATCATCTCCCTGGATGATGTGATTTAGTCAAGAGTGGTTGTTAAACTGGATTAGGTGACTACATGTCTCCACCCATTTGGGTGGGTACTTGATTGGCTTATTGGAGTCCTACAAAAAAGGAGATATTTTGGAGAATGAGAGATTCAGAGAGAGCAGAGAATGCTGCAGCACTACGAATCAGAGTCCACAAGCCAGTGACCTTTGGAGATGAAGAAGGAAAATGCCTCCCGGGGAGCTTCATGAAACAGGAAGCCAGGAGAGAAAGTAGCAGATGATGCCTTGCTTGCCATGTGCCCTTCCAACCAAGAGAGAAACTGTGACTGTGTTCGCCATGTGCCTTTCCAGGTGAGAGAGAAACCCTGGACTTCATCGGCCTTCTTGAACCAAGGTATCTTTCCCTGGATACCTTTGATTGGACATTTCTATAGACTTGTTTTATTTGGGACATTTTCTCAGCCTTAGAACTATAAACTAGCAACTCATTAAATTCCCCCTTTTAAAAGCCATTCCGTTTCTGGTATATTGCATTCTGGCAGCTAGCAAACTAGAACAGATACCTTCACTGAAGAAAGGCTGATGGCTTCCGGGGTTCCTATGTCATATGTGATGGTATCTGTTGGTCCTTTGCTCCTGGGTTCCATTGCTTTTAGGTTCTGTGTGTCCTTGCTTGTTTCTCTGGGGATACCTCTCTGAGCTCTCCGTGTCCTGTGGGTCTTCTCTTAGTGTCTTTAGGGTACTTCTCTCTCTCTCTGTATCCTTCACATGGTTTCATCTCTCTGTTCTCTGTATCTGGCTCTCTGTGTTTTCTATCTTTATTCTCTTCATAGAGGACTCCAATAAAAGGATTAAGACCCACTTTGAATTAAGTGATTCCATTCCTGGTATATTGCATTCTGACAGCTGGCAAACCAGAACATCATCCATTCACCTCTCCCATGACCAGTGCATGGGAGGAAGCTATGGGATAAGTGCAGGTGAAAAGGGTCTGTTACTGGCATATTGCATTCTGGCAGCTAGCAAACTAGAACTAATAAAAAGGTCCCACCCACAATAGGTCTGTCCCCACAAGAATGGATTAAAAGAAAATAGTGTTTTATGAGGTACATGACAGATTCAAACCTGCATACTGTCTTAAATTTCTGTTTCTGTAAAATGTTCATTCATAAAATATAGAAATGTGTTTGATTTTTGTGTGTTGATTTTGTATCTTGTGACTTTGAACTTAATTAATTCTACATGTCTTTAATACTGTTATTAAGTTGTAGGATTTTTAATAGATTATTTTGGATTTCATACATATGTATGGCATCTGCAAATAGCAATATTTTTATTTCATCCTTTCCAGTTTGCATTCCCTTGATTTCATTTTCTTTTCTTATTGCATTGGCTACAACTTCCAATACTATGTTGAATAATTGTGATGAAGGTGGATATGCTTGCCTTTTCCCCAGTGTTATGGAGAAAGCATTCAGTCTTTTACCACTAAAGATGATGTTGCTGTAGGCTTTTTGTAGATATCCTTTATCAAACTGAGATGACTCTCCTTTACCTTCTAACTTGTGCTTTGTTTTTCAATCAGGTAGGGGTTTTAGATTTGCTAAAAAATCTACTTCATCAACTATTAAAATAGCAACTCCTGATTTTAATATTTTTATTAATACTTATGTATTATACCTCAATGGAAGAGAGGAACCTCAGGCCTACCAAAGATGGAGAGCATGTCTCTTGGTTGTTCACTTGTAGGGTTCCCAATCAACTTCCCTTGCCACTGGAGTTGGGTTTGCATGATATTGTCAGAGGACTTCCATTTGGTTGGAGGGAGGAATAAGCTTACCTGAGCTGCCTCCTGCTTACAGGTCATGGGTTAGAAAACACTAGGTTGCCTTCTTCCATTGGGTGGGGGGATGCAAGATGCTCAGTGTGCTGGTTTGAAAGGAAGTATGCCCCCTAAGAAAAGCCATGTTTTAATATAAATCCCATTTCATAAAGGTAGAATAATCTCTATTCAATACTATATGTTTGAAACTGTAATGAGATTATCTCCCTGGATGATGTGATTTAGTCAAGAGTGGTTGTTAAACTGGATTAGGGGATGACATGTCTCCACCCATTTGAGTGGGTCTTGATTAGTTTCTGAAGTCCTATAAAAGAGGAGAATGAGAGTCAGAGAGAGCAGAGAATGCTGCAGCAGCACGAAGCAGAGAGTCCACCAGCCAGCGACATTTGGAGATGAAGAAGGAAAACACCTCCCAGGGAGCTTCATGAAACAGGAAGCCAGGAGACAAAGCTAGCAGATGACACCGTATTCACCATGTGCCCTTCCAGCTGAGAGAGAAGCCCTGACTGTGTCCGCCATGTGCCGTCTCACTTGAGAGAGAGACCCTGAACTTCATCGGTCTTCTTGAACCAAGGTATCTTTCCCTGGATGCCTTTGATTGGACATTTCTATAGACTTGTTTTAATTGGGACATTTTCTCAGCCTTAGAACTGTAAGCTAGCAGCTTATTAAATTCCCCTTTTAAAAAGCCATTCCATTTCTGGTATATTGCATTCTGGCAGCTAGCAAACTAGAACACTCAGCCACTGCATTAATCCTCCATTCCTGGGGTCCCAAATCAGCTCACCTTTTTCTTGCTACTTCTCACCATTGGTTGTGTCTTGTGCCATTTCTAGGATTTACAGTTGTAGTTATTGGGGAGGAGCAGCAAAAAAACATGTCTATGCCATCTAGTCCAAACTGGAAGACTTCCAAATATGGATAATAGCTCTATAGATAAAAGGTCTAAAGTAGAATCTTGCTATTAAGTGCCTTCATGACCACAATCTTGTAGAATTAAATAAAACTATTTGTACATTATTTAATTTGGAAAAAATCAGACATTTTAAGTATTGGTTAATTTTTGAGCAATACTCTTAACAATGGTGACATTATTTACTGCAAATAAAGTCTTCTGTCCCAGTCCTGCTTTCAGCTGATTTTTTTAAAAGTTCAGTGTTGGATATTTTGGAGAATAGAAACATAGTCAGAGACCTTGAAAGTTGTTGATAGATATCCCTACATATGGGAAGTATTTCTTGAAATGAGGGATATTTGTAGGCTTAGCTGGCTGGGAGTTATAGTGCAAGACTGCCCTGTGGAAAAGGTATAGGTAGACTTCTTTGTCCCTAGTCCTGTGGGACCTTGAGGATGATTATGCAAGCTGAAACCATGCAAAGTGATCTGAAATGTCAGTGGGGAAAATTACAATTGTTCCTTGGCCTTTAAGCATTTTTGTCAAAACATTAACACCTTCTTACTTGTCGTTATAAATCTATAGGGAAAAATAGTAAAACTAATATTTATTTGAACTGTAATTTAAAACATTAGAAAGCTGAAAATTCAAGTGTTTTATTTCTTGGTTAAAAACTTCTCAAGAGTAGTTTGAATGGTTCTTGCCTTCTCATATAACTATTTGAAGCAAAATTCTTTTCTATACCAAGCAAATGGTCATATTCCTTTCTCAGTTTGGATCAGCTTCCAACACTTTATCCTTTGCACTTTAATATCATAAAATATTGCTGAGAGTGCCTATAATGTAAAGTTTTTTGCTATCACCTCTTCTTGGGACATCTTCATCCTCCTTGTCATAACCACTTTGCTCATTCATGTGGATGAGTTCACCTTCACTAAGTCCCTTTGTCTTAACTGAAGTCACTTAAATTGTGTCATTTTCAACATTTCCATGGTCAGCTCTTTCTTCTAAAACTCTATGTTCAATTCAAATTTCCCTTCTGGCATCATCATTTTTCATTTGTTTGCTGCATTTTCATCTTTGTTGGCCAGTTCTCTTTTTCTGTCATCCATTTTTGTAAAATGCCATGGAGAGTTATCATTGAAGACAAGGAAGCAACACAGCTGCACATTTTTCTATCTGTGCATTAGCTGAATAATAGTGAACAGTGCTTAGTCACTTCAGACTTTGAGAGAAGTTACATGATTGATCACGGACCAAGGTGCATGTCTGTTATTTACCTAGTAATTTGGGGGTTAAAGAACCGATAGCAAAGTTTATGCTCTATGTAGTTAATCACAGTTAATATACCATGTGTTTTAGTTTGTTGAGGCTCCTGGAATGTAATATATTAGGGAGGGACCGCCTTTTATAAGGGGGATTTATTTAGTTGCAAATGTGAAGTTCCTTGGAGGAAAGATAGCTAGCTTTTATCTGGGCTTCTCTGTCACATGGGAAGACACATGGTGATGTCCACTGGTCTTCTCTCTTGGCTTCTGGGTTCAAATGGCTTTCCCTGGGGCATTTCCCTTCTGCATCTCCAGATATCTGGGTCTGAGCTCCTTCTCTCTTTTCTGATGACTCCTTTTAAACCTCCAGCTAATTAAATGAAACATCACTCAGGACGGAAGGCACTCCCCTTAGCTGACCGCAGACGTAATCAGCCAAAGATGAATTACACATGCTGATAACTTAAGACAATAGCAACAAAACTAGGCCCAAGTTGACACCTGAACCTAATTCCTACACCATGGAAACAACTCTTTTGTTTGAGGAACTGGTTTTATTAACTAAGCTAAAGTAAGGAAACTCACATATATCAGAACCATGAAAAGCAAGGATTGCCTGTACCTGACTTCTTCAGGAAATCCAACCAGAAGGAAAAATATAAAATGCTAAAGCAATTTATTTGTGGATTTATAGATACCTTCGTAGGAACTGGTTTGAGTGCATGAATGAGAGTCCACCCTTGTAATAGCAAAGAAAAGCTACGATCTGGCCACAGCTGCTTCTGTTAAGGATGAGCAAGATGAAAAGAGAGTATATGTTAACTGTGAAGTTGGGGTAGTCTCCAAGATAACTGTCACTTCTGATGCCAACTATAACTTTGGGGGTCTCCTAGATCACCCTTAGCTTCTTTTGTTTGTTGGAAGGACACACACTAAAAGCAGTTATACTCACATTGGCAGTTTATGACAGTGGAAGGATACAGATTAAAGTCAACCAAAGGAAAAGGCTCATCAGGCAGAGTCAAAGAGATTTCCATGAATGGAGCTTCTAGTTGTTTACTTCCAGTAGAGTCATAGGCAATGCTAACTTTCCCAGCAACTGCAAGTGACAGTATACATGAAGTATTGTCAACCTGGGGAGCTCACCCAGGCCTTGGTGTCTAGAGCCTTTATCTGTGACTCTGTCAGTGAACATGGTTGACTGTGGTTATCTTAGCTGGCCAGGGTTACTAGAACAAATTTCATGAACTGGTTGGCCTAAACAACAAGAATTTATTGTCTCACGATTCTGGAGGCTAGAAGTCCAAAACCAAGGCATTGGCACAGCCACACTTCCTCCATAACCTGTAGCATTCTGGTAGTGGCGTGTTAGCCATTCATAACTCAGTCTCTGCCCCTGTTATATGGAGACCAGTCTCCTTATTTCTTCTCTTTACTCTTCCTGATGTGTTCAGATTTCCTCTGCTTAGAAGGATTACAGTCATGTTGGATTAAGATTCTGTTTAGGTTCATCTCAATAGGATCTTCAAAGACCCCATTCACATATGAGTTCACATCCATAGGACTAGGGGTTAGGACTTGAACATATCTTTATGGGTGACATGATTCAATCCATAACCCTGACCTTAGTTTCCAGCCTCTCCAGAAGGTGAGCTGCCATCCAAGCCCCACCTGAGATCTGGCATGGCCTCATGCCCCCAGGTAAACAGACACTGTAATCAGTCTGGGCATTCTAAAGGTTTAGGGTTTAACTCCCGGAAGCCAAGGGCGAAGGCCAGACCTCTCTTGGGTAAGGTTAAATGCTTTATACATGGCAACCACACGATATCCTACAGCAGGAAAAGGGGAAGGCATAAAGACTCAGCCTGTAAACAGGGCAGCTCATTATTATGGTATTTTAGAAAATTGGGTTTTCCTTCTTTCTGTACGATCTGTAATGGTAGAAAGACCAAGCAAATCATCTGTTTCATGAGTATTTGAAAAAATGTACAAATTAAATTGCAATATTTGAAGGATATATTCTTGACGATTTTTTGCATTTTCTCATATTTATGAACTATTTGGGTTTGACTCATGTTTTGAGTTATTAGCATACTATAGTTCATAGTATTCTTTTATAAATATTTTATATTCCTTTGTATGTGAGGTTATATCTTATCTCATTGATAATTGTACATTTTGGCATTTTCTATTTTTTTCTTGATTGGGCTTATAAGTTACTAATTAAATGGTGTATTATTCTACTTGTAATGCTAAGAGTCTTTTAATTGGTAAGTTTAGCCTATTTATTTTTATGTTTATGATGGAAGTTTGGCTTTAATTCTGTTGACTTATTATATGTAGTATGCTTAAAATTCTCATATTATGATTCTGAACTGCAGAAACATGTTCTTAGTTTTCTGTAATGCAGACTTGGCATGTGCTCACTGATTTAGGAAAGATAAATCTGACTCATATCACTGCGGAGTGATTTAGTCTCTACCAGTTTAAAAGGGTTTCTCCTGGGTTGACTCTTTCTGAGAAGATGTTGAGCCCTCCAGGGCTTCTTCCTTCTCCATCTTCTCCTTTTCTTTCCTTAGCTGGCTTCTGGGTGTGGGTGAGGCAGATATAGCAGCACAGCAGAGACAGAGGCACCGTGTGCTGTGCTTGTCCTCTGAACCCGGCTGGCATGCTCTGATGAGGGTCTGCGACCCACCCCGCTGGGAATCCTGTGCAGCCATCAGCTATTGATGTCTGCGGCCCTCCAGGGACCCCCTTGAAGATCTTTCTACTCGGCATTCTCCTGAGTCTGCCTTCCCAGGAACCCGTGGGGCAGAAAGGAATTATGGGACTCCCTCTTATGCTTCAGGAACCATGAATGGAGGGGCTACATCGCACACCCTCTCACCCTAGCTATGCTTCTCCTTTACTTTTACTGTCTTGCAGCTGTCCCATGTCCACTAAAGATCGGGCTCCAAACAGAAGTGAGGGTATAACCCCCCAGATGCCTGCCACCCTGTTTGGGACTTCTGTAGGCTTCTAAGCCCTGTCCCTTATTCCCCAACTGAGACCTGGGTTATGAGGCAGCTCATACATAACCTTCCAAGAAAGTCAGCTGAAATCCGACCTTCCAGTCTCCTCTTCTTGTCTGTTGAGGGCATTACTGGCTCTTTCTTTTTGGGAAATCTGTTCTTAGGCCATATCCCATGTCATTCCTCCTCTGGCTTTACTTTCCCTGATCAGCCCTTCAAGCTGCCGCTCCGCAGAGCTCTTACACATTTCTGTATCCAGCTCCGGATTGGAACAGGACCTCAGGAAATACTTGCTAAACGATAGCCTGGATTGGGTTTTACGGCAGACCTGGCCATAAGACATCTGTGTGTGACAGCCCGATGCAGTTAGCAGAAATTATCTAATGTATCATTTCACGATTCAGTTTAAAATTGTTTTTTAAAAAAGTCACCTCTTATTTTCATGAGCTGGTTGTTTCATTTATTGTAGCTGGGCCAATCAGGACCCCACGTGAATACACTCAAGGACACATTTTGGAGGAAGACCTTCATATTGCCACTGTCTCATTCTTTGGAAAGACTCTTGAGGTGTGAAGCTGCATTTATGACAAGCACTCAAATCTCGTAATCGAAAGCATCCGGTAACCACGCCAACACCAATTAATGTGGCCCCAGCCCTTGGAAAAGCCACCACGGTAACCAGGGAAACCCTATTTAACTTCATCGTGAAAAAAACTAAATTAAGGGAGAGCATGGCCTTTGATAGGGACAGTTTGAAATGTCGAGCTTTAAAGACCAAGGAAAATTTGACTGAAAATACACAGTTCCACTCTGGTGTAATGAAGACACCTTCCTCTGATCATACCTCCAATTGCTGCCCAACAGTCTCACTTTTAGTCTTTTTATCACTGGTCAAGAACAATCTTGGCCTCTCTTAGATTCACAAGAAATGTAGCACTTGGCCGCTGTTCATGATTTGCTGTGATGACACAGATTTTTTCCTTTTGTAGGAATAGAGTTGTTTCAATTAATCTTGAGGAGAATTTGCCTTTATCCTTGATAAACAGACATGAGAGCTAAAGCAGCAATTTGAAAGTTGATTCTCCTGGTTTCCTAGGAAAGAAATTATTCCCAGCAAAATAAAAATTGATGTGTTTAAAGGAAACCAGCAAATGTTTATCTGTCTGCTCTATACATTCATTCATTCTTGCGTAAACCGTAAGTTTTTATAGAGGGAGTGCACTGTACTGGGTCACGTCAGTGACAAGACAGCTAAGTCCTGGCTCTTGCCCCCACTTGTATGCAGGCCTTACATTCTGTAAGGAAAGGTAAAGACAGACAAGCAACCCAAGAAGACAGCTTTGGGCACTGGGAAGAGCAATGAAGAAAGAAAGCAGAGAAATGGAGTAGAGGTGGCTCAGCACTTCTCTGAGCATGTGGCACCTAAACAGAAGCTTGGAGGACACTTGGAAGCTGGTCCTGTGAGCGACTGAAGGGAATAAATCTTTGGTTGCAGAAACAACAGATGCAAAGGCCCTGGGACATGCCAGATAAGTCTGAAAAACAGAAAGGGGGCCATGTAGCTGAACTCTGTGGGTGGGTGAGAGGCACAGGCACTGGGCTTCCTATAGCTTGCAGCCTTAGCCACTGCTCTGTGTCCTTCTGGATTCCAAAGGCTTTATCACCAGGTGCTCAGATCCTGGAACTCGACTCCACACCTGCTTCCAGTTGCGATCACTGTAGTACCCTCTGGTGGTTTTATGGCTCTGGTCTCATAGCTGGGGCATTTCATGAGCCCAGGTCTCTCTAGATCTCCAGCTACTTGTTAGAAAAGTTTCATCATATGACAGTTAGGCCTGGGTACATGGTGAGTGAAAATGTGTTCCTGCCCAGCCTCCCTTGCTCTCTGAAATGGCACAGGAACTGAGAGGTTAGCTATCATATATCTCAACAACTTAACTGATATGTGATATGGCTTTCCTGGGAGACCCCCAGATGTCACCATGGGCAGGCTTTTTCCCATGAGCTGTACCCCTGCAGTCATCTGAGTATATAGTTTGGGGCTGCCTGTATTTGGGAACAAAGCTGAAAGGGATCTGGGAGTGGGCTAGGTTCAGAATTTCACTTAACTCCCTATGGGATTTTTCTCCCTCTTCTATCCTCTGTCAACTGTGCCTTCTCCAGAGAGTGCCTGCTTCCTTCTGCCTGGTCTAGGGGTTAGAAGGGGAAGGGGTCCTCCGGCAGAGACTGGGGAGGGAGCTGGAGGCCCAGGTTCTCAGGAACAGATTCCCAGGGGACCCTTTTGCCCTTTTCACCCCTCACGCTGGCCCCAGAGGCACCTACTGGCTCCTGAGTGTCCTGTTTAGCAGGGCTTTGATAGCTTCTACATGTGTGGTCCTGAGAGGGGAAAATGGCAATTATCATTGCTTCTTGGGTGTACCAATCATTTTAGGGAGCACTTAAATCCGTGGGAACACTAGTTAAACAGCTGCTTCAACTCCTGCATTTGTGTCTACTTCCTCAGAAAAACACCACTAATGTGCAGTAAATGATTATGAAAGGAACAGATTCACAAGGGCAAAGGGGGTGGGGACGGAAATGACAGGGGAGAGGTGTCCACATGGCAGAAGGTAGTGAGTAGATGGAAGGGCCACCTTGCTCCCTGGGAGGAGAAGGCAGAAGCCCTTGGATGCAGAGGCCGAAGCCAGGGGTACCGCGCTCACTGCCACCTGGAACCTGGGCTTTGTCTTGAGGGAGCAGTTGCCACAAAAGGCCGAGGGTGGCTGGAACTTAAAACTCTTAAAGAAAGGCTAGAAATTAAATTCTAATGTGACATCCCCTAATTTTACTTTCAGATACTGTGTGAGCCCCCCCCCAAATAAAATAAAGTAAAAATAAAAATCCCTGTCTGTTGGCCCAAGAGTGACCAGTTGGCAATCTGTGTCCAAGCCTGACCATCACAGTTCCATTTTATGTGATGTATTTGCACCATCGAAAGAATTGCTGATGGATCAACAGGTGATAATTTGTCAAGGGCTTACACGATACATGCCTTGTGGTGTATTAGTTTTTTTTTCAGTTTTACATTCCCTGCTACGTGGAACATGACTCCCAGAAGTGTAAATCTCCCTGGCAACATGGGACAGGACTCCTGGGGATGAGCCTGGACCCAGCATCAAAGGATTCAGAAAGCCTTCTTGACCAAAAGAGGGAAGAGAGAAATGAAACGATGTTTCAGTGGCTCAGAGATTTCATCTGGAGTTGAGAGGTTATTCTGGAGGTTATTCTTATGCATTATATATATATCCCATTTCAGTTTTTGATGTATTAGAGTAGCAAGAGGGAAATACCCGAAACTTTTAAACTATAATCCAGTAGCCTTAATTCTTGAAGAGAGTTGAGTAACTGTAGAGCTTTTAAGGTGTGGCCGTGTCCTTGTGAGGACCTTGTGACTGACACTCCTTTTATCCAGTGTGTGGTCAGATGAGTAAGAAAATAAAGACAAAAAATAAATAAAACGGAGTGGGGATAAGGAGCATGATGCTTTGGGGTGTTCTTTTTCATTTTTATTTTTACTCTGATTTTTACTGATTTTGAGTAATGAACATGTTCAAAAATTGACTGTGGTGCTGAGTGTACAAATATGTGATGATGACTTAGAACCATTCATTGTACACTTTGGATGATTATAGGGTATAGATCTCAGTAAAATTGTATTAAAAAAGACTGCATCACTGATCAGTATGTCAGAGGCCACAACTTTAAGACAAAAAAAAATGCTGGTCTCTATTAGTTGGTGTGTCTGTTGTGTTCTAGGCGTGTGACCAGCTTCAAGCATCTGGGTGTGTAGTGAGAAGGCATCTGATGAGGACTGAATGTGAGGAGCTGGTGGGCACAGCTTCGCGCCCAGGAGGGAAGGCTGGAGCTGACCCTCTCCACCTGCACCTATCCCAGTGCATCCTCCCAGGCGCTGGACATGGGAGAGGTGAATGGGTGATGTTCTAGCTTGCCAGCTGTCAGAATGCAATATACCAGGAATGGAATGGTTTTTTAAAAGGGGAATTTAATAAGTTGCAAGTTAACAGGTTTTAGGACACGGAGATGTCCCAATTAAAGCAAGTCTATAGAAATGCCCAATCTAAGGCATCCAGGGAAAGATACCTTGGTTCAAGAAGGCCGATGAAGTTCAGGGTTTGTCTCTCAAGTGGAAAGGCACATGGTGAACGTGGTCAGGGTTTCTGTCTCTCAACTGGAGGGGCACATGGCAAACACGGTGTCATCTGCTAGCTTCCTCTCTAGCTCCCTGGGAGGCGTTTTCCTTCTTCATCTCCGAAACTCACTGGCCAGTGGACTCTCTGCTTCGTGGTTCTATGGCGTTCTGTTGTCCTTCTCTGCTCTCTCTGAATTTCCAGCTTTCTCCAAAACGTTTCCTCTTTTATAGGATTCCAGTAAAGTAATCAAGACCCATTGAATGGGTTGAGACATGCCTCCACCTAATCCATTTTAACACCTACTCTTGAGCGAGTCATATCTCCGTGGAGATAATCTAATTAAGGTTTCCAGCATGCAGCACTAAATAGGGATTAGAAGAAACGACTGCCTTTACAAAATGTGGTTAGGATTAAGACAGGGCTTTTCTAGGGTACATACGTCCTTTCAAACCGGCACAGATGATATTTTAAAAATTGAAGCAGAGGGAGGAGGAGGAGGAGGTGGTGAAGCCAACGTGCTCAATTCTGTTCCTCCAGAGACACAAGGCACATTAGAATGTTAAAAGCCTGAGGTGTCATACAGGAGAGAACCAGGTATCTTTTTTATTTTCACATGCTATTTCCCAAGTTAATTTGACCACACAACCTCATTTAGGTTTTTCCCAAAAACTGCTACTCTAAACACTCTTGTTTATGTCTCTGTAGAAAAACACTGCTAACTGCTCCTTATTTTCTTGTTATCCAGCATAATTCTGTCCAGCCCTTTCTCCATTTCTGCCAGCAAAGTAGAGCTCTGCTTTGATTACAGTGCTAACTAATGAAGTTTCAGAGGCTGGCCTAAAAATGCAAATCTTTGTAATTAACAAAGAAATCTCAGAAGGAGATGGAGGCTACCCCATGGGGAGACAGGAATCTCTGTGTGCCTGACTCCTTCTGCCCTCTCAGGTGACAAAAACAGTCTCAGGAAGAAAAATTTTGTGTTTCTGTTCAATAGGGAACCTTGTGTGAAGGCTCAAAACTTACCAACTTGCTGTCCTTGAAAGTGTCATTTGAACAAAAGAAGTCTTGTAAAAATGTACCAAGACTGTAGGGATTGTCACCACGTCCCATGGAAATAATCTTCAAACAGGACTTGTGATTTCCACTCGGTGATCTAAGGTGACAGTCTGCCTCCCTGGTGGGAGTGTTGTAATTGCCGTCTTCAGATTCCCACACTCCTTAGACACTTAGAAGGTTTCTCTCTCTGTAAGGGAGACCCAAGCATGGTGACAAATGACAAGCCTGAGAGTCTGTTAGATTTGATGTTTAACAAATAATTCAATGGGCTGTTGCAGAGGCGACAGACCAGTTAACAAATACTTAGAATATGATGTAACAAAGACCAAGATAAAGGTGAAATATCTGATAATCTAAAGAAAAAGCAGGTAGCTTTTTTCCCCTAAAAGTCAGGGAGGCTCTCAGTCCATTATAAAAGCTCTAATAAAAATCCCATCTTCTAGAATTAACTTTTCCCTTAAAATGTTTATCTGCAAAAAAAAAAAAAAAAAGGAAAAGAACCCTCTATTCTTATGCCATTAGATTATGGGATTTTAAAGGAATGACTTTTAAAGGAATGATTTTGGATGCATGTTGCAAAAAGCAATTAACAACAAGCTATGCAGTAGCTCTTTGCCTTCATTAGTAGCATTAGCACATTCCCTGCACCGCGTGCCTCTGCTCTAATGTGCTTTAATTATACAAAAAGTGAAATTCGGAAACATAGATCAGCCACAACTGCCAAGCTTTTTTGATGGCATGAAAGCAATGTCAGAACAAAATAACCTGTTAGTTTAAAGTGGGAATTTAAATTCCAATCAGCTTGGAAGGAATCACAGAAACAAGCCGAACAGGTGCCTTTATGATCCTGACTTCTCTGAATTCTCCTGTGCTGGATGAAAGCTGTTGGGGTCCCACTTAGGGGACGCCTGAGCCTCTGGATCTGGGGGTAGGGGAGTTGTCACTGGGTGGGAGGCATACTCAGACCCTGAGCCGGCCTAGGGTGGCTGCCCAGTCCCACAGCCTAAAATAAGCGGTCCGCATCACGTCCAAACACCAGGCTACTGAGCATAGAGCGTAACAGGCCGTCATCTGCCCTCTCTGCTTAACCAAAGCTTTATATTCCCATTTGCGCAGAACAGGTTGCAGTGGAGAATTCAGATGGGGAAGTGCTAGGGGTTCCCAGATCTGGTCCAGGGAACTGGGGCCGGAGTGTGAGGAGGGACCCATGAGTGGCCTTTTCATCACATGGAGGTTCACGAACTGGGCTGCCTTCCACCTGCCATCTGGCTCAGCACACACAAGGGGGGCTGAGATTTCAGACCATAGCACAGCGTGGCAATCACCCCGTCTACCCTTAATCCTCAGTGATGGCTTGGAGGTTTGGGGGAACCTCAGCTGATCATGTTCTTAAAGCTAATCCATTCCTGTGGGTGTAGACCTGTTGTGGGTGGGACCTTTTGATTAGGTTATTTCGGCTGAGGCATGCCCCAGATAGATCTTAACCCTCTTACTGGAGTCCTTTATAAGAGGGTGAAATTCAGACAGAAAGACACAGAACACAGAGAAGAAGGACACAGAATCAGAGAGGAAGCCACTGAAACCAGAAGCTGGGAGCAAGGAGGCCCAGAAGAGAAGGGAGAGACCAGCAGGCGCTGCCCTGGGCCTTGCCATGTGATAGAGGAGCACAGGTATTGACTTGATGACGCCTTGATTTGGACATTTTCACAACCTCAAAACTGTAAGCTTGTAAGCTAATAAATCCCCGTGGTTAAAAACCAGCCCATTTCTGATATCTTGCATTTCAGCTGCTTTAGCAAGCCAAAACACTTTCTGTCAGCTTTATTGCTAAAGAGAGGATGCTGATCTAGAACATGCTATAATGGTAATAAAAACAAAATGCAGAAGTCAGTTGATGGAAAGACTGGAAAAATATTTTGACTTTCACTCCTCCTATTATTATGGAGTCATTTGACTAACATTGCTTTTCCTTCTTCTCATCCTGAACCTTCCCCACGGGTAACCAGTCCCTGCCATCGTAACTTCTGACAGCATGACAAGCTTAGAGCTTTTTGATCTTCATATAAATAGAGTCATACAACATTTTCCTTTTTTTGTTTCTTGCTTCTTTCATTCAAAATAATATTTGTTCATTCATATCATTGCAAGTAGCTTATAGATGCTTGTTATGGGAATATCCCACACTTTATTTTTCCCAGATAGCCATTGGATTATTTCCGGTTTGAGGCTGTTATGGATGGTACTGGTATAGTAATTCTAGTGGATGTCTTCTTGTGACCAACACATGCTTTTCTGTTGGTTATGTCTAGAATAGTATGGGTACGTGTATATTTAGCATTAATTAGTAGGAGCTGCAGGACAGTTTCCCAAAGTGCTCTGTACTAATTTCCACTCCTCCAGGAGCGTGTGAGAGTTCCACAGGTGCAGGAGTCTGACATCTGCTGTGTGTTGGTGCCTGGCCCAAACCTCACTGCCCCAGATGCTGGGCAGAGGTGACGAGGACACTCAGAGGCCTCTGTTTTACCTTTCAGTCAACCAAATGAGGAGTCTTGTTAAATGACAACATTTTCTAATCATCTCAGAACATACTGTGCATGCTTAGCAGATAAGCCCTTTCTCCCCTAGCATCAACATTTTATAGTATCCTTAATACATTCAGCCTGGAGCAACTTTTTTTTTTTTGGTACCTACTTTTGGGTAGGGCAGGGACTGGCAAGTAGGTTTCACCTCATGTGCCACCTTCCATCAACTTACAGTAAATACCATTGGCAGTGTAAGTAGGATTCTGAGGTCATATTTGAACTCAGTAGGGAAGAGGTGTTGTTTCAGTTTGCTAAAGCTGTCGGAATGCAATATAACAGAAGTGGACTGGCATTTACAAAGGGGATTTATTGTTACAAGTTACAATTCTAAGGCCATGAATATACCCAAGTTAAGGCACCAACAACAGGACACCTTCTCAGAGGAAAGGCAGCTGGCATCCAGGGTTCTGCTATCATTTGAGAAGGCACATGGTGACACCTGCTGATCCTTATTCTGTTCCATTACCATCAGCTTCTGATTCCAGTGGCTTTCTCTCTGTGTTCTGCAGGTCTCCTCTTAGCATCTCTGGGGCATTCTCCCTCTACTTGTCTACTCTTAAAGGACTCCAGTGAGTGGATTAAGACCCACCTTGAATTGGGTAGGTCACATCTCCATGGAAACAACCTAATCAAAAGGTGCCACCCATAATAAGTCTGCTCCCATGAAAATGGAATAGAAGAACACAGCTGGGGTACATAACAGATTCAAACCAGCACAGGTGTGAAGGCAGTGCTTCTCATAAACAAAAGAGGGGAAGGCAATGGAATATCTGTCCAGTATTTGCCCTTCCTGCTATTGGGAGCACAAAAGTCCCAGTTCTCAGTGATTTCGCAGCAGCATTTTAAGAAAAAAAAAAAAGGTAGAGTTAAAACACCATCATGAGGCAAAATAAAGCAAGTGCAGTCATGAAGAAACTAGCAGTCTGGTCTGGGAAGAGAGAAGACAGAGGTTCTAAGTCTCTCTGGGGAGATCCAGAGAGTTTGCAGAAGAAGGACCCTGTTGAACTGGGCTTGAGGAATGTGATTTCAGGAAGGAGTTGGTAAAGGCAAAGGCCCAGGTCAGGGAATCTACCCATAAAAGCTGGGGTTCAAAAGTTCTCAGCTTGTCTTGGGAATGTAAGCACTTTGGTGTACGTTAAATTTGGACAACATGGTCAAAGGATGCTGTGGGGTCAGGAGGATAACTTCTGCATTCAGTCCTGGCTCTGACACTGACTAGCTGTGTGGGCTTGGGTAAATCAATTGCACTCCCTGAGCCTCAGTTTCCCCAGTTGTTAAGAGGGGCTATGAGAGTGAATATAAAACTCTCCACATAGGGTGGGCCATGGTGGCTCAGTGTCAGAGTTCTTGCGTGCCATGCTGGAGACCCGGGTTCGATTCCCAGTGCCTGCCCATGCAAAAAAGAAAAGAAAAAACTCTCCACATAGTCCCTGGCTCACACTAACCGTTCAACAAATATCACATCATGGACATTGAGTTAATTGCCAATTACAAGACAGTGAATTTCTTTCACCTTAGGGTTATAGGTAAGTTATATATAATAACCTGAAAAATCTTAACTCTAGGAGATCCATTTATTTTACTTAGTACTGAACATAGGTCATTTTTTCCTTCTTTTTAAGCTCTGCTTTCCCTTTTTTTTTGCATGGGCAGGCACCTGGAATCGAACGCGGGTCTCCAGCATGGCAGGTGAGAACTCTACCTGCTAAGCCACCATGGCCTGTCCTGCTTTCCCTTTTAAAGCCTGAGGTTGACATAGGTGATTTTACTTTATGTTTCTTAAAAATTTAGAAATTTCTAATTTTATTCAGATGTATCTTTAGGTTGTCTTACAGAATTACTCAAAATGTTTTTCCCAAAGTAAATCCATCTTTAAAATATTTCACAGAAACTGAAATGCCTTCAGACTAAAACTCTCTAGTGAAAGTGGTTTCCCTCTTTCGAAATCTCAAGTTCAAGTACAATCAAGGCATCTACCTAGGCCTGTCCCTGTTTGAATTTTATTGTATCTTTCCTCCAAAATATGCAAGATTCAGAATGTGAAAATTTAAAAATCTCAAACCTTTCTTCAGAGTGATGGAGAAATTAGTTAGGGAATCTGTCATGAATTAACTAATCATTACTACCTCAGAGAAAATCTTCTAAAACAATTTTCGTACAGCATGGTTGGTTTAAAAATGATCATTTTCTGATGAATATACAACTATGTGATGATATTGTGAGCTATTGATTGTATACCACGTATGGAATGTTTGTATGTTAAGAATTATGTGCTTGTACGTTGTTTTATCAATAAAAATTTTTTTAAAAGGTTCATTTTCTCATAGAAAAAAATAGTGTTCCAAGCACATGTATGTGAAATCCACAGCCCAGAAGAGCTGAAGTCATGCTCAGCTACGGTGTGGCCAGCGGGTGGGGAGGGGGTGTTGGTGCAGTATCTCCTTTACCAGTGTTTGCTTTACTGATGATGGTCTGAAAGATTTGATTGTTTTCTTGTGGGAGCCCTTAAAAGTGTGTGGGAGTTGAAATAATTGGACTTTTTCATTTCCCGGAAGCAGCCGTGGTCCCCAGGTTTGGATGTCGGACCTGGGGTCCTCCCTGGCCTCTTGTGTGGGCTGCGTGATGGCTTTCTCATAGATCTGTTTTCCATGTGCCCGTGGAAGGACTGTTGAGCAGAAGCTGCTATTTCTCTTCCCCTGAGTGGGCAAGCCTCCCAAGATAATGGGCTGCTCCCTGCAGAGACACGGATATGCCTAAAAACACGGAGACTTAAGTATTTCTGTGAGTACATTTAGGAGACCTAGTCAGGAGTTAACCCGCCGTGGGAAGGGCAGGTACCCCCAGCTCTGACTAGGGGTAGGTAGCTTGCCAGGAGCAGCTGCTCCCAGACTCCTTGGACACCCCCGGCAAGTCAGGGCTGGAAGGCGGCTGGACTAACAGCCCAAATGACAGAACAACCTCGTCTCCAAACCCTGTGGGGTGACTGGAGTGATCCCCAAGCCCGGCAGGGAAGTCAGAGGGACCCTGAGTGTTGGACCAGCCTTGTCTCTGTGCCCAGCAGAGACCTTGCCTCTCCAGGCCCAAGCAGATGCCCCAGTTCCTGGTGCCTGGGATAAGGAAGAGCCCAAAAGGGCAGGAAAGGGCTCTGGCTGCACGAGCTGCTGTGGCGAATGGACTTGGCTCCTGGGAAGGGGGGCAGTGTGGCTGCCACACAGACCAGAGAGCCCCACTGATGCAGAGCTCCCGGAGAGGGAAGCCGGAGAAGGTAGAATTCGCTGGTCTCCAGCCTTCCAAGCTCAGGGCACTTGTGCAAATTATTAAACATTTTGGCAGAACGTAGACTGGATTAAAGGTTTCAAAACAATCTAGCCAGTGATAATCACCAGCATGAGGGTCATTGTCCCTGGAGTCTTGCCCAAGCCAGTCAGCGTCTTGAGTATCCACGGTCAAGTTGGTTGTCTAGTCCTGGTCATTTCAGCCTCTGCTTTCGGATTCCTCCATTGCCCGACCAGGGATGCTGCAAGACAAAGGAATTATCCACGGTAGACAGGGTCAGCTATGGGGGAGGCAAGTGGCGCTTTTACTTCTAGAGCAAAATTTAAGGGGCTTGTTCTCAAAACAGGAGAGGCAAACGTTTTTGTGCTGGGCGTAGATATCGACTAATCCAGAATGTTTGTGAAAGTGCTAGAATCCTGGAAGTATTCAAAAACAGCATCTGGCTTTTACAAACCTAGTCCTCAACCAAAATAATAAAAACGTTAACACCAGCCACAAGCCTGGGCATCTTGCCTTTCTGTCTCCACAACTCGTTGGCTCCCCAATGTGTGACCCCAGGAGCTCAAGGAGGTTAACTGGCTTCTCCATCTCACCCTGCCCACTAGGGATTGCCAGGGCCTGTCGTACTGCCCTCGTCTTGCTGCTCTGCCCTGCCCTGCCCTGCCTC
Source organism: Tamandua tetradactyla (assembly GCF_023851605.1). NCBI lineage: Eukaryota > Metazoa > Chordata > Mammalia > Pilosa > Myrmecophagidae > Tamandua > Tamandua tetradactyla. The sequence goes on along the minus strand of NC_135338.1, from coordinate 81,750,099 downwards.
CCTCTGGGGTCCCACAGCTCAGCCTCCAGGTCCAGCCTTCACCTGCTGGGATGTCTCCTCTGTGCTTCTGTAAGAGAATCACAGGGCATCCATCTCTTTTTGTTGAATAAGCCCTTTCTACTCCCAGACAGGCTGATTCACTATAAATAAGGGGGGCAGGCTGGCTTTTAAATGCTCCAAAAGGATGCGTGAAAAATCACTGTGGCTTCATTTGCAAAGCCCTGCTTCGTCGTTCCCAGTGACCTGCATGCCGAGGGGCACTGGTGAAATAAATCTGTCACCCACTGGCACTCCAAGAAGTCGAGGTCAGAGAACTAATCAGGAGGTCTCCAGAATTTCTCTTAGAATTAATCACAAACTCAGGGAAATAACGGATGGAAAAGATTTATTTTGATGTCTTTTTCCCTGGGGGTCACTGAAAGGTGATTTTATGCGATAAACTATACTTTCCAGTCAGCTTTAATACTCTCCTTTCGTTTTCCCTGGGTAATTCTTCACAGAGGAAACTGGCTTGCCATTTGCATTAGCTACTTCTGTCGTTAATGCCAAGCCTGGTGTTATATTGGATTGAATCGTTCAGCCAACAAAGTTCAAGTTTCAACCCCCCCACCCCGCCACAGTCTTGTGAAAGTGAACCCATTTGTAAATAGGATCTTTTAAGATGTTGTCAGGGTCTTAAGATGAGGTCATCCTGGATCAGGGTGGGCCTTAATGCACTATGACGGGAGTCTTATATGCACAGGAAATTCAGACGTGCAGGCAGAGAGAGGAGACAGCTATGTGACAGAGGCAGAGACTGAGTTATGGATTGCCGGCGAGCCACCACCAGACTGCTGCAGACCCCAGAGAAAGCGTCATCTGTTAACATCTTGACTTTGGGCTCCTAAACTCCAAAGTAGAGACAACAAATTCCTGTTTCTTACGCCTACTAGCTTGTCTGTGGTATTTCTTACAGCAGCCCTGGCAAACTAACGCACCTAGAAATGTGCTCATGTGAAATAATTTCTTGCATGGTTTTGAGATGTGGGAGAGCAAACAAGATCATGACAGCTGGACTTTGCCAAGCCGGTAGCCACCAAGGCACACAGCTGAAGCCAGAGCCAGGCTGGCGGTTCCGAGGCTGTCATTCTGACATGGCCCTGCATGCGTGCCGATGGCTATGCCGCGGGGTGAACTGGGCAGGGTGGCAGTTTATTCTTTCTCACTAAAATAGTTCAGCAACAAGAAGAAAAAGAACCATTTGGTGCCTTTCTTATGTGTTGTTCTTCTATGAATCAAATAGACTGTAACTAGAGTCTATTTGTAACCTGTTTGGAGGGCCAGGTGGCCCATTTTCCTTGGCAGTGCATCTCCCTGTTGTGTGCATTCCCCCTGCCAGCTCTGACTTGGCCAAGAGGCAGGCATGGCAACCACTTCTCCCATGGGGCTTCTTTCCCAAGGACTTGGAATTATCAGTCAAGTACCTGGTAAGAGGGGGAAATGTGAGACTTCCTCCTAGCCATGGCATCTAATGAGATACCAACTATATACCTCCACGCCTAGGGCTCCCTTGGCTGTTGCCTTCTAAGATTAGACCTTTGACAGCCTTTTTAAAAAAAAAATTTTTTTTTTCATTTTTTGTTAACCTCTTTTTTGGGGGAGGGTGTCAATTTTGTTAATTTATATTGCCCTAGAAAAGCATCTATTTTTTTCTGATCTTCAAATATATTGGCGCAGGGTTAGTCCTAACAATTTTGTCCTCACTCGTAATCCACTGCATTTGTACTTATGCCCCCTTTCTCATCTCTTATGTTATTAGGGATATTAACTGTTTGTATACCACATGGGTTACAAAGACTTTTGCCTGGTCTGTCTTTTATTTCGAGACCTTATAAGCTTCTGAGAGCCTTAACTTTTTCCTGTACTTTTTGTGGTGTTAGTTTAGATCCTTAGTCAATTATATGTTTATAGTTGAAAAATGGTGTACTAATTTCCTGGGGCTTCCATAACAAATTATTATAAACCAGGTGACTTCAAACAGAAATCAATTTTCTCATAATCCTGGAGGCCAGACGTTTAAAATCAAGGTGTCAGCAGGGCCACGTTCTCTCCAGGGCCTTCCAGGGAGGATCCTGCCTTGTCACTTCCAGGCCCTGGTGGCCCCAGGTGTCCTTGGCTTGTGGCAGCACAGTCCAGACTTTGCCTTGGTCTTCACATGGCCGTCTCCCCTTTGTGTGTGTCTGTATCTGTGTACCCGTGTCCAGATTTCTCTCTTTGTATAAGGACACAAGTCCTTATCAGTATAACCGCATCTTAACCTGAATCACATCTGCAAAGACCCTGTTTCCAAATAAGGTCACATCTACAGGTACCGGGGTTAGGACTTTGACATACATATCTTTTGGGGGGAAATAATTCAACCCATCATATAAGGTCTGAGACAATTATCAATGAATAGCTTATTATGCCAGCACCCTTTATTAAGTGAACTATCTTTTTGCTACCGAATTGCAATGCCATTTTTTTCATATCAGGCTCTTGTAGATAATAGATTCTGTTTCTGAAACTCTTTCTTCCACCTCACTGATCTCTTTATCTATTTTTAATGCAATTTTATTGAGATATATTCACATACCCTATAATCATCCAAAGTGTACAATCAGTGGTTCACAGTGTCATCATATCGTTGTGCACAATCAATTTTTGAACGTTTTCATTACTCCAAAGAAAAAAATAATAATAATAAAGAACACACAGAACAGACTATTATTTATTTATTTTTGTCCTTCTTTTCTTACTCATCTTTCTTTATCTATTTTTAAGCCATTATTTTGTGTACCTTGATAATAGTGCTGTGATAATCAATTTAATATCTATTCAGGCAACCCACCTGTCCTTCTATTATTCTTTTTCAAAACTTTCTGGTTAATTCTTATGCATGTATTATCCCATAAAATCTTCAAAATAATAATGGCCATTTCCACCCCTGAAATAAAGTTCCATTGGGATACTGATTGGGATACCAGTGTATATGTGCATTCCTAGGGAAGGAATGCCACGTTCCATGATATCACAGCTTCCCATTGGGGATGTCCTACTCCACTGATTCAGGCTGACTGCAACTGTCAGCGTTCTGAGTTATGAAAAAACCAACTCTAGATAGCTTATGCCTGGGAGGAATGATTAGAGGATCCAAGTCACTCAGAGTGTCCAGGATGGCTAGAAACCGAATTTGGAGCCTGTAAAGCCAGGAAAGGAATGAGGTTCTCGACTTTACCAAATAACTGCTTTGATAGAGAGACCCCATCCTCATTGCTGGGTCGAGACCCAGTGGGAGCCTGTTGCTGACTACCTGCCCCCGGGCTCTGGCCACTGCCCCAGCACCTCAGAGGCTGTCCCCTCTGGAAATTGGGTGTGTCTGTTGCCCCCTCGGCCAGAATGGACTCTGATCAGTGCCTTCCTCTTCGTGTCCCAAGCAGCGTGGTGGAGGTGGGCCTCATGGGTGGAGCCTGGGTTACGTGTTGGCTCGCTCAGGCCAATTAGCTGGGATAGTATTTCTGGAGAAGGTGGAAGACAGGAAGGTGGGCATTTCCCAAACAGAGGAGGAGGGCGCAATGGTGTGGGGGGCCAGATAGGATGGCCCACATCCACAACTCCTGCATTTTGGCCCTAGAATAACATTTTACACATATCGTCATATAGGTCAAATTTAATTTTCTTAATTTTTTTCTGTTTCATATTTTTTATTGTTATGATAAAGGAAATAATTTTGCCATTTCTATTTTAGCTGGTTATTACTACCATAAAGAAAAAAATCAGTTATAATTACCATATTTATTCCAATCAACTTAACTATACCCTTATTAATCCAGCAGTTTTTCGTATAGTCTCAAGTTTTTTAGATATTCGGTCATGTTATTTGAAAATATAGACAATTCTATCTTTTCCAATCTTTACCCAGCTTGCAATATTTCCTTATCTTACTGCATTAGCCAAAGGCTTTCACCCACTGTAGAACTGTGGAGATGGTCATGGATGGTTGTTTCGAACTTGATTTTAATGGAATTGCCTTACTCTTTATTTGGTGAAGATGATATGTGCTTTTAATTTGTGGTAAAACATCTAACCATGTTTAAATACTTTTTCCTATTTGTTGACTTGGACTTTTTAATTTTGAAGGCCTGCTTAATTTGGTGTAACCAGTTTTATGTCTATTTATATGATCATTTCCATCTCTTTTAATTTGTTAATGGAATGAAACCTTTTGATGGATTTACCCATATTCTAGAATTGTATTTCTAGTATTTGCCATACATCTTAGTCCATGTACACTGGTTTGTCCTGTGGAAACAGATTGATACAAAATGCTTAGCACAACAGAGTGTCATTTCTCCATTGCATTCTACGTGGCCATCAAAAAGGACTTGGGGATGAGTCTGGCCATTGTGGTCTGGGGTTGAAGCCACCAGAACACTCATATTCACCACGGAGGCTGCTGGGTCTCTAGGTTGTGAGTCATGAGATGCTGTATGTCCAACCCAGAGGACAGAGGGAGAGGCAGCAGTGGTGCTATATGAGTGCCTGATTGCCAGCACACCATGCCTAAAGTCTGGACCCTGGATTCTTCCTTTTCATGAGCCTTTGTGGCAACAATTCCCTTTGTTGCTTAAGGCACTTTGAGTTAGGTTGTTTGGTTTGCAATCAAGAGCACTGTTTAATATGGGCCAGGGAATATAATTCTCTTAATACACCACTGGATTCAATTAGCTGATATTTTGCTTAGGATATTGACTCTTTTATTGAAAGAAGAAATTAGCTTTTACTGTTTAGTGGCGGGGAGAGTACTATCTATTTCAGAATTTCTGTTAAGGTGATACTAGCTTCATAAAAGGGATTGGAGTGCTCTCTTCTTTTCTCTGTGGTCTGAAATAATTTAAAAACAGGAATTGGGGGTGCAGGGATAGTTCAGTGGTAGAATTCTTACCTGCCATGTGGGAGACCCGGGTTCGGTTCCCAGTCCATGCACTTCTCCAAAAACAAACCAACCAAAAAAACACCAAACAAACAAAAAAATTCAACAAATAGTGCTACGCTAATGGGATACCCACATGGACAAATAATGAAATGTGACCCCGCCATACGGCATCCAAAAAAATTTTAAAAAACACACACACAAAAAGCATAGGAATTGTCCCTTTTCATTAGAGGTCAGAGCAAACTCAGCTCAAAATGCCATTTTGGATTTTCAAATATCTGTTTTTGTTTTTTTTTTTGTCTTTAGGTTTAGTCAGTTTAATAGTTTATATTAAACTAGGACATTATCCATGTTCTCTGGATTTTCAAATTTACAGCTGTCAAGTATACCTATTATATCTATAGTTATAGCTCCTTTCTCATTCCTAATGTTGTGTGTTTTAGATTTCTTCTTTTGTTAATCAGTCTTGCCAGGGGGCTGTGTGTTTTTATTGGCCTATTCAAGAATCAGCTTTAGGCGTTATTCATCCTATTGTTTTTATTTCTATTCCATTAGTTTTGCAGTTTATGCTTATTGAATTTTTTTCTTCCCTTTTAGTTTATTTCTGCTCTCCTCTTAATTTGTTTTGCATTTGCTTTATTTTTCAGCCCATATATTTTTAACCCTTTTCATTGAGAAATGTAAAGCATGTACGGAAAGGTACACAAAACAAAAATCCATGTCCCTGTGATGTATCACAAGGCAAACATCCACATGTCCTCCACCTAATTCAGGAAATAGAGCACTCCCAGCATCTCACACCGCTCTTTAGGTGCCTGAAATCCACTGCCTCATCTCTACTGGAGATAACCATTATCCTAATTTGAAGATAATCACATCTTTTATTTTCTTTGTAGTTGTAGCAGCTCTGTATGCATTCCCTAAACACTATAATTTAGTTTTGTTTTACTGAAACTTATCTAAATAAAACAGCTAATTTCTTTTATGTCTGACTTCTTGTACTCAACATTATTATGTGTAATTTATTCATGTTTTTTATAATGTTGTTTGCTCATTGTTCTAGTCTACCAAAGTTGCCAGAATGCAAGACACCAGAGATGGATTGGCTTTTAATAAAAGGGGATTTCTTTTGTTAGTTCTTCAGAGGAAAGGCAGCTAACTTTCAACTGAGGTTCTTTCTTACGTGGGAAGGCACAGGGTGATCTCTGCTGGCCTTCTCTCCAGGCCTCTGGGTTCCAACAACTTTTCCCGGGGTGATTCCTTTCTGCATCTCCAAAGGCCTGGGCTGAACTGTGAGTGCTGAGATGAGGTATGCTGAGCTGCTTAGGCTGTGCTACGTTGAGCGCTCTCATTTAAGCACCAGCCAATTAAATCAAACGTCATGCATTTCGTGAGAGGGTGCATGGCAATGTCCGCTGGGCCCTGCATTTCCAAATGTCTGGATCTCACATTGGCTCTGTCAGCTGTGAAGCAACTGCCCTCCAGGCATCTGCATCTGCTCTACCTGTCAGCGCTGAGCTTTCCCCAAAATATATCCTCTTTTAAGGGACTACAGTAAACGAATCAGAACCCACCTGGAATGGGTGGAGCATCTCTCCACCTATTCAAAAGGTCACACCACAGTTGGGCCTGCCACAGCTCCTCGGAGATAATTTAATCAAAAGTTTCTGCTGTACAATATCGAATCAGTATTAAAAGAAATGGCTGCCCCCACAGGGTTGGATCAGAATTAAAACATAGCTTTTCTGGGGTACTTAATAGATTCAAACGGGCACAACCCATATTCGACAACATAGATGGAATTGATCAAACTACCACAACTCACCCAGTATAAAACAGATTATTTGAATAGCTCTATAATGATTAGGAAATTGAATTTGTAATTTTAAAAAAAGCTCCCCCAAACCAAATCTCCAGGCCCAGATGGTTTCACTGAAGAATTCTAGCAACTATTTAAATAAGTAACAGCATTGTTTCTACAAAATCTTTTTCCAGAAGATTGAAGAGGAGGGAATGCTTCCAACTGATTTTTTAAATCTAGTATTACCATGATACCAAAAACAAAGAGTACAAAAAAGAAAACTCAGACAATGTCCCTCATCAATACAGTTGTGAAAATTCTTAATATTAGCAAATGGAACTCAGCAATATTTAAAAAGAATTATATATCATTACCAAATGGGGCTTAATTCCAGGGATGTAAGGCTGGTTCTGTATTCAAAAATCAATCAGCGTAATTAACCATATTGACGGGCTCAAGAAGAAAAATCATGTGGTCATATAAATTCATGCATGAAAAGCATTTGATAAAGTCCACACTCCTTCATGGTAAAAAAAAAAAAAAAAAAAAAAAGAACTCAAAATGATAAGAATAGAGGGGAACTTCCGCTACTTGAAAATCAGCATCTACAAAAACCTTCCAGTTAGTATTATATAAATACTGAAAGACTGAATGCTTTCTCCCTAATATCAGGAACTAGGCAAGTGTGACAACTTCAGCACTCTTACTCGATTCAAAATAGTGCTGGAAGTTCTAGCCAGTGCAGAAAAGCAAGAAGAGGAAATGAAACGCATATACAGACCAGAAAGGAAAAATACAAATATCCTTTTTATAGATGACGTGAGTTTCTATGTAGAAAAATCACAATACTCTACCAAAAAGCCCACCTAGAACAAATAAGTAAGTTTGGCAAATCGCAAGATACAAGGTAAACATACAATTCAATTGTATTTCTCTATGTTAGCAATGAATATGTGGACCCAAATTAAAAATGTAATACCATTCATAGTCACTCAAAAAACACATAAGTGTAAGTCTAACAAAACACATAACAGAATTTATATGCTTAAATCTATACAACACTAATAAAATAAAGGAAGATCTAAATAAATGTATAGACATACTGTGTGCACGGATCAGAAGACTCAGCAGAGTAAAGATGTCAGTTCTCCTCAAATTGATATAAAGACTTAATGCAGTTCCCATCAAAATCCCAGCAAATTTTTTTCGGGGACATAGACAATCTTATTCTAAAATGTATATGATCTCATTCCAGGGCCCAGACTGGAGGGCCAGCAGCTCCCTGGGGCGTGTTCTTCCCTAGTGAAGGTCACCAGTTCCTGGGGGGGATGGGGGTGGGGAGTGGAAAAAATACACAATGTCTGCAAAACCTCTGTTCAGAACTACTACACACTGTCACTTCTACCTACATTCTGCTGGTGAAAGCAAGGCCATAGATCCCAGCCTGACATCACCAACTGCAAACAGAGAAATTTCAAAGAATGGAAGAAACCATCGTTTTGAAATGAATTCATTTCATTTCAAAACAATGAAAAGAATTATTTATATATATTGTTCAGGCCAGCACAGTAAAAGTGAATGCAAATGCACAAAGGGTAAAGGAATATAGTGACCTGTCTCAGATGTGATTGGAGGGTTTCCCACCTGCGCAGGGGCCTCCAGGCTTTACACCTGAGACCCCACCTTCTGTAAAGGAAACCAGCCCCTCAGATGGGTACCTCTATATTTCTCGGCTCTGACAATGCTGCCTGATCCCACCCCCCCAGAATTTAGTGGTGCCAGACACATTGATGCATTGGGCTTTTATAGCACCAACGTTGGAATAATTCATGTAATGAAAAGTCATTTGTTATGATTATAAATGGCCAGATCTTGTTGGGAAAAAAATCGCGCTTTCAGTTAACTGGTGTAAAACATTTATTACTATTATCGAAAAGTTGAGCTTCTCCTGGTCTAAGGAAAATCATTTATCTCATTCTATGTGCCATTTTGAATAAAACTGTATAGAGTTAACCTATTTTCTTTCTGTTTTAGTAAGTTTGCGTTTAGGACTTTAATTTATTTTCTTTTATTTTTATTTTTGTTTTTCCAAACAACACTCCCCCTTCCCCTTCCCCAGGACTTTATTTTTTCAAATCCCCTTTCTTCTTCCTGACACTGATAACTCTGTTCTTCCCCTTATCGCTGTCATCTTCACTCTTCATCTAACACTGCTTTTTAAAATGCCTGAATTGCATTTTTTTTCATTCATTGGTTTTTAATTTTTCAAGCCACTTTGATTTATTCATCATATATTGGACACCTTCACCTCATCAGCATTGTCAGTGCTATGATGATAAGGTATGTATGGTGGCTGCTCTCAGGGAAGACATAGGACAGGCATGGACACAAGTAACCAAAACTTGTCTTCAGTGGAGAGAGGGGCAGGGGTGCTCCCCCAGAGGAGAAGTGAGCAGTTCAGGTAGAGAAAACCAAAGAATTCTTCATAGTTGGAGCTGGAGTTGAGTATTGACGGATGAGTAGGAGGATTGATAGGCCATGAAATGAGATAAGAAGTTTCTGAGTGTGCCAAGGCACAGAGCTGTGCCAATCCATCTTTGCACATACGCCAATAGCTGATTTTTAAGTTTATTTGCTTTTATCACTTTTTGTAATTTATCTCTAATTTTCTGTAATTTGTGGCTTAGGTTTCTTCAGTGTTATTTTTTTCTCTTTTTTTAATTGCTTTTCAAATAGGAATTTGAAATAATTCTTAATTGTGGTGTTTTTTTTTTAATTTTGTCAACAGAAATAGCTTTGGTTTTGTTAATTAAAGACAGCCAAATCAGGATGCTTTGAACTGAGAACCCTTTGCACATGTTCTTAATTGTGTAGCTCAAGTGGCCCGATGAGGGCAGAATGCTGTTTTAATTGTGAGCTCTGTCTGTGTTCCTCTAGATTAAGTTTGACAGTGTCGAGGTGTGTGTCTGCTGTGAAACGCAGCATCAGTCGTCTGGCTGCAGCAACCTCGGGGAGACGCTGAAGCTGAGCCCGCTGCAGGAGAATTGCAACGCCGTGAGGCTGACGTTGAAGGTGATGGCCGCAGGCCTCTTCTTTAATGCATTTCACCCCATGCCTTACAGACGCTTTCAGAAGATTGATTCAAATATATACTCCTTTCAGCTGCTAGAGGGGATATCTTTCCAGAGGGCATTTTAAAGGAGTATAGATTTTCGTTTTGGAGCTGTTGCTTTCCAGATCTTGTTTTACATTCATTTTCCTGCCTCTGAGGTATACAAACTAGCACATGAAGGGTTGCAAGAGGTTTTTCTTTACAAATTTTGAACTGACGCATTCTCCCTCTTCTAATATGTTTGTGGATAAGCCATCAAGCAACAAATGGATATGTATTTTGTTGTTTTTAAATAAGATATTCATAGAAATAAATTTTATAATCTCTCATGGTAATTTATTCTACTGTATACCATCTGATTGGGAAAAAAAACAACCACATGGGAAAATTCTATTATTCCTTTCCTTCTCTTCCTACAAGTGTTTTCTTTTTTTTTTTTTTTTTTTTTTACTATGAAACCCAAAATTGGCAGTTTAAAAATATGTAGGAACAGTGAACCCAATTCTGGTCCTCTTTTCTCTGAATGACACTGCACTAAAACTTTTTTTAAAAAAATGTGGTCAACAAAGGAACCTTGATTGGTGACAGGTGTAAAATTGCCTTTACAGTATACACAGAAGTCTCTAATATGTATATAGGGAATTATGGTAGGTACAGAATGCTCTCAAGAGTGCTAGCCCATGAATTTGGGGAGAAAGGAGGAAAATATTGCAGCACTCAAGGGTCATCCTATAACAGAGAAAAGCATTGCCCTCTGGAATTGCTTGCATGAGATTCATCTTCTGTGGATATCTGCACCAGACTGTGAAGGACTGTCAGGGCACAAACTGGCAAAGATGACCACTTGGTCCAGGTGAACTTCCTGTTACTATGCTTTTCTACAAAATCTGCAGACTAGCAGTGGAGGTAAAGAGATACAGTGCAACTGTCTGCCCTGGTGGAAGTAGGCCTGACTGTTCAGCTCCTGCCTTGTACTTGTTTTAGTATCCTCATTGCTAAAGCAAATACCAGGCAGTGGGTTGGCTTAAACAGTGGGAGTTTATCGGCCTGTGGTTTTGAGGCTAGGAGAAGTCCAAAGGTGAGGCATCAGCAAGACAAGATTTTCTTCCAAAAGCCTGGTGCTCTGGGGCTGGCTGCTGGTGATCGTTGGCCCTTGGCTCCTCTGTCACACGGCAGTGCACATGGCGGCCTCTCCTGGCTTCTTCCTTCTCGTTTTTGTGTTCTGTTCACTTCCAGCTTCTGGCTGCTCCCTCTGTGACTGTTTTCCCCTCTCTCTGACCTTCCCCATAAGGTCTTCAGTAATAGGATTAATACTCATCATAAATCACACCTTATCTGATGTAATCTCATCAAAGGTCCAATTTACAAGGGTTCACACCCACAGGAATGGATTATGCTGAAGTATCTGGTTTTCTGGGGTACATATAGCTTCAACCCACCACAGTGGTCCCGTCAGCCCACCAGAGGGACAAACCCAGCAGAGCCAGAGGAATCCAGAACTGTTGTGTCTTGCTCGTTTCCTTTAGCATGAAGTCTTTGAAGTTCATCCATATTGTTACAGGTATCAGAATGTCATTCCTTTTTATGTGTTTATTCACTCATTGGTTGCTGGACCCTTATGTTGCTTCCATTTTTTAGCTATTGCTAATAATGTTGCTATCAACATCAGTGTACAAATATCTGTTAGTTTCTGTTTCTGTTTTCACTTCCTTTGTGTGTGTATATAAATATATATATATATTTATATATATATACCTAGAAGTGGGATAGCCAGCTTATATGGTAAGTCTATATTTCATTTTCTGAGAAACTGCCAAACTGTTTTCTACAGCAGCTACACCATTTTCCATTTTCACCAACAATGAACCAGTGTTTCTTTTTTTTGCCACCACCTCTCCAAAACTTGTATTTTCTTTTTTTTTTTCAGTAATAGTCATTCTTGTGGGTGTGAAATTGTATCTCGTTATGGCTTTGATTTGCATTTCCCTGATGACTAATGATGTTGAGCATTGTTTCATGTGTTTTTTGGCTATTTGTATATTTCCTTTGGAGATATGTTTATTTGTCTTTTGCCCATTTTTAAATTAGGCTGTATGTCTTTTTGTTATTGACTTCTAGGATTTCTTTATTCTGGATTTTAAATCCTTACTGGATATGTGGTTTCCAAATATTTTCTCCCATTCTGGAAATTGCCTTACTCTTTTCCTGAAGAAGGTCTTTGATGCACAGACATTTTCAATTTTGATGAAATTCCACTTATATGTTTTTTCTTTTTTTGCTTGTATTTTTGGCATTAAGTCTAAGGAACCATTGCTTAACACAGGGTCCTGAAGAAGTTTCCCTATGTTTTCTTTTAGGAATTTTAAGTTTTGGTTCTTATATTTAGGTATTTGACTCATTTTGAATCCATTTTTGTATATGGTGTGAGGCAGGAAGTCAGCTTCATTCTTTTGCATATGGATATCCAGATTTCCCAGCATCATTTGTTGAAAGGATTATTCTTTCCATCTTGAGAGGACTGAGTACTCTTGTAAAAAATCAGTTGGCCTTAGATGTTAGAATCTATTTCTAAACTCTCAATTCAATTCCATTGGTCTATATGTCCTTGCATTAGTCCCATACTGTTTTGACCACTGTAGCTTTATAATTAAGTTTTTAAATTATGATACATGAGTCTTCCAACTTTGTTCTTTTTCAAGGTAATTTTGGCTGTTCAAGGTCCTTTATCCTTTCATGTAAAGTTGATGATTGGTTTTACCATTTCTACAAAGAAAGCTGTTGGAATTTTTTTATTGGGATTGCATGGAATCCATAAATTGCTTTGGATATAATTGGCATCTTAACAATATTTAGTCTTCTAATTCATTAAAATATGGAATGTCCTTCATTTATTTAGGTCTTTAATTTAGGCCTTTAATTTTTTAGCAATATTTTGTATTTTTCCACGTATGTCTTTGACATCCTTGGTTAAGTTTATTCCTAGATATTAGATTCTTTTAGTTGCTATTGTAAATGGTACGTTTACAATACAATCTTCAGATTGTTCATTACTAGTGAATAGAATCAGTACTGATCTTTAAGTGTTGATTTTGTATCCTTCCACTTTGCTAAATTTGTTTTTTAGCTCTAGTAGCTTTGTTGTGGATTTTTCAGGATTGTTTCTATATTGTATCAAGTCACTTGCAGACAGGCAAAGGTTTACGTCTTCCTTTCCAATCTGAGTGCCTTTTATTTCTTTTACTTGCCTAATTACTCTGACTGGAACTTTCTATACAGTGTTGAATAACTAGTTGTGGTGGCAATGGGCATGCTTGTCTTCTTCCTGAGCTTACAGGGTAAGTTTTCAGTCTTTTACCAATAAGTATGATATTAGCAGTGGTTTTGTCATATATTCCCTTTACTGTGTTAAGGAGGTTTCCTTCTAGTCTTAGTTTTCTAAGTTTTTATCTAGAAGTGGTGCTGAATTTTGTCAAATGCCTTTTCTGCTTCAATTAAAATGATCATGTGTTCTTTCCCTTTGTTCTCTTAATGTGGCATATCCAATTAATTTATTTCCTAGTGTAACTCACCCTTATAAACCTAGAATAAATCCCACTTGATGGTGGTGTATAATTCTTTAATGTGCTATTGGATTCAGTTAGCTAGCATTTTGTTGATGATTTTTGCATCTATATTCCTATGAAATATTGATCTGAAATTTTCTTGCCTTGTGTCATCTTTATTAGGCTTTGGCATTAGGGTAATGTTGGCCAACTGGACTGAGTTAGGGAGTGTTGCCTCCTCTTCAGTATTTTGGAAGACTTTGAGGTACAGGATTGGTATTAATTCTGTTTGGAATGTTCAGTAAAGTTCACCAGTAATGCTATCTTGTCCTGGGTTTTTCTCTATTGGGAAGTTTTTTTTTTATTACTGATTCATTCTCTTTATTTGGTATTGGTTTATTGAGAGCTTCTACTTCTTGAATCACTGTAGATATTTTTTATTTTTCTAGAAATGTGTTCATTTCATCTGTGTTACCTAATTTGTTGTTGTACAGCTGTGTATAATATCATATTGTAATACTTTTTGTTTCTGCAGGTTTGATAGTAATGTCCTCCCTTTCATTTCTGATTTTTATTACTTGTGTCCTCCCTCCTTTTTTCTTTTTCAGTCTAGCTGAAGACTTGTCGAATATTGATCTTTTCAAAGAACCAAATTTTGGTTTCATTGATTCTCACTATTTTTAATTCTCTTTTCTATTATCTTTACTCTGGCTTTATTTCATTTTTAAATTTATGGAGACTTGTATGGCTTACCATATGGTATATCCTGGAGAATGCCTCATTGCCCTCAAGAAGAATGTGTATTCCACTACTGTTGGATGAAATGTTCTAATATATGTCTGTTAGTTCTAGTTGGTTTACAGTATTATTCATGTCTTCTATTTCCGTATTGATCTTCTGTTGGAATATCCTGTCCATTATTGAAAGTGATGTATTTACACCTTCTACTATTTATGTAGAACTGTTTATATTTTCCTAGTAATCTGTCATAATCTGCTTCATTTAATTTGGGGCTCTGCTATTAGGAGTCTATATATATTTATTATTGTATGTGTCCTTGTTGAACTGATTCCTGTGTAAAAGTGACTTCCGTTGTCCTCTGTAACAATTTTTTACTTAGTCTGTTTTATCTGACATTAATATAGCTACCCCAGCTCTCTTTTGGTTACTATTGGCATGGTACATTTTTTTTCCATCCTTTCACTTTCAACCTAATTGTCTCTTTGAATTTAAGGTGAGTCTCCTGTAGACAATATATGGTTGGGCCATATATTGTCTTTTTTATCCATTCTCCATACTTTGCCTTTTGACTGGGGAGTTTAACCCATTTATATTTAAATTCACTATTGCTAATGCAGGTCTTTCTTCTCCCACTTTGCTATTTGGTCTTTGTCCTATACTTTTTTTGTCCCTCAGTTCTTGCATCACTGCCAGATGACATATTTATTTGATTTTTTTGTAGTATACCACTTTGAGTCCCTTCTCATTTCCTTGGGTGTATATGTTTCAAATATCTTCTTTGTGATTATCATGGGGCTTAACATCCTGACTCTGGAACAGTCACATTTTATCCGATACCAATTTAACCTCAATAGTGTGTACACTGTTTCTATAACCTTCTGTCCTACCACCTTTGTGTTGTACTTGTTACAGATTATATCTTTATACATTATAGGTCTCAAATAATAGATTTATAATTATTTAATATACTTTTGCATTTTAGAAAATTTGAGAATTAAAAAAAAGAACTAGAGTTACATGCCAAAAAAATACAATACAGTATTACTAGCATTTATAATTCTTCATCTTGTTACCTTTAACAGAGATCTTTATTTCTTTATGCCACTTTGATCCACTGTCTATTGTTCTTTCCTTCCAGTCTGAAGAACTCCCTTTAGCATTAATCATAGGGCAGGTCTAGTGGTGATTTTAGCTTTGTTTATCTGGAAATGTCTTAATCCCTCCCTCATTTTTGAAAGACAGTCTCACCAGATATAAAGTTCTTGGTTGACAATTGTTTCTTTAATCACTTAAAATATTTCATCCTACTGCCATATTGCTTCCATGATTTCTGATGAGAACTCAGAAGTTTATCCTATTAGGGATCCCATGTACACTTGAACCATAAGACTGAACATAGTTTTCTTTGAGTTTATTCTACTTGGGGTTCATCAGGCCTCTTTGGGTTTCTTGAATGTGTATATTCATATCTTTCATTAAACATGGGATGTTTTCTGCCATTAATTCTTTGAATATTTTCTCTGCCCCTTTCTCTTTTTTTTTTTTCCTTTCAGGGATCCCATAATGTATATTTCGGTATGCTTGATTGTGACCCATAGGTTTCTTAGGCTCTGTTCACTTTTTTTCATTGTTTTTCCTTTCAGCGCCTCAGCTGGAATCATTTAAATTGTTTTGTCTTTCAGCTCACTGATTTTTTTCTGCTACCTCTAGTCAGTTGTTGAAACCTCTAGAGAATTTTTTATTTCAATTATTGTGGTCTTCAAGTCCAGTATTTTTATTTGGTTCCTTTTTAAACTTTGTATTTCTTCATTGAGAATCTTGTTTTGTTCTTTTGTTGTTTTCTTGAAACCCTTTAGCTCTTTCTTGCATTTTCCTTTATCTCTTTGAGTGTATTGAATATCTTTTTTTGGTATAGTCAAAGTCCGGTCCTTGTGGATGGTTTCTGGATTTTTATCTTCTTTCTTGGGTAGTCTATCATTTCCTGTACCTTTTTTTCTTTTTTGTCTTGTAATCTTTTGTCTCACCCTGTGCTTTCTAATATTCAAAAGTGTTAACTCTGTGATTTAGTTCCTGAGCTTGCTCTCTTCCTTAAGTTTGTATCCAGTTACTGACATGACAGACATTTCTTTGTGCAGCAGGAGCTAACAAAAACAAAACAACAAACCAAGCAAAAAAACAAAACAAAACAAAAAACCAAAACCCTTTCACAGTCTTCACAAATAGGCTCTGTGTTGGCTGATGCTCCCTGTCAGAGTTTAGCCAACCTATCAAAAAAAGATTAGTCTAAGGTGTAATGTGGGTTCTTCTCCACCTTTGAGCCTGCCTCTTGTCCTGAATTTGTGCTCATGGCCTTAGAAATTGCCCTGTTTGCAGAAATCCAAATGTTCCCTCTACTCCCCATGATATACACTTTCTTCTGCTCCCAGATGCTCTGTACTCTGTCTTAAAGCCAGCAATCCTTTGTCCCAGACCTCTCTGATTTCATTGTGTCTTCCACTGCTTTCGCTCTGCAGGCTGCTTTTGGTTGCCATGTGTCCCTTCTCAGTCTTTCAGGCCACCCCTTGATACGTGACACTTTCATTCAGCCACTCCAGTGTGCACATAGGGGTTACTCTGCACCCTCGGGAACAGGGCCAGGGGCCCACAATGAAGGTGCAGGCTGGCCCCACATCGCACCGGGAAGGTGGTGGGAGAAGGCGCCCCGGACATAATGAGCTTCTCCCACCAATTTTAAACCTGTGTTTTCTTAATTCAGCACTGGCTTAGTTAATGCAATCCTTTAACTCTTTCCCAAAGTTTTGAGAAAGATGGCTCTGTCAGTTTTTTGTAATTATTCAAAGATTTTTGGGGGAAATAGAACCCTGGAGCATCTTATGTCACTATCTTGTTGAACCATCCCTCTAATTTTTTTAAGATTTTTCTTTTCCATCTCATTTTGTTCATTTTTTTCTAAAGCCAATCTTCCTGGCTATATTTTCTACCATGAATTTCTCTTTTGGCTCTGTTTTCCATGTGATCTTGAGTTTTAGCAGGTCACTTTCAACTCTTTCTGTTTCCTTATTTATTCTTTGAGCTCTTGTATCTCTGCTTCGAGGTCTTAGATGACAGCAGCCTTAGCCTCTATTTGGTCATAGTTTTTGCCTACAGATGTCTTTAGCACATTAATTACAGTGTATCTGTAATTACAGAGTTTTTACAGTGTATCTTTATGTCTGTCTTGTCTGAGGCATATGACTTCTTCAGAGCACTAAAGGAGAACCCTAGCCATTCAAGGCTATCTCTACATCTAGCATCACACGTGATTTAAACAGGCTTCATTTTAATCACGATTTTGTACTTATCAGAAAGAAAAGCGTTTCTTCCTCTGAGTTCCCTATAGGTTTAAGTGTCACTTTATCTAGTTGTCTCATAATTAGTGGTGCAGTAAGTTTTAATATAACCATGACTCTTTAAATATCATTAGAGTGAAACTGTGCTTGATGGCTTACCCTCCAGTGCAAGGGACCTGTCATTGCTTCTCTGATATTAAAACATTTGGGTGCCAGAAAAATGTGGGCAGGAGGATGTGGAGTCTTTATGGGAGAGGTTTGTTCTGCCCTCTGTACAGATTTCTCTGAGTACTGCTTCCTGCAGGCCCCCAGAGCTTCCAAGTGTCGCTGACACTTAGCCAAAGAAATAGCTAAGGAAAATGCTACTTTGATTAGTTTCCCTTCTTCCCTCTTTTTTTTTGGTCAGCAATTAGAGCAGGTTCACTGATCTTTTACATAAGCCGATCTGAGGATCTGTTTATCTGATTAATAATACTCCACATCTAAATGTGCATATTGAATGAAGGATTAACCACATTTTGTATTATCGCTGATGAGCTCACTTTATGCTGGGGGAATCCCATGGAATAGCTTGGGAATCAAAGCACCTTTGATTTTAGTTGTGTTTGAATTAACTGATACCAACTTAATGAGCTTTGTCTGACCATATGTATAAACTTACCGTTATGTGCCTCCCCCCTCCTTATCCCCCACCCACCAACTTATACAGGCACAAGCCATCATCATCTGAGAAAAAAAAATCTTCTTCATGGCAGATGTGGAATATATTAGCAATCCAGAAAATTCTGCAAACCTTACTTCATTCTTCCCCTCAGACTGACCTGTGGTGGTTTGGATATTGCTTCCTAGAGGTCCTGAAGCCCCTTATCATTCAATCTCTTTTCTGCTTTTCCTGACCATTCCACCCTCTACCGCCCCCCCCCCTCCCCCCCCCCCCCCCATGCTTCTGGAATCTCTCATTTCTCAGCAGAGAGCTTCTGGGGACAAATAAGCTTCTCTCTTAAAGATGTTGCTAGTCTCTTAAGCATAAAGCCTCATGCCATGCTGAACGCCTGCCGCTCCATGCTCGCCAGAGAGAAGGGCCAGGCAGGGCAGAGGCATGGAGGGACTAGAACCTCACCCTGCCACCCAGAGGTTCACAGAACAGCTGAGTCAGAGGTGGGGCAGTGTCCTGCATTCGGTCCCTGCTCCCTGCCCATGGGGCCAGGCTGCAGTGTCCTCTTATCAGTATTCAGTGGCTCAGACCCAAAGGTTAGGATTTCAGGATCTGCTTTTCTAAAGTACTTGACAGTGATAATAAATGCTACTAAAGAGCAAAAGTACATGTCCCCCTTTCTGATAAAATAATGTCCAGGCCTTCGTAAGTTAAAATGATCAAATGACAAAAAGATAAGGAAAATTTTGATCATTTACTGATAATCTATGCCAAGACAAACCCAGCCCAAGATTGTGACATACTTCCCGGTAAGTGTTAACAGAATTTTTAAAAGGGCACAAGAATCAGAATTGTTAACTGGGGTAAAATGTTTCATCATATGCTGATACCATATCTATCGCAAGTTTAAATCTTTGCTCTATCTCAGAATCTCATCATGGTTTTACTGTAATGATGTAACTCTAATTCAAAATAGAGGTTTTCTTTTCATATACCTGGTTTAATGTATTGAGCCACACTAAACCCAATTACTCAAAGAAATGTTATCAATAGACAAGGAGATAAAGGTTACTCAAGAAATCAGTCGTTGAGCTTCTGTGCTTTCATATCTTCAAGATGCTTTATCTTTGTTAAAAAAAAAAACAAAGAAAGGCAAGATGGATTTTGTAAAAAAAAAAAAAAAACTAAGGAGACCTGAAAAATCAGTTTAGCTTCCAATCTTGAGTAGGTCCTTTACCATGCTGAAGATAGAAAGATTATTCTGAGAATAAGTGTATGTTCACCATTTTGCAGCAAAACTTGCAGCGTTGCCTGGCAGTCTGAGGCAGCACCCACACATCCCCACCCGCTGGGGGCAATCCTTGCTTTTTGGAAGTGAGCAACTACCCAGAGCAAGGCAAGTGCATTGTATCTTTGCACAGCTCTCTTCTCACCCTGCGGGTGATGCTAACAGACCTCCTCTGTTGGGTAGGATCCAGCCAGAAATGAGAAGGAGGCCAGCTTCCTCCTCTCCCACCCACGCCGTGTGGCCCCAGGTAAGGGAATATCTGAAAGTGCCACTGTCCAGCTCTGGAATGCGCTTTATCCCTGACAAGGCTCCATCCTTGTGATGGGGCCTTGAAAGTGGCCACCTGAGCCCACGAACAGCACCTCTGCCCTAGTTCCCAGTGCCCCCAAAAGCTGGCCTCCTACCCTCCGACTGACAGCCTTCCCTTCACCGTGATTGGTTGTGAAGTTGAGCTTCATCTGATGGCCACAGTCCCAAATCCGCTTGAAATAACCTAGCGGTGCAAGCATGCCACCAAGATGCATGACTTTGTTTCACCTGCTTTAAATTAAAAATTAAATCAAATAGCTGGAACCTTTACACAGAGGAGAGCACTTTGGTCACAGATGTTCAGCTGTTGAGCAAGAAGTGTGGTAGCAGTCCCTGAGCACACGTTAACCCAGAAAGGCCGGTGGGTAGAGCCTTCTAGGATGGCCTGTAGCGAGGTAGCCTCTCCGACCTGGTTCATGCTCAGTCTCTTCCGAATCCAGCTCCCCCTGGGGTGCGGGGACAGCTGCAGTGCCTTGTGTACCTGCCTTTGCAGGTGATGAGATGGAAGACCACCCATGGAGTCCGCAGGCCCAGGGGAGCCCCTTGCAGCCCCTCGCTTTTGTCCCTCGTTCAGGTGTTTTCCCTTAGCCTCTTTCTCCTTCCAGGGAGGTGGTCCACATCCAGCCCTGGTATCATTTGCTTTTTGTTTGTTTTTTGATGTTGTTTTTGGCTTTTTTGGGGGGGGGTTCATGGTCCGGTAATCGAGCCCAGTCTCCCGCATGGAAGGCGAGCGTTCTCCCATTGAACCACCCGTGCACCCCCTCATTTGCTTTCTTTTTTTAAACATGATTTTATTGAGATATATTCACATACCATAGAGTCCATACAAATTATACAATCAGTGGCTCACAGTATCATCTTATAGTTGTGCATTTATCACCATGGTCAATTTTAGAACATTTTCATGACTCCAAAAAACAGAAATAAAAATTAAAAAGAAAACCCAAAATATCCTGTGCCCCTATCACTCCCCCCATTATTAATAAAACAAATATCTTTATTTTATTTCTTATCTACCCATACACTGGATAAAGGGAGTGTCATAAGGTTTTGACAATCACGTGGTCACACAATAAAAGCTATATAATTATACAATCATTATCAAAGATCAAAGCTACTGGATTACAGTTCGACAATTTCAGGTATTTCCTTCTAGCTATTCTTATACACTAGAAACTAAAAAGAAATATCTGTATAATGAGTCAGTAGTAATAATCATTTGTTAAATCCTAGTTTCTCAGTTAAGGACCATTTTAACTTCTTAGTGCTAGAAAGGAGTGTTGACCTTATGGGGTAGAGGAATGAACCTGGTTGATATTCTTGGAAAGACTGGCACCTCTGGGTCTCAGGGATTATCTGGCATAGGAACAATCTAAAGTCCTTAAGTTTCTGGAAGAAAAAAAATGAATTTACTAAGAAAAACTTTTATTGAGTCTTAGACAGAGCCCAGAATATTCTTTAGGGTTTTTAGGAATTCTGTTGGTTGGGGCTTGGCATATTGTGGCCATTTGCAATATCTGGCTGAAGCTTTAACCTCCGGAATGACCTCTCAACTATTTATAATCTTTTTACCACTGAAACTTTGTTTTGTTTCATTTCTCTCCTCCCTTTTGGTCAAGAAGGCATTCTCAACCCTGCAATGCCAGGGTCATGCTCATTCCTGGGAATCATGTCCCACATTGCCAGGGAGAATTACACCCCTGGAAGTCCTATCCCATGTAGGGTGGGGGAGGTAGTAAGTTTTTTATTTGCAAAGTTGGCTAAGAGAGAGGCCACAGGTAGCAAAAAAAAAAAAAAAAGAGGTTCTCTGGGGGTGACTCGGGCATAATCCTAAGTAGACTTATCTTCACCATTGCAGAAATAAGTTTCATTATGGTACACCTCAAAATCTAGGGATTGACTTTTTAAGTTGGGAGTACCTAATGCTTAAGAGAATATCAGAAATTCCCCAAATGGGGAAGTTTAATAGTTCCACATTTTTCACAGGTCTCTCAAGGGGACTCTATACTTTTAAAATTTTCTGCCCCCAATACTTTGGAATTTATCGGGGTATTACATTAACCTGTACAGAATAACAAGATCTCATTCCCTATTCTAGGTTCTATGTAATTATGCTGTTTAAATAAACTGCGCAGACAGGTTAAATTAGATAGTATACTACAGAAAATTTAAGTTTTGGACCTAATAAACATCTTTCTTTGATCTCACACAGCAGTTGAGTTTTTAAAATACAGACAATATCATTTTTACCCTGTATTCTGATTTGCCTTAGTCCTAACCAGGTCTGTTTCATTCATATCTCTAATTGAAGTCTGGTCTCTTTTTAAGCTTCTTTAACAGTTACCTATGGAATAATCCTGACTTTCAGAGCTGCAGAACTCTAACTCTGCATCTCAGGTGTCACACAGATACTCAAGTTCCAGGGAACTATACAAAGAGCACAGCAGCTCAGAATTTAGAAATAACTCAGGAATAGGTATGACTCCTGTAGGAGCTTACAACCTAGAAACCTCTACAATGAGACTTATTGAGCATTCTGTACTCCTTAAATCATCAATTGCCCAATCTCCTGCCTCCTTTCTATACCCTGATAACCTTTCAAATTCAATGCTCAATTTTGCTCATTATACTTAGTTTAGATTAGTGAGACCACACAATATTTGTCCTTTCGTTTCTGGCTTGTTTCACTCAACAAAATGTCTATAAGGTTAGTTCACCTAATTGCATGCCTTCATTCCTTCCTGCAGCCACTCAATATTCTGTCATATGTATGAACTAGAGTACACCTTTCTACTTCAGTTGATGCACCCTTAGGCCGCCTCTATCCATTGCAGAACACAAGTACTGCCATCATAAGCCCAGTGTGCAAATGTCTATTCATGTCACTGCTTTCAGTTCTTCCAAGTATATGCCTAATAATGGGGTTGCAGGATCATACGGCAGCCCTGTACTTAGCCAGCTGTGGAACCACCACACTGCCCTCCAGAGGGGCTGCACATTGTACTTCCCTACCAACAGTGAACAGGTATATCTCTCCCTCCACATCTTCTCCAGCACTTGTAGCTTTTGTTTATTATTTATTTATTTATTTTTGGCATGGGCAGGCACTGGGAATCAAATCCGGGTCTCTGGCATGGCAGGCAAGAATTCTGTCACTAAGCCACTGTCACACCACCCAGCTTTTATTTATTTTTAAAATAGTTTTATTCACACACCATACAATCCATCCTAAGTGTACAATCAGTGGCTCCTGGTATAATCACACAGTTATGCATTCACCACCACAATCAATAGGAGAACATTTCCATTTCTTCCACAAAGAATGATGAAGAGGAAAAAAGAGGAGAAACAACAAGAATCCCACAGCTCGCCCTTATATCCCCCTCTTATTGACGTTTAGCTTTGGTATATTGCCTTTGTTACAATTAATGAAAGAATATTACAACGTCACTGTTAACTATAGACCTTAGTTTGCATTGTATTTTTTTTCCATATACCATTCAATTTTTAACACTTTGTGATGGTGACATTCATTTGTTCTCCCTCATGTAAAAACTTTCTTATATTTGTGCATTTAATCATCATCATTGTCCACGCTAGGTTTTGCTAAGTTATACAGTCCCCGTATTTATACTTTATCTTTCCTACTGGTGTCATACATGCCCCCAGCCTTCAACTTTCAACCATACTCACATTCAACTCTGTTCATTATACTTACAATATTGTACCACCATTACTGAGTATTGTACTATCCGTTTCTGAATCTTTCTATTCAATCCTTTTGAACATTCTGTACTCCTTCAGCAGCAAATACCCCATCTCTACATTCTTTTTGTCTCTTGATAGCCTTGATAGTGTTCTCAACTTTAACTCTCAGAGTTTGCTCATTATAGTTAGTTCATGTTAGTGAGTCCATATAGCATTTGTCCTTTTGTTTCTGGCTTATTTTGCTCAACATAATGTCCTCAAGGTTCATCCACATTGTTGCATGCATCCTGGCTTTATTCCATTGTATGGTTGCGTAATAATTCAGTGTATGTATATACCACCATTTGTTTATCCACTCTTCCATTGATGGACATTTGGGCTGTTTCCATCTCTTGGCAATCATAAATAATGCTGCTATAAATGTCAGTGTGAAAATGTCCCTTAATGTCCTTGCTTTCAGTTCTTCTGAGTATATACCTGTTCTAGTTTGCTAGCTGCCAGAATGCAATATACCAGAAACGGAATGGCTTTTAAAAAGGGGAATTTAATAAGTTGCTAGCTAACCATTCTAAGGCCAAGAAAATGTCCCAATTAGAACAAGTCTATAGAAATGCCCAATCAAAGGCATCCAGGGAAAGATACCTCGGTTCAAGAAGGCCAATGAAGTTCAGGGTTTCTCTCTCAGCAAACACAGACAGAGTTTCTCTCTCATCTGGAAAGTCATATGGCGAACACGGTCAGGGTTCCTCTCTCAAGTGGAAGGGCACATGGTGAACACAGTCAGGGCTTCTCTCTCATCTGGAAGGGCACATGGCGAATACGGCGTCATCTGCTACCTTTCTCTTCTGGCTTCCGGTTTCATGAAGCTCCCTGGGAGGCATTTTCCCTTCTTCATCTCCAAAGGTCACTGCCTGGTGGACTCTCTGTTTCATAGTGTTGCTCTCTCTGAATCTCTCATTCTCCAAAATATTTCCTCTTTTATAGGACTTTAGAAACTAATCAAGACCCACTCAAATGGGTGGAGACATGTCGTCTCCTAATCCAGTTTAACAACTACTCTTGACTAAATCACATCATCCAGGGAGATAATCTCATTAGAGTTTCAAACATACAGTATTGAATAGAGATTATTCTACCTTTATGAAATGGGATTTATATTAAAACATGGCTTTTCTTAGGTGGCATGCTTCCTTTCAAACCAGCACAATCCCTAATAATGGGATTGTTGGATCATCTGATAATTCTATACTTAGCATCCGGAGGAACCGCTAAACTGCCTTCCAGAGTGGTTGCACCATTCTGTTCCCACCAACAGAAAGTGTGCCTTTTTCTCCATATCATCCTCTCTAGCACTTATTTTCTGTTTTTTTTTTTTAATGGCCATTCTTGTAGGTGTGAGATGGTATCTTATTATGGTTTTGATTTGCAATTCCCTGATTGCTACTGAAGTTGAGTGTCTTTTCATGTGCTTTTGAGATATTTGTAGTTTCTCTTTGGAAAAGTATCTATCCATGTCTTTTGCCCATTTTTTAAATAGGCTGCTTGTCTTTTTGTTATTGAGTATCATATGCTTTTCACCCCACCTCTCCAAAAGACTTCTCCTCTAGCCCAGGACAACAACCCTCTCCTGAGGTCAGACAGACCCTGCCATTGCCCTAAATGATGCTACCTCCAGAACTGCTCTTTGGAGAACCAGGTTTTAGACCTCCTCTCCTTCAGCATCGTCTCCTTCATCTTGCTTGTCCAGCTACTCCACCTGTGCTGGACTCTCCCATAGGATATGGCCCTTCTCCATGCTTGGTGTTCTTGCACTCTTGAGGAAGAGGGAAACAGAATTGAGGGTCTGGAGTATTTCCAGACAGGCAAGAATATCCACACAGTTTGTTTAGAGTCTGGTTAAATCTGAGTAAGGCCATTATAATCCTAGCCTGAAGAGTATTTTTCCCAAAGTTGGGCTGTTGGTGAGGCCTCTTAGCCTTTTACTGTTGGGGAACAAGTACAGTTTCATGTAAACACAACTTGGGGGAGGTTGAATTATGTACACCAACAAACACATGTTCTCAGTGTTAATCCACTTCCCCGTGGGAGTGAACCCAATGAAACAGGACCTCTTGAAAATGTTATTTTAGTTTAAATATGACCCAACTGAATGAGGATGGATCTTAGCCTGGATTACTGGAGGCCTTATAAAAAGGGAACCGGAAGTCACAGAAGCGAGACAGGAGAGGACATTGCCATGTAACAGGAAAGCCAAAGAACCCCAAAGATTGTCAGCATGTGCCAAAACATACAATCTTTGAGGCAAGCCTTGACATTATGTTGATTTTGGACTTCTCCTAGCCTCAAAGCTGTGAACCAATAAAAATCCCATTATTTAAGTTTATATTTGTGAGATACTTGTCATTGCAGCTCTGGCAAACTAGGACAATATCCTAACAAATACAATGTCCTATAAAAAACAAGTCTGTGGCCCACATACTGGTCACAATCTGTGCTTAGTTTAACTTTATGGAAACTACAGCCAGACCTTTATATTAATAGCTGAATGTCATAAGGCCACTTTGTTTCCTTCTCAAGAAACAAGATAGGAACTCAAATGCAAGGTACTCTGATATTGCATGAGTACAGATGTAAATTAAACAAGACCTGGCCCTACTTGGGAAATTCTCTTTGTTCTCTGTGCCCTGTGGTCATTGCATATAGATATTTTCCAGTCTGTCTCCTTTAATCCACCAAGATGGAAGCAAGTTAGCCCAGTACACTGAATTCTTAACATAACTCTGCAAACAAAGTTCATTTCTCCTTGGGTTCCTTTTTATTTCTCCCGAGACTAAATAATATTTGTAAGCTATTTAATTCAATTAATTCTTGCTCCTGCCATCCAGGAAGCCCATTCCTCGTGCGAGTCCCTGTATATGTTCAGCCCCTTCTGTGTGGCTTCCCTGCCTCACATCCACCCAGCCTCACCTTACCCAGCGGCTCTCCCTTCTCTTCCTCCTCCAGGCCTCCACACTTGCCCTTTCCTCCCAGGAACCCTGTTTCCCACCTACTTCTAACCCTTTGCTTGGCTCACTCCTTCTCACTGGATGTGAGAAGGCTCGCTGTGCCCCCTCTGCCCACTGGGCTTTTCTAGCCAGGCCCTTAGCCCTCTGTTTCCTAAATGCTTGCTGAGCTTTCTCTGTCCTCCTTGACTTTAAGTTCCATCAGTGCAAGTTCCACATCTGTTTCCCTCTTTTCCTTGCTGATGCTCGGGATACTGTGGACTCTCAATAAGTAGGTGTTAAGGGAAGGAGGGAGGGAGCAAAGAATAAATTGCCAAAAATTGGTAGCCACAGCTGGGAGAGCAGAAAATAGATAAATGAACAATGGTCAATATTTTCTGGCATTTTGATTCATAGGATGCACGTTTGTCATGTTCCAGAAAGCACACATAGCCTTACTTTTCAGTATCTTTCAAAATTAAGCAATATCCTCCCTGTGGATGAGGCTTCCACCAAACACTTGAGCCTTTGCAAACTTTCATTTCTCTGGACTCACGGTCAAGAGCAAAACTCACATCACTCCTGCATTGTCCCTTCCACCAGGTGGCTCCCAGAGGGGACCCTGTTGCAGCTCCACCTACCCCCTCACCAGCTGTATTAATGGCACCCCTCCCCCATACCCTGTTCCCCCTTATGGGCATCTGGTCAGTCTCCCTCCTGCTGACTCTGCCTCCAAAAAAAACAGCTGGGTGTCTGTTTGATGGGGGATGCTGACAGAGAGAAGTTGGCACCTGTAGGCAATGTAGAGCCACCAAGGTTTTTTGGATGGAGGGGTGGTCCAGTTGGTTTTAGAAATGCATCATCTGGTGACAGTGGTAGAACGAGACTGAGAGCTCAGAGTGGGAGGCAGAGACCAGTTACAGCCGAGCCAATGAGGGCAGGGGTCATGGCAGAGGGAGAGGAGAGGGGCTTGATTTATTAATATGTGAAAGTGAAATTAGCAAAGCTTGCAAGCCAGTAGATGAGGGAGACAGAGCTAACCCAAAGGCCCTGGGCTGCTGGCCTCACACTACCCTGTCTGTCCACAGTCCAGCCTCTGCCAAGGCCTTATGAGGACCTTGACCTTGAACCTAAGGACTGTGAGCTCCTGGCTACATGGGACTGCTTGTCACTGGGGCTCCTTTGCTTGGGTGGGGATGGGGGGACAACCATAGGCCCCTCCTAGGTCTATGCCCTCCTTGTTCTCCATTTTTTCCTTTGCCCGATCAGATGGGGGGCAAAGGTTTCAGTGTCTGAGGTCTACTGCCCAGGAAATGAAGGGCAGTTCTCGCTTTCTGAAGCAGCACCAAAGCCTTATGGATCCAGTATAAGATGCTTCTAGTTTTGATAAAGTCCTGGGAAAAGGTGATTTTTCTCTTATTGTCAGCTAAGTAAAATGTGTCAGTGCAGTCACCTTGCAGTTTCATTCTGTTGTCGTGCAATGAATGAATTGTCATTTTTGATACATGGGAAGAAGGGATTGCGCATCCTCCCAGGAAATCTGCGCTGCTGCGAGGCAGTGCGGGAGCCAACAGGCAGTTCCCCGAGGCAACGTCAAGGACCACACACATCAGGCACAGTGTAAGCAAGGCAGAGATGTAGATGCATTTTATTTAGAGATTTACAATCTTAGCAAATCCTCATTTGCAATTTTTTCTTCAAGCTTTAACATCATTTGACTTTCCCTTTTTAGACAATGCTTAAAGTAAGGTCTGCTACTTCAATGAGTCCTTAGTATTGCCCTATTAATTGGAATAAGCGAGTGTGGTTTTCTTTGCTTGGGCTATCAAGAAATTTATTTTGATAAGCAGAGCTTTTCACTTATAAATAATTGCAATTGATTTATTGTGTAATTCTTCATAAAAGGGATTCTGAGACATATTTTAATGACTCAAGATGGGTCAGTGAGTCCTTCCCTGGGAACCAAAGTGAGCTAGGTCAGTGTCCGCAGTGCAGATGCCGGATGCTGCTTACATAGGAGCTGTATTGCAGAAGAGAGTGTGTGTGGGGGGTGGGGGGTGGGGGTGGGGAGGGTGGAGAAAGCCTTCTTGGGAATGAGGCAGAAACAGGTGCCAGAAGCAGGGGTGAGCATGGGGAAGGAGTTTAGATTTTTCTCCAGCTACAATGGGATTTCCTCTGAGGATTTTAAGCCAGGAGTAGCAGGAACTGATTTACACTGCAACAATTAGCCTGGTTCCTCTGTGGTGCCAAAGGGCAGGAGTGGGTGCTGGAGGGTGTGACGGCGACACTGCAGGGTCCAGGTGAGAGGCAGTGGAGGCTCAGACCTGGGGCAGGCAGAGTGGAAAGGAAGACGGATTCCCAGTGAGTTTCATGGCTGGGTGAACATTTGCCCCTGGTGGTTTGGACATGGAACGTGGGGGACAAATGAAAGAACAGAATCCAGGGCGATGCGAAGATTTTGGTTTGATCAATTGCATTGATGGTGATGCAGTTAAGCAAGAATAGAGGATTTGGAAAGGGCAAGGAGCTCTTTGTTCTTTTCCTCTCTGCTCTTCCCTCTCCCTTCCTTCCTACAGTTCTCCTGTCACCCTCAGCTCTGCTTGTTGCCTTAGAAATGGGGCTCTACTTGTGGCTTCCCCGATCCATCCCCATGGGCCCATTCCATTTGAGGCCTGATTGCCCCTTGCCCAGGGGTTTGGCATGGGCCCCTGCACAGCTTTCAGGCAAGAAGTGACCCTGCCATGTGGATTATCATTTTTCTCCATTTCCTTACCAGGCTGACCTCTTATCCAATGGAACCCCTCCAAATTGCAGCACCCAGCCGCCTCTGACCAGGCAGCCACTCTCTGATGTCCACTTTCTAGGTCCAACCTAAATCCCACTTCTTCCCAGCAACCCTCCCTGATCCCCACCATCCCAGAGGGACTCATCACTCACTTGGGCCCCCGTGGAGCACATCCTCACTCTTCTGGGGATATTATCAGCTGCTGGCATGCTTGTCTTCTCCAGAAGAGCAGATGACACTGAAGGACATACCTCACTCTCCAGCCATTTAGGGATCCCTCACTCTGGTTTTTAACAAGAGAGGTGCTGAGTAGATACTGGATGAATAAGGGGGTTACTCAAATACATTCCTCAGTAAATTACCATCCTCCACAATACAAGCCAAATCAATAAATAATAATGGAGGAGTCATTTGATCCAATTATTAAATCCCACATTAGTCCCTGGCCTTTGGCTCTGCATTTATAGGGCCAATTGATTCCTTTCACTGCTGAGCTTTTCTTTTAAAGCACGCTTAATCACAACTGGCCTTAAATACTTAAGCAAAAGAGGGACATTAAGGGCTGTTGAGTGAATGAAAACACTTCCTGACTCTCTGTCTCTTTGGGGAATTATTTTGCTGTGGGTAATGAAGCATGGTAATTGAAGTCAATCAAGGTTAAAAGAAATGTGCTCCGCAGCTTCACACAAGGGCCCTTTTGTATACCTTGGTCAATATTAGTTTCTGGACCTTAACATGTTCAGGGTTATAGATGACAGAAGTGCTTTGAAACAAAAAAGATTCGAAATGGCTTTCCGATAAACATGGCTGTGTCTGAAACTGCAAACTTGTTGGTCTTCTTTCCTTTTTTTCATTTTCATTGCAATGAAATTTGAAATCATCCCACATGAAAACAGAGAAAACATTTCCAAAAAGGATTGTTATTTTAACCAATGACTGATAAGCTAGGAACACCTGAAATATTTCGTAAATATCTCACCACGTATAAATGAAAGGAGGTTGCCAACGTAAATAAATGATTTTCGTTCTGTCAAAATTGAAAACTTGGAGGAAAGAAACGATTCTTGGTTTCAGATCTCTTCCTGGATTGTTGCTGATGGGAGGAGAGGGACTCGGAGCCCGCGGATGTTGGCAGCTTCCCACCCTGTGTTAACATTTTGAATGTTAAATTCCGGAATTCTGCACAGGGTGGAAACTGACACGCATCTTCACAGGATGAGTAGGAGCAGCTCTCTCGAAGGTGTGGGCTGTGAGTTAATTTGGATCTTGAAAAATTCAGGATGCCAAAATGCTCTGGGCCACTGGCTTCTGTGATCAGGGCATGAACACTTTTTTGGACAATTTTAATGAAAAGACATTGAAAAGCCCACCACCTGCTTACATTGCATTTTAAATGAGACTGAATTAAAAACATTTTGTGTACGTTCTT
This sequence comes from Tamandua tetradactyla, assembly GCF_023851605.1. Classification (NCBI taxonomy): domain Eukaryota; kingdom Metazoa; phylum Chordata; class Mammalia; order Pilosa; family Myrmecophagidae; genus Tamandua; species Tamandua tetradactyla. The sequence goes on along the minus strand of NC_135338.1, from coordinate 81,719,465 downwards.
TCATAGATGCTCCATGTTACTGGTATTCAAGTATGTTTTATTAATGATGAGCTTTTAATCTACTCTTTTATATCCTGTGCTGTATTAAATATTTTGCATACATATTACTACATTAAGTTGTATTATTTTCTACTATCATATACATCTCAATTGAAAAATCTGAAGATACAGAGAAATTAATAATGCATTCAAATAAAGACAGTTTTGCTATAAATATCATAAAAACATCCCAACCCCTCCCTCACCACTTTTCTGAATCTACATGTTGTTCTGTAGCCCTCAGCTCTTTCCTTGGGTTGGATGTCAAGACTGAAACCCTGTAGATGGAATTCCCAGTTTAGTTGTCAAAGCACTATGAACCCTTTTTTTTTTTTTGTATGGTGGGGGTCACATTTCATTCTTTATCCATGTGACCACCCTGTTGTTGCAACACCATTTGTAGAATTTTTTGGGGGGTGGGGGGAAGTGCATGGGTAGGGAATCAAACCCGGGTCTCCCATTGACAGGTGAGAATTCTACCATTGAACTAGCCTCACACCCCCTGGACACTGTTTTATATATCATCTTCACAAAAGAGGGGTAGGAAAACTGCCATGAATCTAGGGATGAGATGATATGATGTATTCTTGATCCAGCCTCAGTGTTCACCCTTCTAATCCCAAGGTTGGGGCTGTCAGCTGCCCTCTGTCCCTCGTGTTAGAATTTGACTGCTGCCTGCCACTAAGCTGAATGTGGTGGTGTTGCTGATGGAATCTTCTCAGAGCCTGAATATATTCTGAGCACCAGGCTAAAGTTCCACCACCAAATAATAGATTTGGCAGATGCTCATTTTATAAACTTGGACTTGGTATGAAGCTCAGTGTCTTGTGGATGATGGTTTCACATCACCCGCCTTTCTAATCCCAGCTTTTGCCCCAGTGCTGGGGTAGCCAAGGCCAAGTCTCTGTCCCACCCCCACCCCCCATTTTTTCCAAGTATTTGGTTTAAAGTTGTTCTATTGGTGAATTACACACCAATAAAATTGAGCACCACCAATAAAACTTCTCTTGTCTGTCAGATTGGCTTTAGATTTTCCTGTCCTTTACTTTCTTCATTTTTTTTGTTTTTTGTAGGCAGGCACCAGAAATTGAACCCAGGTCTCTGGCACTGTCCTTTACTTTTATGTTACTTTAGTATTTATTCAAGAAAAGTTGTGGCATTGAGACTGATTGAGTATAGACTTATTAGTCTAGAGTGGAGTGATAGAAATCCTACAGTTGTTCTGAAAAGAATTTCATGCATTAAATTTTAGAAGTCTTCCCCAACATTCCACTGATAAAAAGAAGTTTATTGAACTTTTTCAGTATAAAAATATTACTTTCCCATTGTGAAACATTTTGAACTAGATAGATAAGTAGATACATAAATGATAGATAGGTAGATAGAATGAAGTCTTACAATTAGATAATTCTCTTCTAGGCTTTTTTCTGTACAACATGCATTTTTATAAATATAAAGATTTCAGCAAAAATTAGAAGCTATATTATTACTGTATTGGTAACTTTGTTCAGTTATAGAGAGAGATGATGGATAGTGTGCTGGTTTGAAACTATTATGTACCCCCAGAAAAGCCATGTTCTCCTAATCCAGAGTTGTGAAGGCAGACCTATTATTGGATGGGACCTTTTAGTTAGATTGTTCCCATGGAGATTTGACCTACCCAACCAGGGGTGGGACTTTTTTATTAGTTTATTTCCATGTAGATGTGACCCCCACCTTGAATGGGGTCCATTTACTTAATCCATTTACTGGAATCCTTTATGAGTGCTTACTCAGGGCTGAGAGGAACCAGACAGAAATACCCCAGGTGCTAAGCAAGGAATCCCAGAAATAGTCAGAATATGGAAAGAGCCAGGAATGAAATGCAGAGTTTGCCTCAGATAAGCTAAGTGAAGTCCTGCAGATACTTAGAGAGAAAGCCACTGGAATCAGCAGCTGAAAGCAGTGGACTGGGAGCAAGGCCCTCAGGCACCTGCCATATGCCTTTCCAGCTGACAGAAGTGTCCCGAATGCCGGCTGCCTTTCCTCCAAGAAGGTATCCTCTTGTTGGTATCTTAATTTGGACATTTTCATGGCCTTTGAACTGTAAATGTGTAACCCAATAAATCCCCTTTGTAAAAGCCAATCCATTTCTAGAGTATTGCCTTCCGGCAGCATTAGCAAACTGAGAGAGAGAGAGAAAGAGAGAGAGAGAGAGGATAGATTAGAGAGATAGACAGAAATACATGCTAGTTATTTGTTGTATTCTGTTAACTCCTCCTTCCCCAATCATCATCTGTCTTCTCTGCCTTGCTTTGGTCCCTTGAGGCTGAGTTCTATATCCCACATCACCCAGACTCCCTTCTATTTGGTGTCTGATTGGGTTTCCCCAACAAGAGGGGTTTTTGTTCTTAAGAACAAAATTCCGGGCATTTACAGTCTCCCCATCATCCCAGGCTGTGGGTTTTTATGTGTAATCATAGCTCTTGGGGAAGCCCCATCTCTCTTGGCTATATTCTTACTGAGTTCTGGTAACATCTCTCCCTTGCTTTGTACCTTCAGGCCTAGGGTGTTAACACCTCCTTGCTGTTGTTAGTTCCTGGGTGTTACCCCATTCATTGTTGGTTTGCTTAAACCTATGCACGGAAACTGTTCATTAAACTTTCTTCAGCTAACCTTTGAGTATGCCAGCTGTTTTCTGCTGGGAACCTGGCTGACAAAGATGGATGGATGACAGATGGATGGATGGATGGATGGGTAGATGCAAGGATAGAAGAACCTCTCTTTTCTGTGGATTCACTATTAATATTTTTATTTGCTAGGCAATATTTAAGTAACTGATATGGAAAATAATACCATCAACTCTTGTCTGCCAATCATATGGATTAAAAAGAAGTCAGTCTCTGAGACATGCTACAACAAAAAGCATTATACTCAGTGAAATAAGCAAGGCACATAACGACAAATATTTTATGACTCCACTGGTATGAGACATCTAGAATAAATTCATAGAGACAAAAAGTATATTGGAAGTTACAAGGGCGTGCAGGGGAAGAAAGGGGAGATTTTACTTAGCAGGTGTAGAGTGTTTATAGATAAAAATTAATTTTGCGATAGAAAAGAAAGCATTACCAAGTATAAGTTTCCGTCCTCAACTGCACATCATTCCCCTTCCCCCTTGCTCTTCTTTGTAGGTTTTCAGCATGTGTATTTGTTCCTAAATAATATGTTGTGATTTTTGCATGTTTCCAGACATCAATAAATGAAATGCATACTAACTGTATTCTTACGAACTCCTTTCGTGTGGCATTACATGCGTGAGAGGAGTCTCTGGGTTGATGTATAGGACTCTGGCTTGTTTTCCCTATTACATAGTATTCTGTTTTATAATTAGCTTAATCTTTATTTGACCTTTCTCCTGTTGATGGAAATTTGACTCTTTCAGAAAAATGTTACATTGCAGTGTTGCCCTGAACATGCTTACAGAGATCTCCCTGGCTACCTGCATGGGCGTGTCTCTAGGAGACACACCTAGAGTGCAGCTGCCGGGTTCTGGGGTTTGTGCAGCCTCACCTTTACCAGAGATTGCCAGATTGTCCTCCAGAGCAGGTGTGCTGCTCTCCACTCCGCCCACTACTTCAACAGGATCCCTATTTCCCCACCTGCTCACCAGCCCTTGTGTTCTGCCATTGTGAGGCATGGGACGTAGTATCTCTCATGCATGGCAGGCGAGAACTCTGCCACTGAGCCACCGTGGCCCACCCAAGGACGTAGTATCTCTTAACATGACTTGTTGGCACATGCCTGATTACAGCAAGGCAAAAAGCTTTTCACATTTTAAGGGCCGTGGTATTTCCTTGTGCCTGGAATACCTATAAATATATCTTCTGCTACTTTCTTATTCGGGCATTTCTCCTTTTATTTTTATTTATTTTTTTCAATTATTAGAGGTTTGTTATATATTCTGTTTACTGTTTAGTGTCTGGTGGCTGTATATATTAAAGTATTTTCATCGAATCTGTAGCCTACTTTTTCTTTGTTACTTATGTTGTGCCTTTTTTTTTTCCACATAGATGTTTTAGTGCTATGGTGTAGTTGATTTGATCAATCTTTTCCCTTATGGTGTGCTTTTTATGTCTGGCTTAATAAATACTTCCCTCCCTCAGAGTTATAAAGATAGTCTCTCATGTTTTGTTCTACAAGATTTTAGAGTTTTCTTTTCCATGTTCAGTTTTTCTTTTTTCACCCCGTTTGTGAATGGTGTGAAATGATTCCATGTGAAGAACAGTTCTTCCAGTAATATTTATTATCACGCTGATATTTCATATGTTAAGTTTCCATGTACATGTGCATCTTTTTCTAAACTCTTGTTTCTGCTCCTTTTTTTCTGTTGTTCTCCATTTTATCCGTACTGCCCTAAGTACTCTGCTTTTAAAATAAGTCTTGATATCTTATGTGCCAAGTACCTTCACCCTGTTTTTCCAAATTATCTTACTCATTCTTTTATTTCCATTTAATGTCTTTTAATGCATAATAGATACAGCTGTAGAATATACGAAGGTGTAAGTATATTTATGTATTACTAAGTAGAGTGATAAAGTGAAGCCCTAGAACCTACTAGCACGTCACCGATTCCACCCCATCTACCTGTGTGCCTCCCCAGCAGAGGGAACCACCATCTCGAATTTTGTACTTTCCTTTCTCTTGGTGTGGTATTATAGTTTGTTCACTTAGTCACATAACCTCAGATATAATCTTATTAATGTTGTGTCCTTTTTTAGCTTTATAAACATGGCATCATATTCTGTGTAGGCTTTTCAGTCTTACTTTTCTAAAATTCATCCATGTCGCTGTTCATAGGGGTAATGCATTCACTGTGCCTGCCCCTTAATATTTACTCTTTATGAACATGCAGCAGTCCAAACATCTCTTCACCTGTGGAAGGACATGGGGTGGGTCCTGGTTGCTTGCTGTTAGCTACCAGTGCTGGCTGGAATGAACACCTGTGTTCATGTTTTGTGGCACATGTGGCAAGCGCATCCCTAGAAAGATTCCCAGGGATAGAACTGCTAAAAATATTCGACTATAGAAGATGATGCCGAATTCTTTCCCACGGTGGTTATTTCAGTTGATATACCCATTGGAAATGTCTCAGTGTCCTCATTGGTCCACATTTCCAGTGCTAGAAATGATTATGTCTAGATTTTCAGTCTAACAGCTATACTAAAGGTATCTGTGGCCTTGATTTCCATTTCTCTGCTTTTGTTGAAATTAATAATCTTTTTAGGTATTTACTCACCCACTCATGTTTCCTCTTCTGAGATTGCCTTTTATGTCTATTGTCCATTTTTCTGTTGGTTATTTGTCTCTATTGATATGTACAAGATTTATTGTTTTGTCTTGAAGGCAAAAAGATATTCTCATATATTTACTTAGTTTTTCCTTTCATATTTTATGTACTTGAAGCACTGACATTGATTTTTGCCTATGATGTAAAGTAGTGGTTCAATATGAGTAACCAAGTATTTTAGCACTGTTTAGTAGTCCATCATTCCACAAAAATCTACTTTACCTCTTCATATCAAGTTTTAATATATATTTACATGTTTTTTCTGGGCTCTCCGTTTCGTTCAGTTACATGAGTCTTTTTTCCTCCTCTGTCAGACCGTGTAGTTTTATGATAAGTTTTGATTATTGGTAAGAATTTAAATCTATAAACTTACCTCGGAGTGAAGCTGTGTGGAGTGACGTCATCAAGATGGCAGCATAAGACATCACTAGGTGCATTTTCCCTTAGAGACAGCTAAATGAAAGGGCAAATTCAACTGTGTTGGTAATCTGGAGGACAATAGAGGCTGCAGAAAGACTCCACAAATGCTGAATTGAAGAAAAATAAAGCTACATGCACATACACACACACATGCATGCACACACACTATGCGTGCACACATACACACAAAAGCAATAGGTGAGCAGCACAGACCCTCCCCCCCCCCAGACTGGACGTCTCCCCCATGCTCTATCCTGCATGGTTTAAGAGACACATAGCAATGGTATTTCAGCCTGGGCACCTTTTGCAGTAAAATCCACAGCAACAAATTAGATTCCCACACACCTGAGGCACAGGGACACAAGGTCACATAGTTCCAGGGCAGGGCCCTAGCATCCGCCTGCTCATGTATGCAGTGTAGTCCTCTGGAAATCAGAGTGACCCACAGTGGAACTGCTGTCAAGCTGTGCACACTCCCAGCCCAGTCCCTAGTTGCTGATCTACCCTAATGAAAACAATTGGATGTTTTTGAACACTGGCCCCATCTGTTTCTGTGGATTGGGATCCCCTAACATGGAAATTCTGAAAGCAGAAAAGAAACAGATAAAAGAGAAATTGCAATGCTGTGAGGTGAGATGGATCTAGGGCTGAAAGTAGGAATGAAAAGATGGGCAAGAGCATGGAAGTCAAGATGAGCATGTCATAGCTGCTGAGAAGGAAAATTTGTATAAGAACAGAGAACAGCCTAGGGCTTCCAGAGGAGGAACAGAAGAAAGAAAAGTCTCTCTTGGAAGGGGGACAGTTCACATAACAGTGTAATCTCAGTAGTTACTGCACGAGCCCAGGGCAAGTAGTAGGTGCCCAAAGACCTGAGAAAATCTGAACTGTTAAATACAGGCTGATCTAAAGGTTCAGTATGACTAGACCAAGCATTGATGAAGAACCTTAAACACATAGCCAATCTACACTAAAGCCATAGATAAGGAGAAACTCACTTCCAGAATTAGCACATCAAAACAGTCAAATGCCTTGATTTCAGTAAAAGATCACAGCCATACAAAGAAATAAGAGATGGCTCAATCAGGGAAACAAACTAAAACTTCAAGATGAAAGAGTCAATCATGCAACTCATCAAAGATGTTCAGCTAAATTTCCTAAACCAGTTCAAGGAGCTAAAGGAAAATAGGGGTATGGATAAACAAAATTTTGAACATAGGACTAAAGGATATAAAGAAGATGGTGTGTGAACTAAAAGAAGAATTAGAAAGTTTAAGAAGGGACATAACAGAATTTATGGGAATGAAAAACACAATAATGGAGATTAAAAACATTTGAAGCTTTCAACAGCAGATTTTAACAAGCAGAAGGAAGAATCAGCAAATAAGAAGATAGGACAATTGAAATCATACAGTTGGAAGAGCAAATAGAGAAGAAAATGAAAATGGTAAGCAGAGCCTGAGGAACCTGTAAGGTGACATGAAGCATGCCAGCATATGAGTTATATGGGTCCCAGAAGTACAGTAGAAGGAAAAAAGGAGCAAAAAGAATTTTTGAGGAACTAATGGCTAAGACATCCCAAATCTTAGCAATATACATAAATATACAAGAAGTGAAATGAATGCCAAAAAGAATAAAACCCAATAGACCTAATCTAAGACACATACTAATCAAAATGTCAAACGTAGAAGATAAAGAGAGCATTCTATAAACAGCAAGAAAAAAACAATTCGTCACATATAAGAGATCCTCAATAAGACAAAGTGGTGATTTTTCATCAGAAACCATGGAGACAAAAGGGCAGTGCTATGACATATTGGAGGTACTGAAAGAAAAAAACTGCCAGCCCCAAATTCTTTCTCTAGCAAAACTTTCCTTCAAAATGAGGGAGGGTTTAGGACGTTCATGGATCAGCAAAAACTGTGAACGTTTGTTCCCAAGATACCTGTCCTGCAAGAAATGCTAAGGGGAGTTCTTCAGATCGAAAGGAAAGGACAGTAGATAGCTTGGAGCAGTATGAAGAAATGAAGTTCTCTAATAAAGGCAGTTCCACAGATAAATGCAGAACCCAACAGTGTAGTATCCTTAGTGTGTGACCTAACTCTTTAATTCCTATAAGTTTTAGAATACAATTAAATAAGATATAATCATATTTTTATGTTATGGACAGTCGAGGCATAAAGAGGTCATGTGTGACAAAAACAGCAAAGAGAGGAAATTGAGGGTACAGGAGCAGAGACTATGCGTACTATCGAAGTTAAGCTGGTATTCTTTGAAGCTAGTAGTTTATTGACTGAAGTTGTTAAATACAAACCCCAACAGAGTATTTAAACCATATACAGAAATGGAAATAAGGAAAAGATCAATCAGTTACATCACAAAAGATCAACTGTACATGAAAGAAGGTGCATAAAGAAAGAGGGGCAAGAAAGGTATGACATATAAGAAACAAAGGATAAAATGGCTGAAGTAAGTCCTTCCTCATCAGTAATTATGCTGAATGTAAATGTTTCAAACTTCCCAATCAAATGACACAGAATGGATAAAAAAACACAAGCCAACTACATACTATTTGCGAGAGTCTCAAAGGTACAAAGAGGTTGAAAGTGAAAAGATGGAAAAAAAAACATTCCATGCAAACAGTAACCAAAAGAGAGCTGAGGTAGCTATGCTAATATTGAGCATAACAGACTTTAAGTCAAAAACTGTTCAAAGAGACAAAGAAGGACAGCATATATTAATACAAGGGTCAATCCACCAAGAAGAAATGACAACCATAAACATTTATGCATCTAACCACAGTGCCCCAAAATACACAAGTCAGACATTGACAAAGAGAAGGGAGGAATAGACACCTCTAATATAACAGTTGGACACTTTAATATACCACTTTAATGAAAGTATAGAACATTTATAACGGAAGATCAGTTGGAAATGGAGAATTTGAGCAGTACTGTACATGAACTAGACTTTACGTGTTTATACAAAACAATCTAACCAAAAACAGCAGAGCACACATTCTTCTCAAGTGCACATGGATCATTATCCAGGATAGACCCACATGTTAGGTCACAAAAGAAGTCTCAGTAAACTTAAAATGATTGAGATTATACAAAACATCTCTAAAATTGATCTTTTACACAATCAGTGGGTCAAAGAAGAAATCACAAGTGAAATCAGTAAAAATTGTGAGACAAATGAAAACAAAAACACAGCATATCAAAACATTAGGACACAGTGAAGGCAGTGTTCAGAAGGAAATTTATAGCTCTTAATGCTGACATTAAGAATAAAGAAAGAAAAATTTAAAATAAATAAATAAATATTTCTGGAGGAACTAGGAAAAAAAGAACAAACTAAACTCAAAGTAATCAGAAGGAAGGAAATACTAGATTAGAGCAGAGATAAATGAAAAAGAGGATAAAAAAACAATACAATCAAGGAAACCAAAAGCTGGTTCTTTAAAAGGTCAATAAAACTGACAAACCTTTAGCTAGATTGACAAAGAAAAAAAGAGAAAAGATGCAAATGACTAAAATCAGCAATGAAAGGGGAGACATTATGAGTGGCCCCGTGGAAATAAACAGGATTATAAGAGGATACTATGAATGATTGCACGCCAACAAATTACATAACCTAAATGACAACAAATTTCTAGAAATACACAAACTACCTATATTGGCTCAAAAATAAATAGAAGATCTCAACAGACCAATAACTAATAAAGAATTAAATCAATAATCATACCTCCCCCAACAAAGAAAGACAAGGACCAGGCATATTCACTGGTGAATTCCACCAGACATTCAAAAAATAATTAACAACAATATTACTCAAGCTCTTCCAAATAACTGAAGAGAAAAGGATACTTCCTAACTCATTCTATGAGGTCATCATCACCCTAATATGAAAAGCTAGATAAAAATATCCTAAGAAAATATCCCTCATGAATATAGATGCAAAAATCCTCAACATAATACTAGCAAACCTAATCCAATAGCACATTAAAAAATTCTACACCGTGATCAAGTGAGATTTACCACAGGCATTCAGGGGTTGTTCAACATAAGAAAATCAATTAACATAATACACCACGCTAATTGAACAAAGAAAAAAGTATATAATCATCTCATTTGATGCTGAAAAGGCAGTTGACAAAATACAGCACCCCTTCTTCATAAAAACACTCAGAAAACTAGGCATATAAGGAAACATCCTTAAAATGATAAAGGGCATATACTAACATCATATCAACAGGGTGAAAGACTTAAAACTTTCCTTCTAAGATCAGGAATAAGACAAGTTTGCCAACATTAGCCACTGTTTTTCAATATTGTACTCTAAGTTCCTGCCAGAGGTATTAGGCAAGAAAAAGAAATAAAAGTCATCCACATGGAAAAGGAAGAGGTAAAATCTCCCTATTTGCAGATGACATGATCTTATACATAAAGAATCCTGAAAAAAAAATCTACCACAAAGCTACTAGAGCTAATAAACAAGTTTAGCAAAATGGCAGGGTATAAGCATGCAAAAATCAGTACTGTTTCTCTATACTAGAAATGAGCTATCTGAAGAGTAAATTAACAAAAGAATTCAATTTATAGAGGCAACTAAAATAATCAAATATCTAGGAATAAATCTAACCAAGGTATCTTATATCAGAAAACTACAACATATAGCTGAATAAAATTAAAGAAGAACTAAATAAATGTAAGATCAGTCCATGATCATGATTGGAAGAGTAAATATTGCTTAGCTATCAATTCTATCTAAATCTATATATAGATTCAACAAAATCCCAATGTACTTCTTCATGGAAATGGAAAATAATAAAATTCATATAGAAGGTTAAGTAGCTCTGAATAGCCAAAAAAATCTTGAAAAAGATGAACACAGTTGGCAGATTCACACTTCCTGATCTTAAAACTTATTACAAGGTTACAGTAATCAAAACAATGTGGTATTGACCAAAGGACAGATGCACAAACCAATGGAATTAAATTGAGAGTTTAGAAATAAACCCTCATACCTTTTTTTTTTTTTTTTTTTTTTTTTTTAAAGAGAGAGGGAGGAAGGGAAGGAAAGACAGAGAAGGAAGGAAGGATGGAAGGAAGGAAGGGAGGAAGAAAGGGAAACATCTTTAAACATTTTCTTGTTTTATTATATTTTGTTTGTTTGTTTGTTTTTTACATGGGCTGGGGCCGGGAATCGAACCGGGGTCCTCCGGCATGGCAGGCAAGCACTCTTGCCCGCTGAGCCACCGCGGCCCGCCCACCCTCATACCTTTTACCAAGTGATCTTTGACAAGGGTGCAAGTCCACTCAGTGGAGAAAGAATAGTGTCTTTGACAAATGGTGTCAGGAGAACTGGATATCCATATGCAAAAGAGTGAGGTAGACCCCTACCTCCTACCATATATAAAAATTAAGTCAAAATGGATCAAAGACCTAAATAAAGGCGCTAAAACTATAAAACTGCTGGGAGAAAATATAGGGAAATTTCAGGACTTTGAATCAGGCAGTGCTTTCTTAGACTTTGCACCAAAAGCACAAGCAACAAATGAAAAATAAAAAGAGAGAGAGGGAGAGAAATGGAACGTAATCAAAATTTAAAACATCAAGAAAGTCAAAAGAGAACTTATAGATTGGGAGAAAATACTTGGAAACCATATATCTGATAAGCATTTACTATGAGAATATGTAAAGAACTCCTATATCTCAACAACCATAAACAATCCAATTCAAAAATTGGCAGAAGACTTGAAGAGCCTTTATCCAAAGGAGATACACAAATGGCCTATACGTAAACACTGAAAGAGGCTCCCTATCAGTAGCCATTAGACAAATGCAAATCAAAACCAAAATGAGATACCATCCCATATCTGCTAGAATGCCTATGATTGAAAAAAAAGAAAGAAAAAGAAGTGTTGGAGAGGATGTGGAGAAACGGGAACACTCATAAATTATTAGCAGAAATATAAAATGGGGCAATCACTGTGAAGAACAGTTTGGTAATTCCTCAAAAAGTTGAATATAAATTTTCATATGACCTAGCAACCCCATTTTTAGATATTATTCCCCAAAGAATTAAAAACAGGGATTCAAATAGATATTTGCATATTGATTGTATTAGTTAAGGTTCTCCTATTAGAACTGAAAGATTTAAGTGAAGTTCTAGGTTGTATATACATTACCACACACACACACAAACATAAAACTGTATAACCCTAAGAATGAACCCTAATGTAAACAGTAAACCAAATTTAAAAGCATAGTTACAATAATAATTTTTTCACCAATTGTAACAAAAATACCACAGTAATGCAAAATATTAATAACAGGGAAAACTGTATGTGTAAATGAGGGTTATATGGGAACTTGATACTTTCTGTGTGATTTTTCTATAAACCTCCAAGTGCCCTAATTAAAAAAAAAATAAGGCTGTTGCTGTGTTTCCCAGTTGTTCTAGTTAGCTAGCTGCTGGAATGCAATATACCAGAAACAGAATGGCTTTTAAAAGGGGGAATTTAATGAGTTGCTAGTTTACAGTTCTAAGGCCAAGAAAGTGTCCCAATTACAGCAAGTCTCTAGAAATGTCCAATCTAAGGCATCCAGGGAAAGATACCTTGGTTCAGGAAAGCTGATGAAGTTCAGGGTTTCTCTCTCAAGTGGAAAAGCACATGGTGAATACAGTCAGGGTTTCTCTCTCATCTGGAAGGGCGCATGGCGAACATGGCATCATCTGCTAGCTTCTTCTCCTGGCTTCCTGTTTCATGAAGATCCCCTGGAGGCGTTTTCCTTCTCCATCTCCAAAGGTCACTGGCTTGTGGACTCTCTGCTTCGTGGTGCTGCAGCATTCTCTGTTCTCTCCAAATCTCCATTCTCCAAACTATATTTCCTCTTTTATAGGACTCCAATAAACCAGTCAAGACCCACCCACCTAATCCAGCTTAACAACCACTCTTGATTAAATCACATCATCCAGGGAGATGATCTGATTACAGTTTCAAACATACACTATTGAATAGGGATTATTCTACCTTTATGAAATGAGATTTTTGATTAAAACATGGCTTTTCTAGGGGGGCATACATCCTTTCAAACCAGCATGCCAGTGCTGTTATGTAGTACTTACACATTCTTGATGAGTATGCCCCATTCACTCTGCCCTGCTGCCTTCTCTGGAGCCCAGGATCTCCCAGGACCTAGAAAATAGAGCATCATGCCTGGCACTGTGGTTCTCTGATTAGCTGGGGCTCAGACTGTACCAGCTGTTAAATCTCTGGAATATCACCTCTGCCTTAACCTATCAAAACTGAATGTGTAGAATCCTTTAAAGTCTTTTTTTTTTAGATCTGCTTATTCATTCTAAGTCACTACTGCTCCTTGCTTATCTTTGTGATTCCATTTTTTTCGTTTCTTTGAGCATTTTATACCTATCTGTGCTATTCTGCATGCTCTCTGATATCTAAAGCAGTTGAGAATTGTTCTGACACCACCCTCTGATGGTAGCTCATGCTTTTGAATGCTGGATGATTTCTGATTGAGAACTTTCATTTGTTTGCCGCAATCTTGGGCCTAAACTGGAGGTTTCTCCTCAAAAATCAATTCATTTCTGCTTTTGCTGGTAGTCAGGGGTTGCTGAACACCTGCTAAACACCTTTAGTCCTTTGTGAGGATCCGAACTTAATTTTGGAGTCTCTATGCAGCTCCCCCTTCCTGCTGGCCTAAGGAACCAGGTCCCAGTGCCAGTACTAAGATCCATCCTCAGAACAACCCTGTTTCTAACACTTTCTCCAGCTCTAGATTTGGCTCCAGGTTGGTATTTGAAGGGGAGGAGGAGAAGTGGAGAGGCGTTCAGAGATGTCCTCTATGTCCTGCTAGGTCAGCAATTCATTAAAACCCATGCATTATTTGGGATCTGAATGTTTTGCAGAAGTCCTGTTTTATCAAGTCTGCCAAACTACCTGAAGTGGAAGTCTATCTTATTTATGTTCTACCATCTAGATTTTAAAGTCACCTTGTCCCAATGCAACATACACAAAGACCTGTTGTAATCTTTATTGGAATTGTATTGGATTTATAAATGATTTGGAGAGAATGAACATGTCTACAATGCTGAGTATTTCTATTTACAATACTGAGTATTGCTAAGTAATGACTAGAGTATCTCACCATTTATTTGTTCTCAAAAATTTTTTATAATTTCTTCCATCTTTTTCTATACTTACATTTTTATTGCTATTGTAAATCATGTCTTCTTAAAAATCATACCTCCTGATTACTGGTGCATAAGAACATGATTAATTTTGCATATTGATCTTATATCCAACAGCATCGCTCAACTAACTACCTTATTTAATTCTAAACATTTGAAGCCATTATTGTATTTTCTATGTAATTAATCATATCATCTTGGAATAATGACAGATTACCTTTCTAATTTGTATACAATTTACTTCTTTTTCTTGTCTTATTCCAGTGGCTTGGCCTGCCATATTATGTTGAATAGAAGTGATTCATGGCAGCCATCTCCATCTCCTATCTGAAACTTTGCTATGGGGGTTCTCTAGTTAAGGAGCTCCCATCTATTTCTAGTTTATTTGGAACTTTTAAACCAGTCTTGAAAGCTGTCATCTGCTATTTTGCATCTCTTCCAAAGCTTATGTTTTATTTCCTTTAATGTGCTGAATTCCATTAATAGATTATCTTATGTTAAAACATCCTTTATTTTTAAAAGAATTAGAATTTTACAGAATTACAAGAATTCCTGTATTCTTGTCATACAGGAATAAACTCAGCTTAATTATAATGCATTTAAAAATATGCGGCTGGATTTATTTATCAATATTTTGTTTAGGATTTTTACATCTGGATTCACAAGGACTTTTCCTCTTTCATTTTCTTCCACATGCAAATCTGTCCTATCTGTTATCCCAACACAAATTATATATGCCACTTTGTTCTTATAAGGATGTCTGTCTGTTCTCTTTTTTATGTTGCTTTATCAATATCACCCTAGTTAAGTTATTGTCTAATTATGGTATATTTTGATGTGTAAGGCCCTATGTTCTAGTTTGCTAGCTGCCAGAATGCAATATACCAGAAACAGAATGGCTTTTAAAAAGGGGAATTTAATAAGTTGCAAGTTAACAGGTTTTAGACTGTGGAAATGTCCCAGTTAAAGCAAGTCTATAGAAATGTCCAATATAAGGCATCCAGGAAAAGATACCTTGATTCAAGAAGGCTGATGAAGTTCAGGGTTTCTCTCTCAAGTGAAAAGGCACATGGCGAACACAATCAGGGTTTCTCTCTCAGCTGGAAGGGCACAGGATATACATGGCATCATCTGCTAGCTTCCCCTCCAGCTCGTGGGAGGTGTTTTCCTTCTTCATCTCCAAAAGTCACTGGCTGACCCTGTGGTTCTCTCAACCTTCTGTCATGGTTCTGCAGCTCTCTTCTTATTCTCAAAAGGAACTATTTCCAAAATGTCTCCTCTTTTATAGGATTCCAGTAAACCAATCAAGATTCACATAGAATGGGTGGAGACATGCCTTCATCTAATCAAGTTTAATACCCACAATTGATCGAGTCACACCTCCATGGAGATAACCTAATCAAGTTTCCAACCTATAGTACTAAATAGGAATTAGAAGATACCGTTGCTCCCACAAGATTGATTAGTATTAAAACATGGCTTTTCTAGGGTATATAAATTGCTTCAAACCAGCACACACTACTTTTCCAAAAATTTCTTGACACATTGATTTAGAATCATGCAAATTTTAAAAAATAACGTTTTGTCTGAAATATGTTTAAAGGTAGGGGTTGGTTAGTCACAGTGGGTTTTTAGAAACCCAGAACTGATAGGAAAGATTAACATACACACAAAAGATATACATATATATGTATATATCCACACACACACAAAGAAGCATACTTTTTTGCCTGACTATCCTTCCTTTAATGTCAGAAAGGTGGCAAATAGTTTTGCTGATTTTAAAACTTGATAGAACTGCAAGAAAATAGTCTATGTATTACAGTTATTTACACAGACTATAATTTAGGCAATTTACATTCATCAGCTAAAGGCTAAAAACTGTTGTGTCAGAATTCAGAGGACATGTTTTGAATTATTAAATAAGGTAGAATCCTGCCCCACAGTGGAAGTTGTATATGTTCTTAACGGGTCCTTGCTCAAAGGTAAAAGTACCATTTAATAAACAGTACATGTCATGCAAAGAGCAAACCTGTACTCTTGGAGAGACATTTGTGTTATTGATGGTGCTTGAGTTGCCAGAGCAGGGCCAAAAATTGGCTTACATTTGTAGGGGATGCTAAATGGGTTTTAGTGCTTTGAAACTATATCAGATTTCTCCATAAATCACTTACCTTCTCCAAATGACAGCCTAATTTTAACTCCTTTTGTAGGATAAGTTTTCAAACCAGACACAAACACCTATAAGCAAGAACTGTTTTCTGCAGAGACACATTAAATACCCTGGGATTTGTTGTGGGATATATCTTATCACTCAAGAAATTTTAAGGAAAATGAAATCACAAATTTTACACATACACACATACTCACATAGATCATGCTACCAAGAAAAGTCTTTGTATAAATTATTGAGTATCCATTACTCTATTTAAATGTAATGGTAAATTTTTCTATATGAGTGGTTGGAAGTCTTGAAATTAAGCATATCATTTCTTTCTAGTCAGAACTTAAAACTCAGAAGACAATAAAATCTCCCATAAATTTTCAAACAAATCTTCATCAATCACCTATTTTAAATGATATATTCTGATAAAGGCTAGTAGAAGACCTGGTCTCTGCTCTTGATATTCTCTCAAGATAGAGTTGGAATCATACCATGAGCAACCTACTTTAAGCTAAAAAAAAAAAAACAAAAAAAAAAAACACTAGACTGTTAGAGTTCCCTGGGTCCTAGCAGAAAACATGAAATTCTTGGTTCAAAAACAAAGGACTTTATTACTCATGGCAAAAAGTAGCAGACAGAGCTTCATGTCAGCTTGTGTCCATTCTCCAGGCCCCTCAAATCTCACAGGGATGATGCAAAGGACTCATTATGGATGCCTGAACTCCCAGTGAGCTGTGTTATAGGAGGGGAGCCCTGAGCTTAGTTTTATTCCAAACCTACACTTTGTCTGGGGAGAGATGTTACTTCCCTCCTCAAGGTTGCTTGTTGCAAACACAACCCAGGGAAATGAGTCAGGTAAAAGGTGGTCAAGGCTTTATGGCTACTTGGCATACCCAGCAAGAACTTGCAGGCATACTTAGGGCCCATGGAAGGCTGCTTCTCCCAGCATATATATGCATTAAAAATCAGATGCAGCCCATGACCTGTGTCAGACATCACAAGGCAGTAAAGAATAGAAGGTGCAGATTGTCTTAAGGGTTCAAAGAAAGAAAATTACTTGAGACTCAGCTGTTTGAGATGAAGACACTGAAGGAAATGAGGCTCAATGTGGGCCTTGAAAATGGAATCAGATCTGAGCATGAGAGAAGCATAAGAAAGAACTGTGATTAGAGAGGCCTTTATGTTCCCCATCTAGGTAGAGAGATTTGGATGATGCAGAGAGAGTGGTTGGGAAGCTTGAGACAGTTGTTAAAGGAAAATTGATTAATGGAGACCTAAGCTGGCCTGTCACTGGAGTTAAAGAGGAAGAGATGGGTAGAAAAGCCCATAAAAAGTATGCTTCAGCTTAAGGTGGTGATATGAAGCCCATGGGTCCAGAATTATGAGAATTTTATATAATTAACTCAGGCTCAGCACAGAGCAATCTGTTCATAAGTGTTACATCGTGTTTTGACTCAAGAGTCTATAAACTCTGGATGTATCCAAGCCCAATCCTCCCTTCATTGTACCTAGAAGTGGGAGATAAACTTCCACCTTCAGACCTTGGCTAATAATGGCCTCCCATGGGATGTCTTTCTTTATCCAAGGAAAGAAAACCCATAGGGAAAAAGTTGGTGAATGAGCTAATAGCAATAACTATGACAATTTGTCCTCTGGGCGAAATATTTCCAACAAGCAAAGGAATCTCAGTCCTAAATTCTTGGTGTTTTTTAATGGGTAGACATCTATAATTTCTCGTGGTTGTCCCCTTTCTCTGTCAGAGTAGGTTATTAATCTCCAGAATTTACTGATTGGAGAAAATTTGCTTTGCTTTAAATGACTTTTGGAAAGAGCTCATCATTTGTAGGTTCGTGTAAGTATCAAACTTTTTTCTCTTCTAGTTTTGTTATATGCAAGGGTAATATCCCATGATTTCCTTCACTTTATTATAATTTAAAAAATAAACTTCAAATGCAAGTATGTAAAATGACCAGTAAAACTCTATATCAACAGTGACACACATATCTTGTTTTCACTCTTGGCATTTTGAATGACCCTGTAAGGGGATTTTATTGGCTACAGATTTCAGTGCTTATAGAGAGCTCTCTGATAAAGATGTCAAGGGACAGAGGCAAAGGCATTGTTTACACTAGAAAGGGAATTCTGAAGAAACACGTAAACAGAAATCCAGGTCATGTGCAATTATCTACAAAAAATCCAAGCATTTTAAAAACAGGGTGGGGTTTCTTTTTGCTTTGAGATTTATATTTATGTACTCCATGAAACAAAAGCACTATTTGCCTCATGATGTAACTCGAACAAAAGGTTATGATTTGTGTTTCTTTTTTGTGCCGAGTTTTATTTGGTTGCCAAAATAGTAAAATTAATATTATTTTCAGAAAAGCATTTATTTGATGATGATGGAATATGTGGTCAATACAATTATAATTCCGAGATTAAGGATAAAACAAAGGTATTGTTATTTTGATTGCAATTTTGAATTGCTCTCTGAGAGAGAAAGTATATCATTAGGATTTCAACGTACTATCTCAAGTTGCTCTGGTGTATCTCTTAAGGTGAGAATGTTAATTCCATCCAAGCAATGCCTTCTTCTCTAGGGAGTCCCCCGAAGTCCACTGGATCTAGAGATGGGAGTGAGTAAGCACAGGGGCCATTCAAATACATCAAGAGCACTCACAAGGTCAAGATACTCTCTTTTAGCCCATGAGGAAGACCCTTCATCCACACTTCCAGTCCTGGTTTCCATTATGAATTCCAGACACATATATCCAACCATATCTCTGTAGGACACACCCCCTGGTACCTCAGCCTCTACACATCCCAAACCACACCAGGCACTCTCCTTTTAAGAGTGTTCCTCTCTTATGGTCCTCCAACAGAGCCAATAGCATCTCATGCTCCCACTCACTGTGGGATGCTCAAAATCATTCCCTGCCATCTCTTCTCCCTCATCCCAGTCCACCAGCAATAAACAATTATGCCCTGTTGGTCTCACCTTCAAAGTTGCTCTCAGGTTCCTCTTCTTCACATTTCCTTCATGTGCTATGGTTTAACCCCTCTATAGTAGTGTCTAACTGGTCCCCTTCTTGTCACCAGTGTCTTACTTCAGCAGATGTTTACTGAGACTGATAATCTCCAAGGTCCTGGGCTAGGCCCCCCCAAAACAGTTATCTTTCCAAATCATTAGTAAACACCAAGTTGTATTATCATTTTTCCAAGATCACATTTCTTCAGTGATATCCCATCAACTACAAAATAAAATATAAACTCCATAGCCTCTGGCCCTCTATTTTCTCTCCAGCTCCATCTGTGCCTCTATGTTTCCCACAGTCAAGCTCCTAACTCCTATCCTGCTCCATCTTTCATGGTTGCAGGAGCAGGGAGGGCACTTGAGATGGTCATAGTAACATTGCATAGGATGCTTAAGGCAGTCTGCTAAGCCCTGCTACAGCCACTTAGAAAACTGTTGCGAAATGAAACTAAAAGCTACCAAGAACTTCTGGCCAAGATGGAGTTACAAAGGCTGGATTTAACCTCCTAC
The DNA here is from genome assembly GCF_023851605.1 of Tamandua tetradactyla. NCBI lineage: Eukaryota > Metazoa > Chordata > Mammalia > Pilosa > Myrmecophagidae > Tamandua > Tamandua tetradactyla. Next base: position 81,699,758 of record NC_135338.1, on the reverse strand, counting down.
TGCAAACAACCAAAAAAAAATGGCACTGAACATCAGGCATTGAAGAGAAGTGATCTCTGAGACGTGGGAAACAAATGAGATGAGTCGTATCGTTGCCTCAGTTGACTTCCTTGACAGATTCCAGGTCACAGGGCAGGAAAAGATCCCTACAGACTCCCCCACAGACTCTGTGGGACACCAAGGCTGAGTGAGAGACATCGAATTCTCAGGAGAGAGTACCAGAGAGGAGAGAGTTGCACCAGGGGAGAACCAGGAGGGTCTTATGAGGGTTTCCCTTGGTGTTTGGTTGAAAACTGATCAGCTCCTGCATGTCAAGAAACTATTTGGGTCTGGGAAAAACTACCCCAAAGTGCTAGTGATAACAGTGCCTTGTGCTCACATAAGGCTAGGGTGAATGCCTATTTCCACATTTTTTCAGGATACTCAATGATCTTACCTCAGAAATGGAGAATAATTAGCCCTAGACTCAGCACTGGTTCCATTCTGCCTAATAAATCTTAAAAGCAAGATTAGCTTCTGTGCTTTCACATTTGCACTGGGCAATATAGTGCTGGAAAATAGTTTAAATGCTGTATGTTAACCTTGCTCTCTATAATATTACCGTAATCACACCCCTTCTGGCTATTTCACAAGGTGGGCTTGAGAACAAATGAGCAGATTCTGAGGAAGGGAATTTACCAGAGACTTCGGTACTCACAGGCATACAGCAGAGTGGGAAACTTTCCTAAGGTTATTCTAGGTTAGAACACATGGATTCTTTTCTACAAGCCCTGGTCAGCTGCTGGACTAGATAGCCAGTTGGATGCATCCCGTTCCCATCTACAAGGCATGTCAATGAGGCATCATTTCCCATCTCCCTTTGAAAATGACCCTTGCTTAGATAACTGAAATTAGCCTCATTTAAACCATGATCTTTCTGGTAAAAGATAGGATTTTAAAAATAGGTATAATATTTTGTACACATCTGTAGAATATGATTCAATTGAAGGAAATATAATTATTCTAAACGTTTGGTCATTTTTGTGAGTTACGATTATTTTCCCTATTTCTGCCATGAATTTAAAAGTTTCCTAAGGGAGAATAAATTGCATGTGGACTGTTAAAATTCTATGAAGTGTATCGTCTAAGGTGGGGAACAAGGCAAGGATGTCTGCTCTAACCGCTCTTATTCAGCATAATACTCAAAGTTATAGTTAAAATATGATGAAACAAAGACATACAGATCAAAAGGAAGTAAAAAACATTTACAGATGATGTGATAGTCTATGTGGAAAATCCAAGCACATGTACAAAAAAATTACTACAACTAATGAGGCTAGCAGAGTCACAGAATACAAGATTAATACTCAAAAATCAATCATATTTCTATATTCTAACAGTGAACATGTGAAAACCAAAATTAAAAACTCAAAAAAATGAACCTCAACCTAAACCTTATGCCTTATAGAAAAAGTGGTTGAAAATAGGCCACAGACTTATAATGTAAAATGTAGAACTATGAAAACATTTTGACAAAACATAGGAGAAAATCTTTAGGGTCTAGGGCTGGGCAGAGATCTGAGAATTGACACCCAGAAGCACAATCCATAGAAGTAAAAATCAATGTCAGACCTCATGAAAATTAAAAAACTTTTGTTATATGACAGCACATCTGAAGAGGATGCAAAGATAAACAATGGACAGGGAAAAAATATTTGCAAATATCTGCATATCTGTCAATCTAGTGTCTAGAATGCTTAATGAATTCTCAAACTCAACAGTAAAAAAGAAAACAATCCACTTGGAAAATGGGCGAAAGACATGAACAGACATTTCACCAAAGGGGATATACAAATGGCAAATAAATCATGAAAATATAGCTCCACATCATTAACCACAAGGGAACTTCGAATTAAAACCACAATGACACATCACCACACACCCATCAGAATGATTAAAATAAAAAATAGTGCCAATACCAAATGCTAGTAAGGCTGTGGTGAAACTGGATCACTTATACATGGCTGGTGGGACTATAAAATGGTATGACCACTGTGGCAAACATTTGGGCAGTTTGTTATGAGAACTAAAATGAAATTACCATATGACCCAGCAATTAAATTACATGCTCAGACATTCATCCTAGAAAAATGAAAAGTTACATTCACACAAAAATCTCTAACAAATGTCCATAGTAGTTTTATTTGTAACAGCCTAAAGTGGAAATAATCTAGATATTCTTCAGCTACTCCATGGTAAACAAATCATGGTATGTCCAGACCATGGAATACAGCTCAATAACAAAAAGGAATGAACAACTGAAATGCTCAACAACTTGAGTAAATCTTGAAGGAGTTATGCTCAGTGAAAAAGCCGATACCAAAAGGTTGTATACCCTTGAAATGGCAAAATTTTAGACATGGAGAACAGAGTAGTGGTTGACAGGCTGGAAGTGGCAGGGAGGCTGGGAACAGGGAAACGGAAAGGGTGTGGCTGTAAAAGGGCAGCACAATGGATGCTTGTGGTGATGGAATGCCAACCTCCGTGTCAATTGGTGTCAATAGCCTGGCTTTGATGTTGTATTCCAGTTGTAGTTGTATGTCTAAAATTGTCTCAACATAAAAAGTTTGTTTTTAAAAATTTGTCATTTTGTCAAATACTTGAGAAAATTAAATTACAAGTTGTGCTTGAGAAAAACTTATCCCAGCTGTTTAAATGTTGGGCATGTTTCAAGATTTTCTTCGACGTTTTATTGACTACCTAATAATTGTCAAAATCGTAGAATACATCATGGTGCATCTAAGAATTATTTGAACGGCATTGTAAAAGAATAAACAAATGTGTCTATATTAAAAGCCAATGATGATTATGCAGAAAGGAAAACAAAACCCAAAGCCTCTATCAGACAGGTGGCACTCAACTGCCCCCCTTCCGGCACTGAGGATTGTGCCCTCTGGTGGCCAAGAAGAGGCTGATGTCCTGCGTCTTTCCCTGCAGGATCTCCTCTTCAGCGTGTGTGCCCTCAACGTGCTCTCCACCATCGTGTGCGCGTTGGCCACGGCCATGTGCTGCATGCAGATGGTCTCCTCTGATGTCCTGCAAATGGTGAGTGGCCCCCTGTTCTTCCCGAGCATACTCACAGTCACAGGACCAACCCTTCCTCCCCTAGCCAGTCTGAAACCAATGTAGAGTGGACACCTCGGGCCTATGACTAAGGCAGTGCTGAGGACAAGGGGGCTGTGACAGTTCAGGGCACTCGGAAGTCCTTGAGGGTCACCAGCAGGCTGTCCTATAGAAGACGGAGCATCCGCATGTTTGATGACAACAATGTGTTTATTTCAGGGGCTGTTGGAATGCCATGTTGACAAAGTCCTGCCACTGTCGTGTCCCCCATATGGTACCTGGGCTGTATCCCTGAGTAATATCAGTGAAAGTCCCACAGCCCTAAGCGGCAGGCCACCGGCCAGTATTTGCTCACTAGCCAGGATCTTACAGAGGAGAAGCTGCTGTTTCCAAGGGGAAGTGACGAGGCTGGGAGCAGGGGTCACCCGCCTGTGAATATGCATGCTTAGTAATACACCCTTAATAAATAACAAGGGCACTTAGGTGAGTTCACTGTGAATGGAACTCCATCCGCTATTCAGCATGTAAGCACCAAGCTCAACCCAATCAAGAGAAGTGGGTGGGAAAATAGTGTGCTTTGATGCCAAGGGCAGAGACCTCTCTCTCAGCATGCCCTTAGGAGACCTTCCCTGCCTCCCTTCCTACCCGATGCTTTATGCATCTCGTGAGAGCAGAGGCAAGTTGTTCTTGTAGGATTAGGCTGTTTTATTTGTTCTTCTTTCTCATCCACCCTGCGGCAGTACATCAGTTAATCAAGATACAGGGCCAGAGAGCATCATCACCAAGATGTTAAAAATTCATTGGCACGGATCGCGGGCAGCGTGCAGCCTCCTCCTTGCATATATCCACACAGCTGTCACAGCCGAGCTGACCTTTCCGGGAGGCCACAGTTTCCAAACGATATCTAATTAAGCAGTTATTCAGCTGCCGTGAACTTTTGGCCTCGTTCATGAAAAACCTTAAATGTTGGTGATTTTCTCCGGCGTGTTATGTAAAGGAAAGGTTAAGTACCATGGGGTTTCTACTCACCTCCGCAGGTTTTACTGTTAATCTGTAAACATCACACCGATTTGATCAAACTCATGGAACTAAAGGACTGTAAACGCTAAAAGTTTACATTCCTCTGATTTTTAAAGTAAAAATTACCAAGTGAAGAAGGAAATATACTGTGGATATAACATAGCGTACAATTACAGCATAAGTCTACCAAGATATTATATAGTTCCAATGTGCGGCACATGAAGGGGCCAGGAGTTGGGGTATGAGGTCTGGGTCTGGGCCCACCTCTTCTGCACATGAAGGAGGTGACTCTGGACATGTCATGGGACCTCTCTGCACCTAAGTTCCTTGCCTGTGGACCTAATGGGATACCCAGCGAGCACTCAATACATTTGCCCTGTTTTCTTTCTTAAATGGAAAGGGAACATCAGCCTGTTTTGGGGACCTGCCGGCAATGACCTCTAACACATGGTGCCTTAATGTACGTTATAAACTATAAAGCATCTTAAAAAAGTCAACGAGTATTTAATTATAAGAGATACCATAGAAAACCCTGGATAGTTCATTGCTAAATACACTGTAGGTTCTTTTGCTTCAAACCCCTGGCTTGGACGTAGAAATAAGTGACTTTCCTGCTGGCAAGCCCTTCTCCCCTTGGAGTTCAGCTGATTCCCTGCATAATAGAACAGGTAAGGCTCTGGTCTCATGATAAGGCACTAGCTGTGCTGCTGAGCTTGTCATGGGGGAGACGGGTAGCCTGGTGGCCACGGTCCTTGTGGGACCGCATGTCCCCGGGCACCTCATTGCCTGTTTGTCCCAGTGTCTTCTGCTATAAACAAGACTATTTATGCCCTGCTGTCCTTAAGTCAGATGATATGTACGAATGAGCTTGCAAAAGCATGGAGGTTAGCTTTTGCCACGTGCATCAGAGGCTGGGCCAGGCTGGCTGCATGGGCTATACTCATGGGGAACAGGACAGAGCCAAGGGGCACAGGGTTACAGCCTGAAGGGATGGAATAGAGAGCCGAGTTGCTCATAAGGATGCTATGGAAGGTCTTTTTGAAATTTTTTTACTTTACTTAATTAGATTCTTTAATTAAAGAATAATGTTTGATCAGTGAAATAAGTCAAATAAGATAGGGGTGTATAAAGAAAAAGTTGATGATCCACCCCCTCTTACCTCATAGCAAGGAAATCAGTGCCAACCCTTTGGAGTGAATCCTTCCATTTCATTCCTGATTTCTTAGTGCTTATACGTATATAATATAAATACTTATATCTTCTGCTCTCCTCCCCTCCCTCTCTTCCTTTCTCTTTCCCTTCCTTCCTTCCAGCCAAAATGGTATCACACTATTCATATTGATCTGTAACTTGATTTTTTTTGTAAGCTGTATGCTGTGTTTCATTATTTTTCCATATGAGTATCCCTTTGTTGCAGCACCATTTGTTGAATTTTTGTTTGTTTCTTTTTTGTTCATATGTTTTTTGGGCAGTGCATGGACCGGGAATCAAACCCAGGTCTCCTGCCTGGCGGGCAAGAATTCTACCACTGAACTACCCTTGCAACCCCTATAACTTGATTTTATAACCTGAAACTATTATCAAGGACATCATTAAGTAGACACATCTAGGCTGATAGATAGATTTAATTACTTCACTGATTCATTCAATGGATCAGTTATTTGATCATTTCTCTTTTTGTTCATGCTTGAGTTTTTTTTTTCTTTGCTTTTGTTTTTATTTATGCCCATACAAATGGTGTTCCGGTAAGCAGCCTTGAAGTTCTCTTAACCAGCCTCTGTCTAATCAACTGGTCAGATTAACCATAGTTCTCCATCTGGTTTGTAACGTGTGCTGCCCGATGCCTGCAGCACAATTCCCCACTAGCAGCCATTCCAGTCACCCTGCCCTGTTTCTGCTTCCAGCAGGTAAGTTGGAAGCTTTCCAGGGGTCAGTGGTATCTGTTCCCAAACCCGTTTATGTCAGTGGTATTTGGACTGTAATTACATATCCCAGTACTATATAAACCAACGAAATATGAGAACAAATGGTAACTGTTTCTATTACAACACACCTGAATGCTTTGGAAAGACTCAATGGAAGCGGGTCACTAAAAAATTGTGCTGTCAATTTAGGTGGTGTTGAGACAACTATAAGGGATTGAGATGAAAACTGAAAATATCCTGAAAAAATGTTGAGGGGGCGTCTCTGTACATACTACTTCTCAGTGCCTTTAAGTTCTAGCTCCTCTCAGAAAGAGGAGGTTACATAATGGCTTATGGATGTCATTTACTCGAGGAAGATCACATGCCACACAACTAACCCTCAGCCAAGGTCTTAGCCTGGCATGGAAAGATCAGTCAGTGTATGGATATGCTTTTTCTTCTTTTTCTTAGGATGGGGGTGGTAACAGCTTTGTTGAGATGTAATTCGCATACTGTACAATCCACCCATGTGAAGTGTACATCTCCATGGTTTTTAGCTTCCCAGGATTTCACAGTTATCACCACAATCAATTTTAGAACATTTTCATCCCCCAGAAAAGAAGCCACACATCCCTTAGCCACCCCCCCACCCCCCCATTTCCTCTCCAACTCCCAGCCCTGGACAACTGCTCTGTCTCTCTCACCTATTCTGGGCATTTCATTTAAATGGAATCATACTACCTGTGACCTCTTGTGAATGGCTTCTTTCACTTAGTATAATGCTTTCAAGGTGTAGCATGTTTCAGTGCTTCCTTTTTATTGTCAAATAATATTCCATTGTGCTGACATACTACATTTTATCCATTCATCAGTTGATAAGACATATGGGTCATTTCCACTTTTTCACTATAATGATTAACGCTGCTATGAATGCTCATTTCCAAGTGTTTGTGTAGATGTGCGGTTTCATTTCTCTTCAGTATATATCTAGGAGTAGAATCGTTGGGTCATATGGTAACTCCGGATTTTGAGGAACCACCAAATGTTTCCCAGAGAGGCTGCATCATTTTATATTCCCAACCGCAAGTTTTCAACATCCTTGCCAATGCTCATTATTCATTTTTTTTAAATTGTATCTATCCTAGTGAGTGTGAAGTGGTATCTCATTGTGGTTCTGCTTTACATTTCCCTGCTGGTTAATGATATCGAGCCCTTTTCAAGATTAATAACCAATTGTATATCTTCTTTGGAGAAATGCTTATCCATATGCTATACCCATTTTTTTTTAGATTGGATTATTTGTCTTTTTGTTTTTGAGTCATAAGCTCTTTACATAGTCTAGATACAAGTCCTTTATCAGATATCTGATTTGCAAAACTTTTCTCCCATCCTGTGGGTTTTCTTTTTACTTTCATCATGGTGTTCTTTGACTCATAAACCTTTTAACTTAGATGAAGTCCAACTTATTTTTTTTCTTTGTTTGTTTGTACCATACATATATAATAAACCATTATTTAATCCAAGGTCATGAAGATTTACTACCATGTTTTTTTTTCTAAGAGTTTTATAGTTTTAGCTCTTATGTTTAAGTCGTTGGGCCATTTTGAGTTAATTTTTATATATGGTGTGAGATAGGGGTCCAACTTTATTCTATTTCATAAGGATATGTAGTTGTCCCAGCACCATTTGTTGAGAAAAAATATTCTTTCCCCATTGAATTGTCTTGACACCACTGGTGAAGATCACTTGACCATGGATGCATATGTTTATTTCTGAACTTTCAGTTCTTTCCATTGATATATATGTCTATCTTTATGATATTATCATACAGTCTTGATTAATGTAGGTTTTGGAAACTTTTGAAAACAGGAAATGTGAGTTCTCCAATTTTATCCTTTTCAAGTTTGTTTTGGCTATTCTGTGTCCTTTGAATTTCTATGTGAATTTTAGGATTATCTTGCCAGTTTCTGAGAAAAGGCTGCTTAGATTTTCTTATAGGTTGCATTGAATCTGTAGATCACTTTGGAGCGTATTGCCATCTTAATAAATATCAAGTCTTTTAACCCATGAACATGGGCTATCTTTGCATTTCTTTAGGTTTTTTTTAATTTCTTTCAGCAATGTTTTCAGCATACAAGTTTTGCGCTTCTTTTGTTAATTTTATTCCTAAGTATTTTATTCTTTTTAAATACTATTGCAAATAGAATTGTTTTCTTATTTTCATTTTCAGTCTGTTCATTATAGTGTATAGAAATGCAAATTATTTTTGTTTATTGGTCTTGTATCCTGAAATTTTGCAAAACTCATTTACTAACTCTACTAGTTGTGTGTGTGTGTATTTGTGTGTTCCTTAGGGTTTTCTATATGCAAGATAATGTCATCTGCAAATAGAAATAGGTTTCCTTTTTCTCTTTCAATCTGGAAGCATTTTATTTCATTTTCCTGCCTAATTGCACTGGCCAGAGCCTCCAGCACCATGTTGTGTAGACATGATGAAAATAGATATCTTGTCATGTTTCTGATTTTAGAAGGAAAGCCTTCAGTCTTTCACAAGTAAATATGACATAAGCAGTGGGTTTTCATGGATGCTCTTAATCAGGTTGAGGAAGTTCCCTTCTATTCCTAATTTTTTTAATGCTTTTACCATGAAAGTCTGTTGGACACTGTAAAATGCTTTATCTACACCTAATGAGATGATCATGTGGGTTTTGTTTTCTATTCCGTTGCTGTAATGAAGGATATTAATTTATTTTCTGATAGTAAGCCAACCTTGCATCGTGAGATAAATTTCACTTGGTCATGGTGTATAATCCTTCTCATGTGTTGCTGTATTTTGATATCAGAGTAAAACTGGCCTCACAGAATGAGTTGGGAAGTTGTCCCTCCTTTCTATTCTTTGAAATAATTTTTGAAGAATTGGTATTAATTCTTCTTTAAGTTTTGGGTAGAATTCACCAGTGCAGTTATCTATACGGGGGTTTTTCTTTGTAGGTAGTTTTATTATTATTATTACTAATTCAATCTATTTGCTTGTGATAAGTCTTTCACATTTTTCATTATTTCTACAGTTTGCCTTGGTAATTTGTGTCTTTCTAGAAATTTGTCCATGTGTAGATGTTTTAAGTTAAAATAGTAAATATATATATATCAAACAAAATGTTGCATATATATATATCATTTATGTTAATGTGTTTGTAATTTCCTGTTTTAAATAACTTTTTATTAGCCAATCAGCTACTGGTTCCAGAACAGAAGGCTTCTATTGTATATCTTTAAGTACTAATGTTTTATTCTTTCATAAACATGATTTCTTTCTTGCTAGTCCTTCCTTTGGAGCAATTTCACTTCCTTCTTCCTTTTTCCACACCATGGCCAACTTCTGGTCTTCCATGGGGTAGTCTAAAAATATCATCCCACCCTCCTAGGGTCTTTCCTTTGGTATGCCTTTTCTATTTCAACAATGCTTAATACTTAAATCACAGCATCCCATCCCATTACATTGCCCCTTTAAATTTATCTTTATATACGATCCACTGCTCACTACTATCTCTGTGTTCTTTTTATTTCCCTATTTTGGCATCTTTGATTGAATTTCCATTTGTTGGAGTCAAATGTGAACTTTTTGTTGTATAGACCCTTCATTCTGATGTTAATTTTTATCTGAGACCTCCAAGGTGAGAAATTCTAATTGACAATGAGAGCATTATTGGAATGGAAGGGCACATTTAAAAAAAATTAATTTTATTTAAAACTTTCCAAAATTTACGAACGCTCTATACCAACCAACCAGCAATTTCTCTGGAAGGATACTTTGTGCGCCAGTATGTACAAGCCTTCCTGCAACTGCCTTCCTGATAAGCTCACATCAATTTCTTTTCTCAAAAAGTGAAGTGAGCTCCTGAAGAATCATGTCAAAGGAAAGGTTACTCCTCATGCATGGTCCAGGCCCCTGCCCTTCCAGAGCGCATCAATGAGCTGACACTACGTAGGGGTGATGGAGTGAAGGAGTGAAAGCCAGTCTGTTGGCCGAGCTGTGGTCCCTGCCCCAGAACTCTAGCCTCCATAGAAAGAGGCACAGCATTCCAATCTGGGAAGCCCTGTACTTCCATGTGGGCACAGGCAGACAGACAGACTCCCTTCTCTGGCTTCCATTTCCCTAGCCCCTATCATTGCTCCTAAATGTTTGCATAGAATACCTCAGTCTTGATTTCTATGATGCTTTGTATATTAAGAATTTATTCAGTGAGATAAAATTCTAGCTATAACATATGCTTTTCAAGAGGGTCCCAATTCTATGTGATTAACTGATTTGGTCACTCATTCATTCACTCACTTAGTCCTTGCAGGCATTTAACAAGTTTTGCTATGTTAATGAGTTTACAGGAGTCAAAAATATCAAGAACAAGTCCTCCAAAGAGCTCAGCTTTCTTATTGTGGATCAGCATTTTGAGATAATCAGCAGTTGTTGAAACTAGTATAACTGAAATCATATATAGATGAGATACAAAGTGCTATGCCTGTTTCAAAATTCATAGAACTGGATTCTTCTAATATGTTTTAGAAGTAGTGGCAGAAAACAATCCGATTGTCAAATTCAGTTTATTGATAGGCTTTAGTGGAGAAAACTCTTTACCTCTGAAGGGTGTGTAATCTCATTTATTGTATTTTATTTTTAAGTGCAGTCTCATTTTTACATTTTTATGTTACAATATTTTCCTCCCCACTTACCTTATTGCCAGTCGCTTTCGCCTGAGAACCGTCACACGCCTCTCCATTAGGCACTTGCTCATTAACTTCATCTTTCATTATCACCATTTATTTTCTTATCTCTGGTTGCGTGCCTTATGACGTAGAACTCCTTTTGAAAGCACAGATAGGGTGCTGTGCCTTTCACAGATATGGTCACTGTGGGCTTGCCCATACAGTTTGCAGGCTGGTCAGGGTTATCGGACCTCCCCCTGCCTGCCCCCAGATCAGTCCAAGCTCACCAGTGTCAACGCTTCTCCACCCAGTGCCAGCCCAGTTTCCTACTGGGGTTGGCTCTTTTCGGACCCACAAGGAGACCCACCCCTTCTTTGAGGCCCGAGTTCAGTAGAGACATCTCTGGGAAGTAGGTACCACTTAACGACCAGACCAGCATCTGTGGGTGGGCGATGAATGTAAAAAGCTGGATAAAGTAAACAGTCATAAAAATACGTACATACCATAAACATCTTATTTTGACTTGAGAGATGCAAATGAGCATGTATTCACCAGTCTTTTGATAGGGGGCCACGACCTTCTCTTTGATTGAGGGTCTGTTTGATGAGTCGGGTTGTATTTCTTACATAAACTTCATGGAAATTACACCATCTATGATTTCCAGATTCAGTTCCTTTAAAGTGGAGTGTGACACGGGAAGCCATCCAAGTGCAGAACTCCGTAGATTTTTGTAATTCTTCTCGCCTCTCTTATAGCTGCCTTGATAGCAATTTCTTCTTCTTGCCCCTATTGAGTCTTTCCAAAGCATTCCATTTGGTTTCCATAGGAAGATAAGCTCTTTCAGTTTGTGCCTTCATATTTCATTTATGCAATCACAATAGTAATTAAAAACTGACATTAACCCATATGGGAACACACACCCATGCCTCCATGGGTGGGCAGGGAACTCACCTGGGGGTGGCAGCAGCCAGTGGCAAGGCCAGAGAGCAGGAGGGGCTATGGGCATGACACCAAAGTTTGAATTGTACTGGAGAGGACCAGCTCAAAACTTCTACCGTGTTAATAATCCTCCTTCCTGTGAAGTTTAGGTAGAGGTAGAGAAATCTGGCTTTCCCCTGGGTTTTTTAAGTCTTTATAGAAACTCACAGGTGTGTGTAAAGGGGCAGGAATGCTTGGAGAAGGGCTTCTGCTCCCTGGTGGACCAGGAAAGGGAAGCTTTGGGGCAGGTGTGTGTGTGTGAATCAAGGATAGCAGGCCACTGCTGGGCCCTGGGGAAGAGGATGGTCAGGACTCAAAGATGTTCCTGGAAATTCCAGCTTGTCTGATTCCCGGCCATTCTCACTTCCCATCCCAGCTACGGAGGTTGCCGAGTCCCCCTCCCCAAGCCCCGCCCCATCAACCATCTCAGCCCCTGGTCTGTGGATCCCTACCGTCCAGTCCTGCTCTCTACCCCCTTTCCTCCCTTCCCGCAGTAATAGAACGCGGAGGCGTGGGGTAGAGAAGTTCAGATTTATGACATGGGCCTTCATTTAAATCATACAACACTCTGGCATCTGAATCTGTGACTGAAAAGGGATGTTTCAGGCCCAAGTGGGGACGAGGAAGAGGGGACTGAGACTCAGAGGGGTCAATAACATGTTCCCAGTCATATGCGTCCCTCAGTGGGCAGGCAGGTGCTTGATACCAGGTCCTTTGTCTGCCCTTGGGAAGCTGCCCCAGGCCAGGCAGCCCCTAACAACCCCTCTACTACCCCCTGCTCCTAGATGCACTCTTGAAGGGCAGCACACACGCATGAGTTGGAATCTCCTGCTCTCCAGAGCAGACATGAGAGAAGGGGGTTTTCTAGAGCAGGGTCTAATGCACACTCTCCTAGTTTGTGGTTGGCGAGACGCAGGCACTAGTGGGGATATCAGTTGTGTGGCTGCCAGCATTGTCCCTTCTCCAGGCACAGATGGGCCTTGGCCTCCAGGGTCCTGGGTCAGCACATGGATCCAACAAGGGACCCGAGCCCCTTCAGAAAGAAGGAACAGGCCAGAGCCCATTCTCTACCCACAACATCCAGATGTGGAGTTTCACTTTACACCTGGCAGTAAATGTGTCCACAAGAGGCTGTGTGGCATAGCCGAGGTGGGGAAAAGGGTATGCACTGACAGGGGTCTTTCCAGAGTCAGGGGCATTATGGGTGGGTGAGCAGAAGGTGAGAAGCCTGGAAGAGCGAACAAAATGTGCTTGTTATTTGGGCTTGTGATGGAGGATGGTTTGTAGAGAACAGGAAGGAGTTTCATAGCCCTGGTTGCTTAGTGGGCAGGGAAGCTAGAAACTAGATGGGATTCAGTAAGCAGGGGCCTGGGATATCAAGGTGTAAAGAATCCTCCAAGGGAGAGACCTCATCAGACTGGTTTAAACTAACTCTACTTGCAAAAAGGAGAGTGATGTCAAGCGGATGATCAAAGCCAAGAGACATATTAGATACTCATGCAAAGGGGAGATGAAAGGGCTGAACAGAGGCGCTACCACAAGGCAGGGTCCTTTCACCCCTTCAGCTAATGTTTACTGAGCACCTGCTGTGCCCCAGGCCCCAGACTGGGCACCCCGATGCGCCCTGGATGGCAAGTGCCCAGTCAGCTAAAGGAATCACCCTTGGGATTTCAACACCTTAGGGGAGTTGGTTGCCTTGTGTGGAAGGCTGAAGGAGAAAAAAGGGAGTGCTGAGGGCACCTGGAGATTCAGGACTTCAGGAAGCAGCTTCCACCCTCTAATGTTAGGAGAACAAAGAAGAGAAGGAGTGAGGATGGAGCAGGCAAACAGGAGCTCCCTTTCCCCCACCTCCCGCCTCCCAGTCTCCCTCCAACGCCCCCCACCCCCACCTACCCACACACATTGGCAGAACCTAGCAGGAAACCAACAAGCAAGGGACTCTGGGAAATGTGGTTTGCAGACATCCAGCCCCAGCCTCACACAGCAGAGTACAGAAATGGTGACCTTGGGCTGAGAGAGGCAGACCATGACCTTGTGAAACAATGATGATAGGGGAAGCAAGGGGTGATGTTGAGCCTGATTTGCAGGCTTCTCTCTGGGGAGGCTCAGGAATCAAGCCAAGCCTGAGATTCTTCCAAGAAGGTGGCCACACACTATTGGGAGGGCAGTTCTGGAGCTTAGGGCAGGTGTTGAGCCTACTGTTCAACCTTTAAAAAGCCTCTGGTGTATGACAGTGTCTACTCATTTAAACCTGCTAATGGGATCCCCTGGAGCTCTTAGACTCTCATAGAAATGCCTGCTTATTCCTAGGGGAGTTGTATCTTCAGTGGGAAAGTGGTTTTGACTTTTGCATTTCATTCATTCTGCTGTGAGCACGTTGCTGATTTTCCTAATTTCTGATAGAAACTACAGCATTTCCCTCTGAGACCTCAAGGCCATTCATTGTAATCCTAGCTGCTAGCTTTGTGCAGCAAGCATCGAGGCTGACAGCTTTCCAGAGGTAGAAGGCACACGTCAGACCTGCTCATAGCCATCGATTTGCTTCGATTTCAGACAATTAAGCAAACAAAGCCGCAGGCAGTGAACGTGCTCTGTGTGTTAAAATGACCAAGGCCACGCAGGAGCGCCTTCTAAATGGAGACTAATCTGACTGTTACATGTTTAGACATGAGCCTGTTCTTTCTGCATCAGGCCAGAGTGCTCTAATTTTGCATCGCTTGACTTTATTTAGAATCCCAGCCTCACCTGCGCTAGTGCAAATGCGTTCCACTGCCCCAGTCTCTGTCTCAACTCCAGGCTGCCCTACCCCGTGCTGTTTCAGAGCAGCACCGGCCACCCAGCCTTAAGAGCACTGCAGCCTAGCTCCAGCACCCTCATTGGCTCCCTAGTATCTTCAGTTTAAGAACTGTCATCTAGAGCCTGATCTATTTGCTTTTCATAAACACAGACTCACCTCTTCTTCAGCCTGGAGTGCCTTCCCGCAAGCCTGCCTGCTGAAATCTCTCCAGTCTTTCTATGCTTGTTTGAATGTCTTCTTCTTCATTATGATTCACGGAGTCCAACATTCATCTCATTAAAGTGATTTTATCTCAGTTTGCTCAAGCAGCATAGCAGCTTTTTAGGCCCCACAGACTGTTCTGGAGTTCATGGAGGATTCGCTTACCCCTGAGAGCAGTATTTTTTAAAGAGTGAAAATGCCCTGAAAGTGCAAAATATTTATAGATATTAGGTGTCCCTAATTAAATATGCAAGAAATGTTGAGTTAATAAGTTAAACAAAATTAAACAGACTTTTCAATACAGGCCGTCTCAGAACCTTTAATAGACTAATACACATTGCAGTATTCCAGGAAAGGAGTATGATATGTGGCATTTCCCAAATTTATTTTAGCTATAGGAAATTTTTTTTTTTTTTTTTTGCAGCGAGGAGGGAGTTGCCCCATGTCAGTCTGGAATTTTCCCGTGAACACCCTTTGGGAGGTGCTGTCTCAAGCCCTGGAGGTTAGCTAGCCTTCTGACCACAGTCTTATGAGTAGTGTACTCAGAACCACGCTCAGCAGTATGTGTTAGTTTCCTGACTGCTATGACAAGCACCACACATTGGGGTGGCTGGAAAAATAAAACAGGAGTTTATTGGTTTATGGCTTTAAGGCAAGGAGATACTGGCAAGTCTTGCTTTCCCCCAAAGTCTGTAGTTTGTGGTGCTGGCTCCCAGCAGTCCTTGAGGTTCCTTGGCTTATATCTCTGCCTCCCATCACATGGCGATGTCCTCTCCTTTTTAGCTGCTGTGACTCATGGGTTGTCTTTATAAATCCTTCTCTAATTCAGATTAAGGCCAGCCCTGATTCACTTGGCCTCACCTCATGTCAAAATAACATCTTCAGAAGGTCCTATTTATAACTAGGAATGCAGACTAAGGTTGAGAACATGTTTTGCTGAGGCACATCACTCAAACTACCACTTGACAAGAAGAGAATTGCAAACTTTCCAGACTGTGCTTTGCCTTGGAACACAGGTATTCCGTGGGAAGGTGTGGGAAACCGAGAGTGAGGAGGCTTCTGCGGGGAGGCGTGCCTCGTGGCACCATCTTCCAAAGGGCATGTCTAACTCTCTTGACTTGACAGCTCAAACTGTATACATTCAAATACCGATAACTGAAGTGTATGTACAATCTGCTTAATGGGACACAAGCCACACAAGATGCCCCCAAATAACCCCGGTTCATTCTGTCTTTCAGTTCCTTCCCCAGAGGTCGCATTCCACCATCGCCGGCTGCCTCACCCCGCACGGCACCATTCTCCACCAGACCTTGGACTTTGACGAGTTTATCCCACCCATCCCACCCCCGCCGTACTACCCCCCAGAGTACACCTGCACGCCCACGGCCGAGGCGCAAAGGTGTGTCTTTCCTTGTATGCCTCAGCAATTAATGCTGAAGCCACGCGGCAGCTTTGGCGGGTGGGAAGTCAAAATGGCCATGTTGCTTCTCAGCAGAGAAGTCGAAACAGAGAAGCCCAGAAACACAAAAGCAGGCTTGAGTAGGGCTCAGGGAACCAGAGGCAAAGGGGGCATTTCTGTTGGCATTTTTGTAACGTAGTAAAAAGGAAACCCTCACCAGACGAGAGTCGCTCTATTATGTTCTAATTGAACACAAAACTGCTATCGAATTATAGCCATTAATCTAGCATGTAAAATTTAATTAAAGATTTAATCGGCCGTGTGATTATTTTAATTTCAATGGACAGGGCCATAGGGTTTATTGACAGTGTTGCTGTCTGCCCGGGGAGGGGTGAGAGTAGGAACAAACAAAAGCTAAAAGCACCTAGTGAATGAGGCTTTTGCTGCACAAACATGACAAGTGTTCCTGGGAAACCTCTGCTGAGCTGCATCCTGGTTGCTCGGGAGGAGATGCCGGTGGCCCAGGCGCGGCCGCTGGAGAGAATGACTGTGGCATGCTCGTGCCGTTGCAGGGGCCTCCACCTGGATTTCGCTCCCTCTCCGTTCAGCACTTTGTACGATGTCGCCATCAACAGTCCCGGCCTGCTCTACCCTGCCGAGCTCCCTCCGCCGTACGAGGCCGTAGTGGGCCAGACTCCTGCCAGTCAGGTGAGGTCCAGCCCCCCGACCAGACCGGTACCCTGGGACCTGTCCCCTGAGAAGCCGCAGCACCAGTGTCTTCACTGGGGGCGTATGTAATGCCGCGACCGCCTTGAACTGAGGCTCCCATGAGCCAGGCGCTGCACATTTGCATCGCTTTAAGCCCTTCCGCAATCCAATGGGATGCTAGTTGAGGCTGGAGGCTCAAGAGGACAGCACCTGCCCTGGATGCTGCACTGGGCAGGGGTGCCCAGGCCGGTGGGACCGTGACGTTTGTGCTTTTCCCCCAGGCTGCCTCACTGAGCTGCTGTGACCGGGCAGGGCAGGGCAGGTGTGCTGGACTCAGTCCTGGTGGATGTGCCTGGCTCCCTGGACTTTCCAAATCAGCACCCTGGGGACCTGTGGCCTAACTCCGCTACATGCCACAGGAGGGAACTTCTCAGCCTCATCTGCTGAGAAGGAAAAAAAGCAGTTCCTGGCCCACCAGGGAAGTACGTTGGAAGTACCAGTGTCAGGTGCCTGCTCCGAGTTTTCATGCCCTCACAATGCCTGGTACCTATAGGTACTTGGTGTGTGTCCTGGAGCCTCAGTTTCTCCATCTGTAAAATGGGATCATAATAGCACCATAATATCACTCTCAGATGAAATGGGAGAATATGTGCAGTGTCCCCAGCCCAGGCTCTGACATATAGTAAGTGCTGAATCCAGTAAAGGCAGTGGCTTTTGTTGGAGTTACTGTCAGCACTGTCATCATCACTGAATATCAGATGACTAACTGGGGGTGGGCTGCAGCCAGTTCAGAGCCGTAATCACCAAGCCTGGGAGAGTAGAGGGCACCACGACAGGAGCATCCAAAAGGACTGCTTTAGCCCTGCACTATCGACAAACCCCCTTTGGTCTTCATAGCAACCCTGGGGGCTGTCCTGACAGACCACCCACCCGATGTGCAGAAAGACCCTTGTCTGAGTCATTCTGCCAGTCAGTGGTGTGGAGGGGCTCAGGCCAGTCCAGCTCCCCTTCTCCCTGCTGAGCCCCTTAAAACCTGTACCAGTGCAAGTGCAGGCTCACCCCTGCTCAGACCTCCGATGGCACACCTGTGCCTTTTCACCGCCCCTTTTAAAACCTGGGGACCCACTTGGTATGTAGCCCAGGGGCAGGAGTGGCCCTTTCCTAGCCACTGCCTTAGGAAATGCAAATTGTGCAGAACCAGCCCTGGGCAGGTCATAGTATCACAGCATCCACAGAGCTATTGCTTCTACACTGGCCCGCTCTCCAGGCTGGGAGGTCATGGGACAGATACTCAAATACTGCAAGAAAAGACTAGGCACGGCTACTTCTGGAAGCTTCTATGACATATTCAGATGTAATTATTGGGCTCTTAGCACATATGGGGGAAATATTTGCAATAGGAATTCCTGTTTGGGGGTGCCTAGTGGCTTGAGAGCATTGCTTGTGGGAGGGATTGCTCAGCACCTGTTCAGCCCTGGGGGCCCCACTCTCCAGCCACTGGGTTCCCATGAGTGCATGGCCTGTCCTGTCCTGTCCCAGCTGCTTTCCTCTGCAGGGGGCTATGGCAGGACTGCCTTCATCTTCAGGGCTGCCTTCTCGGTTGAATATCCTGGGCAGGCTTGTTAAACAGTGCACACAGCCAATGACTCATCCCTTTCCTGTCCCTGATAGAAACAGATGTGTGAGCACTACCTGCAGGGGAAGGAATTTTGTAGGAAACAGGACAAAGTGTGACTGTGAAATCTCATTTCCCAAGTCAGAATTATTGACATCCTCTTGAATATTTTTAAAACCTACCCTCACCAGGAAATTCTGCTTTCCTGAAGGAGTTTCTTTTCTGCATTAGTGGCCCAGGTCTAAGTGTTTGGGATAAAAACAATTCAAGTTAATAGGGTGAATGAATGAATGAAAAACCATTTGCTGTGATAACAGGCTTTGCAGTGCTCTGGGCAGGGACTGATTCTGTACTTGGCGAATCCCTGAAACATCTGTGAGCTGAGCCTCTGGTCTGGGTGGGCATGGTCTGGGTGGGCATGGTCTGTCAAGTTGTGGTGGGGGGGGGAAGGGTTGGTGCGGGTGCTTCTGGGAGAGGGAACAGCCTGTGCAAAGGATCGGAGCATGGGAGGGAATGGCATAGCTGGCAGCTCAGGGTGAGCCTGCCGTGAGCATGGGGTCCGCTTCAGGGCCTCCCCAACCAGCTGGGAAGTCTGGTCCTTGTCCGGGCACCATAGGGGACCCGCCTGGGGAGTCAGGCAGGGTCTGATGTGATTTGCTCTGTCTTCAGTGCCACCATCTGATCGAATGAAGGAGTAGAGACAGGCAGAGGGCGAGGGCCTGAGCCAGGACAGCACTGGGAAGGGAGAGTGTAGGCAGCTGACTGGGGAAACCAAGGGTGACAGGTCCAGTCGCCCACCCACCCCACAGATGTTTGCCGCATTCCTATTGTCTACCAGGCTGGACCTGGGTGCTGGGAACCCAGAGATGGGAAAAGCCAGCTTGGTGAGCACCTTTCATGCAGGTCCACCAGCAAACAGCATTGCAAGTGTCACTTGGGTGAGCTGTTGGCTCCTTTGAGCCCTGGAGCCCCAGTGGACTCGACAGGTGACAGTGGAGCGGTGGCTGCTGGAAGCTAAAGAGAAGAGGTGGGGGAGAGCACTGCAGGTCAAGGGCCAGCGCGTGCTAAGGACACGCAGGCAGGGTCCAAACCTGGTGCCTGCAGGGACTGAGGGGCACCAGGGCAGGGAGCACATGGGACACAGCAGAGCTCCAGGAACCATGGCACCAGAGCATACATGCATGCTGGAGTGAAATGAAGTGGCAGTGGAGGCCATCTGTCAGGGGTAGCTTCCTGGATTCAGAGGAGTCCCTGGGCTATCGGCTGGGTATGTTCAGGACCTTGGAGAGAGGTCATGGTTAGACCGAGTTGGTGTTGGAGCCTGGGAAGCCAGGGAGGGGGTGAAGATGCCAGAGGAGAGGGAATATGTCCAGGATGGGCCTAGGGATTGAGGAAGGTGGCACTGGGGGTGTGAGGAAGGGGTGCCTGTGACAGGCTGCAGGGAAGGCTGACCTAGGCGGGCCCCCTGGGCAGCCTGGATTCATGGGGAGAAGCCCAGAGGCTGTGAAGGACTGACCCCCCACCCCACCCACTCCACCCACTGGGGGCAGCTGGCAGCCGTGGGCCATGCAACAGAAGCCAGATTGCATCTGGACGGGGTTGGGAAGTGAGGGTGGACAGATTGGGGAACAGACCAGGGTAGTTTTAGACTTGAATGTGCTTCCGAATCCCCTGGAGGCTGGTCAAATTATACACTGCTGCCCCCCACCCTCCACCCCAGAGTTTCTGAGTCAGGTTTTGGAGCAAGGAGCACTAAGAATTTGCTAATGTCTTCACAGTTGCTACTGCTCCAGGACTCCCTTGAGGTCCACTGGAGTAGACCACTCCTCCAAGACGTCAGGCAAAGAGGAGGAGATAGAGAGGGATGCATAGAGAGGGAAATGGGTATGGGGCCACGAGGATGTCACAGAGTGGATGAGGAAAGGCCTCTGAAGATGGGGGTGCTGGCCCAGGAGTGGGGGCACTGGTGGAGGGCAGGAGGAGCAGATCCTTAGCCCCAACCAGACCCCTGCTCCTGTAGCCTGTGGCCCGCTATGTACAAGGACCCTGCCTGCTGGGAAGTGGCTTCTGGATTTGAGTGCAGCATTCAATGCACTGTACCACATTCAGACCCTAGGAAGATATTTAGTGTTTCATCATTTTACTCTTATTTTTCTGAAGAATAGAATATACTGGAAGATGGCAATACTGGTTTTAAGGGCAGTATGAATCCCTTCTCCAGAACTATTAGGAATTTTCAACCTTGGGATTTCTCCCCCATAATTGTGATGAGAAAAGCTTTTAGATCAAAGACTTGTCCCATGTTAGCATGTGTTTGCTCAGAAGCCTCCAGTTTTCCAGCACTGACGCAAACGTGTCTGCTGAAGAATGGCCTGCCACCCCCCAATCCACGTCTACACTGCCGCCCTCTGGGCCAGCCTGTCTTTGGGAGAGGGGTTGTGTACCTGGTGAGTGAGAGGCAGCCTGCGCTTAGCCAGAGCTGATTTTCTTCTACCCCAGAGGTCTAGGAACGCTTTTTAATTCTGCAGACACCTTGGAGAGCCTGGAAGTCAGTGAAATCCATGAGCCTGCAAAGAAGGAAGGCTGTGCCCGCCAGCTGCCTCCTCCCCCGGGCGGCCCACCCCACCTTTCCAGACAGTGAGAAGCTGCTGCACTTTCCCTCACGACCTCGTTTCCTTGAGTGAGGAGGAGGTTAATGACTTCCCCTTGTTAGGACAGATGGCATATAAATTACCTGTCAGCTCTTGTTTGGATAATGAGAGGCAGACAGACTGACAGACAAAGCCTGCATGGTACAAGGCTCATTACAGGGGCTAGAGATGGCCATTAAGCTAGAAGATATTTAATACTCTTGTGCTAGTTTGAAGCTGTTAGGCACTTCAGAAAAGGCCATGTTCTTTTAATCCATTCCTATAGGTGCAAACCTGTTGTGGATGGGACCTTTTTGTGAGTTTATTTCACTTGAGATGTGACCCATCCCATCCAAGGTGGGTCTTAATCCTTTTACTGGAATCCATTATGAGAGGATAAACGACACAGAAAAAACTCAGAGAGAAACATCCAGAGAAGTTTGGAGAGAGCTGAGAGAAAAAATCCCTGATGGGCCAGAGAGAGAATAGTCCCGGAGATGCTAAGAGAGGACACACAGAAGCTCAGAGGGGAAGCCACTGGAACCAGGAGCTGAAGGCAATGCAACCTGGGAGCAAAGGACCAGCAGATGCCGGCTATCTGACAGAGGAGCCCTGGATGCCAGCGGCCTTTCTTCAAAGAAAGTATCGTCCTATTGATGCCTTAATTTGGATATTCCACAGGTTTAGAAATGTAAATTTGTAAAGCTAAAAAATCCCCATTGTAAAAGCCAACCCATTTCTAGTATATTGCATTCCAGCATCTTTAGCAAACTGAAGCAACACTCCCGTATTGAGGGTGTTTGTTTTGAACTGTTCACCCATAGGGATTGGCCAGATGGAATGTTCCAGTCTGATTTAGTTTGAGACATTGTGTTCTCTTCCCCACAGTCTAAGATTCCTTTTTAGTAGGCTCTCAGGGAATATATTTTTTTCTACAGCAGGAAAGTGATTGAGAATTCACCAGTTTGATATTCCTGTTTGAATGATGAGCTCATGTACCAGAGACGATTTACGACTCTGCTCTACTCCATGGGTCATGAAAGAATGGAGTGGTCAGAATCCCTTTCCTCAGGAAACCAGCAGCTACCCCCAAACTGCTTCAGAGGAAGAACTAGATCTGGAAATTTAGGTAGGGTTGGGATGCTCAAACCAAAGAGAGGTTGCCCGAGGCCAAGGGCTTGCTGGGGCTTTAAGCACACAGAAAGGATTCACTAAAATCATTTGGGGTGCAGTCTCTGTGACCTCCGATGTCAAACCAAAGAGCCCTTTGGCATATGGGGTTGACACAATCGAACTGTGCTTGAGGAAATTTAATTTGATGACAACATGGTGGATGGAAGGAAACCTGGGGCTTGGAGAGGAGGCTGACCCCAGGTGGAGCTAGTTCCAAATTCTAAAGGGTAGTATTTATATTTTCAAACTAAATGATCTTTACATTTAAAAATTTGTAAGCGAAGTGTCTTCAGAGGTCACATCAAGGTAGCAGCCTAAAATCTTAATTCATGTTTTTCATCATGGCTAAGAACATCTCTTTACCAATCTTGTAGTACCAGGTTGGTTGTTTCCATGCAGAGCATCCGAGCCACAGAGCTGTCTAAAAGAAAGTTTTATGCAGGGATATGGACTTATTTGATGAAATGCCAATTGATTTTTTTCAATTGCCGGGACAGGTAAAAATAGTATATCCAAGAAAAAATACATGTGGGACTCCGAATTTCCCAGGTTCCATTATTCATGTAGCCTCTCTTTGGAACAGTTCTTTCACTGCCTGTTCTTCTGCCAGGAGCTGTGTTTTTGAGCATTTATCACTAAACTCAAATTGTAACTGAAATCCCATGCCACAAATATATTTCTTCTCCACCCTTCTCTACTGCCTGCATATTTTTAAAAAATATTTTATTAAGATATCTTCACACACATCCAAAATATACAATCAGTGGCGCACAGTATCATCGCATAGTTGTGTATCCATCACCACAATCATTTTTAGAACATTTGAATCACTCCAGAAAAAGAAATAAAAAGAAAAATCTCATACATCCCATACCCCTTATCCCTCCCTCTCATCGACCACTAGTACTTCAATTTACCCAATTTTTTACCCTTTCCCCCCATTATTTATTTATTTATTGTCCTTATTTTTTATTCATCTGTCCATACACTGGATGAAAGGAACATTAGACACAAGATTTCCACAATCACTTAGTCACTCTGTAAAAGCTACAATGTTATACAATCATCTTCAAGAATCAAGGCTACTGGAACACAGCTCAACAGTTTTAGGTACTTCCCTCTAGCCACTCCAATATACCATAAACTAAAAAGGGATATCTATATAATGGATAAGAATAACCTCCCGGATAACCTCTTAACTCTATTTGAAATCTCTCAGCCACTGAAACTTTGTCTCATTTCTCTCTTCTCCTTTTGGTCAAGAAGGTTCTCTCAGTCTCATGATGCTGGGTCCCAGCTCATCCCAGGAGTCCTGTCCCATGCCCTTACATTTAATCAAAAATGCTGGGTGGACAGAAAAGCTATTTCCCCAGAGCTTCAGTGTAGTAAGGTAGCTTTTGACATCAGGGAAGGCCAAATTCAAATTAAACCCTTGACACCCTCCTTGGATAAGGTGACAGATGAGCTCCTGGGAGCTGTTAAACCTCAGAATCAAATATGATGGGGAGCCAGAAGGAAGCTGCAAAATAGGAAATGAGTCCCATTTACTCCTGGCCTTGTCCCAGTGTGTATTTTATTTCTCTTCTTTTATTTATATTTCTTTATTAAGAGAGGCTTATTTTCAGGTATCAGGTTTTTCAAGTTGCCATCCATCCCACACACACTCTCAAAAGTCGGGTTAGATTCAGGAAGAGAGAGTTATGGGAAGAAGCAAACGTGTAGGGCACTGTTCTTTCTGGGTGTGCTTTAGCAAAAGATTCTTGACAGAGATTTCCAAAAATGGTTATTGGTTTATAGGGATGAGAGTGAGAAAGAAGTTGGTCCTAGTTGTCTGGTGCCAGATTCCCTCCCCAGCAGAAGTCAGACCCCAAAAGAGAAAGCCAGGAGGAGTTTCTTTTTTTGCACCAAGGCAAAAAAGAAACATGTATGGTATTATTCTAAAAACTATAAAGAGGGTCAAAGGCTCATTTCGGGGTTCTCTGTTGCATGCGCTGCTGCCCCCCGCTCATTCTCTACTCCCCCTGTGATTCTCTCTGAACCATTTTCCACGCCCTCGCCCTCCCCAGCAGTCTGTGGGCCATAGGGATCGGCTCGCCCGCTCTGCATGTGGGTGCAAAAGCTGCAGCCCCAGCAGCTGCCGCAGCACCAGCCTAGTTTATGCAAGAGAAGAAATGAACCAGCTGTCTGGTGGACGTGGCAGGGAGACAGGGAGGCAGACATGTAATTACCTGAGCTGGGATGGGACCAAGCCACGGGGCTCCCTGCATCTTCCCAGGCCTCCCCCAGAGCTCATTATTTGGAAGCGTGTCCACAAAGCAATTCTGAAATAGCACAAAGACTTGGAAATTGTTTTTTTCGAAATATCATAGGGGCACGTGGGAGCAGGCGCACGCCGTGGAGATAGAGTTCATCTCCTGCAGGCCCCCGGTCTTTGTGCATGGCCATTATGCCCCAAAACGGCGAGATAGGGGCCCCTGAGCCTGCCAAGGGCACCCCTGAGGAGCCAAGCAGGGGCAGAGCAAATGCAGGGACGAGGGAGGCTGGCTTCCCCCTCCTCCCTGGCAGTCTCTGGGCAGAACATCAGTCAGTGCAAGAAGAAAACTGCAAAAGCATGTTGACAGCCAAAAGTGCTGCAAGCTTCAGCTGCCTGTCCCACCAAGATGGGTGTTTGTGTGCAACCTCAAATAGTGTGCTTGAGGCCCAGAGACCCTTGTTCATGCTGGCATACTGCCCCATGGGCATCTGACCCTGGGCCTGAGCTCAGGGTGGGAGGATGCCATGGGGGCATCTGTTTAAAAAAAAACAAAGTGAAAGAGAGTGTGATTGCAAGCTTGGGAGGAGTTTAGGAGCTCCTCCAGGAGAAAACCATTTATTAAATGCCCATTCTGCATCCAGACTGTGCTGTCACAAAAGAAGAGTGGGTCTTATGCCTTTATCCCCCTGTGACCTTATTCTTCTTGGCCTGGGAGCTGGAAAGAGAGAAAGTGAACCATAGAAGGTGGTAGGGAGTGAGGGCAGAGGCTATCCTGCCTGGGTGCCATGACCCTGGTTCCTCCCAGTGCCCACAAGTAGAAGGTGATTAGTGGGGTCAAGGTGAGAAGGTGGCCTCTGGGTGGTTCCGTGGCCCTGAGGGCTCTCAGGGAGTGAGGGGGGCACCCTGATGGTGAAGGTTCAGAGCAGTGAGCTGTGGGCTTGGCAAGCATGCCTCCAACCCTCACCACGACCCACCCAAACATTAGGGGAGATGGTGGAAATGGCAGCATGTGTCTCACCATAGTTCTTACTGAAAGTCAAGTTCAAAGTTAACCTTTATGCCTGGAGGCCATTGTCTTGTGCTTCCTCCAGACAGCAGGTGACCCCGGGCCCATGGAAGCCCCACCTGGCTGCTTTCTGTTTCTTGCTGTAGGTCACGAGTCTAGATCAGCAGGTGACCGAGTCTAGCTCCGAGGACCCACACGCCACAGCCGGCTTCGGCTCACAAGGTAATCTCACCCCTTTCCAGACTTGGAATGATAAACCTCTGTTTGTCAAGTGGTGTTTCTTCCTCCTCCTCTTCTTTTCTTCTACCCCCACTCTTCACCCTCCCTCCTACTATTCCTTATATTTTAAGGGGATGTATATTGCTACAGCCTTTCCCTTTCAAGTACTATGTAAAGACTCCATGTTTCTTTGCCTGCATCAATAAGTCCATTCACCTGGGAGACCTCAACTTTCCTGGGGAGCGAGGATGTGCTTTGTCCCCTCTCCCCCCAGTGCTCTCTCTCACTTGAGGGGCATGAATTGGAAGGAAGATTCTTGTTCATCTGGGGTTGTGAGGCTACAGGACCAACCACTTCCAGAACACAGTGCTGGGTTACTGTCATGTAGCTTCTGTCACAAGGAGGTTGGAGCCTGGACTAGGAGCAATTCAGGATTCTGCCTGCAAAGGGCATTGAAGGACAAATGTGACATATCAGATCCCCGTTCCAGTCACTGACTCACAGAGCATGGGAGGTCATCTGAGGTGACAGGAAAACAGAGAAAGCAAACGGGAAGGGCTGAGCACTTTCTTAGAGCCCCTTTCTTGAGGTCCCCAGGCTTATTCATATAGCTCATTGGACAACCAAGGGTTCCAGGAAGGGGCTCGAGTATATTTCCAGAGCTCACTGCAGGCCCTGTCCCCAATTCTTAGTGAACAATTAAGGGAAGTAAGAAGGGGCCATCCTTCTGGGTACCCACTCTAGCAGGTGATCGCTCATCAGTAGCTGGGTCCAGGAAGTCATACCTGATGATGTCTCAGGGGATGCCCCCAGCTTGGTGAATCCCAGTCCCTCCACCACAGTGTGATGCACACTGGCCCCTGGCATTCTGGGGTTTGGGTTGAGGGGCCTGCAGCTGGGCCCACCTTATTCCAGCCTCATGGTTCCTACACATCACATGTTCTTGAGGAAAACAGGGCTCAGAAGGTGGCTATAGGATGCATCCCTGTTTGTCATCTCAGCACAACTGGAGTTGCATGGAGGAGTCTGGGGTGTTCCTTGCCAGGGGTTCAGTGGGGCTGGATCTGTCTGGTTGACTCTCTAGTTGACTCTGAAGTTCAGGGCAGCTTCCAACACCCAGATCCACGGCCAGGTGCCAGGAGTATACCCAGAAGCTCTGGGCAGAGGCTCATGGGATAGTTTAGGTCAAGGGACAAAAAAAAAGCCTTCTACCTGTTAGTGTCTGAATAGCGGATGTGGTGAGGTTGAGGTTCATTTTTCTTTACCTGTGGATATCCAGCTGCTCTGGACCATTTGTTGATTTTGTACTTTCATCAAAAATAAGTTAGGTGTGTTCCCCTTGATTGACGGGTCTCTCCTTGGAACAGTACTACACTGTCTTGATTAGTATAACTATACAGTAAGCTTTACAATCATGTACAGTGATTCCTTCTTTATTCTTCTTTGTCAAGATTGTTTGAACTATTACAGGGGTTGTGCTTTTCTATATAAAGAGCTAGTTTCTCTGTGTCTACAAAAAAAAAAAAAAAAGAAATCCTTACTAGGATTTTGATAGGGATGTCATGAAATCTAGACATCAATTTGGGCAGGGATTACATCTTTTACTGTGTTTGTGTCTCCCAATCCATGGACATGGTATGTCTCTCCGTTTATTGGGGTCTTCCTTGATTTCTTTAATTAGCATTTTATAATTTTCAACATAACAGTTTTTTTTTTTACATATTTTAACAAAAGCACATGTGTTAAATATATGTATGAGATAATGTATAAGAATAACACACCTTCGTATTTAGTATGCTTTCTTGGTTGGTTTTTTATTCTTTCCCCTGCTAATGATGCCACTTATACATGTCTACATATGACATTTTCTTTGGAATGATGATAAATGATACTGTGTTTTTAATTTTGGTCTCTGTACGGTCATTGTTAGTGTAAGTGCTGGATTATGTGATAGAAATATAATTAATTCTTGTGTGTTGATTTTGTATGCTGTAACCTTGCTGAACTCACTTGTTCTAGAAGGTTTTGTTTTTTGTTTGTTGGGTTCTGGCTTTGCATTTTATGTACTAAAATAGCAAAAGAGTGATGAAAACTTGGCTGCTGACAAGACCATAGGGAAGCAGCTATCCTCAGTCCTGACCAGCAGCTTGTAAATCAGCTCACTCCTTTTGGGAAAGCATTTTGAATAAAGAGCTATAAAAATGTTTATGCGGTTAGATGCGATGAGCTCACTTCTGAAACTGCCCTAGAGGAGTAAAACAAAAGAAGCAAACCACACCTGAAAATGGTAACTTTAGTGTTTTTGAGATCTTGGGGGAATAATGAATCCATTAATAAGATTCAAGGAAAATGTGTGACATATGTTGAATACATTGTTATATATTAATTAGGAAAAATGCTTGTGATCTTTTAGGTGAAAAATTGGAAGTCTATTAGAATTATGACTACTGTGAAAACAGGCACAACCAACTGTCGTAAGGTTATGCAAAAATAAGAGTTACTTGTCTTGGGCCACAAGGTTTTCCCATAATGTTATACTAATGCTATAGGTTTCATTTAGTTATATATATTTTAAGCTAACTCACATTTGACTCTCCGTGACTCCATTTCCCTGAGAAACTCAGCCATTGGATTATCGTGGACATTAAGAGAGAACTGGGGTCAAGTGGAATCAGCAGGAATTGATATTATTAAAAAAGAACTTAATATACTGCTGTGAAATATACTAGGGGATAATTTCAATAAGCCTTTGATACACTTAATAATTACAGCTCCTAGGTTTATAATTTTCTGATACAGGAAAGTGTCGTAATCATTTCTACATTTTGCATTCATCTTTGAGCACTTGTTCAATCATTTCCTTAGAATCAGTTCCTAGAAGTGAAATCTCCGAATTAAAGGAAACGCATATTTTAAATTTTGGTATATTGGCCAAATTGAATTCTGTAGAATTTTTATTACTGGTTTACCTACCCAACAGCACTCCTATAGGTGGATGTGATACACACATACACATACACACTGTATTGAGTTTACACGTGTATTGTCCATTGATAGATCAGTTTGGGGTCTATTATTTTCTCTTACAGTGTTTATCCTCTCATAGATTTATAAGAAAAACAAATTTGTTAAATATGTATATGAGATAACGTATAAAAGTGACACTTCATATTAGTGCTGGTATGCTTTTTCAGTTGGCCCTTTATTCTTTTAAAAAAATTAGTTTTTTTTAATTAGAGAAGTTGTAGGTTTACAGAAAAGTCATGTAAAAAAAATACAGCATTCCCAAATATCCTCCATCATTGATGCTTTGCATTAGTGTGGAACCTTATAATTGAAGAATATGAAAATATTACTGTTAACAGTATTCCTGTATTACATTAGGTGTATTTCCCCCATATACGACCCTATTATTAACACCTTGTAATAATGCTGTACATCTGTTATAATGGTGGAAGAACATTCTTATATTTGTACTATTAACCACAGTCCATCATCCACAACAGGGTTCACTGTGTTATAGAGTCCCATATTTTATCTCCTAACTTTTCCTTCTATAACATACATGACCCAAAACTTCCCCTTTCAGCCATACTCAGAAGCATAATTCATTGCTGTTAACACTCACAATAATGCACGACCATCAACACCATCCATTTCCAATATTTACAATCAAGCTAAATAGAAATTCTGTACTAATTAAGCATCAGCTATCCATTCTCTTCCCCCATTCTATGCCCAGGTAAACAATATTCTAGATTCTAATGCTATGCGTTTGCTTATTTTGATTAGTTCATATCAGTGAGATCATAACAATATTTGTCCTTTTGTGTCTGGCTTATTTCAGTCTGTATATTTTCCTCAAGATTCATCCATGTCACATGCATCAGGACTTCTCTCCTTCTTATAGCTTAACAATATTCCATTGTATGTAAATACCACATTTTGTTTATCCATTCATTGGTTGATAGACACTTGGGTTGCTTCCATCTTTTGGCAATTGTGAATAATGCCACTATGAATATCGGTGTGCAAATGTCTGTTTGAGTCCCTGCTTTCAGTTTTTCTGGATATATATACTTATTAGTGGGGTTGCCAGATCATTGCAGTTCTATACTTAGCTTCCTGAGGAGTTGCCAAACTGTCTTCTACAGTGACTGCATTGTTTTACATTCCCACCAGCAGAACGAGTGTTCTTTTTTCTCTACATCCTCTCCAACATTTGTAGAGTTCTGTTTTTCAATAGCGGTCATTCTAGTGGGTATGAAATGATATCTCGTTGTGGTTTTGATTTGCATTTCCCTGATAGCTAGTGATTTTGAGCATCTTTTCATGTGCTTTTTAGCCATTTATAGTTTGTCTTTGAAAAGATGCCTATTCAAGTCTTTTGCCCATTTTAAAACTCGGTTGTTTATCTTTTATTATTGAGTTCTTGGATTTCTTTTTATATTCTGAACATTAAACCCTTATGTGCGGTTTCCAAATGTTTTCATCCATTGAGTAGGTTTCCTTTTCACTTTCTTGATAAAGTCCTTTAAAGTACAAAAATTGTTATAACTTTGAAGTGGTCCCATTTATCTTTTTTTTCTTTCATTGCTTGTGCTTTGGGTGTATGGTCTTTTAAAACACCTCTGACCACAAGATGTAGAAGATGATTCTCTACATTTCCTTCTAGGAGTTTTATTGTCCTGGTTCTTATATTTGGGACTTTGGTCCATTTTGAGCTAATTTTTTTTTGTATGCTGTATGGTGGGGTCACATTTTGTTGTTTTTCCATGAGAATATCCCGTTATTGCAACAGCATTTGTTGAATTTTTGTTTGTTTGTTTGGGGAAGTGCATGTACCAGGAATTGAACCTGGATCTCCTGAATGGCAGGCAAGAATTTTACCACTGAGCTACCTTTGCACCCCCTATTTTGAGCTAATTTTTGTATGAAGTGTGAGATAAGGATTTTCTTTCTCTCTTTTGTGTGTGGATATCTAGTTCTCCCAGCACCATTTGTTGAAGAGATTATTCTGTCCCAGTTGCATGGTCTTGGCAGTCTTGTCAAAAATTATTTGGCCATAAATGTAAGGGTCTATTTCTGAACTCTCAGTTAGATTCCACTGGTCAATATGTCTATCTTTATGGCAGTACCATGCTGTTTTGACCAGTGTTGCTTTGTAATATGCTTTAAAGTCAGGAAGTGTGAGTCTTCCCACTTCGATCTTTTTCAAGATGTTTTAGGCTATTCAGTGACTTTTAGTCATCCAAATAAATTTGGTAATTGGTTTTTCTATTTCTAGAAAATTGGCTATTAGAATTTTTATTGGGATTGTATGGAATCTGTAGATCAATTTGGGTAGAATTGACATCTTAATTATATTTAATCTTCTAATCCATGAACATGTAATGTCCTTCCAATTAATTTAGGTCTTTTTTATTTCTTCTAGCAATGTTTGGTGGTTTTCTCTGTACAAGTCCTTTACATCCCTGATTATTTTTTCCCTAGATATTAGATTCTTTGAGTTGCTATTGTAAATGGAATTTTTTTTCTTTATTTTCACCTCAGATTTCTCATTACTAATGTTTGGAAATACTACTGGTTTTTGTCTGTTACCTTGTTTGTATTCCACCACTTTGCTGAACTCATTTATTAGCTCTAATAGCTTTGTCATAGATTTTTTTGGACTTTCAGTATATAGGATCATGTCATCTACACATAGTGAGAGTTTTACTTTTTCCTTTCTAAAATGGATGACTTTTATTTCATTTTCTTACCTAATTACTCTACCTAGAACTTTCAACACAATGCTGAATGACACTGACAGCATCTTTATCTTGTTCCAGATTTAGAAGGAAAGTTTCAGTCTTTCACTGTTGCCAATGATGTTAGCTGTGGGTTTTTCATGTATTCTCTTTATCATGTTGAGGAAGTTTCCTCCTATTCCTATTTTTCAAAGTGTTTTTATCAAGAAGGAGTGCGTGATCTTGTCAAATGCCTTTCTCTGTGTCAATCGAGATGATCATGTGTATTTTCGCTTTCAATTTGGTGATGTAGTGTATTACATTAACTGATTTTTTTATGTTGAACCAACCTTACATGCCTAGGATAAAACCCACTTGGTCGCTGTGTATAATTCTTTTAATATGCTGCTGGATTTGATTTGCAAGTATTTTGCTGAGGATTTTTGAGTTTGTCTTATATTCCTTCCTTTGTTAAGATGCCTTTTGCAGTTCACAAGTTTATATTTTATGTGCCATTAGCTTTATCAATTTCTTTCATGCCCATGAAGCCTCCTTTCCCCTCTCCAAAGTCGTAATTCTCATAGATTTTTGTATATTCTTAAGGAATCTTTATAAAAGGAAAGGATTAATCTTCCTGAAGAAGTTTTTTAAGGAGTATATGATGTATGAAGTGCTATTCCTCTTTCTATTTTTCCAAATGGATTGCAGATTGTCCCAAAAATGCTTATTGGGGGGGCAGTGATGGACAGTGCAGAGGGAGGTCAAACAAGCAGGGTCTAGAATCGGGATGCTTCCAACCAGCTCCACCACTTACTGGCTTTGTGGCCCTCTTTCCTTACTCTCTATAAGCCACACAGGTGGACGGTGAGGACCAGGTAGGCTGTCACCAGTGCAGCCCTTAGTTAGCACTGGCTCAAGCAGTCTGGGCAAGCGCCCAGATGCAGGAGGGGTTTGGAACAGGTGGAAACAGAACAACAAGCTGTAACATGCTTCTCCTGGCCTGGGCCTCCCCCAGGTTCCTGATCAGGACCCACAGACCCCAAAGCCTCTCCTGAGCCTTGCAGTATCTGCCCCAAGGGGTAACCAGCCTCTGGGCAGGAATCTCAGAGGTATGTGATAATGTGGGGAAAAGTGCAGAAGCAATGCCTCCCAAGCTTTAATGTACATGCAGATCCCATATCCATCTATCTGGGGTTCAGTCTGGGTGCCATATACCCTGTCGGGGCCTCACACTTGGGTTATCGCCAGACCAGTCCCACAACCTTGATCCAGAGCTGCAGTTCTAAAATTCTAAGGTGCCTCGGCATCCCCTGGAAGGTGGACAGAACGGAGTGCTGGGATCCACCACTTCTGTTTCTAAGTCAGTGGGTCTGGGGTCAGGTCAGGAATTTGCACTGCTAAGGCATTCTCAGGTCATGCAGAGGCTTCCAAAGTCATGTTGATGCTGCTGATCCATGGGCCACACTTTGAGAACCAAGGCAGGCATTGTCTTGGCTGGGTTTATCCCAGCTGGTCTGACTCCAGGCCTGGGGTCTCCCCTGCTCCTGGGGGGGTTGGACAGATTCTCAGGCCTCACAGGCCCTGGCTGGGAGCTCCCTGCTCGCTCATCAAGCATCCCTGTGACCCCATGGTACCTCCAGTGCTGGGAAGGAATGGCCTGCCTGGGGGATGCGGTGCGCCTTCTAAGCCCTAGAAGGCATCTGTAAAGAGAACACCATGTCTGGTATCTGTGATCAGCCTTTGGTGCCAGGGGATGGGGGCCAGCCCCTAATCTGGTGCCCACTTTGCCTTGCAGAGTCAGCGGACAGCATGTGCCTCCGGGCACCTGAGGGCACCCCTGTGCCTGGCCCAAGCCACTCCTCCCCAGAAAGCCACGGCGCTCCGCCCACCCCCCACCCACCCCGCCGCTCTGGGCATGTGGCCCGTTCTGCCAGCGACCCTACCTCGTGTGCGTCCCACCCAACAGGTATGTCAGGGACAGCTCACTCGGGTCCCCAGGGTGGCTCCAGTCCCACCCTCCATATTGCACTTTGTCTTGGTGTCCTCTGAGTGGAGCCCTGCCCAGGGACCAGATGGGGGGGGGGGGACTGGTCTTGAGGTCTGAGATGCCTGGGCCCCGGGGTGATGGGTGGCCTGGTATCCCCCTCAGAGGCACTGCCAGGCCTCTCAGGCTTGCACCCCCACTTGGGCTGGGGAAAGGGGCTGCCCTGGCTCACCCACCCCACTCCCCCAGCCCTCCACGCCGGTCAACCAGCCCCAAACCCCAACCATGCACAGGGCCCAGGAATCCAAACTTCACAAAGCTTTACAAAGCCCCAGGGGAGTCTTGTGCACCCTCAAATTCGAGAATCTACATCCCTGCCCTGTGATGCTAATTTTAGATGTGGGGGTTGGGGGTGGGAGTGGGGCAAAATTTCTGCTTATAAAGATGGGAGGGCCTTTTGACCATGATGCTATCACAAGGGGCTTCTTGGGAAACTAGAAGTGAAGAAACCTTGGAGAGGGCCTATGGGTGCCTCTGGAATGATGTCAGCCGAACCCTTAATAAAAGAGCCCCGGACTGTGCCCTGGGCAAGTTGAATCCCTGGAAGGAACTAGGAACCCACAATAGTCTGCTGCCTGACAAAGTCCTCCTGCCAGAAACATGATTGTCAGGTTTTGCATCTGCATGCACCTGGGCTAGCATTCCCTGCTTCCCTCCTACATTCAGTTGCCAGCTCACATGCAGAAAGTGCATTCCCCATCTTCCCTTGAAAACATCCACATCAGCAGGTTTATTCAGAGGTTTGCATCTTCACTCCGCCCTGTCAGGGCAAACGCAAGGTTCTCCTTGTTTCTGCTCATGCGTCAAGGTTTGGGGGGGACCCTGGGGATAGGAGATGCTCAGGGGTCTGCTCTGGGACCCCTTTGGCATGTCCCCGTGAAGTGACACTCATGCTCTGTAGACCAGGACATTTTAGGGATGGATATGAAGGGAAGAGATGGCCCAGTCACTCGTTGAAAGGGGACGCTAGCAAATGTTGGCATGGTTCCTTCCTGGCATTCAAGGTCCTCCAAGGTCCCTGAGAAACTCGCCCCTGGATGAGTGCATTCTTGGTTCTGTTTGCAGCAGCTGTCAGGCTGCCCTGCTGGGAATGACAGGCAGGTTACTGGTGATCCCACTGTGGCCAATGCCAGATGCGAGCCACCGAGGCTTCCTTGCCACTGTGCCCAGCTTGGCTGAAGCTCTGCTGACCTGGCATCTAAGATACTACAGCATTATCTTAGTTTCCTTAATAATTCTTCCCCCTTTAATGTGTTAACTGCATCCTCTTTCTGGTTAAGGTGATGCCATTTCACACACACCTTCAGGCAGTCAAGATCTGGAAGCAGGAATGTCGCGGGCGGCTCTAGTGACTGGTGAGATGCTCATTGTCCAAATGCTCTGTGCCCACACATGCTGAGAAATAGGCAGGGAATGGCAGGTGGGCCCCGGACTGCACTGCCTGTAAATCCAGCTCTTCAGCTCGTTACCCAGTAACACGAGTTCTCTGACCCGGTGCTTTCCCTTACCTCCTTTCTTGGTGAAATTGTATTAGACGCTATAACTTAATGTGCAGACAGCTGCTCATCTCACTTCATCTCTGAGATTCTATTTTGGAAGGAAATTGCCCTCACATGTGAGTTTTTTGTTTGTTTGGTTGAGTTTTATGATGTCTCATGTTTAATTGCCAGGCTGGCTCACTGCCACCCCAAATTACCCCAAGCCACCCAAGAAAGGTTTACTTTGTGTTAGTCTAAACTTATCTAGGCCTAAATCACGTCTGCCTCCCTCAGACTGGCTTCTTCTGAAATGCAAGCAGACCAAGGACCACCCAGCGCGGTTCTCGGCACTCCTGGGGATCTGGTGCCCTGTCCCTAACCCGGGGGCCAGAGGGCTTGGCTGCCTGGGAGCTGGGACAGCAGAGGGGAACCAAGAGAAGGAGGCTAGAGTGGGCTCCTGTGGCCCCTCTAGTCCCACCTGGCTCTGTTCTGAAGGCAGGTCTGTCTCTAGATGCCACAGAAGACCTGTTAGCTTGGGGATTGAAGCAAGGGGAACAGAAGGGGGCCTGTCCCTGCGCATGGCTGCCCTCTCACTGGCTGGTTTTTCCTTTGGGCGTCCCTCCCCCAGTCGTTGAGCTCCAAGAGGCTGCAGCCCCTCTCGGGGAACGCCAGTGAAGCACAGGGCTGAGGGGAGCCAGGTGCTCTGGAGACAGTGCCCAGTGTCCCAGTGCCCAGGAAGCTGGGACCCGGAGAAGAAAGCTGGTGCTGAGCATGCTTTTATTTGCTTCGTATGCAATTGAACAGCCGCCTTTGCTGTTGTTTGGATTGGGTTTGCTTTCAAAATGACTTGTTTTCCCTTCGTTTTTTAGTTCCCATGTCTCGCTCCGTTGTGGCGTCCTCTGCACATCTGCCCCACTTGTCACCACCTGGAGAACAAAGAGACGCCTGGAAAGTTGCTCAGCCGCTGAAGCCAGATGCCTCACAGACCACGTCAAAGGAGCGGCCGCACTCTTGGGTGGACAGTAAGGCCGACACGGACACCAGGGTGCTGGTGGCGAAGCTTCTGGAACACGCGCACTGTGTGCCCCCTGCCCAGGGGCAGCACGTGGTCAGCTCTGTGTGCTCGGCAGTCCCCTCCGAGGAGCACGCGGTGGAGGACGCCCTCCTCTGTGCCAGCGTCTTAGACCAGGTCTGAAGGACCCCAGGGCTGGACAGACACAAGGACGGGCCCAGTGCCCCGGAGTGTTCCTGCCAGAAGTCACCGCGCTGCGAGAGTGCAGCCCCGAGCCCTCACTGGGCAGCAGACGATGATGGGGACCCCGTGAGGACCACGGGGTGGCTTGGGCAAGGAGCTCCACCTCCCTCAATCTGTTGTCTTGGGATCACATTTCCTGCCTATTCTGGTCATACAGAAAATGTACTCCCTGGGGCCCATCGTGAGCTCCCTGGATTTATGGGGCCTGGACCACCCTGAACAAACCAGAGTGCAGCGGCAGATGGCGCTCCTGTCACTCAAAGACACAAAGTATCTTCAAAGTGAGGGTCATCAAGTGCAGGATTCTCCCTGCCCCCAATTTAATTCCCCATGCCATGGATCGAGGATGACATGAAGTTATGAGACCATGTTCCCATGTGGCTTCTATCACTCACTAATCAAACCTTGATCATATCCAAGCTTTAAAGAAAATGGGTCATTTAGTCAGAGATGACAGCTGGAACCCAACTTTTTGCCCTCAGGGCCCCAGGACTGTTGTGAAAATAAAGATACAAGAGATGGCTGCTCCTGGGAAGCAGATGGAGCTGCAAGGGTCTGTGATGGACCCAACACCATCCAGGCTACCCGCCCGTCAGCCCTTCTTCCAATCCGTCCCCGACTTTCTCTCTGGGTTCCCTCTTTCCACTTTCACTCTTTAGCTGGCTCAAGGAGGGAACAGAGACATGTGAGTTGTTTCTTGTTCCATAATAATGAGCACCTGTGCTGAGCCATTCCTTAGGTGCATTTTCCTTTGAGTTTGGCCAGGACCCTTTAGCCTCAGTGGGTAGAGGTTTGGGAGGAAAGAGACTGTCTTCCCAAGATGTGTGTACCACTGATAAACCAGGTCTCTGATGTCCCACAATGGTTCATTCCCATCCAGGCCAGCCACAAACACCTCTGTGTTGGAGGATGTAGATTGTAGGGGTATCTACTTTATGGTGATTTATACAGAAGCAGGACCTTCTCAGCCTTCTCTGAGAGGACAGCTTGGGCACCTGGTTTTCTTGCCACTCCCTCCTTCCCACCTCCCTCCATGGTGTATTCCAGCAACATCCACAGGAGTGCTTCCCAAGGGCCCTTGCAACAGCGCTGTACTCCAGAACTTTCTGCAGTGATGGAAATGCCTGGATCTGCACCACCCAAAACTGGCACCTGGGGTTGTTGAGTCCTCAACCTGGGGGCCCTTGGGAACCTGAGGGCTAGCAAGACAAAGGAACTGCATCTCCAATTTATTGAACTTCAATTAAAATAGTCACTCGTGGCTGGTGGCTCCTGCATTGACCCTTGGAGTGTAATCCTAGAGCTCACAGGCTTGGCAAGGGGAGTCCAGTGCTGGGGGTTGGGATGGGGGGCAGACGAGACAAATGCAGGGGTCGGGATGTACTCTCCCCTTTGCTGTACTCAGCCTGTGCTACACACCCCCAGCCCCACCCCACTTTAATGGCCTGGGTTGAGCTTCCATGGGGCTAGACACTGGGAAGGGACAGGCAGGAGCGTTTTCCAGCCAGGTGCATGGAGCCCCCCTCCCTCCCTGGGAGAACCCAGGTGTGGGGCCAGCAGAGAGCCCCAGCTGCGAGCACTTTCACTGCTTTACAAATATTATTGGACATTGCCTCCTAGAGGTTAGAGAGCAGGAAAGTATAAATAAGGCATTTTGATGAAAACCATGACTTTCCCATGAAAGACAGACTAGAGATGAATTTACCAGCACTTTATTCAGACCATAAAAAAAGGAAATCAGTTCTCTAATTTTTCTCAAGTGAGAGCTTTTGAAGTCCCAAAAAGCAAGTTGGTTTGCAGGTAAAGTTAATTGATGGTTTTTCAGAGTGGCTTACCCCCAAGCCGTCAAGCAAAGCCTTCACTGTCCCGAGTCCCTGACCTCTGACCCAAGGTCACTGCCAGGGTCTCTGGGGCAAGCTCGGCTACCTGCAGGGGTCCTGGGCTGAGCCCTGAGTGGGCTGAACCTGAGTTCTCAGACCTGGTTGCAATTCAAGTGTGGTCAGGATCCCCTCGCCCACCCCCACCCATCAACTCTGTCTTTAAGGGGCAGTGGGGAGCTGGGGCATTTGTGTGTTTCACTTGTAGCCAGGGTGAGGGACCTTGGGCCACCCAGCCTGTTCCCCTATTCCCTTCCCTTCTGCTATCTGTAGCAGG
Organism: Tamandua tetradactyla; assembly: GCF_023851605.1. Taxonomy (NCBI): domain Eukaryota; kingdom Metazoa; phylum Chordata; class Mammalia; order Pilosa; family Myrmecophagidae; genus Tamandua; species Tamandua tetradactyla. Next base: position 81,661,391 of record NC_135338.1, on the reverse strand, counting down.
CAGTGTGTCTTTTCTGAAGTTTGGGGTCCATGTCCCAGGCTGTACCTCCCCTCGAAAGCTCTGTCCAGGAAGCCTCTAGCCCCTTACTTTGGAAGTGCTTTGCTGTTCACACAACCCTCTCATACTCATCTGTGCTTGCTCTATAGCAACTCTTGTTTTGTGGATGAGGAAAGTCCCCATCCTATATCTATGTATGGGCGGCGACATGGTCACCTTCCTCTTAGAACAAGGCTGGCAGGGCAGTCAGTGGTGGGTTCAGGGAAGGCAGCCTGGCTGGGCCCTGGGTGACTCCACAAGGGCCCCAGGTTCAAGAAAGGTCTCCAGGACAGAAGGGTGCATGCAGTGGCCACTGGGAAACAGGTGAGTGACTTGATTCTCTAGCCTTGGTGCACCCCACCACCACCACCCACATTGGCTCCATGGCATCCCAGCAGCGAGCACCCAGGGTCCCTGGCCAGGGCAAAAACTGACTTCCTCCCCCACCATCCTGTGGCACACCTTTTCCACCCTGGAGTTTTTCTGGCTCCTGCTCTTTTGTTATCTGAAACAGGCCTATCCATGGCTGGTTTGGGGGTGACGCTCTGCTTTCCCCTCCATCTCAGTCCTTCCTCTCCCAGCTCTGCCTTAGCTGGTCATCAGCAGGTCCTGGCAGAACCAACTCTACCAGAAGGACCCCCTCTCTGCAGCGCCGCTGCTGGGTCCTGAGCTTGCTCCCCCTACTCCAAGGGGGCTTGACCTCCACCAGTGGCCAGTGAGGAAGAGGGAAAGGCGGTGCATATCATTCAAAGGACTTAAGGTCTTCCTTTGGCTGGAAGACAATGATACCAAGTGAATGCTTGTTAACAAGTCATGGGCCAGACAACTTCTTTCAGATGGATTGTTTCTCTCTGCTGTATTGGTTCAAGATGCTGCCATGGAGGCAGACTTGATAGGAAATTGTTCTCAAGCCACCAGAGACCCATTTGTACCACTTGAAGGCTGTATTTATTTAATGTACCTCAGTGTTTTAATAATGACCGGTGTTTTAATAAAAAGTATTTCTGGCCTTTGTGTCTCCAGGGACTAATTGGAACCAAAACGAAACCCAGAGCCCATATATGTGCTGCTGGCAAGTGGGGTCTGAAGGAAGGGCTCGGGCAGGGCTGAGGCACCAGGCTAGAGAGCATGAACCTTCCATGCCTCAGACCCCTGCTTCCCATGATCATTTTGGAGGCCAGGCCCGGGGGCTGTGAAAGTGAGGGGAGAGGCTCCTGGATGCATGCAGGGTCACCTGTGCTGGCCCTGTCTGCCCGCCATGGATGCAGGCACCAGGGGCTTCTGGGAGAAATGTATGCACATGGCTCAGAGCTCTCAAATTTGGGTTCTTTTTGTGCCCACTCCACCCCCCCCCACCCACCCCCTGTGCCCTTGTTATTTGTTAGCCATGGCTCTCCCTCGCTGGCACCTGTTCTTTTACCTTGTCTGGGGTGGTGTGGGGGTGTGTCTCTGGACCTTCCTGACTTCAGGCACTTCTCCTCTGGTTTTTATTTTATGTGATGTTTCATTACCCAAGCAAGTGGGCCTTCACAGGATAGCATTTTTTTTTTTTTTTTGGTCTCTTAGCCAAGTGAATGCTTTTTTTCTACTTTTGCTTCCTCAACATATTCAGAGTGTCAAAGAAAATGGACCTTCTGCCCTTTAAAATTGAATTTCCTCCTCACTTTGTTCTCTGAGTCTACACTGCAAACTCAGAAAAGGATGGCGCGGACTGGAGTTGGCTTTGGAAGGCTGCAGCCGAGAGGCCACAGATGGTCAAACTAGAGCATAAGGGGGTCCAGATAAGGAAAAATATCCTCCCTCTGTGGCCTAGCCCAGATGCCAGGCCACCAAGGTGCTCTGTCAGTTCACATGGTGGGGCAGTGTGGCCCGCTCGTGAGCAGCCCCAACGGCACGGGCCCTACTCAGTGAGGGACCCCTGGCTAGCGTGGCTGGAACCTGCCCCTGCCTTCTCAGCAGGGTCCAGAATGACCTCATCCCTCCGACACTGAGAGCCACCGAGCACGGTGGCGCTGGAGAAAGACACCTGACGGATGTGCTGTCCAGGTCCGTCATTTCCAGACTGGCCACGGAGCCCCTACAGGTGATAGCAGGTGCTAGGAGGGAGGCGCGCCCTTCTGTTACATACACTGACACACATGCACACTCACCTCTCCCAGAGGCAGTCTAGCTTTTAACTCCGGAGTAGCCTAAGCTCCCATCTGTCCTTGGCGCAGTTTACCAACAGCCTCGGCTTCCTCCTGGGACAGGTGGGTGGGGAGCCCCCAGGGCAGGCACAGGGGCTCTGCCACCCCCACCCTCTGACCTCCTCGAGTTGCACTCACCAGCCCCAGCGCTAGGCCGTGATGGAACGGGATCTAGTGCAGGGTCCCAGGCCAAAGTGTGGGGGCCCAGAGGGGCATGGTGCTCCCGTGCCTCAGTGAACAAAGCAGCCGCACCAGCAGCGTGTCGCCATGACTTCAGGTTTATTAGTGATATTTGCGAAGTCTTCCTAAGGTCAGCTGCATGCAACACAGGTTACTCCTTGAATACAGTAATCCTAAAGCTTTAGTTACTGCATGGTAAGGCTTCTTAAGTCACAGTGTCGTCTTCAAGGCCTGGGCCAAAAAAAAAGAGACTTCCAGACAAAAGGACATCGGTTAACAGTGACCTCTATGGACTGACCTAGACGATGTTTCACTTTATCTACACACCCTGTAGTACTGCGCGCGGTGGCCGCAGGGCGCTCAACCGCGTGATTCCCGGCACCCGTGGCATCGGGGACGGTGGTGGCCAGTGGAGCTGCTGTTTCCTGGTGTGGGTTTTGATTTTGTTTTGGGGTGGGGGGGTGGGGAGCACGTGTGTGGGCATGTGTAGACAGACTGTAAATGGAGGCACGCGCTGCTCCTCGCGCCCACCTGGCGGGGAAGACTGCAGGTGGAGGGGCAGCAGGGCGAAAGGTGAGCCCAGGTAACTCTACAAGACTCGCCAGCGGGCGGGCGGGGCTGGGAGGAGCGGTCGTGGTGGCCCTGCGGATCACCCTGCCACCCCTCTGTCCGGAGAACCATTTGTCGAAACGAAAGTCAAAAGCAGTAACGGTATCTAAATAAATATGGAGTTGGGATGTCGTGGCCAGCCTCTTTATTTAACTCAGAACGTCTCCTTTCTCGCTAAATACAATCACTCACATGTTCCCAAACGTGAATCCCAGGCCCCACCCTGGGGACCGGCTACAGAAAAAGCCCATTTGGGGCCCTCAGGTGTGTGTGTTGGGGGGAGTGGGACCTCAGACTTCCCAGCCAATGGGGGGGGGGGGCCCGGGGGAGCTCGCTCTCCTTCCCAGAGTCGCTCTTCCAGCTGCATCCCGCACCCGTCAGGCACCCACGTTCACGACAGCTTCAAGGAGGAAAGACACACACACTCGACACCACACAGAGGTACAAAGAAATCCGCTTTGCCAGCTGCAATGAGAAAACAGTTCCGAAACGTGGCAAAAGGCTTGAATGTTTTAGAAAGATCTCGTTTCTGTGACTCTCCTTTGATAACGACATACCCTTTTTGGCCAAAAAGGAAAAAAAGTGGATGGTGAGGGCAGCCCCATGGGGCAAGCCAATGTCCTGTGGTCAGCTGGAGGGGCTGGGGCTGGCCCACCCCCACCCCCAGCCTGTTTGCGCTCTGGGCAAGCCCAGCACAGGCCTCGTGGGCCGCTCCGAGCTCCTCCTCGAGGCTGGGGTCGCCTAGATGTACAGCGGGGTCTCCTGGCCCGTCAGCAGCCTGAACATGGCAGCCGGCATCGTCTTCATGTGAATCTGTCAACGGACGAGAAGTGGCTGAACCCAGGGAAGGCAGTCTTCTTACCCCCCTCCCTTTTTTTTTTATTATATATTTTTATTGCCAAATCTTCACACACATACATTCCATACATGGTGTACAATCAACGGCTCACAATATCATCACACAGCTGTGTATTCATCACCATGATAATTTTTTAGAACATTTGCATCACTCCAGAAAAAGAAATAGGAAAAAACTCATACATCCCATATCCTGTACCCCTCCCTCTCACTGACCACTAGTACTTCCATCTACCCAATTTTTTATTTTACCCCTTATTTCCGCCCCCCCCCCCCACTATTCCTTCCCTCCCTTCTGATGCAATAAATAATCTTTAGCCAGCCAGATGGGAAAAGTCCCCTGAGCATTTTCTCCCTAAAGCATGGGACTTTTAGAGCCAGTGAAAAAGCCGGACTTCCCCATGCCAGTGGGGACAGAGGAGGCATTTAAGGAAGTTGCAGCCTGTTAGGACGTGCTTTCCCCATGCCATCTTGTCAGAGTTTCACACACTGTCAAGTGCTGGCTTTCCTTTCAGCTTGGGACTAAATCATTTGACTTTTAATTGGGGCTCCCATTTGCCCTGTGGGCTAGGGACGGCTGGAGGTGCCCAGTTCTCCCACACAAACCCACAAGGCGCGAGCTCTGCTTCCGTGAGGAGGAGAACACAACCCCATTCCCTGAGAACCTGCAAAAGCAGGTATTCTGGGGGCTGGGGATTTGCTTGCTGGGGCTCAGGGTGCCTCTAGCCCCCATCCTTTAGGATGAGTTTAGCAGGCGACTCTCGGGGCCTAGTTTCAAAGGGGCTGGGCGCACAAGCAATGCCCAAAACTGCTCTTCAGAATCCCAATGTTGTGTGTATGTGTGTGGGGGGGTGGGTGCGCTTTGCACCCCTAAATCCCTTGGAGACAAGGGAGGAAGGCACCTCCTGGTGAGAAATCACTAAACCAACAGCAGTAAAGACAGTACAACAGAAGGATGGGGGTGGGCTCTGCCTTTTCTCCTGCTCTGAAAGTCTCTACTCCAAGCACTGTCTGCAAGAGACAGAGCCCCTCAGTTAAAAGGCCATCAGTGAAGGGACTTCATGCCACCACCCTTCACAGTGGTTGATTTTAATTAGACGATAATGACTAAGGACCTGAACTCCCACTGCTAAAACACTGTCCCTCCTGGCTGGCCCGTTCGTGTCCCGCCTCAGCCAAAGGGGAAGTGGGGCTGGGAAAGGAGGATGGGGGTGGGGACAGAGAGGGCAGGGCACACACAAAGTGGAGCACTCTCTCACGGAGGGAGGATAGACCAGTAGGGATCTGAATGAAGATGGTTTCTAGGCACTAAATTTGCTTCCTGCCCAGGTCCAGCAGCCCTGGGACTCACAAGCTGCAGAGAGCACACGGTCACCCAGGTTCTGGCAGAAGTTGCTGGGGGCACTGCCCAGACCCCTCCCCAGTGTCGGGGTGGCTGCTGCTGACCCATGATGCTCCCAAACTCCCCGGGTCCCCTGGGCATCCCAGCTGGCATGGGGAAGAGCAGGTCTCCAGCCAAAACTCCCGGAGGGAGGGAGGAGGGAGGAGGGATGGCAGTCCCGGGAGGGAGGCGTCCTCAGGGCTGCCCTCCCCCACTATCCCCTGCCTGTGTCCCCAGCACCACTGACCATGCGGAGGTCCCTGTTCTCTATCCCTGCACCTCCTCTACTCCCACCCCTCTCCCAGAAGAGCTCTTAAAATGCAAAGCACACCCTGCTGCATGCCTGTCTGAATTTCTGCCAAGGCCTCCTATGACCTTGAAATAAGCTCCAGCTCTTCACTGGGGCCTTCTGGGTGGCCCTGGGCCCTTGTTTCACCTGCTCCCATCTCACCGGCTCCTTCTCCTCTTCCCGCCAGGGCACAGACCGCGGGAGAGGCTGGTGGGGGAGTAGGATTTGCTGCCTGTTTCCCTTACGTCCCAGCGTAACTGGCCCTTTCCCCCACCTCCTAAACACATTCCCCTTCCCCAATATTCTTTCTACCAGCCCCTTGTTTGCTCCTTTTGAAGTGCTTATCAGCGTTTGTATATTTTTATCCTTGCTTTTTTTGGGGAGTGGGGAGTGCAGTCTACCTCACCAGTTAGAAATTAAGCTGCTTGAGGACTGAGAACTCATGCTGTTAATAAACACCTGCGGGGTGAATGGACCAGCGGGTGCAGAACCGAGGCCCTGAGCCGGGCGAGCTCGCAGTGCCCCTGAACCACCCGAGCCCCGGACGGTGGGGGAGGCAGGGTGGTCCTACCTGACCACCGTGGGGGGCAGCCCTCCCGTAGACCTGGAACCACTTTAACCTGCTCACTAGCACTTCTGCAGTCAGACCTCAAGCCTGTGCAGAATGCAAGGGGCCATTTGACTCCCAGAGGATGATGGAGCTGGGGGTGGGCGGGTCCCCAGCCTTCCTGAGACAGTGCAGGGCCAGTCCCTGGGGCCCTTGGCCCTCCTTTGCTTTGATCCTGCAGTTCTCTGACTTTCCACCCGCAACAGAGAGCCTCTGCCTGGAATGCGGAGTCCTGCCCAAGGACCTCCTGTACTCCATCTGCTGCCCCCGACTCCCGTCTGACCCGGGAGAGGATGCTGTGGGGTGCAGCTGCCCGCCAGGGTCTGCCCTTTCTCAGCAAGCCCGACTTGGGCGCCCCTGACGGGGGCAGACAGGCAATGAGCCAAATTCGGCACCCAGGTGTGGGTTCACTTCTACATTGTCACTTAGGCCCCTCCCCACCCCACCCCAGGGTCCGTTTGATTGGTTCATTTTAGATTTTAGCTCCTTACATCACCCCCACAGATGCTTTTTCCATCAGAAGATCCATTCTCCGTAATTCCTTAATCTAAAGCTCCCCTGCCCCCTGCCCAAGATTCATCAAAATTTATCAGTGACTAATTTTCCAAATGTGCTTAGGAGGATGGAAGGGCAGGAGCTTTAACCTTCCAGCCCCGCCAAGTCAGGGGCTGGGGCCAGTGTGAAGGATTCTAACCCCGGGTCTGCCCCTCCCCACCCCCACCGCCCGGGAAGATCAATTCATCCCATAAGTCACTGACCCCAGCCCGACTCCCCTGGCTGATCTCCTCATTGGGCATGGCCCAGGGCCCCAGTGGGAGCGGCCATCTCAGAGCACCTACTTAGGAAATGGGGTTTTCCTTTCTTGGAAACCACTTATGCAAAGGAGACTCGTGACACCTACCTCCTAGCCCCATCTTGTGCCAGAAAGAAAGTCACCTGCTGCCACCACCCCCTGAAAATACAGACCCTTCCCCAGCCCTGCCAGGGCAACAGAACACTGAGCATGCCCCCATGAGCTGGGAAACGTACCCATCCTGCGCCACCGCGCCCAGCCAGACCCCAGTTCCCACCCCCACAGGCTGCCTGGACTGAACCATTCCCAAACCGACCCTGCTCCCCAGCTGCCTCCAGGGCACTCTCAGCTCGGAACTCCTCCAGCCCAGCACCCAAACTCTGCACCACCCCTCCCCACCCACCCCAGCTCCGCCCCAGCCCACCCTCCTGTGCCAGCACACGCTTCTCCCACCTTAGCCCACTCACTTGACTGCCCTTTTCAGTCACCCTTTGCACACACATGCACTCATACATGCTCTCACACTCTTGCTCACTCACATGCAAGCATGAGCACACCCATACTCCCCACCCATAGAGATCCACTCACTCATACACACAGGCCCAGACTTGTACACACACACACTCATATATATTCACATTCGCATATTCCTTTTCACATACATCCACATTCACACTCTTACTCAGACACACACCACACTCATCCTCACACCTGCTCACAGACATCCCATATACCCACAACTCACCCTCACACTTACACACACTCACAATAGTTCTATGTTGAGCACTGGCATACACTTGCACTCACACCCCTGCTCAAGCACACACAAACACACACACTCAAACACACCCATACCCACACTGCACACACTCATTCCCACATACCCTCACTTGGACACCCACACATACACACACCCATATACCCCCACAGACACAATTCATGTACACCTTCACACATCAGATTTCCTCACACACACAAACACCCCTTCATACACACACACATACACACCACCACAATCATTCTCTCATACTCATTCATGACACACACACCCTCACATTCATGCACAATCATTCACACATACACTTCTCACACAACACGTTGCACTCTGAGATTCACATACACAGTCTCCTTTCCACACATCCACACCAAAACCTGGACACATCCCCCTACTCACTCTCACTCTCACACTCACAGATACCCACTTTAACTGAGTGTGCGCCCTGCCTGTGCTGCACTATCACCCCCCACCCCGACAGTTCCCTTCTCACCCAGCCTTAACCTGCTGTACTGCGGACTCCCTGGGGAAATCTGTGTCCCTCTCCTGGCACCCTTCTCCAGACTAGTCTGTACCAGGACAGGAAGGTCAGTTACCGGTCATCAAAGCGGGCAGGGGCCAAGCTGCACAGTGGGGAGGAAGGTGGCAGGGGTACAGGAGAGCCCCCCACCCTGGCACAGTCCCCTCCAGGAACAAAAAGGGCGCTCCATGCCGCTGCCGGTGCCCCAGTCCCATCTGCTGAGACACGGGCTGCGGTTAGAGTGGGAACTGCACGGCCGCCCCCACCTACGTGTCTGGTCACGGAGCTCCCGGGGCAGGGGTTCCAGCCCCGCCAGCCCAGCTGATGCCCAAGGACCCCGGGAGGGGCCGGCAGGGTGGGGAGCGAGCGGAACTCGGGGGGACAGGCTACAGGAGGATCCTGCAAAGGGCGGGCCTGCCCTGGGTGGGCCGAAGGCTGTGCCCAGCACTCACTCCCCTCTCCATGGCTGACAGAAGTCAGTCCTGGGCCCAGAGACCACCCAGACAGAGGCTCTACTTTCAGGAGAGGGATGGACAGAGCCGGCAGGCCTTACCTCTCCAACTGAGTTGGACAGAGCTTGGACGATCTTCTCGTGGGCTGTGGCCACGACGCTCTGCCCGTTGATTTCGATGATGCGGTGGCCCACGCGGACGCCGCCCCGCTCCGCGATGCCCCCTCTCATGAGGCTGCAAATCTAACCAGACATGGCGCAGGTCAGCCTGAGAGCTCCCGCGGCACCACCTGGCACACAACGGCCCCAAAGACGTGGCTGAGAAATTCATCATGAGGTGGGACAGTGCTTGGTGACAGCTCGGCCAGGGGGTGGGGGGTGATGATTTCGAATACCTTTGTTTTTTAAGGGTCAAAGCCATGGACGTGGCCTTCGGAGCCTCCCAGCCCCACCTCCCAGCTCAGAGCCTTTGTTCCCTCTGTGCCCTATTTCTCGTCCTTGTTCACAGTGTGCAGTTGAGGCACCCAAGAGGGTGTCAGTCAGGAGCACACCTTCTAGATGATTCCCCGCCAGCTGCACTCTGTGCCCTAAAGACATGAAGACACTAACTGTCCTCACCTCCCAAAGGAAGGGTGAGGCAAGGCTTTATGGAGCTAACAAGTAGAAAGAGTTGGGGAAAATAATGATTAAGCTTCTAGGTGTACACCCCCACCCCCTTCCAGCTTGCAGAATTCGCTAAATAATCGAGGCATTAGGGAAGATAAACATCCTCGTGGACACAAGGAGAGGAGGACCGACACCTGCTGCTGGCTTGAGGCGCTCAGGGGAGTAGAGGGCCTGGAGGGCAGGGAAGCTGCACCCACAAAGCCTCCCTGGGGCCTCTGCCCTCCAAAGGCTTGGGAATGAAAGCCCCACGGTGGGACTCTAGCTGGGCAGACTGATTGCAAGGATGTGTAAGGAAGAGTTCAACCCCTCCCCTGACAGGCAGCCAGGTACCCTCTCTTCTTCCATCCTGCAGGACATGGGAGTTTAGCCCCTAGAGAACTGGAACAAAAGCTGGACTTAGGTCTACTCAGTACTGCAGAAGGAAGGCATGAAGTTCTGCACAGAAACAGAGCACAAAATGAAAACCTACTTTTTGAGCGGTATTAACCATCCATGACCTTCCTCTAGGTCAGCAGGCTCAGCCCCGACGCAGGTGTTAAGAATATTCTTCTTTGGTGAAGCCCATTTGCCCAAGACAAGACCCATAAATCCTGAGGGTTGCCACTGAAATGGTTGGGTTTCAATCTGATTAGCTACAGCCAAGCCCAAGAGCTGGCAGTTTCTCCCATGAGCACAGAGCATCCAAATCATGCTGCCCTTTCAAAAAGAATAGGCAGTGAAGAACCACTAAACATTTCAAACAAAACCTCTAACAAGAAAGTTAGAGGCCAAAAGAAGTGACTAAAAGCAAAAGAGAGTCCACAGAAGAAATGGAAACAGTAGGAACCAGAAGCAACCTTCAAAAAAACAATAATGAACAGGTTTAGAAAGAAAAGGAAAAGACACTCCATTTGTAAAACCAAAACAGAACCTTCGAAGAAAATGAAAGAGCTCTTGGGCATGAAAATATGACAGGAGTTTTCTTTAAGTTCAGTGGAAGAGAAGACACTTTCAAAGAAATAATCTACACAAGCCATTCAGATTTGAAGGTCATGAATTCCAGACTGAAAGCATCCGATTCAACGAATGACTGACGACTCACATCAAAGTGCATTACCATGAAATTTCAAGACCCTGTTGAGAGAGAGAAATCCTAAAAGCTTCTAACAAGTACAAATGAGCTACATATAACTGACCAAGAACCAAACGGTACTATCCTTTGTGTGTTTGTTTTTTGTATGCTGTATGGTGGGGTTGACATTTAATTTTTTTTCCATGTGAGTATCCCGTTATTGCAGCACCATTTGTTGAATTTTTTTGTTTGTGTGTTTGTTTTGGGAAGTGCATGGACTAGGAATCGAACCCAGGTCTCCCACATGGGAGACGAGAATTCTACCACTGAATTATCCTTGCACCCCCTAGGTACTATCCTTTTAACAGAACTAGATGCCAGAAGACAGTGGGTACAACCTTCAAAATTCTGACAGAAGGTTATTTTCATCCTAGAATTCTATCCTCAACCAAATTATGTGTTAATTACATGAGGGCATCAAAAAGATATTGCCAATTATGCAA